>NC_133541.1:40931077-41672744 GCF_048773025.1 Camelus bactrianus
GTCACTCTGACTACAATTTTGAGCACTGGCTCAAAATTCTTTCCTTTTTGCGTGGATCATCCTTTTGTTTTTTAAACCAAGAATATCCTCAAATATATTTTCAACAATACTAATGTTAAGTGTTATCTGGTGTTGAGGAGATGAGAATTTGGTGGTAGAATCATAACATTTTAGATTTGAAAGGTGCTTTGAAGAACATCTATTTCATCTGTTCACTCCACTGTGGATGAAGAATGTCACTGCCATATCAGTCAATAACAGGTGCTGCAGCCATCAGCCACTGCAGCTTCCCCCACCTCAATGGTGCACCCCGAGCGGACTCAGGATGGAGAAAACAGGATACTGGTTCTAGGTTGTTAAGGTGCATATCAAAGATATGATTTCAGTAAGCCCAGACTCTTGCATCTTCCCATACATAGAAAAATGCTAAATTCATTAACTTCAGATGTCTGGTTTTCTTTAGGTAACTGTAATCTTTTGATCTTCTGACTACCTGTTTTTGTTTGTTTGTTTGTGAAGTCTCCTATATATCCTGGCTCCTCCCTTACCTCTTCAGAGCAGTCTCTCATAATTCTCTACTTTCAGGTTGTGCATTTTTTAAAGTCGACATCACACATCATTTTATACATGAGAAAATGGAAGTCAATGGACATAAAGGAACTTGCCTCAAATGGCCAAGCTAGAGACTGAACCAAGATCAGAGCCCTAAACTTCTAACCTTTTCCCTTGTAAACCCCAGAAGAAAAATTACTGTTGAAGAAATAATAACTGTTTAATACTTTCAGCTTAGCACACTATTCCCAGGAACTCTTTTCTATAAACAGAAAAATCTAAACTCTTCAAAAGAATGGCACCTCTTTTGCTAAAACACATTCCTTGAAGTGATTTTACAGCTGAAAGCCCAACACTGATTTCTCAGTGGTTTTATAAAAATAGAATTTTCTGAAAAAGAAACTAACAGACCAAGGAAGAGCATGGAATCTGAGAGAGGAAAAGGGCTCATGATGCCAAGAGCCTTCACTCTGCTGAGAAGTTTCCAGATAGCAAGAAACACAGCAGGGAGTAGGGAGAAGTGCCAGATGAAGTTGATCTTCAGACACAAACTTGGTTTCCCTTGATGAAAAACCAGGGAGCAGCTGAACAGAAACATTAGTCTAGAAGCAGCCTCGGGGCTCAAGTGCTCAAGGTTCTCTTAGAGTAAATACTGCAACTTCCTCTTATCCTCCTCCTACTCGGGGGAGGATGACCTAGGAGAACAAATGACTTCTCATTGAGAATTGCTAGGATGCAGAGAAAAGCATGGTTAGCTTGGAACCCAATGATCAGTTGTTCAAAAATAAAGGAAGTAATAACCATTAGCACAATGAGAATACAAATCCCAAGCCTCAACTACTTTAGACAGAGCTCAGCAGACCACCTAAGGCAAATGTAGGGGAGAGGGGGCTCCAGTCAGCTGTAACAGGTTTACTGATTCCCTTCTGTGGGCACAGCATGGCATCGAGGGCTTTGGGGATTATTAGGGAAAGAGAAGATGTTCTTTATTTCCTTGAGAGCTCCTAATTCTAAATGCGACAGAGGAAATACGTGCAAGCGCACACATCAGAAGTATATAAACAATTACACAACTAAACAGAAGTCTGCTGACTCAGTGTGGAGGGTGTGGAGGGAAGCGGGAAGAATTCAAGCTGGGGGCTGACAGTGGGATGAGGCAAGAAAGATCTCACGGAGAAGTTAGATGAGTTTTACAGCTGAGAAGGGACCTGGTTACGCTGAAAAGTACAGGAGGGTCTTATCTTCAATGGGATGTAGGAAAGTAGGAAAGCAGGAAAATCTTCATTTAAAACCATAAGTAAAACAAAAAGACAACCTACGAATGGGAGAAAATTTTTGCAAATGAAACCGACAAAGGCTTGATCTCCAGAATATATAAGCAGCTCATACGACTTAATAAGAAAAAAACAAACCCAATCCAAAAAATGGGCAGAAGACCTAAACAAGCAATTCTCCAAAGAAGAAATACAAATGATCAATATGCACATGAAAAAATGCTCTATATCACTAATTATCAGAGAAATGCAAATCAAAACTACAATGAGGTATCACCTTACACCAGTTAGAATGGCCATCATTCAAAAGTCCACAAATGACAAATGCTGGAGAGGCTCTGGCCAAAAGGGAACCCTCCTACACTGCTGGTGGGAATGCAATTTGGTGCAGCCACTGTGGAAAACAGTATGGAAATTCCTCAAAAGACTAGGAATAGACTTACCATATGACCCAGGAATCCCGCTCCTGGGCATATATCCAGAAGGAACCCTACTTCAAAAAGACACCTGCACCCCAATGTTCATAGCAGCACTATTTACAAATAGCCAAGACATGGAAACAGCCTCAATGTCCATCAACAGATGACTAGATAAAGAAGATGTAGTATATTTATACAATGGAATACTATTCAGCCATAAAAACAGACAACATAATGCCATTTGAAGCAACATGGATGTCCTTGGAGAATGTCATTCTAAGTGAAGTAAGCCAGAAAGAGAAAGAAAAATACCATATGAGATCGCTCATATGTGGAATCTTAAAAAATAAGAAGAACATAAATACAAAACAGAAACAGACTCATAGACACAGAATACAAACTTGTGGTTGCCAGAGGGGTGGGGGGTGGGAAGGGACAGACTGGGATTTCAAAATGTAGAATAGATAAACAAGATTATACTGTATAGCACAGGGAAATATATACAAGATCTTGTGGTAGCTCACAGTGAAAAAAAATGTGACAATGAATATATGTATGTTCATGTATAACTGAAAAATTGCTCTACACTGGAATTTGACACAACATTGTAAAATGACTATAACTTAATAAAAAATGTTTTTAAAAAACCATACAACTTTTAAATGTTAAACTGAATAAAAACACAGGAATTTGTTCAAGGCCATAAATAAACAAACAAATAAACAAATAAATAAATAAAATGTGATAAAAAGAAACAACAAAGGCTTCTGAAGCTTCCATTGCTGTTGAGTACTCACTTTTCTTTTTGTGGCTGAAAAACTTTTTTTTAAATTTTTTACTTTTTACCTCAAATGAAATGTGGGAATTCTTGCTTCTTGCAAAACAGAACTCTAGAATTCTGCACACTAATAATTCAGTGAGAATGTCCATGATACCCTAATCTCTCAAAGTCTCATAAGTAACACAATTATACTCGTTCTCATAATGCAGAAAAGAAAAGGTTAATCTCAAGTAACAAAAGTCATACTTAACTTAATGTCAATATTCAAAATGAAGTAATAAGACCCAGTCTAATAATACAGTTCACAGATACCAGTACTGTGACCGTAAATCCTATATATGTCATATTCTGATTAACCTTTATGGGGAAAACAATATTCCATTTGTGATGTTCTAATGCTGCTGAGATGAAGCAAAATTTCTCAACAATATTTCTATTCTGACTATTATGATATTTAAAAGACACAGGCCTCCTTTTAATTACCCTGTAAAGAAATGGGTTAACCAGTCACTACCCACATGGAGCACTGAAAGCCATGGCATATGGTAAAAGTTTTACATGGTTTTAAAATTGATACTAACAATAGCCTTAAATAAGGTGCCATAAATCTATGCATGTTTTACAGACCAGGAAAACCAAGATGTAGAAAGTTGAAGTAATTTGTCCTTGCTCACAGCTAACGAGGGAGAGAGACTCCCAATTAGAATGTACTGACTTATTTGTTCTAGCCCCTCTTGTAGGGTTCTCTGGTGTCTTCTCTAAGAGGAATTACACATGAAAAGACACAGCAGTTCCACTCTGCTATTTGTCTGCAGTTAAGTATGAAATATCTCTTGTACTGACCATTTTCTGTGGATGTCTTGACCAATTTCCTTATGTCTTAAGGAAATTCTGATTAACTACATCGGAAAGTTTTCTGACAGATCATACTCCCAGGAAATTTTTCTTGATAAGAAATCTTTATTTTGTCCCAGGAATTCTCATAATTGCCCTTAGTATCACCCCTGAAATATCTTTCCCTTGAAGCATTTTATTCTCTTTTCAAAACAAAGTAACTAATATGTCCATTCATTTAATAAGCCAGGCTGTAAATACTCTTCTGTTGCATAATTTTTCAGGTCTTTCATCGTACTTTCTTCTGCTCTCTCCGCTCCCTTCAAATTGTCTGAATATTTTATTTCCACTAGGATGGGGCTGCAAGGCTCTGACTGAAAGCTGGTTGGAAATCACCATCCAAGGGATTGTTAATCATTTCCTACAGCTTACCCACACTTTCTAGTTTCTGTTTGTTTGTTTTTTTAATCAATACAAGCTTTGTTCTCATGCCTTTATCACCTTCAATGCTGATTTATCCAGGGTTTTTTGATCGATGGTATATTATTAATACATTATACACCTTCCTTCTTTTGTATCTTATGGACACGTTATTCCTTGCTATCTTAGTCAGAGAGAACGGTTGAGAGGGATGCTTATAAAGCTTATATAATGTTGAAGATGTATTGTTAGCAACTCTCATGAAATTGTCTTGGGTAAGGAAGGGGAAACAGTCAAATGACATTTATGATACTTTGTGGGTTTTACTTATTATCATTCACTCTTTCATTAGCTCTCATATTTGACCTCAATTTCCTTTGTCAATCTATTATCAAGATCAAGTACATTTTTTTCAGGAGTTTTTCGGAGTTTTCCCCAGACTTCAAATCTGACTTCTGATACCTGGACCTGCATTGACAACATTCAGATAGTATAGAAACTGATTATTTTTTCCTACTGTTTTTAGGGTATAAACTGCTATAAGATGACTAAAATAACATCAAAGTCATTCTATGATAGAACAAAAGTAAAGAATAATCATTCCTCAATATCTCTAGCTCCATCTATTTCTACCATATTCATTCTCTTTCCATAATTCCAGAAACTTATTCTGTCTTTCTGGTCTAAAATGATTTCATTCTGTCTGCTTTTCTGTCTTTCTGTCTCTCTCAATCTCTCTGTCTCTCTTTCAGTCTTCACATATCAGAGAACTGCATTGATACAAATATAGAAATAACTGTTGACTTTTACATAAGTTATGTAAGTTGTTTTTGCAAAACTCCAAAGTTTTAATGTTGCTCATTAAAACCCTACTATTGTCACTAAAAATTTATGACAGGGATATTAGCTTACAGAATTCATCCTACCCAAAAAGTACTGATAAAAACTAATACACATTCTGTCCAATGAGCTTTCAGCTACTTAAAAAATATAACAGCACTATGATGTATTTGCTATATGGTTGTTAATAGAGTAACTGTCCATAAAATTAATTTCATAATTACTGAAACTAGAAGACAGGTTCTAGGATTTATGCCCTAGGTATAATAAAATTAGTGGTCTTCTATTTTCAGAATCATGGTACTCATTATCTATACTTGAAGTCAAATTATTACAGATAAAGAAACAAAGATGATAATTGCTCAAAGAGTTTTTGAGTGAATAGTTCGGTATTAATATTTTACTATACACTGTGGAATACTTAGTGGCCAAAGTTATTTATCATCTATAAGTTTAAACTGTAAGTGGTTTGGCATACATACTGTCATTCTGCACTTAGTTCTCCTATCAATAAGCATATGCTTTAGGAACAAATGATAAAGTTATAACAGTGTTGTTTAAATTAGATGCAAAAACTGAGAGAAAAAATGGCTAATGAACATTTGAGAAAATATACAACTTGTCTAGCAATAAGGAAAAAAGTAAATAATTAAAACAATAATGACAAACATCTAACAAATAGGCAAAAAATTTTAAATCTGATAAAATTGTGTTGTGACAATGCTGTATACAGGTCTGTACATTGATTACCAGAGAGTAAACTTCCAGCCATTTCAGAGAGAAATTGAGCATTATTTAGGGAAATCAGTATATTTACCCTAAGACCCAGCAATTCTATTTCTGGTTATATACCTCAAAACAGCTTTCCAAATGAAGCAAATAGGACACTGATGTTCACTGCAGTGTTTAGTCATTCATTTACTTATTTCACAGATAGTCATTGAGTGCACAATTCTGTTTGCTTGGGATTATCTCTTAGACTGAAACAGTTCTCCCTGCCTTCATTGGTATGTTCCAGGGCACTATTCTGATACTAAAAAGTTTTAAATGATCTAAATAACCACCAATGAGGCAACAGACAAATAAAGAAGTATACAGTCATAAAATGGAGGGAAAAAATATTGTTTAGTGAAAAAAGCATGGTACAAAATGCTACTTTATTTTCCACTAGGACTGGGCTGCTGTGGTCAAGGCTTTGACTAAAAGCTGGTTGGGAATCACTATCAGAAGGGATTGTTAATCATTTCCTACAATCTACCCACAAATCCAGGGTTTTTTGTTGTTGTTGTTTTTGTTTTGTTTTGTTTTTGTTTTTTAAATCAATACAGGCTTTGTTTGCATGTCTTTATCACCTTCAGTGCTGAACTATTCAGGGATAATTGGTAAAAAATTAAAATTTGTGTAAAATTTAAAACCACATATTTTGGGGTTGTGTGTATGTGTGTGTGTAAAAGCAACATAAAAATGAGTAAGTAATATATACATTAATTATGCAATAGAGGTTGATGGCATATGGGAAATAAGATCAGAATGCAGAATAAAAAGGATTTTAATTTTTAACTATAATTTTAAAATATAAAATAAGACAATAAAACAAGATAAAATTTTGATTCTAATTGGTCTGTATTGTGCTTATTATACTGAAATTTGAGTTTTTTGCATTTTTAATATTTTTAAAACTGCCTATGGTATCCATAAAATTACTTTTTATAGTTGTATGTATGCACCTATTTATAAACGTCTATAAGAGAAATTTGTGAAAACATTAGTTCTACTAATAACATGACCTAATTAGTTTATTAGAGGGTGACTGAAAGCTTACAGTGTGAAAAGAGCATAATGAACCAAGATACAATAAATTATAACACCTAAGTAATTACTTACACCCTCAAATCAACTAAATAGAAATCAGTAATACATAGTAGTATTTTCTTCTCTTTTATTAAAAAAAAAAAAAAAAACACTACATAATGAGAAAGGAGTTTCTAAAAAGGGCACAGTGGAAAAGACTCATTAGATGTTCCGTGGGCATCCCTGCTTCATTTAGCATTTAATATTTCTTAAAGCCATGGAAATAGAAGGACACACTGAAGGTTCAGCCTTAGCCCTGCCTTTAAGATTACTGAGTTAACCTAGTGGACCACAACCAGATGATCTGTTTATCAGGGCTATGCCATTAATCAGATTTTAACACACTCCTATAGAAGACCTATATGAATCATATTTACTAGGCTGTGTGACCTGGGAAAGGAACTTAACCTTTCTGTGCAGCCAATTCCTCACCTGTAAAATGTGGCTAATAATAGTAGCTATCTAAAAAGGTTTCCTGGTATTTGCTACATCAAGCACGTACATTGTACTTTCAATGTGCCATAAACTGACACAAAATTAGTGCTGTTTGTTAAATAAGAAAGCAAGCTAATCCAGAAACCATTTTCATGATGTTTAAGTTGAGGTAAATTCTATTTGCCCCTACATATCTTTTAATAACTGTCATCTAATATGCTTTTATGAAAATCTTGAATTCTATCACAACACATTCCGTGTCATATAAAACACATGAAAATCCACTTACATGCAAATTTTGTGTAATGTTATAATAGCTTTAAGGAGCAATTATTTAAAACATAAATGTCTCAATGTCTTCACTACGTCATTAGAATCTAGGAAAAAATTATTCGATGCGGCAATTCCAAATCATCATCCCTCAAGCAACACACAAAACTCTAATAATAGACAAAAGTTTATTTATTCAAACACAATGCAACCCAAAACTGTGTGCCTACTAAGCATATACCGAAAACTATATGAAATCACAAACAGGCTGGCACTTTAACTCTGCCCTTATTTTGGCATTGTCATGGAGTCATGCAAACTATCACTAGGCACTGATAAAAAATTTAGCACAGGAAGAGAGTGTGAGGAGAGTCCTTCTTTCTTAGGGATAAAATTCGTTCATCTTTGCCAAGCACGAATGATGGCTGTGTTACTGATGGCGAACTAGAGGAAGTGGCCCCCGCTCAGTCACACCGACTGATCCCAGTGGATTTTCTTGTTTTGCTGCCTCCCCTAAGCCTTCCTTCACTTCATGACCCTCAGTGAAGACCGAATTAGTATGGCCTTCACCCAGGAGAAGGGTCCACAGTCCAGGAGAGGATGTATGTGTACTCTCATTCCTGGAGCAACTCCACTCAGGGAGGGCTTCCCTGCCTCAGGGGCCCTTGACTCCAGTGAAGAGCTGAGCCTCTGGCGGCACCCATGTAAATCAACACCATATATTATGACTCACTGTCACCCCATCATTAGTTTTTATAAATGCCATTTGTTTCAAAGGATCTAAAAATTGATTTCCACATGCAAGATAAAGACACAGCCATGATTCTAGAATGACATCTAACATTTCTGAAGTAATAAAAATAAATGGAACCCTTCCAGAAAAGTAAAGGGTTTAAACAAAAAAAAAATTTACATGTGCAGTAGGAAACTATGGAAAATAATTAGGATGGCTAGTGAACATCCCAGATTATATTCAAATTATATTAAGTAATATATTAATATTAAACATATTAATTACATTAAATCTTCAGTTGTGTGTTGGCTTCATTATATTTAAGGTCTCTGATAGCTGCAGTGATTAGAAATATTCTAGTTTGTTTCCACTCCAGCTAACATTGATGATCCCTTGACAAAAGTAACAACAATAACAATAATAGTGAAAACAGCCAATACTATGCCATTTACTCCAAAATAGCACATTATTCTAAGCATTTTACATACCTGGACTCATTCGATCTGCCAACAACCCTATTTCACCATCTCCATTTTGCAGTTCAAGAAACTGAGGCAAATTCTCAGTTACTGTTTCAGTGTATATAAAAATCTTCGGAGGACCTTGTAGAAAATACGCCAATTTTCTGACCATCCCTACACCCTTCTGTGACTCAGTACAGTTGGTTGGAGGTAGACAACCCAAGATCTAATGTTACAAGCTCCATTCTCAAATTATCTCCAAGGATATTCCTATTTACCTTCAAGGCCTCTCTGGGGATGTTTAGGTCCTTGTTTCTGTTTCTGGAAATTCTATTTCCATTCACTTCAGAGTAAGAATACCTACTTTGATCTCAGTGAACTTGATTCTCTATCTCCATCTAAAGTTTAATCAAAACAAACTCATTGATATGTTTACACTTTGATTACGTCAGCTTGAATCAAAGCCACAGCACTGTCTTTGAGAAGCCACATTTCTCTTTCCACAGCAAATCAGTCACAGGCTGGTGAACACCTTTCTTAGTTGTTGGAATATCCTGACAGGAAGACTATCCAGAATCCTCCCTTAAATAGATGTTTGCTTAAGTAAGGATTACACATCTCAAAGGCATAGCTGAGAAATGAAAAATTCCTGAAAAATGCTCGGCCATTCTTTTAGCTTTCAGCATAAGCACAGAAAATCATATTTATAAGAACAATTTGCTTTCTTAATGGCCTTTGTAAGAGGAAGGTTCTTGGATTTCCAAAGCAGAACGATAAGCTTAGAGTAACCCCCACATTGTCAGAACACAAGCTGTCAGAAAGATCTTGAGACTGTTCTTGACTCAACAAAACATTTCACTTTCTTATTTCCACAGAAATAAAGAATTATTTTCTACAGTGAAAGGGGAAATAAGCCATTGTTTTCTTCATCCATGGCTTTAGTCTCCCTAGCTTTTCAGGATTGCAAGTGTCTTTCAAATTCTAGTAAGTTGAAAAACTGTAAATGATGACAAAATAGAAGGATGTTCATCAGACTTTGGAAGAAAAATGGTTTTTGGAAAAGGTTCTGAGATGTTTTTGAAAAGACTGGAAATTGAAGTATACAAAAGGCACCTTATCTCTGTTTTACAACTAGAACAGTTCACCTGCAGATCTTAAAAACTATCTCCTTGCTTTTAGTCTCACATGGGGAGATGTGGGAAGGAGGTTCATGCTGAACTGGGGCATGACTGAAAGGGCTACCGTCTAAACTATCCCATGAACCAAAGGGACTCTCTATCAAAAACAATGGGCTCTTTCTATACACGTAGCCACTGGTGTGCTGGTAAATATATGTTTATCCATGGGCTCTCCAGGGGATAAAAGCCCTAATTTCTAAGGTTTGGCAATTTCCATGGTATAAATATTACTACCTTGTCTGATTTCCAATGTGATGCCACTAAATGTGGAGTCAGAAAGAGAACACTTCCTTTTGTAGTATTTCCACCTTGCAGATACATTGACTTAACCTCAATAAAATGTAGTCAAATAATTAGTAAGTAATAAGTTTTGAGTATAGATTACCTTTACTTTTCATATAATTGAGTCATTGCCAGTCTATACAATTTAATTACAGCTGTGCTTAACAACTGGCTTTCAAAATCCCTGAAAATGTAACAATTGACTGTCATGAGCTGGTATTACCTGACTCCAGCCTCTCACTGCAAACCTTAACTAAACCTTCCACACACAAGCTGACCCACATTTACACACAGCCATTTATGAACGAAATTTATAATTTATATAAAATTATTTAAGTAAAATGTATTTAAATAGGAAGTGTTACCTCATAAATACAAACTGTTTAATTAATACAATTCAGGTTGTATATAATTTTATGAACAGCAGCAGTATACAATTTTAGTGCTGAGAGAGACTTCAGAGATCATTGGTCCAATTGCCCCTAAGATTTGCAGTGAAGACTACTGGGGATACCAGCCTAGCTCATTCTCCTGCTCCAAAATTACCTCTTTATGCAAGGAGCCACATTCAATGCAGTATTCCTTTGAGTATTCCTCCAGGACATCCGCAGTTTTACCCCATGAATTCTATATTTTCCCATAGTCACTATATCTAGCGTACCAAATCTGTGGTCTTCTCATTATCTTCTGTAAATGCCAGGTTTATTCTCCCTTCTATTCTCCTTAGCTCTGTCACACATTCAGTCATCTGCATTTTTCAGTTTTTTTTTTTAAAGAAAATGGTGGACTATTTACATGCTTGTCATAAATGCTCATTTCAACTACAGAATCAGAATATCTGAGCAATGGAATCTAGAAATCTGCTTTTTAAACAAAAAACTCAGACGATGGTAGGTTTCTAAAGTTTCAAGATCAACTGATTTACTGAGTATTAACTAAATGTTAAGGTGAGACAGAACACTAAATGCAAGAACCATTAGCTCAGTGATATAAAACTGTAAACAGTCATAACTCAGTGAGCTAAGTGCTTCAGCATAGAAGTGTTCAGGGTCAGCATTAAAAAAGAGAATGATGAGACAAGCCATCGACTGGGAGAAAACACTTACAAACCAACACATCTAATAAAGAACTGTTATTCAAAATACACAAAGAAATCATAAAAACGAAACAACTTGATTAAAAAATAAGCCAAAGACCTTAACAGACACCTTACCAAAGAAGATATACACATGGTAAATAAGCATATGAAAAGATGCTCTACATCACATGTCACTGGGGAAATGCAAATTGAGGAAAGGAAGTACCACTACACATCTACTGAAATGGCTAAAATCTGGAAACTGGCACCACCAAATAGTAGTGAGAATATGGAGCAACAGGAACTCTCATTCATTGGTGATGGGAATGTAAAATGGTACAGCCACTTTGAAGAGAGTTTGGTGATTTGTTATAGAATTACACATACCTTTACCATACAATTCAGCAATTATGCACCTTAATGTTTACTCAAAAGAACAGAAAACTTATGTCTACACAAAAACCTGCAAACAAATGTTTATAGAAGCTTTATTCATAATTTCAAAAACTTGGAAGCAACCAAGATGATCTTCAGCAAGTGAGTGGATAAATAAACTGTGGTACATCTAGATGACAGAGCATTATTCAGCAGTGAAAAGAAAATGCGCATAAGCCATAGGAAGGCATGGAGAAACCATAAATCCATATTACTAAGTGAAATGAACCACTCTGAAAAGGCTTCATTCTCTATGAGTCCAAGTACATGCTTTCAGCTGAAAGCAAAAGGCAAAACTATGGAGAAAGTATAAAAAAAAAAAATCAGTGGTTGCCAGGGTTTGGGGGTTGGGTAGGAGGGACGAATAGGCAAAGGATATCTGATTTTTAAGACAGTGAAAACACTCTGTAAAATACTATAATGGTGGATATATATAATTATACATTTGTCCAAACCCATAGACTGCAACACCAAGAGTGAAACCTAAGGTAAACTATGGACTTTATGTGATAATGTTGTTGCAATATAGTTTCAATAAATGTACCACTCTGGTGAGGGATGTTGATAATGGGGGAGGCTATGCATTTGTGAGGACAGTGGGTATATGAGAAATGTCTGTACCTTCCTCTCAATTTTGCTACAAACCTAAAACTGCTCTAAAAAGGCTTAAAAAAAAAAAAGAGACAGAGGTTGAGTCGTATGAGCTGTTTATATGTTACACATTAATCCCTTATTGGTTATATCACTTGCAAACACTCCCTTACATTCAGTAGGTTGTCTTCTCATTTTGTCAATGGTTTCCTCTGCAAAGGCTTTTAAGTTTAATTAGGTCCCACTGTTTATTTTTGGTTTTCTTTCTTTTGTTTTAGGAGACAGATCCAAAAAAAAAAAATTGCTGTGATTTATGTCAAAGAGTGTTCTGCCTATGTTTTTCTCTAGGAGTTTTAGAGTATCCAGTCTTACATTTAGGTCTTTACTCCATTTGAGTTTATTTTTGCATATAGTGTTAGAGAATGTTCTAATTTCATTCTTTTACGTGTAGCTGTCCAGTTTCCCCAGCACCACTTATTGAAATGACTGTCTTTTCTCCATTGTATATTCTTGCCTCCTATGTTGTAGATTAATTGACCATAAAAGCATGAGTTTATTTCTGGGCTGTCTATTCTGTTCCATTGATCTATGGGTCTGTTTTTGTGCCAGTACTATTCTGTTTTTATTAGTGTAGTTTTGTAGTATAGTCTGAAGTTAGGGAGTGTGATTCCTCCAGCTCTGTTCCTTTTTCTCAATATTGTTCTGGCTATTCAAGCTCCTTTTGTGCTTCTATACACAACCCAATTAAAAAATGGGCAGAAGAATTGAATAGACATTTTTCCAAAGAGGACATGCAAATGGCCAAGAGGCACATGAAAAAGATGCTCAACATCACTAATCATCAGGGAAATGCAAATCAAAACCACAGTGAGATAGCACCTCAACAGGTCAGAATGGCTATCTTCAAAAAGAACACAAATAATAAATGTTGGTGAGGATGTGGAGAAAAAGGGAACCCTCAAACACTGTTGTTGGGAATGTAAATTGATGCAGCCACTGTGGAAAATAATATTGAGGTTCCTCAATAAACTAAAAACAGAACTACAATATGACCCAGCAATTCCACTCCTGTGTATATAGCCAAAAAATCCAAAAACACTAATTGGAGAAAACATATGTACCCCAATGTTTATAGCAGCATTGTTTACAATTGTTAAGACATGGAAGCAATCTAAGTGTCCATCAACAGATGAATGGATAAAGAAGATGCGGTATATATTTATATAGTACTCAGCCATAAAAAAAGAATGAAATGTTGCCATTTCAGCAACATAAACAGAGGGCATTATGCTAAGTGAATTAAATCAGACAGAGAAAGACAAATACTATATGTTATAACTTAAATGTGAAATCTAAAAAAAATACAACAAACTAGTGAATATAACAAAAAAGAAACAGACTCACAGATAGAACAAACTAGTGGTTACTAGTGAGGACAGGGAAGGGCTGAGAGGGAATATAGGGGTAAGGAATTAAGAGGTACAAATTATTAGGTATAAAATAAGCTACAAGGATATATTGTACAACACAGGGAATATAGAAAATATTTTATAAAACCATAAATGGAATATAAATGGAGTATAACCTTTAAAAATTGTGAATCACTATAGCATACACCTGTAACTTACATAATATTATATATCAACTATACTTCAAAAAAATTTTTTTAATTAAAAATAAAGACAAGGAGAATGATAAACACTGACCAGTAAAGGGAGACTTCTTTACAAAAGAGGTAAGCCAGATGCTGAAAAAAGTTGCTCCATTTTACTGTAACAGGAGTGAGGGGCACAGAGAGGTCTTATAAAGGTTAGTATCGCTTTCAGATTTTTTTAAAACTACAATTTCTAAATCTTCTTGGCTCAGTTCAAGTTCAGACCTCAGTGTATCTTATTTGATTATTACCGCCCACAGTGATTTCTTCTTCCCTTTATATGTCATTGAACTTGGAGTTCGAATTATACAATTTTTTTCTATGTTATTCCCTTTCTTCTAATGCCAGCTCATAGGAGGGGCTCATCTCACTATATTCCTGACAATGACTAATTCAGGCACAGGCACACAGATGCAACAAGTATTTGTTGATTAATCGGTTCTATGAATTCTCGGGATCCAATTTTGGTATCAGACATGTTAATTAGGAACATAATAATAAAGCTAACATTTAATGAGTGTTTATTATGTGCTGGGAGCCATTGCTAGTACTTTATGTGTATTAATTAATTTAATCATCAACACAATCTTACCAGATAGATACCAGTATTTATTTCCACTTTACAGGTGAGAAAACAGGCTTAGTAATTTGCCAGTAGATTGGCTTCAGATCCCATGACTTTTGTTACAAAGCTATATTGCTTCTTCCTCTTATACGCCACTAAAACTTCTGTTTAAACATCAAATATATAAAAGAAAACTGATAAAGTTATATTCCATAACAATAATTTAATAATTAGAATCCTCCATAAAAGATATGTACCCCTATAAACTCTAAGAAAGTCAGAAATACTATAAAAATTGTGAAGTGTTACAATACAAGACGCTGAAGTCTGCCTCAGCCAGCTATGCATCACTGACTCCCGCATGGACTCTGGATTCAAAACCTCCCGTGTGCTCCACATTCCTGATGCAAGTCACACATCAGGAGAGGTGCATCCATGGATGCAGCAGCAGAGGTGATAATAATACATCACAGCCTCGAAATCTGTGACAAGCTCAGCCTTTTGACAGCCTAGTGAGGGGGAGTGCATCTTGAATATTCCTTAATGTATTATGATCTTTGTTCCCCAAATACTTCTTACCTTTTGGATAACAAAGCAGCAAAAGACACTATTCAGGACAATAAAATAGGTTTGAATACCCCCATAACCTGTAATTAATCTTCATTCAACCACAAGCACTTCTGTCTAATTTATTGCTTGAAATAAAATGTTAATAAGGCAAGAAAGCATGGCTCTAGGACAATGCAGAAAATGGCCTTCGTTTCTCTTCTTTTGACATAAATAAGAAGCTTTTGATCATATCAAGGGGTGAGAAATGCAGAAGTCTCTAATACAAGATGTGCTAAATTAGACCACCTTGGGGGATGAATAACTTTAATTTAAAAGAATAATTTAGGTTAAAAAGAAGTCAAAGCACATTGCAGCCAGAAGTCTAGTCTTTTCCAACTCAATTTAAAATATTCTAGAACCTTTAAAAGAATGGTATGTTCCAAAAATTTCCCTTTTACTAAGAGTTATTTTCCAGCTTCTGCTACTTCCTTAATTCTATCCCTATACATGTTTCTATAATAATTCTATTTATCCTGGACTTCTTGCTTCTCTAAAGATTGTTTTTGGTGCTGGCTGCTATCTGCTGGAAACCTAGGGAGAATAGAATAATCTGTTTCAGGATATGTTAAATATGCCTTATTGGGGTCTATCATCATGCAATCAGTAATCAGTATGAAGCGTCCATAGGAAAGCTCTAGAATGAGGAGTAATTTGCATACTGAATATTTAAGCTTCTTACTGCCCAACATGTCACTAGGTATTTGACTTGAATCGAGCTCAGACGCTTATGTACTCAAAGCTCTCACTTTTGAAAGTACATAGAAGCAGCTTAAAATGTACACCCACAGAATGAATGGCCTTACCCTTAACGGTTGCTTTAGGTCTCTGGAAGTTCAAGAAATGAACGTGAATAATGTTTTTATTGTTTACAGTTGCCTCATTGTTAATATAGTCACTGTTCAGACTCCTTGAAAAGCTAATACTCTTTATGTTCTCAGAGCTGATCAGGATATGACCCACCACTGTGTCAAATACTGAGGTCACATCAAAGTCAAAGCAATTTTCCATCCCACAGATCAAGATCTAGTTGAGCAGAACAGGAAAAGAGGAGCTGCATGTATATTCAAAGTCCTCAGGTGATGGAGAGGATACCTTATAACACACGCTTATGCGGGGTTTCCTAGGGCAGTCAAATTCCAGATTTCAAGCTGGGAAGTACCATGGGCTTAAATCACCTGGGTCCTCTGGTTTTCCCATGACAGGTTGTGTAAATGTGGGCAAATGATTAAATAGCAAAACATGATTTCTTACCCTTACAAGAAAAGAAGAGTAAATACCCCATAGGATGTTGTGAAGACTAAATGAGATATTGTATACAAAGTATTTAACCCAGAATTAAGCACAGAATAAATGCTGGATAAATATGGATCACCATTATATTCCTAGGGAACTTCTCTTTTATTAATTTGGTTAAATATAGATAAGGAAATCCCATAAAGAGGAAAACAGAAGTTGTGATGTGTGAGGCTTATCATTTACAAAACAGGGGTGGGGGAAAGTCGGTATGGATGCAATGAGTGCAGGAATGCCATGAGTGTATTTGGGCAATATACTTTATGCTGGAATCACAGAAGATACCCTGTAACCAAAATACCCATATGGGTTTTACAGTGAAAAACATTTGAACACGTCCTATAGGGATGCGTTTTGAGACCCACTTAAGTTACTGTTCAAAATAGCATTGCATGTATTTGACATGGCTGCTTGGCTGGAAAAGCATTTTCAGAGAAAGCAGAAGCCACTGATTAACTTTTCTCCTTGCAGTTACTTTAAATACTTTTATACAGAGAAGGAAGACAAGAGATAAAACCCAGGTGACAGAGCATTCCATAGAGTTGGTTTTCCTTCCCCTCAAGTAACAGAAAGTCATGGGCTTAAAGGGGTGCCCATCTGGCCAAGCTTTTTAATCTCCTTTCAGTCCTTAGAAAAATCAAGGGATGGGAACAATAGAAAACAACATCTGATTATCCTAGAGCTTTCTAAGACCTATCTGAAGACTGTTCCAGAGTAGGGGGTTGGCTGATCTTCCCAGCTGATTAACCATTGGAAGCCTGGAAGTAGCTGCCTGGGATGTTACAATCCCTTAAGTATGGAGGTTTCTACATTTGGAAAAACCCAAACATCACTGGCTAGTTCAGGGAGTCATTTAGACCCTGGAATCCAATCTATAGCCTATAAAATCTCAGGATCATTTCATTAAGAAGATTTCAAATTATCCTGATGGAGTGAGGAAAGATGATTTCAACAAGACTCGAAACAGAATGGGTTAGAAAGTAAACATCTTTGTTCATTTGCATTTAGTTTTGCACAATTAAAAGCTCAAACTGCGAAGCCATGAGGTCAACAGATGCTCTCATTGGATGGAGGGCAGACATCCTCTGTTCTCTAATCCTCCTGCCCTGGCAGTGGATGTGAGTGTGCCATTGGGTGGTGACACAGGGAAGCGCCAGGTGCATCACAACATTTCTCAAGTTGGGGAGAATTTTGTCCAAATGCCAAGGATTGCCAGAAATAACTGCACAAACACAGCCATACGCCAAGAACTTTAGTGCCCTTGTGGTTTTGTTTCTGTTTTTGTCTAAGTTGGATAAACATAAAAAATATATGATGAAATTATAATAAATACGTCTTATCAAGTAGAGTTGAAAAAGCTGAGTCAAAGAAACTTGCATCAAAGGCTGACACTGCATCTGGTTACTTCAGTCACATTGGGCATTTTTGAGTCCCATTTCCTCATCCATGTAATTGGAGATAAAACTGGCTGTCTTGAAACATCTTCATGGTACTTTGGGAATCTGACTACCTCTCCAAGATTCTTTTCCTACTACTGCCTCTCCTTTCTCAGCAGCATCTTTGCATATGTTGTTCTTGGAACTTCCCTTCTTGTGGTTGGGAAATAAATACATACTTACACATGAACTCCTGAGACAAAGCTGCTCAGCCTGTCCCTCTGTGCTAGTGTCAGATCTCATACAGCCTTTAGTTTTTGCATTCTCCACCCTGCTTAGCAATCATTTGTTTCTTTCACTGAGTTTTGTCTGATCCTGGACTGGAAGGTCTAGGGCATTTTGGGGCGTGTTGTCTTACTCATGAAGGGGCAATGTCTACCACATCTACATCTTACAGATACTCAGTGAACATCTGTTGAACTTTTTTTTTTTTTTAACACACAAGAAGAACCCTTGAAATGTTAAGAAACAAGAGTAAACAAAACAGTATGAAGACTTTCTGGAGGAGTTACATTCATTGCCCAAAAAAGGAGCCCTATCACTCGGGAGAAAGGAGTGAATTTCTTCTTGTCAGTTTACAAATATGACAATTTTAATCAGTGAAATACATTGCATATAAAAGTGATTTATAGCCCTGGCTTTCCATAAATATTAACAGTAAATCGAATTCTAAATGTTAATTGAGAAAGAAGTTAGAATTTAAATCTTAAGTGCTTAATTTAAATCATTAAGAGCAATACTGCCTTGATTTTCATTGTGATCTTTTGGATTTAGGGAACAATTAGATATTTCCATAAACATCAAGGTTATTTATTGTTGTTGTTTTCATATAAGTAATAGATCATCTATAAAAGATTTCTTTATTTGGAAACAAGATGACTTTGATTACAGTCCACTTGCAACCTATTATGTGAACTTGGCCAAGTTAGTAAACTTCTCTGAAACTCAATTTCTCCATAAAATGGTTGATAAGACCATCCTCAGGGCCACTACAAGAATTAAATGATATAACTCATTACAATGCACCTAGCAGTGTACGTGCCATTCCTTTTTTCCCCACCTGCACCTGCCCTCCAACACATACATTATCTCTAAAATGAATGCTTTTCCAATAAACATTTTGTAAGCTAAACACTATTAAATATGAAATGCTTCTAGGGAAAGTAATATTTTTCCAATGCTTTCATTTTTTAAATGAATTTCAGGCATTAGATGACATGTGAACACATTAATCATGTAAAACATTTGTATCCAATTTTTATGTGAGTCATAGCTTGGAACTAAATTTTCATAAGCACATAACCTACCCACGTACCAACACAGTATTTTATTTATAAATTCAATGTTGATGTAAATTTAGCTAAAGGAATAAAACCTGCACAGCAAATAATATAACCTTTCAATGATATGAAGATAAAATTCTTGCAAACACACATACATACTGCATATATAGGTAAAATAAATGTTGACCACAGATCATTAATACCATCGTATAATGCCAACTCAGTAATCAATTAATTCGACAACTTTACTGAGTGTTTGCTATGTACCAAGAAATGAGCCAAGAGCTAGTAAACAAAGATGAACAAATCACCTTTCCATCCTCATAGAACCTATCACCTAATGAAAGAGAAAGACAAGATAGAGGCAAGTAATAAGGTGTGATAAACGCCACGATTATAACTAATACAATCTTAAAAGCAGTTACAAAACTTTATAACTGTTCTTTACTAAAACTATCTTTACTGACTTGACCTGGATTAATTCAAAAATTATTCCCTGACAAATTTGCTTAAGGAAACTTATTTAGGAAGCATCTAAGACAGAACAAAGTTTTCTACCTAATTTGCAAGTCTCAGCTCCGATCAATTTAAATGGAAATAGACAGTTGGTTCAGCATATGTTGATTTCTTAAAATCGGAAATAGACTTTCCCAGCAATATGCCTCAGGGGAAATAACATGTGTGGGCTGGCTTATTCACTTATATTAAAGGGAAGTTTCCAGATGATGTTTGATTACATTCTTGAAGGAAAAAAAAAGACGGTAATGAGACAATTATGATTACTTTTTCCTCAGAAGTCAGAGGGCTTGTTTCAAATTAGTGGTTAGAACAGAAACTAACAAGCATAAAGGGAAAGAATTCAGGATGGGATCCTTGAATAGCTACTAATTCTGAGTAGGTAGAGTATGGGTTTTAAAGTCTCATAGCTGTTTAAGGTCCTGGCTCTGACGTCAACCAGTTATGTGATGTTGGAAAAGTTTCTAACCTCTCTGAGTCTCACTCATCAGTAACATGGATCAAAATAACATCTATTCAGAGAATCGAGAATTCAAGAGAACAGTGTATCCCACTGACACACAGGTAAAAGGAAGAAAATGAACAAAGATTCTGCTTCAGCAGAGCTAATGGCAGGCTTTTAAATTGCTGTTCCTTGTCAACTTTCCAATGTATTATTATTAATTATTATTATTTTAGCTACCAGATATTGAGAGCCTACCAACTTTCCCTTTCTCCTCACACATGTAAGCTGATAATAACAGCATCCACACTGTATTGAGTCATTATATTCTGGCACCAGCTTGTGCAGGTCTTATTTTACTTAATCCCTAGTCAATAACCCTATTATTCTCATTTGATAAATGGGAAATTGAGGCAAAGACACAGTAAATTTCTTGCCCAAGGTCACACAGTTTGGAAGAGATAAAATTAGAACTTGAGTCCAGGTCTATCCTGACTCTAAAATTCATGATGCTATAAACATAATATAAAAACCATAATATGAAATAAAAAGCTATAACTAACATGCACCCACCATCCTAGTTTACCACCTGCATGCCCCCTTCCCCTATACAATGTAACCTGAAAAAAGGTTTTGGTTTGATTTAAAAGTTACTAACTCAAACCTCCCCTCGAGCGTTTCTCCCAGGAGGCCCAAACAAGTCAGCTTTCTACTCCAACATGTCTTTTTCCCTTTATCTCATTCCAAGGTATTCAAATACACTGTGATAAGAAGCTTTATACTGAGCCTAGTGGGACATGGACAGGCTGACCTTTCTGCACCTGCACCACTTTTCTCGTGGTGTCACTGTGTAGCTGTGTTCTCTGAATGGGTTGGCCCAGTTATCCTACACGGACAATTATTAATGATGTTAGGTTATTAACATTAGAGGGAAAAAAGACCGCCGGTGACTAAGGCAGCACAGTACAATGCATACCACTGGGTTTGAAGGTTTGTCCTCTGCATATCCTCCATAGTCTGTAAAAATGCAACTAATGATTTGCCTTTAATTTGGCCCCTCATTCCAATTTTAGTGCAGCAAGATTTCAAATGAATGGCTGCTTTTAAATTTTAACTTTTAAAAATTTTAATACTTTTAATACATCTATCAAAATTCATCAAAGTGTATGTCTGAAATATGTGTAGTTTGTTGTATAGGAACCATACCGCAGTAAAGGTGTTAAAATTTTTAAAAATTTAATTTGACTATAGAATCTCAATTGCTACAAGTAAGCATATTATTTTTCTGAAAAATGTAAAAATCATGAAAACACTTTATATTTCTAGAGAAGACATCCACATCTTATGCTTACAATATTCTTGGCTCCCAGATTTAATTAGTGTGAAATTGTTTAGAGAATTTCCCTCTGAAAATGTTATCCTATCCTCATACAACTCAAGATGTACGAATGACATATTGTATCAGAAGAAATTGTTGACATGCTGTCTTTCAATGAAAAAGAATAACAGAATGAGCAAGAAAGAAGGGCCATTCTGAAAGAATAATCCTGGAAGCACCTTGGCCTGATACAGACAGGCCTTCCCAGACCGAGTTCTTTTACCAGTGGACCTTCCCAACTCATGCTGTTCATTATCGACCATACTTAGCTTTCCAAAAATTAAAAGCTGGAAAAATCTGCTTTAATTAAACCTTTTAATACAGCATCTACTCTAGTGGCTCCTAAACACCAAAGCTTCTCCTTGAGAAAGTTTTCACCAAGCCACATAGAAAAGAGAGAAATAGAAAAAGTTCCATGTATTTAAGTGAAAGTTACCCGATTTAAAGTGCTATCTTTTACTCTGACATGACTGTTCCCACTTCTTAAAATTTTAAATACTTATGATTTTATGAAATGAGAAGAGTGGAGGGTAGGATCTCTTTAAAAATGATCTCCCTTGGCAAACCAGAAATAGGCCACCTAATATGTCACTACATTTTAAAAATCAGTATTTAAAAATGCAGAGGTCAAGAATCACATACATTTAGCAGAATCACTAATACAGTGACTTAAGTATTTTTTCCCTCTAATTATTTTTACACTGGGAAATACATAAGGAGGTAGGTCTGGAAAATTCAATATCGATCCTTCGATATTTATCTCACGCTCTTCAGAGGGATGTCTAATATTGGAATTGTTTCTTTCTCTGTATAATTCTAGTTTATATAATCAAAGTGAAATGAGGCGTATTTGGACATTTAAAATTTTGTAGCTATATCACACTGCACAGATACATTTTTAACAGGAAAATCACAAAAGGAGTCATTCTTCAAAGTAATGGAGTCATTATTCAATTAATAATTTAGCATCTGACAAAGATCTTAGAAAAAAATGATAAATCTGCAGAAAACAAACAAACAAACAAAAAAACAGAATAAAAGATCTGGGAAGGAGATATGGCATCAAATGCTAATTAATGTGTTTTCAGGTCATCAGTTTGCTGACAGGACCGAAGAAAAAACAGCATGAACCAGATCCTGATTTGAGGTTATTATAATATTCAGAATGAACATAGTAAAACCACTGACACAAAATTATTATTTTTATTTCAAGCCTACACATAGGACACTTAGAAAGCAAAAAGCACATAACTACCATTAACCGTTGTTCTCCTCAGCTCCTATTTGGAGAATTCCTGCAATACCCCTGAAAGCTTCTCACTGAGGAAAGAGCTTACATGTCTGAAAAGAGCAAATAAGAGCTGACCTTCATTTTCATGCAAATTTGGCCTCTATTTCTTTTAATTAAAAATGAATCCTTAGGTGTATTGGCAAATCATCTATGGAAAACTGGAAGTATTTATTAAAGTTGAATTTATCTATATCCTGTAAACCAGCAATTCAACCCCTAGGTATAATGTAGACATATTTTATCCAAAGGGCATGGACTAGAATGTTTACAGAAGCAGAAATATTTGTAATAGCCCCAAACCTAAAACTACCCAAATGCTCATCAACAGCAGAATGAATAAGTAAATCGTGGTCTATTTCTACAACAGAATACAAATGATTGTACAAACTAATGTTGCACAAAAGGAGGTAGTCACAAAATAAACTACATATTGCATGATTCCATCTATATAAAGTGCAAGAAGAGGCCAAACTAGGCTATTCTATTGGCAGTGAGGATAGTGGCCATCCTTGAAAGGAGGGAGTAGTAACTGGAAGAGAGAAGGAAGGGAGTTTAGAATGAGGGGTAGGGACTTTCAGTGTTCTGGCTCTTGGTCTGGGATCTGGTTACAGGAGTTTATGCTGCTGTATACTCCACCATGTATAATTTCAGCACAGCATATAGGCTATGCTATAATACAGAGTTACAAAGGAAGATGAAGCCAGAAGAGAAATAAATGAGCTGTTCGGAGGTAAACATCCAGCAGTTTCCCATACAATACCATTGCCATGCGTTTTCTAAATCTAGAAAGCAGCTAAGGAATTTGGAAAAGAAAATAAGATCAGAAGACTTAGAACAGATCTTACATTTACAAAGCACTGTACGTAAAAATAGCAAGTATTTTTCAGACCTTCAGCATGTTTCATAGAGGACATTACCTTCTGTAACATTGCTTTTCAGAGAAAAAATATCATCACTAATCCTGGAAAAATATTTGTGTATCTCTTCTAATGTTGCCTTAGAATAATCTGTTTCATTCTATTACAACCTGATTTGGGACTCAAACTTCAAATTTGGAGAAAATCGTTTTATAAATAGTATCATTTGCCAGATCTACTTAGTAAGTACTTGAAATTCTGGGAGGCTTGTTATACTTCTTAAGCAACCTACAAGTTTGGTAAAAATACGGACTTGTCAAAAGATCAGGTTCCAGTGATCCGATTTTCTAATCTGACTTGTTGCTACTTTGTCATTGTAAAAGGGATTACACTGCTGATTGCTCATCAAAATCCTTCTCTTTGGGGGCACATGGCTAGATTTCATTTCCCAGTCTCCCTCGTAGTTAGGTATGATCATATGACAGGTTTCCATCCAGATGCCTTTGCAATTTTTCCCTTCTGGCTGCCTGGAATGGAGATGTCTCCAAGTCAACCTTGGAAACTACAGATTAAAGATGGAGAAGATTCCACCAGCCTACGTCCTGAATGATTGGGTATAGGAAGACAAGGTCTAAGCTTCTTTTGTGTTTGAGGCACTGTATATTTCTGCTGCAAGCACCAGCTGACCCTACATCTTATATACTGGTAGTACATTTTGGGGATTCAAAATAAAATTCATTATTGTTCTTAAGTGTGGCAGAGTTCTCTGTCAGCTTTGCCCTTTTGTGCTTCTACATCCTTATTCCTGATGGAGAGGTGGAGGATATTTTAGCAAAAACAATGCCCTAGTGCGATATGTGTTAATATAAACTATCATAAAATAATATGAACTATCAGTTTTATGAGACAAGACTATGTCTTAGATTTATTTCATTCTTAATAAGGATGGGCTAGGGATAGAAAATAAAAAGAGACTCTGTATGGAATGTGAACCCCACCCAGTAGAATAACAAAGGGATGCTTTGCAAGTCTTTTCTAGATCCCAGACTATTCACATCCTGCCATGAATAAAATGGAATTATCTCTGGTAGTGGCCAGTAACTACGCAAGTACCCTTTCAGATATGGTGGGAATAATGGCTAGATTCTCAATGGAGGATAAAAGGAATAGCTACATCGAAAGCATAAACAGAAGCAAAGTTAATGACAAGAAATTTACTTCTTCAGATGAGAGACATAAAACTTTGGCTTTTATGCCTTCTTCAAATTAATGTAACATACTGATCTTAACTTCTCTGTGCATTGTGGGCACTGCCATGAGACCAATTCATTATGGCCCATGAGACTGGGTCAAGGTCAAACAGCTTCATAACGCAGTTTTTTATACACAATCGCAGCTAAAGCCCCCCAAGAGGTGCTTGATGAAGAGCCCTCCGACATCCAAGACCAGAAGTCCTTCATCTTCACCCCCATGACATTTAGGACAGCACTGACAGGTAAGAGGCACTCCACAGACTATGAAACGAGCAGATTCTAAGCCAGTCAGCACTTAGAGTGAAGCTCGCTCTACTACAATACTTCCCAATCCAAATGATATTGCAGACCAAGTACCATAATTGGTCCTCAGTCAGAAAACTCTAGGAAGAAATGAACTGGAGTGAGGAGGAGAGAAGCCAAAATCTCTATCACAGAGAAAAGACGCAGAGAAAGCAGGGATGAAGCTCTAATATGCACAATGGTTGATAGACACCGAACTAAGAAAACCCAGTTAAAAAGAGGGAACGTTCTGGCTATGTACAAAACCAATTTCTGCCTCCAAGTCAGGGGCATTTAAAAAATTAGAATACAGATATTTTGTTAAATAATATGAGGGATTGGTTGAGACAGACCCATTAATTTTCAAGCTTTACAAATGAAATTACTCTGATTACAGACTTTTATTTTCAGACTCTCCCTACACAGACCTGGAAGAGTGGAGAGTTAAAACATTTATCATTTACATGAGCTCCAACCCTGAGATTCATTTAACAAGCTATTTCAGACCACAGGGGGGTTTGGGGGCTGTCATTAATCAGAGAGTTACCGTCTTCTCCACCTTCATTTCTGTGTCAGCTATAAATCACCAACAAATCTGCCCATTTGGTATTTTCTGCTGCTGTCAGAGTTTGATTTCCACACTGCCTGATAAAGCAGGATCACTTTGAATTAAAGATCAGAGAGGCTCCAGTTCAGTTCTTTTCAGTCATATGCCACACAGGCTTTGTGCAAACTGTGCTAGACCATTTGTCTATAAAACAAAGGGGGTCTTGATAGGCAGGAAGTGAACAACTTGTTACGAATCTAAATTTAGCTGAATTTTTTGGTCTTAGGGTCCTAACATAATTGTGAACAGGTAATATCATCTGATTTTCTGCTGGAAAGCACTCACTTTATTTTCTTCCTCACCAATCTTGGACACTATCTGAGAAAATCTGTTTTTCCTAATGAATTGGCTCTTCAGATAGATAGCTTTTCATTTCTCATCAGCTAATTGTTTTTTGAATCTCATCAAATTTAGCTCTGTCTGAACTACAAGACTATGGCAGATACTGCTGAATATATACCCAAATCCAGTCTTCTCTTCCTTCTCGTTTATACAAGCCCAATGATGTCCACCTAAAAATTATGTCCAGGTGAAAACACAAGCTCCTTAGCCTCGCCTGAAGCTAGTCCTGTGGCATTCTTCCCATCAAGGAGATAGAAGCTGAGGGCTCCCAGGAAGCCCTGGCTTCCCTGATTTAGACGTCACCCTTCCCTGCTTCTCTTCTATTTATTTTCTTTACTCTGCTCGGAATGAGGGTACAAAGCTGGAGGAGGAGTAGTCACACCACATGCGATCATAAGGTGACAAGCAGAGGATAAGACAGTATCCTAAGAATGGCTGAGAAGAAAGAATAAAAGGAAACAATGTCTTTGAAGATATCATAGGATCACTGAGCTAGCCCTAGACTGCTAATGCCAGCATCCTCTGTACAAGACAAATAAACTCTTAAATGGTCAAACTGCTGTTAGCTTTCTGTTGCTCCTAGCTGAGTGCATTCTCACCTGATAAAAAAGACTCTCTAATCTTTTTGAAGTGAAGCCTTGCTAGCACACCTGCCATCTACTTTGAAAACACGAGCATGCTAAAAGAGTTCGTGCCAGACTATAAAAATTTAAATGACTTCTTCCTGATGTTATTGTATTTGGACACATTAATTTAGCTTTTATTAGAGTTAATGTTTCCTTCAGTCATTTCTATGTCTACAAGTCATTTTTAAAGGAAATATACACAAATTACCCATCTTAGAAATTGAAAAAGAGCAGAAATATTTGTAATTCATCTAATTCATTTCTTGCTTCCTTTCCTAAACTATTAATTCTTTTGGTGTAAAATATGTTATAATTGAATGCTGTTTCTATTGTATTTTATGCACACTGGTTGTCATGCTAATGTGCACAAAAGGTTTTATCTAGCATGAATTTATCAAGTAAATCCCAATCCTTGCCACTGCAACTGCTGACAGACTAAATAAAATTTCTGACAATTTCCAAAATCTGTCCACATAGATCACTGCTAGGCAAACATCATCACAGGTCCTGGTGGATAAGCTAATGCTTTCATATTTGCCTTATTGATTTCAAAATAATAATTATGTATTATTCAATTCATATCTTGCATTCCCTGTAATTTTCTGTACTCAAGGTACATTGTGAATTTCAACAAAATTCAATCTCTTCTTTCTGTATGTGGTTTTATCTACGGCTTAAAAATAAACCCATCAACTCACCTATCCTTCTCTGAAATCCTATATCTTAATCTATGTTAAAATCCTTAGTGAAAGCCATAATTTTTATGATTTTGTTGATTGTAAAATTGCACGGTGTATTTCAAGTGCTGAGAGAGAGAGAAAATGAGAGAGAGAGAGAGAGAGAGAGACTCTGAATGAATACAAAGAGACAGAATTTCTCCCTACCAAAAGGGCTTTGTTTTCATCAGGAAGTTTCCGAATTAACTAAACTCCACTATGAAGATCTAATGGAAGGAGGAACAGAAAACTCCCAACATTGTAGATTCTAATCTCCAGCTGAACTTTCTCCACGCTCCCTCATTAAACACTGGGGATGATCAGTATCACCTTTCAGATTTAGGCAAAGCAGCTAAAAGCCTTTGACTAAGATGGTAAAGGAGAACTGGTGGTAATTAGATAATAAAATTGATTTACAGAGGTTTCCCTTCTAACTTCTGTTGGATGGACACAAACTAAGAACCTATTTATGCCAACTACAGGCTTTAGCAGGCAGAATCATTCATTATGTAAATATGACCTTTAAAATCATACCATGGCTATAATGTGAATAATATACCCATGAATAATTGAGAATTGCAGCATTTAATATTTATTAAGCGCCTTTTATACAGATTTGAAGTAAATCAATTCCAGGGGCCCATTGATGGTATCCAATTAATGATTTATTCAGCCACTAAACATGATGTGTAATGTTCCATATAAGAGAGTGAGTGAGAAATTGCACAATGGAGAGTTCAAGGTAAATGAGATACTGTCCTTATTTTCACATGTAAGCTCCTTAGGGAGGAAATTAGAGTCCTTTACAGAATGGAAAAGTCTACCCCATGTTAGGCGATAAGTAACCAGAATTGGAGGTTCGGAGGTGACATTTGTGTAAGGCCTTAAGGGATGGGCTTTGATAAGTGGAGCCATCCAGGATATAGAAAGGCAAATTCAAAGGGCAACAAAAGTTCAGAAAGTAATACTGTTAAGATGGAATACATGCAAAAATGAGAGAAAATCCTGGACAGGTGGATGGAACTAGAAATTTAAAGAACTCATTGAGGAGTTTAGATTCTTTTGAGAGGACAGTGAGTCTTAAAAGGTGAGAGTGAAGAGTAAATTGGTGGGTGTAGAAGCATCAGTTTCAAGCCTCCCCATCCCAATATGGATATGCATGAATTATGTTCTATGAAGAGAGAAGGAAGACTGGAAAATTTTAGGATTAGATTTATTTCTGCTTCTCTTTATGATTACATGGATTAGAATGTTCTCTGCTATGTTGAAACAAAGCTGAAATCTTACTTTAAGTCAGGTAATCTGCTAAGTATGTGATTCCAACTACCCTTTTACCAATGGCCCAAAAATTGAAACGTCAGGTTGCTTACCCCTAAACACAATTTTATCTTTGTGAATGGAAAAACCACCATTATCAATATTTTTTCCTTCTCTTTCTTCCTTTTCTATTCAGTCTTTAATTTCTTAATCATTTAACCTTTGTGAGCAAATATTAAGCACACAGAGTAGGAAGTACCAATTTTAATAAGTTTTAAATGCTGAAATAGTAATTCTTAATAAGCCTATTATTGACAAGGGTTTCTTAACTACTATAGAAAGGGTAAATTTGAATTTTGAGCCAAAGGGTTAAGGATTAAATCTGGATTCATCTAAGTAGGGAATTTTTATGGATTTTCATAAATTGAGAATTATAAATTTTTATGTAGTGAAATAGATAATCTGAACCTCTGTTCCATTTTATGGTCTGATGAAAAAAAAAATTCTCCCGGGGTAAAGGCAGAACTGTAATCCCCAAATTATATATTTTATATATATGTATTATATATGTTTTTGAAGTCACAGCTAATATTTTATATATATATATATTTCCTTCAGGTATTGATTTTATTTAAAATAGTTTCTCTCTTTTCTTCTTAAACTATGCTCAAAGCATGTTTTTTGGTTTAAGAAAAGAACAAGTAGGGTAAAATACAGTATACCTTATTCACAGCAACAGGCTCAGTGGAATAGAATATACATTACATCTAACTTCGGACTTCTCAAATACATACAGAAAATGACATACAATTTGCAAATTATACAACTATTCTGCCTTGTTACATCTATTTGTCTTAAGAATTTACAGTAGAATTAAGTTCCTTTAAGTTAGCAGTATTACAAGTGCTGCATTACTGAGACAGGCTCAAAAGGGAAAGGGAGATGTTTAGATTTGGTCTGCTGTGCTCTCCTTGTAAGCTCTGGAACGTGGAGATGTACAAAATGATCAAATATCCCATGAACAAAGAAAAGTCCTTTGGATCAGACTTCTTCTAGATAGAGATAAGAAAACCTCAAGAAGGGATTAAAAATGTTGAGATAATTTTACATATTAATTCATTGCCATTCCATGGGATATACCATAGTCTGCCTGTCTGTCTCTCTCTCTCTCTGTTTCCCACCCTCTCCACCTCTTCCTCTCTTTCTCTTTTAAACAAAAGTCACAGCTAACGACACAAGAGGCAAAAAGAGAGTTTGCAAATAATGTGAGGAAGCGATGAAGGAAACTCTGCAACTGACCCAGAGATTGACCTGAGGTAATCCAATCACGTTTGAAAGTTTGTGGAATCCCACTCTGCAATGTCTATGATTGAATCTCAAGCTGGCTTTACAGATTCCCAGGGAGAATATGGCCCATGTTGTGCCCCACAGTCACATTTATGGGTGAAATCCTTCAAAGGAATTGCATACTTTCATAAGCTCTGTTGCTCATAAAATCTCTTAAACTCCATAAATCCTATATTGAGGTTTTGAGCTCCTTCTACTCAGAAAAACCTCAGATTTACCCATTGCCCATCAGATATTTGTTTAAAAATGATACCTGAAAAGTAAAGTGAAGTAAGTTATTCATTTGAATACCAATGGAATAGTTGAGTACAGAATCCCATCTATGCATCATAGAGTGATGTTGCAAATATGAAATATACATCTTTTTAAAAATTCTTTTTTTGGGGGGTGGGGTAATTAGGTTTGTTTGTAGTTTATCTTTCTAATGCAGGTACTGGGGATTGAACCCAGGCCTTTGTGCATGCCAAGCATGCCCTCTACCACTAAGCTATATCCTCCTTCCTGAAACATACATCTTAAAGTTGTGAATCTGGGCATACAAACAGACTAGGAGATTAGACTTAAGATGAATGTAAATGAATGATCACTAATATCAGGGAAGGCAATTGGAGAAAATATTTTGTTTTCTATTAACTGTATTCAGGTTATCTGTGCCCCAGAGAGAGTGGGTTCTAACTTATTTAGCTGATGTCTGGAAATAATGTCAAACAAATCCTAAGATGTAACACTTGAGGGGGATCCTTGTGTCTCTATTTTTTGTCAATGACAATAGGATCCTTTACAATATTGAACTCAGCTATTAAACGGGATTTACAAAACAAGAAAGTAAGAATGCTAGATCTCATAAATAATGCTGAGATAACATATCCTGTATGATTTACCAAGATATACATCAGACGGACTATCATTAGTTTCTCTAAATAAGAAAAGCAAACTTACTATAAAGTAGAACATGTTATAGAAACAAAACTTCTTTATAATAAAATTTCAAAAACAAAAAGGAAAAGACCCAGAAACAGTTGTTTCAAATAAAACAAAGAGTCAAATCCATGTGGAAAAAAAAGAACTAGTTACATGTATAAGAAACAATCATTAAGATCCACTAGGTAGATACTGAAAGGATCTGAGTAGAGTTCAGGCAAATGGAATTACAAAGGGAAAACAAACAAATGGAAAAATACCGATCCTTACTGAAAATAATATCAAGATAGTATTTTACGCCATCTAAAGAGGCAAACACTTTAAGAAAATTATAGTATTCAATATGGTTCAAATGACACAATATTGCTGAGGCATTGTAACTTGATACAAATTTCTTTAAAAGCAATGTGACAAAATCTAGAGAAATCATGAAGTAAGCAATCAGTTCCAGACAAATTAAAAGACATGTGCAAACAGAGATGTTCACAACATTATCTATGCAAGCAAACATTCGGAAGCATTCCAAATGTCTAACACTTAGAGAATAATTATTCAAAGGTGGAATTATCATTGTTTTTAAAATTTTCCTCTTTTCCACTTTAGAAAATAATAATTATGCCATTTTTGTGATTGTATATTATATACTTTACTCATATGTCTAACTGTAACAGGCAAATAATATCATTTTTATCACCACTTTTTTCTTTCCTATTTACTGGGAATAGAATGCTTTTTTTTTAAACTTTTTTTTTACTTTGTTTTTTTCTTAATTGAAATATAGTCAGTTTACAATGTGGTGTCAATTTCTGAGGTACAGCATGTTTCAGTCATACATATACATACATATATTCATTTTCATATTCTTTTTCATTATAGGTTACTTAGAATCCTTTTTTAATTCAAAATTTGTTCTTTTTTATCATGTGTTTCCCTGACTCTGCAAATCTGACTAACAACAAAACACAGTACATGGCAGATGTTTTGAACAAACATGTCAGCATATGCCCATGTATGGCTCCTTATACCTATACAAAACTGAGACCTTTATTTAAATAATCTTGGTCCTGTAATCTAAGCATCTTTTATTTGATATGTGTAGATATCTGAGGCTACATGTCATAGTGTCTCTCACTGACTAAATTTTAAAGGATTCTATCATCATCAGCAGTAGCAGTAATGAATCTTTATAATATGAACTGGTAGAAAAATATGGTTCTGCATATTTTCTGTATAAAAAGAAATGTGTTTTGAGAAATATAGTTCTGTCTAATGCTGCCTTTTCAAAACTGGGAGACAAGAAAGCAGTAATATTTAATTCTATACAGTATGTATATACAGTATGTATATATCTAGCCAGCTATCTATATAGATTAATATATGCATGAATCCACTCATTTATTTATACACATTATAAAAATGGGAAAATCCAGACAATGAGTTAAACACTGAGTCAACAACAAGATATTTTATACATGTAATTTTAAATACTGATATATTTGAAAGTATATAAAATTGGGCTCATTTTTAATCTTCCTCTGTATAGCTGATGTTTTATAGACAATACTAACATTATGCTTTGACATACTGCAAAAATGTATTAAATTTAATGAAATATTATCTTTATTAATTTCTTAGATTTATAAAGTTGTTTTTCACAGTACAGTGATCTGTTAGAGTGTTAAGGAGTTATACATTTCAATGCCTTCATTATATAGATGCCTTCATTATATAGATCAGAAATTATCAAGAAAACAATTTAGCATTGTTACACTCTTTGAAATTCTTTTTACTAACTCTGTATTTATGTGCAAACACTTAATTCATTACAGCACTATTTTACTATTCAATCCAATGACTTTGATAGCATAACATAAATCCCAGGCTTTCAAAGTGCCCTCCTGAAGGAGAGGGCATTTGGAAGAATCTGCTTTTTAAAATGTTAAGATGTTACTTTATGACTCTTCTTGCTTTTGTACAGTTCTTGATATTTTACAAAATGCCTTTAGGTATGTATTTAAGTTCCTGGCTTTGCTTATAGTAGTATAATAAACAGTATTGGATAGAGATTCCTCTTCTTTTAAAACTTTTTATCCTTTCAATCTTTTTCAAAATGGTCTAATTTTACAAAAAATTTAAACTAAGTATCTTCTTTTAATTATTTGTAGAGTGATTAAAAACAAAGAAAGTTTTTAAAAAAACTAGAAAAAAGTGAATTCTAATGTGATTTAGGGTTGAAGAAAGCTTTTCTATGAATGAAAGTAATAGATGAAAATTTTCAAAAAAAAATATAGTTGTTCTGGCTATAGTTTGAAAAAATCCCTTTACATCAAAAGTCAATGTAAATAATTAGATGACAAGTAACAAATTGAGAAAAATATTTCTGTGAAAAACAAGATAGAAAAAGAAATGGTTAATGTCCTGATAGACAAATGACACTAATATGCAAAGCTCAAAAAAAGAAATAAAAAATTTCTATGCACAAATGAAAACATTCGTAGCCTCAATAATAATCAGTTGAAACATATTAGATATTATTCTTCATCCTACTAAACTGGCAAATCTTTATTAACCGTAAAATGGTCAGTACTTGGAATAATATTGCCAGGTATCTGGCAATGCAATATACTACTAGGACCTTATCAACAGTTTCTGAAAAGCAGTTCATGATATCTCTTAAAATTGTCTTTAACTCTGCATCACACTTCTGAGAATCCACCCTTAAGCAATAATTCAGGACTGATCTTCAAAGATGTTTATTTTAGGATCACTAAAAACAGTTAAATGTCCAAAATTTTAAAATATGGTTGAATGAAAGGTAGGAGTATAAAATCATGTTACAGAAGTTTATGGAATAATATACAAAAATAAAATAATTTTAAAATATTTTAAATTTTAATTTGACTCTTGCTTTACTATTTTAAAATATTAATTTAATCAAGCACAAAAAGTCTCACTGGAGGCTGAAGTTTTGAATCCTAATCATTCAGGGCCCATACAAGTACATTATAAATATTTCTTCTTTAATACACCCTCGAGAATAAGAATTAGTGGACCTCTAGAGAAATGGTCTACATGAGTTATTACAGAAGTGGGAAATACTGTATTACTGTTGGTGTTCTGAAACTGAATAATGAATTAATCTATAAACCATTTAGTACCTTAATGTCTGTTGCCCATTTTTTGTTATTGTTAAATAATGAAAATTACTAGCGGTCTGGAACTTCCAAATACATAACAAACTTCTATCATTTATTCTTTGTTTTATAAAGTACTCACATATTTAAACTAGTTTCAGTGATGACCTAATAATCTACTCCTGTGTATTTACTGTGTATAGTCATCCGTTTATTTTTCCTGCTGATGTTTTATTCTGAAATAGAAACGAGTCGGGGAAAAGAATGAGGGATTATTTTACAAGCATTCTCTTCAGTATACTTTGCAGCAATAGGGAATTCTCACCAACTTTTCAATTCTTAACCCATTTATAATTCGCACAGAAACCATAAATAGTGGCACAGTTATGCAGAACTTAGATGTCAGAGGTTTTCCTTCCTTTTATCATCACTCCATTATTTGAATGAAAGATTTCATACGAGGCAATTAAATCCATGAGGCAGAGATGCCCAGATGAAAACAGAGACAAACATAAAAGTGGAGTTACATTTGGGATTTCCTCCCTTTCACATTTGAGGGAAGTATGCAGTCAATAGCCAAGAACCCAGAGGCCATTTCTGCTTTGTCAACCTGTGAAATTACTCAAGCGAAGATGGACAGGTATAGCATTCTGCTCTGGAAAAGACTTTTGAGATCAACTACACACACCCTCTTTTTATATTTGAGGAAATTGAGCCTATGAGAATTTAAGTAATTTATCTGAGGTCACACAGCTGGCTAGGGGCAGAGGAGGACAACAACAAAGGTCTCTGGATTTACAGTAAATTGCTCTGTTAATTCATTTCTACATAATTGCTTCTTGTATTCAAGGCACCTAGTTCAAGTCAAAATCGGGTATGTGATGTTGCACTCTAAATCCAGAATCAAAACAAGAAAAAAAATTAAACAAGAGTTATAGGAAAAATTAAACAAGTGGCCACTGAGTAGAGATACTGAATTAATAATGACTTCTCCCCACTTTCCTTCCATCCTCATCTCCAAAGGCTTCCTGGGTCAGACCAAAAAGAACACTGGGCTGCATCAAATAATCTGTGCTCTAGATCTCACATTCCCCTAATATATACCCTTGGACACTTTTCTGTGCCACTCTGGACTTCTGTGTTCTTATCTCAAAACTCACGATGATCTCTCCAAGGCCCCTTTTCCTCTATGTCCCTAAACAGCTGACATGATATTTTTTCTTTCTTTTTTTTTCTTTTTTAATCCTTTGCCCAGGCAAAAGCTCACCTTAAAGAAATTCCCCACTATTTAAACACAGGAAAAATTTCAACAGATATGTCTAATAACAAGATCTCTTAATAATTCTAATTGTACTATGACCATTTTGGCCTTTCATACTAATACAGCTCACTCAAAGTGAACAACTAGCTCTGGCTACAAAGTTGTCTTGAGAAATTTCTGTTAGATGTTAGCTTTAAGTTTCATACATTTTCATTTCACAGAAACTGATTTCCTCCTTTTAAGTCATGGGAGATAAAGAAACTTTAAAGATGAAAGTATCACATAAAAGTGACTAATTATAATATCCCTCCCCCCGAAAACTATCTTTACACACCCAGTTTCTTTCCTTTTAAACAACCTAAAATTATATTCTTCAAGCAGTTAATAAAACCTCCACAGTTGGGGTAATAAAGAGGAGACTAGAAGAAGAAAAAGCTGGGTAGGGAAATTTTTTCTAACAGTATGTCATCTGAGTTTAATTGTTTACTAGCAACGTTCTGGATTTTAATGCTTCAAATGAATTTATAAATGCAATGGGTCTTTATACAATATAGGGATTAGGATCCAGCCCTGCTGTCTCAGGAGTGCTTACTGTGTCAGGAATGGACTATTTGAAAGAATGTGTGTTGTACCACCAAGATCTTCTCTCACCATAATTACTGTTGTTGTTACTAGTAACAATGATCACCATCATCATTTTAGCATGTAATATTGTATACAGTACAAATCCTACAAATTATCATGTTTAATTGCTTAAATGTCTTTTCAAACGTCTCATGTGTGTTATGTATTCTTGTTTATTAGCAAATTAGAAAACCAATGCTTAAAAGAAGAAGGGGACTTTGTCAGTCTTACAGACAATTTACAGGAAAGCCAGGCCTTGAACAACCCAATTCCAGAACTCCTGTTCTTGTATCTGTACCTGAAGGTGGTAAGAATGATTTCATGTAGCTACAAGGGTTTTACATCTTCCTACAAGGTGTGGTGCTGTCAGGATCCTAAACTGAATCCCAAGAAGTGCATTTGGATAGATGTCCTGAAATAGACATCGCTTCTTCTTTTGTAGAAACTCTGTCATCATTTCACATTTGAAAGAAGACTCATTCTATAACATAGAAGTCATTCTTTCACACTGGCCTCCTGTGTCACTGAAAGCATTTCTCCTTGTTTACCTCCCACAAGAGGAATGTTATTGGGAAATATAGTTAATATTTATTTTGAAAGGAAATAGGGCTCAACAAAGGTAATTATCAAGTATTTTAAGCCTACCTTCCAGATATTTAACTTATATTAATAGCTAACATTTACCATTTAGAAGAGTGCAAACAAAATCCAGCAAGATCCCGCTGCACTTAGTACAATCGTTACAGTTGGAGGCGTGGCAAGAGTGACACTCAATAAGAAAGTCTACTTAAAATGTTCAGACCTTACAAGTTAGTATCTAATCAGTGATTACTTTACAAATTGGGGTTGGGGAAGCTGTCCAAAATGCTGGACCCTTTCCTTATTCCTCATATCAGAACAAATGACAGTTATATCAAAAATCAAATATAAAAAGAGAAACCTTAAAAGAACTAGGATAAAAGTAAGGTGAAGAACAATATAATGATTTTAAAATGGAGTGGCACACTCCTTAAACATGGTATAAAAGCAGCACATGGAGGAAAATTTGCTGAACTCTACTGTCTCAAAAAAAAATTTAGAGACAAAAATCAAGTAACCTGATTAAAAATTGGGCAAATGACTTGAATAGACTTTTCTTCAAAGATGATTTAAAAAATCCAACAAGCAAATGAAAAGATGCTCAATATCACTGATCATAAGAGAAATGCAATAAAACCACAATGAAATATAATTTCACATCCATTAGGATGATTACATTAAAAAAGAGAAAATAAGTATTGATAAGGATGTGAATAAATTGAAACTCCTGTGCACTGACGGTAGGATTGCAAAATGGTACAGCTGCTATGGAAAACAGTATGAAGAATCTTCAAAAAATTAAAAACTGAACTACTACATGACCCAGCAATCCCACCTCTGGATATATATCCAAAAAAGCTGAATCGGGGTCTTTGTACTATTTATAATAGCCAAGAGATGGAAGCAACCCACATATTCTTTGCCACTTGAACAGATAAGCAAAATGTGGTGTCTATATACAATGAGATATTATTCAGCCTTAAAAAGGAATGAAATCCTATCACATGCTATATTTCGAGTGAACTCTGGAGACATTATGCTAAGTGGGATAAGCCAGTGACAAAAAGATAAGTACAGTATGAGTCCACTTAATATGAGATATTGAGTGTAGTCAAATTCCTAGAAAGTAGAATGGTAGCTACTGCCACCTCCCAGGGACTGAAAGAAGGAGGAACGAGTAGTTGTTCAATGGGTACTGAGTTTCAGTTTTGCAAGATGAAAAAGTTCTGGAGATCTGTTCCACAGCGATGTTACTATATTTAACACCACTGAACTGTACACTTAAAAATGATTAAGATGATCAATTTTATGTTATGTGTTTTTTTTTACCACAGTAAAAAAGTTAGAATAATTATATATGACTTTTAAAAACTATAAACAAAGTAAGGGGGAAAAATAGATTGAGAAAAATATTCAAAACAGTTACAAAAATCAACTTCCTAAATATACTGTTATTACAAATCAATTAACAAAATGGTTATTATCCCAATTTTTTAAAATGATGAAATATATTCAGTGGACTAAAAAATGGCAAATAAACAATGAAAAGATGATAAACTCACTCATGAAACATAATAATAGATATTATATCTTACACATAATAGTAATGAAAAATGAAAGTGGATCAATATCCAGTAATGATGGTGAGAATGATAATGAGAAATTAATAGGCCCTCTGGCATACTGTTTATAGATGTGTACAATGATGAAACAATTTCGGAAGCAAATTTGCCAATATTTTTTAATATTTAAAATGACTGTACCTTGGGACCAATGATTTCACTTGGTAGAAATAAATCTTACAGATACATTTTAGGTTTGTAGTGAGAATTAAACGAAGAAACCCCTGAAAATATCTAGCACTGTGCTTAATACATAAAAATTACTCAGTAAGTATTATCTCTATTTTTATTATACTTCTTGAATATACTTACAATATTTCCAGGAGGCTACAACAGACAATGTCAAGAATAGTTACTCTGGTGAGAGCAAATGGAAAGCTGACAGGGGCTGAGGAAGGGCATAAGGGGACTTACACATCATTCTCTTTCACAGGAATTTTTACCATAAACACATACTATGTTTATGGTTTTAAAATACTAATTTTAGTCACTGAGTCCAGGACCAAACATTCACAAAGTATTGGAAAAACACCCATCATTCTCCTTTCTGAGTTAATCATTCCTATAATTTTCCTTTCTTCCTCCTTCAAGAGAGCTCTATGTGTAAAAGGATACAAAATAAATAACATTTCCCCATTGCTCTTTCTCTCATCCTTTTCCTGAGACTTTGAGAAGATATATTAAGACAGTAGGACTGGATGTTCAGTGACCATAGCAGTTATCCGCTTAAAGGAATCCTAGTGTCCTTGGTTTCTTGCCCTAAGAAACCCTGCTGCCTTAGCTATTCAAGCTGGAGTCCTTAAGAGCTGTTGGAATAGTCAGAAAGTATTGTCTCTGTGGGCACGGCCCCAACCTCATGCTATGTGGATGGCTTTCTCAGGGACTCTCACTACGAGGCATACCTTTAGACACTGGAATGGGCTGAATGGTGGCTCCAAAAAAGAGATGTCCACATCCTAAACTCCAGAATCTATGAATGTTACCTCATTTGAAAAAAAGGGTCTTTGCAAATGTATTAAGGATCTTGAGATGGGGAGATTATCCTAGATTACCCAGGAGAGCCCTAAGTTCAATGATGAGAATCCTTAAAAGAGACACACAGAGGGGGAAACTGATGCAGAGGATGTGAATAAACACAGAGGGAGAGACTGGAGTGATGTGGCCACAAGCCAAGTTAGCCGGCAACCATCAGAAGCCGGATGAGGAATGGAATCGATTCTCCCCTAGAGCCTCTGTCCAGTGTGTAGCCTTGCCCATCCCTTGAGTTTGGACTTCTGGTCTTGAGAACTGTGAGCAAATAAATTTTCGTTGTTTTAAGCCACCCAGTTTGCGGTAATATGTGATGGCAGCCACAGTAAACTAATTCAGATGCCCTTCTCAGGAGAACATTTATCTGAAAACAAATGTTTCAATTTGCATCAACACTGACCCTCACTTGTACATCACTTCCTCCCACATTTTTGTCACAGGCTTAACAGTCAATATGTCCCCATGACATTGTAAATATGGTGGAAAAGACATCACTTTGGCGTATGGTGCTTCTGAGAAATAATCCTGTCTGTTAACAGTATCCCAGCTGTTAATGTGGTTGATCTGAACCCTGTCCCCCAAATCTGTAATTCTACAACTTGAGATCCATGTACTTGGGTCATAAACGCTTTTCTGTCATCAAAAGTCCCTCTTAAATTGTGAAGCTCCCTAAAAGATATACCTTTCTGGGGTGAAAGCAGTAATATTTCCAGGAGCCCTCAACACTACTGTACCTGAGAGGAGGAAGGAGAGGAAGAAAGGGTCCAGAAAATTCCAAACACTGCCTCTGAGGACTGAACATGTTTCCTAGAACAACTGACTAAGTTCTCTAAGGTACTGTACCTTCAGAAAGACAAACAAACAAAAAATAATAAACTAATCCTGGGCTAAAATTTAGATGGATTAGAAAAAGAATTTCAAAGCCTAAATCCTGACTGTCTCACCAAACAGCTTCCGCTGAAGACTGAGATTAAGGAAATGAAACAATGCACCTCTTCTCATTTTTACTGTGATTACACCTTTAAAATGTGTTTAGTGCTGCCATGGTTTCTAGTGAAAATGTTCAGGGCAGGGCAGTGGAGAAGAGTTTCATCTGGGAAGGTTGGCAGATTTTTCTCCCAAAAGGCCTTGAAGGTTGACACTACTGTGGGGAAATTGCTAAGATTAGAATCCGCCACTGAGATTTGTAGCTTCAGAGACTCGAATCTCTCAGCATATGAGAGCAACCTCTTCTCTCAGGAGCAAATCCATATCATACAACCTCAGGGAACTGCTAAACAGAATCCAAAGGCCAATTAGCTTCTTTTCATTGAGCTGGTGCTCTGAGAACAATGCTTCCACTATCTGACTCAATACTTCCCTTCTCAGTAGAATAGTCCTGTATAACAATGAAGACCATAATCAGAAGACTGCTTGGTGAACAGGGAACCAGGACAAAAGATATAGATACACAGACATTAGATTAGATAGATTTAAAAAAGGCTATTCGTAAGATAATTAACATAATTTGAATGTTTAGCATCAGTCTGTTAACCAACAGTTCCTCTCTCATGGGCAGTGTTTGGAAAAGCACTGCCAATTTTTTCTTTTGTGATTCTCTTTTATGCCTCCTCAAATTCCCACCAATCCAACTGGCCTGTAAACCCATCTCTTTAAAGTGCTGCATCTTGGCTCCGCTGCATTTAAGCTACGCTATTTCATAACACTGACCCATAAATATCATTAAATAGTTATGTGTGATAAGTGGTATCGTGTAACTTATTTATCATTCAGTTAATGTTATTTATCAATGTTAATGTTAGATGTCATATGTTAATTCACAGAGGAAGAATCTTCTTTTTCTGACTTCTACGTCTTTTCTTTCCCTCTGTCCTATAGACAGACAGCATAGGACACTTTGGACAAAATACAGCAAAAGAAACAACACAGTAGAACATTTTTTAATGTTCCTATATTGTAGCCTACAACTTTGGATCACTTTGCAAGGTCAGTCGTCATTATTGCCAGGCATGACAGTAACCCCACGGCTACAGCAAAAAGCTGATGACCTTAAATTTCTAGGTGGCCTCAGGTAGAAAACCTGACTTTGATGTGTCTAAACAAGTATAAATATAGAACTCATGACGAGGTCTGTTAGGATTGTAAAATCTTCTGAGAGGACGCTGTCTAGAGCTGCCCTGCTTAAGAGCTTTAAAAGCAGACAGATCAAAGCATGTGTCACTGAAAATCCAGCTGGTTGTCTTGAGTCAGGGGGTAAAACTGCAAACCCATTCAGGTGTATCCATTACTGTAATGACTTAGAAGAGACTCGGATGATGAAAATGAAGGGTGAACAGGATAGGATCATAATCATAGTAATCACAGGTCATGTGCCAGTGATATTGAATTTTTCTTTTGTGTAGTAAAGACAGTTTTGTATTTTTTCTGAATAGCTATGGTAACAGGTTTTATTTCTGAGGGCCTGGTTTCCTGTCTAAAGACCCACGCATCTGAGTAACACGCCTCTCCCAAACATTCATTAGGATATTGAAGATGAGTCAAAAAACAAGATGGCCATAGGCCAAAAGGTTTTGTGCTAAGAGAACAATCTATTTATCCATGGAACTGGCAAACTGAATTTAGGGCAGGTAAAAAGCAAGGCTATCACATCATACCTCATCTCAAACTTTCTTTAATGAGTATAGTTAGGATTATGTAGGTAGGGAAAGAAAGGCTAGAAATTCCTGCATAGTGAGAAGGAAAGTCTGGAATAGAGCGGTTCTCTTTACAGGATAAGGCACTCTTTAGAAGTTAGAGCAACTTACAGTTTCTGGGGGGAGCATCTTCTTAAGTGATGCTGACTATAATTCTGTGCTCTGTGGCACATTTAATTGACAGTGTATTTCTCATGGTGCTTCCCATAAAACACAGTTTTCTTCAAATTGATGTGATGCCTCTTTAAAACAGGCCACCCTGTATATTCCGAATGAGCTTTTTCCAGTAAGGAATCATGTTGATGTAAATCTACGTTGGCAAGAGCGTCATCAGAGTCAGCTGGGAGTGACAGGCATGTTCTAGCCAATTCTGGATGGTGTGTTGAAATATGCTTCCCAGGCTACCAGAGCAAATGCACAAAAGCCTGCCCACATCTTCATGGGGGTGACGTGCTGAACAGCAAAGCCATGGCTCTGTCAGAACATAAAACGCATACCAGGGGCGTTTCTGGAATGGAAGCCAACTAATCAATCATGGCAAAAGCTACAAATCCTTACAGGTGAAAAAGTGCCAGGGCTCGCCCTTTCTCTTAGGGCAAAAAAAAAACAAAACAAAAAAACAAAGTTTTCACATGTTGCTTTGCAGGGTAACCTCGTAAGACACAGAAGATCATGTTTCGTAATAACAGCCAGGTTGTTCATATAATATCAATTTGCAGGCAGACAATACAAACAACAATTCAAACTCCAAAGAAAAAGCTCTGTTCTGCCCATTTTCATATGTTTTGTTTACATGTAAGATTACAAAAACATCCCTAAATAAATGTTAAAACGTGGTATGGTCTTGCTCTCCTTAAAAAATATTTTAAGCCTACACATAAAACCTACTTATCTAATAAAAGCAGGATCATTGTAATAATTCTATGCAGGAATCAGTGTAGCAAGTACAACATCTATTTCTTCAGAATTTTTTTTTTAAATTTCTTCAAGGTCAAGTTTTAACATCATGCATAGGAACAAGATTTTGTATCCAATGCTAGAAAAAAATAATTTCATGTTAGAAAATCTGCCCTTGGGCCATACATCTGGAAACTAGCAATTTCCCAATTGCTTTTCTGCATCTTCTGCCACATCTCTCATCCCTGGAGCATGAACGTATGGTAAAGAGGTGGGAAGAACATGGCTTTACCAGACAGAAATGTTGGCAGACCTGGCTAGCCGGTTCTCACTGCCTCTCCCCTCCATGTTTATAAATGCACTGCAGCTGAAGTAGGGTGCCTGGAATGAATTAAAATGGATAGACCCAAGAGACTGGCCATCCCAGCCCAAGAGTTGTCCTTGTCTAACTGCATGGCCTCAAATGAGATCCTTGTCTTGGACACACAATCATCACAAGAACCACAAGACTGCTAGGTCATTGCTCATCATGCCCAGCTGTCTCCGTAAAGCCCCCAGTCTGACTTAAGACCCCAGCCTTCCCTGCAGCACCCCTTCTCCAAACTCTCCATTGTGAATTTACACATCCTTGCTCTCACACTACTGGCTGCCCATTGAGGACGCTGGTTTAGTTGAACCTTCTGATGAGGTGCCTACTTCCTCTCCATATTTTTGTACCACCTCCCCTAATGGAGAAGTAGTTATTTTTCCTGCTCTCTGTCGCTTCCAGAGAGAACTGTGACCGTTTTTAAACCATCTCTCCTTTGACTACTCTACTCTGAACCACCATGATATCTCACCTGGTTTATTGCAATGGTGTCTGAACTGGTCTCCTGGTGGCTTCCTTTGCCCTGCATCTGCATTTTCTATACAGGAGCCTGAATAATTCTTTCAGAACTTAAGACAGACTGTCTCTCCCTGAGCAGACACTCCCACTGCTAAAGCTTCTCCCTTTGAAGCATCCTTAATACAGCCTCAAAACACTACAATATTGGACCCCTTTCTGTATTTCTGACCTCATTTGCTATAACATCCCCTTCCCTCAAACATACCAATCAAATCATCCCTCAGACCTCTGCCCTTGTTATTGCTTCTTCCTGAAACGTTCCTCCCCCGGGTAATCACATGGTCACTCAGGCATCTTCAGATCTCTACTCAAATGTTACCTTATAGAGAGTCCTCCCTAAAGAGGGATATTAAACTCTAATCTCTTATGCTGTCTCATTCCTCTTTACTGTACTTGTCATTCTCTGATTCACTAGAATATTTATTTATACATTGTCTTCTCCTACATTAGAATACATTCTCCCTCGGGGAAGGACTTTTGTCTTTTTTTGCTCAGTGCTACATCCCCAGGAGAATGACATATACAAAGTAGACACTCAAAGTTAATTTTTGAATAGATGAAAGGACAACAGGATATCTAGGTCCTGACTCTTACCCTGGTGAGCCAGCCTTCGGAGCAAGATGGTTTTCTGTGTTATAGTCCATCAGAACTGCTAGATGTGTGCTAAGCATTGTATTCTCATGCCTTTAATGAAAAGGCAGATACAGTCCTCACATAAATAGTGTCTCTGTTCTATGCATCAGAACAAGAGTGCCACCAGTGGAATTACCACATCTCATTTGAATGGAAATACAATTGTGTATTCTGCTACTTCAGAAGGATTAGCTCAGAAGGAGGAGAAGGCATCAGCCAGCTGAAAGATGGTAGAGATTGGTCTAACTGGACTGAATCTCACATTCCAACTATTGAGAGTGTTTAATGCACACACTTCCACAAGCTTAGCATGGGGCGATCACTCAAAATGTCACTTCCTTTTCTGTGGAGTAAAGTTGTTAAGAAAGATAAAATTGATCACGTTTCACTTAGGCATATAAATCCCTGGTGTATGTGTGTATGTGTGTGTGAGAGAGAGTGAGATAGAGAGAGAGGCTGAAAGAGAAAGAGAGAGAATGTTAGCTGACCTTCAAAACCTGACTCCACCTTACCTTTATGTCCACCTTCCACAGAGCTACTCCATGCTGTACCCCGTGTACCCCCCATCTTTGTTCATGCTGTTCCTTTGGTGAAAAGAACTCACTTCCAACCACTTTTCCTTCCATATGTCACTCTGGTTCTCTCCCTACTGAAATCATCTATGCTTTATATGTTCATATCAAATTCCTTTCCAGGCCCTATTTTTCTCTTTGTAAAATGTGATAATTAAACCTAAACCAACTAAGTTGTCATGAATATCAAATAAGATAACCTGAGAAATTGCTCAGTACATGCCTTCTCTGTGACTGCTCCATCTCAACTCTCACGTGATTCCTACTACCAGAAACAATCTCTACCTTCCTATAAACTCCCACCTGCTCTTCGTACTCAGTTACGGCAATTGCTGCTTTACGGTTATTTGAGGAATCATATTCTACCCATGTCTGATCATAACCTTTGAGAGCATAGACAATGTCTCAGTAGCATCCCATACAGCAATTTGCAGAGTAGACACAGAATGAGGGGAATTAAGCTTCTAGATGTCAGTAGGTTCAGATCACCCTCAGTGTTCCACCATGCCTATTTTTACATAATATTTGAATAGCACTGTAGTCTTTTCATTAAGTATATCATTTGAACTTTTAAATAATTTTATGAAGTATGAATTAGTAAGAGTTCCATTTTACCAATGAACTTAATTGTGACCTGTGGAGTTTAAATGATACCGCTGGGATCTCACAGTAAGTAAGTAGCAGAGTCAGGCCAGGCGGTACATTTTTTTGGACCTCTTTCTGTATCACGAGATGGTGCTAGGTGCTAGGGATACCCTAGTGAATCAAGTGAAACTGGTTCCTCCCTTCACATCTTCCCGCCTAAATCAGTGGTTCTCAACTAGGGATAGTTTTGCCCCGAGGGGACACTGGCAACATTTGGAGACATTTTGGATCTTCAGAGCAGGATGGGTGTTACTAACATCTAGTAGGTAGCGGCCAGGGATACTCCTTACATCCTACGATGCACAGGACAGCCCCCAGGACAAAACCTGGAGGCTGAGAAATGTTACCCTCGATTCAATTCCAAAATGAATGACCGTGAAGCCTCTATAGGAAATAAGACCAGATAAGGTGGGACAGAGAGGTTTGCAACTGAGGATAGAGACTTCAAGGCCAAGTTGAGAAATATGAATTTTATCCTGCAGACCAGGGACTAGCAAACTATGGCCAGTAGGCTAAATCCAGATCCTAACTGGTCCCCACTTCAGATCTCCTGTGGGTACAGGGCTGGCTTCATGGGTGTGATCTGGGCAATTGTGCAGGGCTGAATGCTCTGCTGGTGTCTTCATGAAATTCTTAATATTCTTTTAAACGTGTTCCTGCATTTCCATTTTATACTGGGCCCCGCAAATTATGTAGCCTGTCCTGTGTGGATGTTCTGGCCTGGAAATAAGTTCTCCATAAGATTACAGAGGTGTGAAAAAATTGGGCTCCTAGCTTACCTCAACTTTCACCTATTTGCATGGAAATCCTCAGACACCTGTGTTTGTGCCCTTTGGAAGTAGCACTTGGAGACTGCCATTTGAAGGTACAGTACTTTTCCACAGATAAGTTCTTTGCATTTCTGTAGCTACTAGATAGGAAATGAATATTTATAGTGTGATAAAAACAGGGTTCCAACACCTGACTTTTTGTCTAGGAACTGGAATTACCCAATCAAGTTAAGTGTCTTTACCTCCACGGAAGGGATTCAGACCCAAAGATCCCCTGCAAGAACCAATGTCCTTCTTCCAACAGTGGAAGTATCAGTGGTTCCAGACCAGTGGTTTGGGACATTAGAGGATCTGATGCACCAAAGATGGTTGTATGCATAGTGGATGTTATTTATTAAATTTAAAATGCTGAATTCAATAATGAGAAGGTTATTCCCTTTCCGAATCCCTTTCAGTTATTCTTATTACCTTAAATAGAAGGACTGAATTGGTCTTTCACATCTCTGTATTAGTTACTGTCACTTCAAACAAAGAGAAAGTAGACCTCAGGCCCAGGACTTCTAGCAGGTCACAGTATTGAGTCAAACTTGAATCTATCTAGCCTTTTTTTTTAAACCATATTTTTTTCAATTATCTTCCATGTCTGATACATGACACTGGTTTCCAATTTACAGGAATTGTATCAAGCTTTTTTTTTTTTTTAAACATATAGGCTTTTAAATAAAAACATAAATCCATGAACAAATATTATATACAACACGGTACAAACGATCTAGAGAAGTACCTTAAACTGGGAAGGTGATACAGGAACGATCACGCTGTTAGTGGCACTGCCATTGTTGTTATAAGAGGGCTTTATTAAAGAAACCTGGTTCTATTCAGAGGCGAGCCATAGCATTTCACCTCGTGCGTCATCAGCCTCCAATTCATATATGTTTTAGTTATTACTACCCATAAATCACACACTGTTCTATCTGGCACTCACTCAACAGAAAGTCATAAAAAAAAATCACACTCCAAAGTAAGACAAATACTATAAACCTAAAGAAGGTAAACAAGCAGAAACGATAAGCCAAATGACCTTATTAGTCAGAAAGTTGCTTATTGCAAAAGGTCAATGATACACACTCACCGTTTATAAATGTGGAATCAGCTTATAAGAAAATGAAAAAAGAAACATGTACCCTAATAATAATATACAGAGGAAGCCACTTTATTTTAATGATAGCTAATTTGATCATAGGGCCAGCTCATAAGGATAATGGAAAGGAAATCGGTTAGCTTGAAATTACTGCAATGTAAAAATGGATATAGATGGGACTATGGACAAAACTTCTATGTTAAAATAACCTTTCTATGTTAAATCTCTTCAAAAAATTGTTTTTGCCTCCAAATTGCCACACTAAAAAAAAAGAACTATGCAAGAAGGAGGGGTTGTTTGTTTTAAATTTCCCCTCAAAATCTTGCCATTTCTTTTATAAGCTTAGGTCTTGGTGTATAATTTAACCACTATGAATTCTAAGAGATAAAAATTAGTCATCAGAGTTTAACAAACTAGTTATTCAGTAATTTACCAAAAATCACAAATATATTTACGTATTTTTTCAGAAATACAACAGGCATAAATTATTTTCAAAGTATAAACTAAATATTAAAATACATATATGTGACACATTAGTGACACTAACATATACTGATTTCATTCTTATGTACTAAAGTCAAATTACACCAGTCCAGGTGTGTGTAAACGCCGAACACACACTCAAACACACAGCTTTGTGGTGACAAAGTCCATACAAATGGTTAATCATTGAGTTTGAAACATCTTTCCACTATGGCAATCAAACATGACATCACCAGGACTTCAAGGCTAGAAGACTCTAGGTCTCCCCAGGTGCTCAGCATAAGAGGCACAGCAATGGAGGGTATGCATCTCAATCAAACAGCAAATATTTACTAAATGCGTATTATACAGGTAGCACTCAGCCCCTCACAGTGGATACAATGATTGATACATGTGGAGGTTCCTACTTTTCAGGGACTTATAGGCCAGTTGCACCGTCAAAAGACACCCATGAAAAAGGAGACAGCATAAGAGAGAAAGTGCTAAGTAAATGGCAACACTTTGTGCTCTCAGAGTTCAAGGACAGATCTCAACAAATGAAGGTCAGGCAGTTGGGGCCTGGACACATTTGGTCATGAAAACCCTAAGTCAAGCCATTAATCCCAATGTTTTCACTTTCTTTCCTCTCATTAAACTTTACATTTTATTGATGATGTACTGACCCAAAGAAAATAGTCTCAGGAATGCTCTATCAAAGAAGACAGACAGATAGCATTTACTCCTGGTCCCAGAGACCTTTCCATTCTTTAAGCCAATACCTTGTTAAGTCAAAGAGATCATTTCATAGTGGGGGGATTGGGCAGAATTCTGGCAAATGAATAGAAGGAGAGTACTTTAAGGTCATATGGGCTGTGGTCCTTCTGTCTGGCCACCCGGTCATTTGCAGTCAGCCTGTGAGTCAGGCCAGCTCTGGTTACCAAGCAGTTTGCTGCTCTGTTGCTTAGTGACTTGAGCCTGCAGACCATCATTTCCAGCTGGCTCTTCTGGAACCAAAACTTAATAGATTTCTGACTTGATCTTTCTCTTTAGAGCACGAGCCTTTCATGCCTTTTTCTCCGAATCATTGAAAATAAAATTATCCTCTGATTGGTTTTGTTTTGAAGCCAGTCTTATTTTAAAACTACTCTGAATCAGAATGTTTTCTGTTGACCCTCAAGCCTCTCTTCACCAAGGACATGTCTTTCTCCTCTGTATACACATATTTTTCTCAGAAAAAAAGGATGTCTACATTCATACCAGCCACATGTGCCAAACAAATAAACTGAGCTTCCGCACCAAGAAAGGGTTCTTTTCCTACCCTTCTGTTAACTCACCACCATTTTGTAAAGTCATTGACTATTTATTGTTGCAGCTTTGGACATACAGGCAGGGTAAGGTAATAAATTCGAATGTGATTCTTAGCCCAAAGGTAGGTAATGCTGAAAGAACACAGGATGGAGAGTGAGGCAAACCTGAAATCAAGTTTTAACTCAGCTCATTTCATGGCTGCACAGCTGAATGATCTTGGTTTTGTGATGATTTTTCTGAGCCTTAGCAATTGCATATGTAAAATACAACTACTAATACTGAAATTCAACCTTGTTTGTTTTGAAGGATTAATGGACAGAAGTATGCGACACATAGCCAGAGCTCAACATTAATGGCTCTGTTATACTAAGTCTAAGGTTATAAAGCTGTATTATTATAAACCTGAAATTTTTATTCCACAGTGAAATCAAACAGTTCCTTCTTGTGTCAACTCACGATCTCCCCCTGAGAATAAGGACTCCATTTGAAATAGCTGGAGAGAATTTATGTCTTTAAAATTGAACACAAAATGATTTTTCTCTGTTTTGTATATATAGTAGAAGAGACGGATATGTTAAGATAGCATATAATGGAAGATACAATAAAAGAAAAATTTAAATTTGAGTTTTTATTATTATCTATAGATTTCCACATTTCCTACCCCAAATTATGGCTTCCAGATGGTGTCTTAGAGTGAATACCACCAATCTTTTCATTCTGAAGGTCCTGCAGCCTTTTTCTGAGTCACAGAATAATTAAAGCATTATATTCCGTTTTTACCCACGAGGTGTACACCTCACTATCTCACAACAGCAAATTACAACTTGTTTTTAATTACTTATCTTAAATGTACAGTAGCTTCTTATCACTTTGTAAATTTAATTGGCCAATTTTTTACTTGTAAATATCAATCGCTCTATAGCCCATATGACTTATGAATAAAGAGTCTACAATCCAAAAAGGTTGAGTAACTAAGGTCAAATATCAAGTAGCCAACAGAACTGGAAATACACGGCTTCCACTAGGCTAAACTCACAGTTTTAAAAACATAACTCTTTCAAAAGCAAAACCATTAAAAAACAATGACATAACTTTGCCACACTGGTGATAATAAAGCTTCTTCCTGAAACTGCTATGCGAAGAACAATTTTGGTAGCTTCTTGTCTTAGGAAAAAAAAAAATTCCTGAAGTTCTGAAGCTTAATCAGTTACCTAACCTTACAGGAGCTTGTTATTTATAAAAACATTTACACAAAGAACAGCTTTTAAAATTAAAGCCATGATTTTAAAATTATTTTAATGAACTTTGAGATTTAATTTTTAATTTTCTTCTCACGCAACATTTCTACCAAGTTTCTAAGAAAGATTGTGTTTTTGCTTAGAAGTATTTTCACTACTAGTAGAATGACTTTGGCCAGTATAGATACACTCAATATCTTTGCTCTTTCTTTAAGATAAATGTCAAAGGTCACAGGAAGTACAAATGAGTAATAAATTGCCATGTTATTTCGATGTTTTCTTCATGTTCCTCAGTAATTATTTGTCACATATTTATTTTGTAATTTCTTAAATATTACTAGTCAATCAACAAGTTCTTTAAGAAGGTCTTCCTGGGGTCATCGGATTTTAGGAAAGGCTAATCATGCTTTTCAAAAGTTCCAGATGCCCTTAACTTGCAGTGCCCCAAGATTCCTGCAGAAGATACAGCCAGTTACACCAGGGGCACAGCTAAAAACTCAGCCAACTGGCCCCACCTAACCTGCTGTCATGATTCCCTGTTGTGCACCCCAGAGACTTTCCCCCGGAAACTTCCTCCCCACCTCCTTGTATCACACCTTACCCGCAGCCTCTGGGTTCCCAGCTCCTGGGGGAGCACCAGCAATGCCCCACTCTGGGTAACGTTACCATGTGGGTCAGAGAAAAGACAACCTTAAAGTTACGTAGGGCAAATGTAGGGGAGTTAGAAAGGAGAAAGTTCTCAAATAGAATCCCTAAATAATGGCTTTGAGAACCTACTTGGGTGTGTGTGTCGGCGGTGTGTTTGTGAGTGACCTAAAATCTCTAACTGGCTAGATTTCTTCTTGATAGGTGACAAAGGATTTCTGCCCTCTTCTATAACTTCAAGAAAATTTATAGCATATTTCTCTCTTAACAATAAAAGCAACTACAATTGCTGAAGAAATTATGACTCAAGAAAACAAATCTTTATTTTGAAACATGAGCAATTTTATATCTAATGCCAATGCCCAGTAGAGAAGTATATTTTAAAAAATGGCCAAAAACACTTTTCTAGCTCCCTAGAAATCTTTAAGGTTTTCTAAATGCCTCCTGAAAGACGCCTTTTAAAAATCTACATTATTTTGAAATCATTTTGTTGTCTAAGGATGTTACTAAGTTCTTCTACCTTTGGATATGTTGTAATTAAAAACGCATACACATACACTGAAATTTTAAAGATAAGACATTTGTATATTACTTGGATCCTATTTTGCACAAAGAAATCCCATTGTCTAATATCATTTATACACACTCTAGAACATTTTCATTCAGAACCCAGCATAAACTGAGGGGAAAACCTGAAAATTATAAAGATTTTCCTGACTGTTTAGTTTTCCTAAAATAAACTCACACTGAACGTTTTCTTCACCAGAAATTCCACTGACCCTGGAGATCTTGCTGACATCAGAAGGAATTCCCTACTCTGATGAAAACAAAGTCCGGTTTATAAGCACTAGACTACAAGGTACTAGATGTTAAGTAAAAATGATAAAACAGAGTGGTGAGAAGCATGAGCATGAGAGGGTCCTAATCTAACACACAGTATCAAATACCAGTGTTCAGTGAACATTAGCTAGTGACATATTATGACTAAAAGCATTGAGGGAATAGCAAAAGTAAAATATGGTACAGATTTTGAAGAGGCAGCAGATGACTACCAGTTGGAGGAACTGGAAGATCTGAGGAAGAGAGGCCTTGAAAGATGTGTAGAATGGGAGTACATAAGGAAGAGGCACCAAATCTGGAGTTCTGCCTCAGCAACATCTCCCCTTTCTGCTTTCCCCGAAACTGATGTATGCTCATCATTCCTTCCAGCTCTTAGCCTCTTCACATATACTCTTTTTAGTCTAATCCATCCACAAACAGGGCAATCATTTAAAAATGTAGACAAGAACCCACAAACTTTTGGTCAACTAATCTTCGACAAAGGAGGCAAGCATATATAATGGTATAAAGACAGTCTCTTCAGCAAATGGTGTTGGGAAAACTGGACAGCAGCATGTAAAGCAATGAAGCTAGAACACTCCCTTACACCATACACAAAAATCAACTCAAAATGGATCAAAGACTTAAGCATAAGACAAGATACAATAAACCTCCTAGAAGAAAACATAGGCAAAACATTATCTGACATACATCTCAAAAATGTTCTCCTAGGGCAGTCTACCCAAGCAATAGAAATAAAAGCAAGAATAAACAAATGGGACCTAATGAAACTTACAAGCTTCTGCACAGCAAAGGAAACCGTAACTAAAGAAAAAGACAACCTACAGAATGGGAGAAAATTTTTGCAAATGAAACCAACAACGGCTTGATCACCAGAATATATAAGCAGCTCATATGACTTAATAAGATAAAAACAAACAACCCAATCCAAAAATGGGCAGAAGACCTAAACAAGCAATTCTCCAAAGAAGAAATACAAATGACCAATAGACACATTAAAAAATGCTCAATATCACTAATTATCAGAGAAATGCAAATCAAAACTACAATGAGGTATCACCTCACACCAGTTAGAATGACCATCATTCAAAAGTCCACAAATGATAAATGCTGGAGAGGCTGTGGAGAAAAGGGAACCTTCCTACACTGCTGGTGGGAATGCAGTTTGATGCAGCCACTGTAGAAAACAGTATGGAGATTCCTCAAAAGACTAGGAATAGACTTACCATATGACCCAGGAATCCCGCTCCTGGGCATATATCCAGAAGGAACCCTACTTCAAAAAGACACCTGCACCCCAGTGTTCATAGCAGCACTATTTACAAATAGCCAAGACATGGAAACAGCCTCAATGTCCATCAACAGATGACTGGATAAAGGAGATGTGGTATATTTATATAATGGAATACTATTCAGCCATAAAAACTGACAACATAACGCCATTTGAAGCAACATGGATGTCCCTGGAGAATGTCATTCTTAGTGAAGTAAGCCAGAAAGAGAAAGAAAAATATCATATGAGATCGCTCATATGTGGAATGTAAAAAAAAAAAAAAAAAGAAGAAGAAGAACATAAATACAAAACAGAAACAGACTCATAGATATAGAATACAAACTTGTGGTTGCCAGAGGGGTCGGGGGGTGGGAAGGGACAGGCTGGGATTTCAAAATTTGTAGACACTGACAGGCATATGCAGAACAGATAAACAAGATTATACTGTACAGCACAGGGAAATATATACAAGATCTTGTGGTAGCTCACAGTGAAAAAAAATGTGACAATGAATATATGTATGTTCATGTATAACTGAAAAATTGTGCTATACACTGGAATTTGACACAACATTGTAAAATGACTATAACTCAATTAAAAAATGTTAAAAAAAATGTAGACAAGATTATCCTATTAAGTGAAGTAAGTAAGAGAAAGATAAATATCATATGATATCACTTACATGTAGAATCTTAAAAAATTGATTCATATGAATTTATTTACAAACCAGAAATAGACTCACAGACATAGAAAAAAAACTATGATTACCAAAGGGGAAAGGAGCAGGGAGAGATAAAGTAGGAGTTTGGGATTAACATATACACACTACTGTATATAAAACAGATAAACAACAAAGTTCTACTGTATAGCACAGGGAACTATATTCAATATCTTGTAATAACCTATAATGGAAAAGAATCTAAAAAAATATATATGTTTAACTGAATTATTTGCTATACACCTGAACCTACCACAACATCGTAAATCAACTATATTTCAATTAAAAAATTTTTAATATAGACATAAAATTTAAAAAAAAATTTTTAAATATAGACCTAAAGATTCAGGCTGACCAAGGGTAGACTAATGGACACACAATAAAGAAGATATTACCTTATAATGACACTCAGTAAGTGTCTGGCCCTGTGCATAATACTTTAATTTGCACAGAACTGAACTTAATAAAACCGCAACACCAAAGAGATACTGTCACTACTCCCAGGAAATTGGGTAGCAGAGAAACAAATACATGTTAAGTAATTTGGACAAAAATCACACAACTAGTAAAGGGGAAGTCAAAATTTAAACTTAAATAGCCTGCTGCTCAGACACTCTCTGTACAAGAGTCACACGGCACCTGGGGTATCGAATCAATTCAGCAAGCTCCTCTTTCAAGGTCAGGAAAATCCAAATGAAGTCTAGATAAGAACCACCAGGATCAAACTGGTAAATACAGCATACAAATGTGAAATAACTTAGGATGTTTAGTTAAAAAAAGAGAAGAGTTTTTAAAAAGCATGATAACACTGACAACATTGATTAATGGGTTTACCAAGATGAATAGAACAGGGTCTGGCTCTCTGATGGGTGCCTCCAAGCCTCCTGCCTTAATGGCTACATTATGGAAAACAGGAAAGATTCAAACTGTGGGGTTTTCAAAGCAGATCCAGGACCCAGGGAAGACAATTACAAGGCAGAAGACTTCAACTGTAGATAAGCAAGGACTTCCCAATCAGTAGGCTTGTCAAAAATAGAATTGTTCTGTCTGACCCTCAACTAGGAGGCGTGCAGAGATGCTAAAGGACTGGTCACCACAGATGTTACTCCATGAACCCAACTATGGTATAGAGGGTGAAACTGTAGCCATTACCTCATTGTGACTGACACGGGCAACCTGTTCACCAGATCTGTTTTACCTTTTTCCTGGCATCAGAACTGAGATAGGTTTCCCAGGCTCCTTTGCAGTTAAATGTGGTCACAGAACTGAGTTCTATATGGGGAATACTGGTATAACAATGTGGGCACTTCTAGGACTGCCTCATAAAAACTCATGAATGCCAGATTCTGTGCTCTTTTCCCCTGATTCAGCTGAGCCTGGCAAACGTGGAGACCATGTGTCACAAATAGTGGAATCACAGGATGGTAGGATCCGGGGTCCCTGAATTACTCCAAGGCAGGCTAGCTCCCCACAAGAAGCAGAAGCAAGAAATAAACATCCACTGTGTCAAGGTTTGGAGAGTGTTAGAACAAAAAGATTATCTTTATCCAGTCATCTGTCGGTGGACACTTAGGTTTTTTCCATGTCTTGGCTGTTGTAAGCAGTGCTGTTATGAACATTGGGGTGCAGTTGTCTTTTTGAATTAAGGTTCCCTCTGGATATATGCCCAGAAGTGGGATTGCTGGATCATATGGTAAGTCTACTTTTAGTCTTTTGAGGAATTTCCACACTGTTTTCCATAATGGCTGCAACAAACTACATTCTCACCCACAGTGTAGGAGGGTTCCCTTTTCTACTCAGCCATAAAAAATAATAAAATTATGCCATTTGCAGCAACATGGATGGACCTGGAGATTGTCACTCTAAGTGAAGTAAGCCAGAAAGAGAAAGAAAAATGCCATGTGATATCACTTATATGTGAAATCTAAAAAAAAGACAAATGAAGTTATTTACAAAACAGAAACAGACTCACAGACATAGAAAACAAACTTATGGTTACCAGGGGGGAAAGGGGTGAGAAGGGATAAACTGGAGGTTCGAGATTTGCAGATACTAACATATATATATATATATATATATATATATATATAAAATAGATAAACAACAAGTTCATACTGTATAGCACAGGGAACTATATTCAATATCTTTTAGTCAATTATGGTGGAAAAATATGAAAATGAATGTATGTATGTTCATGTATGACTGTAACATTATGTTGTACACCACGAATTGACACAACATTGTAAACTAACTATATGTCAATAAATATATATATATATATAATTAAGAAAAGATTATCTTAATCAGATACTTTCTAATAGGATTTATTTTTTCTATCAGAGTATAAATTATTTGAAACAAAGGAAGAGCTCTTATTCAACTTTGTAGTCAGTAGGCAAAAGCTAAATGCTTGGGACTCAGTAGGTATTAAATATATTCATATCGAATAGAAGGGAATATCAGGTCTAGAAACCAACATTCTGAAGCAGGCACACACAAGGCCTGTATCTAAGTGGCTGGTCATCTAATTTAGGAGGAGAGGATTTGAGTGTGGTGGGTAGCAGCAGCAGGTTAGACAGCAGACTATGTAATCAGCACAATTTGAAATACATTTTAAAAATTCTGGATAGTGCTTAGTCCAAGTACTGAAAGCACAGATGGAATGATACTTGTCAAAAGATGCCTGTGGATATTATGAAAGTCTTGGGGCTTGTTGAACCAATATGGAAAATGTGAGGTACTCTTTCCAACTCCCTCACTGGATGCTTTTAGTCCACTAGGAATACTGTTTCCCCTTAGTTACGGAGAATTGATATCACAATTTTTATTTTTCATTTCCCTTGCTCTCTCCATGCCTCCCTCATCTAGTGGAGACCTGACAGACCACAACAAAATATTGGCAGAAACCATGCTCTTGGGGCTTCTCCAAACAGGACCAGAAAAGGAAGTGCCAGAAATTTCAGAAGAAAGCCTGTTTTCATGAGATTTCCTGCCTTCCTTACATCTCAGCATGTCCAAACAGTTCGGATAAACTTCAGCTGAACTCTAGGTTGCTTCACTCAGATAGAAATCAAGTGTCTGTATTGAGGCTTACCCATTCGGCGAGAGGGACACTTTAGGAACTATAATTAAAAAAGCACCTCACCCCAAAGGGACATTGCATACCCAATTTCTGCACCTGACTCTTTCTGAACTCCAGCCAGCCTGCCTGCTCTGGCACCTGATGCTTGGTCTCAAGCCATCCCTCTCCCTCAGAGCATCTCCCAGTGTTCATCTGTGCCTTTCATTCACGGCTCGTCTCTGACTAGTTTTTTCAACAATATCTTCCTCCAAGAAAAGTCCTCCTTTTCCCACAGTTTCTTTAAGACAGAAAAATTCAATCTTTGTTGTAGCCTTCTTATGACCATTATCTCTAAACTTAGAAATGCCACTTACTTAAAATCTTGGGAAAAATAAAAACACCTCCCCAAGCAGAGATCTAGCTATTTAAAATTACAATTCTGAGGTCAGACATTTCTTTGGGTGGAACCATGCCTTTTATTTCCTTTGTCATCTATTTTCACCTATGACATGAATGCATTCCTGGGTAGGGCCATGTTGCTTAAGTTTAGATTTTAATTCTCTCTACTTCTTGCTGTTTCTTTCCTAGAAGTCTTGATTGAGTCTGGTTTTTGTGTTTTTGTTTTTTTTTTTTGGTTCAGTTTTGTTTTGTTTTTTCCATTCCCGGGATACTCTGTGTTCTATGGAAAAGCTGTATAAAAATCATTCAAACAGTTTTTCAACTGACACACTCATTATTTTTTTCTGTTATGCCTGTTTTCTTCATCATGATTAATATTCATTTTACCAAAACGTGGAGGTAGTGTATAGAACCTACTGCTACCTAAAATTAACCAACTGCGCATTACAGACCCCTCTTTCTCTGATCATAGCCTCAAACTGCCTCAGAAACAATAAGCTCGTACAATGGTTTATTTTAATATTTGTCCTTCCAAGAGCAGGAAAAATATCAAGAATCATTTAGAAGACTACATGGCAGCATATGCACTAAATAAATTCACCTATTATAAACAAGATAAAAATATAAAGAAAAGAAAAATATTGACAAAATATTCAAAGACTGCAAATTCAAAGAACACAATAGTATTTCCAAGTACCAGCCTGCAACTTTCTGCACAGCATTCCTAAAACCCTTCTCCTCTCCATTGAGAAGGCAGGTTGAGGTTACAAATATATTAAAGTCAGTAGTTAGGAGGGATTTTACTGGGAGACACCATTACACACACACACACACTCCACACACATCTCTGCTTAACTGGGATCATGCAGAAAAGAGAACAAACTATGACTTTCCTCATCTCCTTTCTGGTCCTTTTTCCCTAGGCTGTTGCAGGAACTGGCAGGGTTATTAGCTTGAGAAATCAAAGAAATGCCACCACATCGGTATGGGAGTAAAACTGCATTCCTATTTGACATCTGGAATCAGTTTTCTTGTAGGAACTTGCAATAGGAATTGAACTTTGCGAACCACCCACCTTAAACACTCCTGTTACCAATCTTAAAGATTCCTGTCCTGACTTGGACATCTGTGGGATTTACTAAGGTACATTACTTCCGATAAATCACAGGTAAGGAGTGAAGATGATCCTCCCTTCCCTCCCCACTCCTAAAGTGAAAGGCGGGAGGAGCAAAAATCACCCAGGGAGAAGTGGCCACCATTTCTGATAATCCTCGCAAACCTTACCATGTATGTGCCACCGTGAAACGCCGCTGTTTGGGGATGTTGCTACTGAGAAGCATCCTGCGCAGGAGCCTGGGGGAGTTTCTCGGAGAAATCACCGGGGAGAGCTTGGGAGAAACCGATTTCCTTGCCGTCTTGGACTTCTCCTGCTGCAACAGGTTTTCCCTCAAGGATTTCACAAGATCCTCGTTCAGCCAGGGGTTTGGACAGTGCGGATTATCCACTTCAGGGACTGTTAAGGTGTCCGGGCTTGTCGTCTGCTGAGCCATTTTCCGGGTCAACTTTGTACAGTTGGCAATGATCCAGGGCAACGTGGTTCCCTGGACTCCTTCCAGTGACTGACTGCCTTGCTCGAGAGTCCGGGGAAATGTCCGGGGATGCAGGTCGGGTCGAGCTGCTGGCTGCTAGTTCATTCGGTCGCCTGCCTCAGTCTCTCCGCGGAGATGGGGCTGGGAGTAGACGAGGCGACCGCACTCCCGCGGAAACCTATTAAACGTCACCCCTCGTCTGCCAAAGATCGCTGACGAGCTCGCCGGGCAGAGGAACATGGAGGGAAGCCGCTGAGCTGGCGAGGCTTTTGTCAGCGCTGCAAAGCGGCCTGCTAAACTATTGGAACTAATGCGCCGCAGCTGCTCCAGTGACTTCTGCTTATGTACATAAAAAGTCCTGGGGGGAGGGCTCAACCATCAGATGCCTGCTGCTGGTTGTTTGCCTGGGCTTTCCATTTGCTTATTCCTGAATCCAAAGGAAAGAAAAAATTTGAACTTGACCTTACTCTCCCGCAAGGTCTATTTATCTCCCTTTAGTCCGCGTTCATGAAAAAAATGGCTAGCCCCTTGGTTTTTATAAGGGAAGAATAAACAAACACTAGCAAGACAAGAAATGTTTCCCTGTTTGTTAAGCTCGATCGGATGCACCTTAAAAGACAAATCCCCAGAGAATAAAATGGACTCTTCTTTTTTTTTTTTTTCCCCTTCCTCTTTCTCTCTAGTTAGAAACCAAACAAAAGGTTTCAAAATACTGCATATGGAACACATTACAGAACACCGTTGTGTTGTATAGCCTTGCTAATTAAGGCCCTTGCAAAGCGCGAAACAGCACAGTTAACAACCACAAATGGTGTTTGTTATCTCTTTGCTTTTAAACTCATCATCCACGAGAGGAACATATTGTTTTCATTAGGGGAGTTAAAAATGATTTTAAAGTTTCAGTTATTGCTTATGGTATGCACATTTTTAAATTCAACTATAAAGGAATAAATCTAGATTTTCATAGTCATTTCCTTAATTGTTTTTTAGTGTAAGATTTTCATTTGTCTATCAGTATAGCTTCAAAAACAAACTGAGAGGAGGCTTAACATAAAAGAGAAGAAATTGTCTCTTGCCTATTTAGTTTTCTACTGGAAAAAAATGTAAATGTTAAAACAATTCAAGTAAGTAGGTGATAAAGACAGTTAAATCTCATTATATGGACACCAGAAGTACCAACATTAGAACTGGATTTGGAAGGGAATCCAAACCTTTGATTAGAGCTGTCTCCAGCAGCCTTCAGTGATGCTACAGACAGTTCAGGATTGAAATCAAATCACATTTCTCAAGATCTAAGAATACATTTTAAATGTGTGTGTGTGTGTGTGTGTGTGTGTGTGTGTGTGTGTGTTTTAATACCCAACAACTTAAGAAGGAGTTAGGGAATGCATCCAGATAACACAGAGAACATAGTAGTTTGATTAATTTTTTTTTTTTTTTTGGTTTCTATTATGATTACTATTAGGGTAATTCTAAAAGTTCCTCCTATCTCCTTCCCTGGTTGTTTCACCTTAAGTTTTAATTCCTTGCCTTTAAAATGTTATGGAAAAGGATACTGTACTGTTCTGTTCACAGAAGCACAGGGTTGCCATGTGGTGTACTTATCATAATTCAATGAGACATATGTGCCATAACTTAATCAGAAAATCTATTATTCAAATATTCTAATAATGAAAAGCAGAGTGTGATTATTCTTATTCCTAAAGAATTTTCACTAGCACACAAAGTCTTATCACTATGCCACACTCTGTGACAAGGTCCCTTAGATTGGAATATAGATTCGTAACTAAATGGAAAGGACTGGACAATGCTCAGGAAAAGATACCAGAAGACCTAAAAAGTGATATTATCAGGTGCAGAAAAATACAATACGAATTATGTGCATAAGTGACAAGGGAATGCTTGAGGTGCAGTAAAGCTTGAAGCGGGGGAGGATCAAAAATGAGTGTAAAGGAAGGCAAGAAAGAAGCATACTCCAGGATGAGGAATTGGAATGTGCAAATCCAATAAAGAAGTCAGCAAGTTTTGTTCAAAAAGAAAAGAAAAAAAAAGTCAGATATAAAACCCATTTAGGTTTGTAGAAGCAAAAATTTAGATAGCAGGATAAAGTGAGAGAGAGAAAAAAAAAAAAAAAAAAAAAAACCAGGAGGCAGTAAACTGAAATGGCCAAAAATTATATGTAGAGAAAAGTTTCTCACTTCCTAAAGACTGTTTCTTCCAACAAATAATTGTGGGCATTTATTTTGTGCTGGGCACTCTATTGGTGCTCTAGGATATTTAAAGATGAGCTTGACGTCATCCCTGCCCTCTAGGAGCTTATAATCAGCTAGGGTAGATGGAGTGCAAAACAGCTGACATGAGAAAGTATGGCTCAAGGACCCAGAGGACAACTTAGAAGCTGGAGATTTTTAAATGTCTGGCTCAAAGTAGAGAAAAGTGATTCTCAGTGACCAAATAAAGGGATTGATATGACTGAGAATGATATGAGTCTACACTGGAAACTTCATTGAGTTCAGAGGGTTCTAGGTTCTAGTTCTTGTATTCAGTAACCTTCACTTAAGAGTAAAATTTTAAAAAAAGAGAGAGAAAGAAAAAGGGGGGTGGGTGGGTATAGCTCAGTTGTAAAGTGCATGTTCAGCATGCATGAAGTCCTGGGTTCAATCCCCAGTACCTTCATTTAAAAAAAAAAAAAAAGGAGTAAAATATTTACAGGCTAATCTTCTCATAATTGGCATGTCCTGTGGATGTTCAGAAAGATTGGGCAATTTGTTGATGATCACAACTAAGCTAAAATAGAAGATTCAACACCATTCTATTAAAAATTCATTTAGAATTGTGGTTAAACATGGACTAAAGCTGAACAAAGGCATTCTGCAAATCTCCCATTGCTTTGTTACACATATTAGAGGATTCCATTGTAGAAGCAGCATTGGCTACCTCTATACAGGTCCCCTTAACCTATCATTATTTGTTCAATTTCCTGACATCTACAATTACCCTCCTGTGTCCCCCCCTAATGATTTATGGCAGGTATGCTGCTTTTTGAAAATAATATTAATTTTGTTTTGAGAATTCTTTGTCATCTCCTTGAAATAACATGAAAAACCCTGCAGTGTTTCAAAATCATGCTTGAAAATAACTGCCTTAGGAGGCACAAATTGTGATGTTCTGAAGATAACCAGGTAGGGGAAGTTTGGATAAACTGGCAATTTTCTTTATAATGATGCAGAAGGTCAGAGGTACTCTTCCAATAGGAGGACTACACAGCTTGCTTTTTCTTTTTCATTTTTTTTCTTTCTTTTTTTTTTTTTTTACCAAAATCTTTTTAAAACTAGCTTCTAGAAACTTTTCAGAAAAACATGGTACTGTAACTGACAGCCAAATAAGGCCTTAGGTTTTAATGAGTGGAAAGTTGAAAGTGGGCAAAATATTTTGATAGAGGCACCCACGCCTAGAACAGCAGATAACATCTCTTAACTTAATAAAAGTTATCCTAGATACCTTTTTGTGGATTTTCAAAATTTGTGTTTTTTTCAGATTCTTCAGAATCTTTGAAAACATTTATTTAATTAATTAATTATAAGCAGCAAAACAAATACGAAATAGGATTTGCACAGGTTCTGGGACCAAGATTTAAAAGGATGCCCTTGCCTAGGTAAGAACAAGAAAGGATGGATTTCCCACAATTGAAAGGGAGTAATGGTACTGCTAATTCAAAAGAATAGATAAATTAAAATGATTTATACTTGACTATGGAATGCATTGTATGTTTCTCCCAGCCATGTTTTAGTTAGGTAAATAGTGGGTTAAAATGAGATTGCTTTTTAACTTGTCCACAGGATGCAGTCCATGAAAAAGATTTGATCATGGGAGAGACTGTGTCATCTAGCAGTTAAGAGGGTATGTGTGGAACCCAAAAGCATGTTTTGAACCCCAGCTATGATACTTACTAGCTGTGTGCTTTCCTTGTCTGTGGCTTAGTTTCTCATCTATGAAATAGAATGATAATAATAATAGCTATTGCATAAGAGTGCCGCAAAGATTAAATGTGTTAGTACTCATGATACAAAGTGTATAGAAGAGTGCCTGGTACAGAGTAAACACCCAGTAAAGGAAACCTGCCAGAAGCTGATGGAAGGAACTTACAGACATTGACAATTAGTAGATACCAACTCTGTGCCCCACATTTTGCATTTTATTTCATTTAATTCTTGCAATAACTCTTAGGGTGTTATTTCATTAATAATATTTTACAATTTAAGAGGACACTATTAAGTCCTTCACTATTTAAGAGGACATAAGGAGCTAAAAATACCTTACCCAAAGTCATATTGTACAACAATGCAAAACAGGTTTGTCTAGGAAGTGCCAGGGCCTCTTATTTCAACTCTATATCAAACCACCCCCAAAGGAAAGCTGATTCAGTATTTATAATCAATAATGGGCATTTCCATGGAAAACAGCAGAATCTGAATGCCCTGAGCTCTTGGTCTAGTTAACAATGAATTCTGTCCTTGGCTCCACTCAGGACATAAACAGTGACAACCTGTGAAGCTTGCCAAGTCAAGAAGTTCTTACAAAGGCATGGTATTCAAGTGAGGGCAGCCTGAGGTGGAATTCCTGAGTGTTTTTTCATCTGTATGCCTGTACCCCTTTGATATGAAGGTGTTTTCATGAAACTCCATGGTAGTTTTCCACTTGACGAAATAATATATTCTACATTTATTTTATTTTGTATTTTCCTTGTGATTATTTTCCATTTGGAATTTATATCATTATAAATTCTGATGATAAAATTATATTATCCCTGTATCTAAAAGCACATCTGAGCATTGTAGTACAGGGCTTTCAAATCATCATTATCACTGAACATTTATTAGGTTCTGGGCTGGTTGGCAGAGATTAAAAACAGTAAAATATCATTTGAAAAGAGAAGATATGTACAACCGTTCCAACAGAAAACAAATGGTAAATATAAAATTAATCATATAAAAGATTGGTGCCTCAAAGTCTTGGAGGAGTACTCACCAATATATATCTAGACCAGTGGAAAAGAACTCAAAGAAGAAACAGGACTTCAGTTAGGCCTTGAAAGAAAGTACATGTGGGAAAATAATAAGATAGTTGGGGTGGGGGCATAGGTAGTCTTGGGGAGGTGAGAGATGTTGGATTTTTAGACTCCTATGGAAATATCAGCAAAATGTATGTATTTTTAATGTAGGTAAATAATACAGAGATTTAAATCAGATTAATTTGGTAGCAATATGCTTTATAATTTGGAGAAGGATAATTCAGAAGACGATTTTCACAGTTTTATTTCAATATAAATTTGTGTAGAAACGGAAAGAAAGGGCTAATCACGTAAGAATTAGAAGGATTTGTTCATCGGCTACACGTGAGCATTCAGGTCAGTAGGGAAATCACAAATAAATTAGACATTTCTTACTATAATCGATTATTCATTCCATCTAATTAAGTACGGTCACCAAATTAATCATTAAAAGGATGTCAGTGTAAAAAAGGTATCTAGGGTTTATTGAACAAAAGAAATACAGCTACTTGATTTATATTAGAGCTACATTTTGAGAAATGTGTTCTTTCAAGCTCAATTCATTTTAATAAAAAGATTAAATGGGTTTTGTTTCTAGATTAAATCTAGTTAAATGGGTTCCCTGCCCCTCTAGATTAAAGCTAAATGTTAGGGATCAATCTATTGAAATAGTCAACATTTGAGAGGAAAGTTAACATTTTATAGAGCACAACAACTTATACCAGCAACATTAACACAATATGCTTATTTTATTTATGAGGAAAAGAAAAACCTGCAATGCAATTTAAGTAAGAATTTTTACTTCTTTCCTGATACTTTCACTTAAAAAAGCTTCCCACACTAAAACAGAATTCTTGATTACTTGGCTAAAATGAAACACTAGGATGCTTTAAGTTTTAGTCAAATTCAATAAAACAATGGGTTTTGATGGCCACTAAAATTTTAACATAGTATCCTATATTTCTGGGTCTTTCAATGGAAAGAATAGCCAGGCATTTTGCCTTCAACTGGTGGACAAAAAACCAAACTCTTCTATATTTACAGTAGACTATCCCCTAGCATACTGAATGACTGCACATCACTAGATACCAGTGCAAAACAAAATGCCCTAAGCATAAGCACTTTGCATCATTACTTAATTTGCTCATCTCAATCACTCTAATGAGGCAGGTACTACTACCTTCATTTTAAAGCTGAGAAAACTAAGGCACCAAAATTAAATAATTTCCTTAAGATCATACACACCCAGGAGGTAATAGAGTAGGGATTTTAAAGCAGATAATCCAAGTCCAGAGTCCATGCCTGTAATTACTGTGCCAGATGCTTTTGTAATTAAAAAATAAAAGTCAAGCAAATTAATAGATATTCTAAGCAAAATGAATTCAGGTAACTTGATTTATGCAAACTGAATCTCTATAAAATATCTGTTACTACAGTTTTTGCAGTGAAGATATTTCCAAACCCCAATAAATGCCCATTAGGAATGCTATTTTGAGGCTCTGACAGATATTTCTTCGTAATCAAAAGATCTCCAAACTTCCAAAAAGTGTTCATTGTATTGCAAACAATAGACATTGAATGAACAAAAGAACTTGGGTAGACCTTTTGCTGTTTTTGTCCACGTAAGAGACATGTTAGTGAACAAAATCCAACATGTACCCCAAGCTCAGAGCAAAATAACACAATAGTAACCTATTCAAAACTCAACAGCAAGGAACACATTTCCTCATCTCTTTTCCAGTCTCTGTACCCATCCCCCATTGGCCCCATGAAAGGATTTTTAAAGTCTTTCTGTAATTAGCATAATATAACTATAAAGCCTCACTCTGACCCTGACATATAACATCTGTTCCAGGCATCCTATTTCTTGGATATGGTTTTTAGGAGACAAGATAGTGTATTTCACTGAAAGTCCACAATTCAGAGATTTATAATTGTAGCTGGAAATTTGTTTTTTAAAGTTTAACATATTTAGACAATGACCCCTCACAAGCAAATCATGTTTTCCGGGATGGCACTGTTCATACCTAACTGTAAAGAACCGTGTGAGTCCGAGTCGTTCACATGGGAGGCTTTACAAAAGGTATCACAGAAACTTAAGCTTTGTCCCCAGTGCTGCAATTAACTAGCTAAGTCACTTTGAACAAGTTCATTTACTTTCACAGGAACTCAGTTTTCTAGTTAAAAGCCCTGCAACCTTACTCAGGTTTTATAACAAAAAAAGAAAAACAGTTTCTGTCTTCAGTGGTGAGTCTCAATTGCCATTTAAGAAAAACTGTTTTCAGGTGTATCCTGAAGCAGTGTGGCCTCTTCCACTTGCATGTAGTGACAGCATGTTCCACAGATGACACTTTTAAAGGAGAAGTGGAAAAGGTAAGTTTAATGTTTAAGAAACTGAAGATGGAAAATAAGAGTGCTACACTAGCCAGGTACCTTACTAATGCTTTTATGGCCTTGAAATGTGAGAAAATTCCTTCACTAAGTAGGTAGAAGATTCTGTTCTGATATCTGAGTCACAGCTTGGGAGATAGAGTGGGAGAGCAATGTCTAAGTTAATTTAATATTTGGAATCAAAGCATTGTTTTACTTTTAAAATGGTGAAACTACAGAGATAGGTATATTCACTGTTACATAATCAGTCAGATTTTCTAAAACTTCAGGGCTTAAATCACTTTTTAGGCCATAAGAGAAACTTCTGCACTCATATTGCACGAAGTGTGTCCCACCAAAGACTAGTTTTGACCAATTTTAACGGTGTTACATGGTGAAAAAGGCATTTTGTGATTAAAATACATGTATATATAGCTATATATATATAGATTTATATGGTGCTGTGTTGCATATAGTTAAACAGATTTCCTTACCATAAGATCTCAAAGTCTTTTAATATGCTAATGTGATTTATGATGCTGACTTGCTTGGCTCTGAATTCACCTGAGGCTCCCAGCATGTCCAGAGATGGGTATCTCCAGGAACCTTTACCTGGACTTACTACAAATACCTCCTTGAGCATAGCTGATGATATAAACCTTCCCTTGCTTCTTGGCATGCTGCTTTTCCTTTTTCTACTAAACAGAAGTCAAACAGAATGCTTCCAACAGAACCTAGAGTATTCCAGGTGCTGCCTGGTATTTCTATTAGACCCAAGGTAATTGTCACGCTTCTGCTCTGAGGCTGATTCTGCCCTCCTCTTCCATTAGTGTACCTTCCCTTGTAAAAGGCATAACTTTAGCAGAGGCTATGAGATAGCTATGAGATATCTTTACGAGACAGAGGCTATGAGATAGCTGGGGTTGTGAATCTAAATGACAACCCTGTAGATAGCATGCTAGTTGGAAGGCTATGAACAGGCTAAGGGACCAGAGAAATATTGGCCCAGTTGGCACTGTTGGTGAGAAGATGTACAAAGGCAGCTGAAAGCAGCATGAGTGCCTTTCAAGCTTTAGTGCACCCAAGAATCACCTGGAGACCATGCCAAATACAGACTATGATTCAGTAGGGGGGCGGGGCTCGAGAATTTGTATTTCCAAAGCTCCCAGGTGATGTCAGTGCTGGTTCATGGATCACTCCATGGATATCCAGCTACTAGAATAAGTAGAGATTCCTGGCTATTGAAGTCTAGCACATGAAGGCAATTACTTTGTACCCAGGTGGGGTATTTCAAATTTATATTCAGTTGTTTATGTAGTGCTTAAATTTGTTGCTGATAGTTTAATAAATCATGAATTTTTAAAAATAAATTTTATAAACCATTTTTTCCAATGAGCCCATACATTCTAAAAGATTCAATTCTAAAAGCAAATTTTGCTATATTAGACCCACATTTTAAGATGAGGCAAAAAAGACTTGATAGAAGTAAAAAAAAAGTTCTTTTGCAAGTGTGGTGGAATTCTTTGCCTGTTTCTATATTATTCATTGAAATTAAAAGGCAAACCTATACTTTCGGGATGGGGGCTGGTCACCAGAAAGGCCAAGCTTTCAGCCCCATCCCTTATCCTCTAGGGAGACTGAGTTAGTGATGGGTCATGCCTATGGGATGACGCCTACATGAAAATCCAAGTTGATGAACACAGCCATGTATCAGGAGGGTGGCACATCCCAGTTCCACAAGGACAGAAGCTCCTATGCTTGGGAACTTTCTAGACCTCACTGCAGGTACCTTTTCTTCTGGCTATTTATCTGTATTCTTTATCATATTCTTTATAATAAACCAGTAAACATAAAAAAATTTAAAAATTAAAAAAAATAAAAGCAAACCTTATTTAAGCCTAATAGACTGGTTACAAGATAAAATTTAATTAATCTAAAAGCATTTAATTGGACAAATACTACAGCTAGGTTCTATGGATATAATGAGGATGCTGACATTTGTTTATCTGGAGACAGAAGATTCATTCTTTGCCGTATTCACAGTTAGCTGGGACTTTCAGTGTAATTTACTGTGTATGAAGCATTGTCAATAACACTCATCAGTAAGATTCACCACCATGCTATTAACCCATTATCTAAAATATTAATTGAGAAAGTGTCTGTGCTTCCATCAACTCAGTACACCTACTCCCATAGTAAAACTACATATAATTGTGTAAGCAGGTATATCCTATTTTTTCTGGTGCTTTTAATGAAGCTATTCTGCCCTTGGAGTGCTCAAATGATTGCTAAATTATGTATATCAAATACGATTTTTTCCAAAATTATTATTTTTCAGCCTTAATAAGTATAAGTATTACACTAATATAAAAGCATACATTCTAGCTAATCTAATAACTACCATTATATTCTATAATTATATAAGCATTGCATAAAGCCAACCAATAATTATTTAATCATTTACAAAGGAAAAATCATGAATGACAAAGAAATCCGCTTATTACACCCATGGTGAATACATTTCAGTCTAAGCAGCAGTTGCCTAGTGATATTCATACTTGTTGACTAAAAAAAATGCACATCCTAAACATTGAGAATTATGTTTTATTTGGTGGACATACTGAGGACTTTAGCCCAGGAGACAGCCTCTTAGATAGCTCTGAAGGACAGTTTGAAGAAGTAAGGGAGGAGCTAAGATATAGAGCAGTTTTTGTGGGAGGGAAAAAAACCTAGGTAGGTGGAACATCAAAAGATTACTGCTAATTAAAGAAAATCCAAATATCTCAAGTTAATGAAGTTAGCACTTTTCTACATATGGGAAGATGCAAAAGTCTGGGCTCATTGAAATCATTCCTTTGATATGCACCTTAACTATCAGGGCCAGAACGCTGTTTTCTCCTTCCTGAATACCCTCAGAGTACACTATCTGGCGACTGCAGTGGCTTGTTGGCTGCAACATCCTTTGTATACTGATATGGCAGACAATATTCCTAATCTATATACATTAAATGCCTAGGATACAGTAAGTGCTCAGCAGACACTTGTTAAGGGAAGGAAAAATGGTATGTGCAGTTTGTTTTAGTATTTGCTGTGTGCTTTTAGACAGTTAAAAGGCTCAAAGGACAGTGTGCCCAAATCAATTTACACTGATCTACCGAATAAATGTTTGAAATGTAGAAATTTTATTGCTAGGACTTGTCCTAGCAATGGTAATCTAATTGCTATTGTAATCAGCTTTACAAATGTATTACTTTTAAATTACCCAGATCATATATAATCTATTCTCGTTGTAACATTGTTTTAAGGCTACCCAGAAATCTAAAGTGCCTACAGACCACCGTCTCTAAACTTAGCCCTCCTCATGGGTAACCCTGTTATCACTTGTGTTTGCCTTTCTAGACTTCTTTGTTCCAAATGTGGCTATTCGGTCCTTGAAATGTGGCTGATGCAAAACTGAGGAAATGAATTTTTATTTTTACTTATTATTATTAATTTAACTTTAAATAGCCTTTGGTGGCTATTGGCTACCATACTGCACAGCAAAATTCTAGACCTCCATGTGATTTCATGAATAATTATGTGCCTACAGAAACATATAATATTGTTTTCTGAGGCTTTTTAAAAGTGTGGTCTCATATTTAATGACCATTCTAATTATTCAGCAACTTGCTTTTCTCATTCACCAAAGCGCTCCCTCATTACGCTGAGCTGACGCACAGTATTCCACAATCTGGCTAGTTCTCAGTTGCGTTAGCCATTTCCCTACTGGTGGGCATTCAGGGATCCAGTTGTTCACTATTACAGATAAAGAACAGCCTTACAAACTTCTCATTTGGCACACATTCCAAGACATTTAAAAAAATAATAGATGCGTGGAAGTAGGAATGTTAAATGACAAGAGATCAGCATTTTTCATTTTAATAGAAACTGCCAAATTGTTCTTTCAAGTGGCTGATTCAATTTACACCCCCACCAACAGTGTTCGAGTTTCCAACATTTTTGCCTCAAACAGCCTGATGTTGCCATCAATTTCCCTGCACTAGCTGGTAAAGGCTTTTTTCCCCTCAAGAATACCTTCTATTTTTTATTGTGGGAGAAATTAAGAAGGGCATCAATGGCTACCATTAAAATTCACAGAAACAGGAAGATATATTTCACTTTGCTTCCAAGTCAATGTTCAATTTTAGCTTTTTAACAATTTTAGTTGACCAAGCATTTCCCAGGAGCTTCTCTAATATGACAATATCTACACATTATAGAGGGCTTTCTCAAAGGAAAAAGCATTAACTTTCTTTATCGGTAATGTTCTGGTACTACTCAGTAAAATATGTTTTAAATTGCTTTTCCAATAATAAAGATAGATTGTGCTGAGTGTTTATCCTTCTTTTACACATCAGTGTAAGATTTTTCAATGCCTGACCAGGACTCTATTAGTATTTTATGGAATTGTTTCCTTGAGCAAAATTAATGGTCTAGGTAAGGACTGAATTTATAAACTCACTGGATCCTAGTCTGACAGTAGTATTGCTGCAGCATCCTAGATAGACTGTTTTGTGCAGTTGAAAGAGCACTTAACCAGGAGTCTAGTCCTGAATCTTTGCCTGTTGGTCCTCGGGTCTGGGGCCCTCTGCTCTCTAGGAGTCAATTTCCTTGTCTGAAAATGATGGTGATGGAACAGATGACCACAGAGGACCCCTTCATTGGTAAAATTCACTGTTTCTTAGAATAGATCACCTAATACTGTAAGGATTACTCTAAAGATTGTGGGAGCATAGGAACAAAGGAAAAAAACCCATCAGGGACAGTCTGATGTAAAATCAGTTCACTTATTAATATGCAAGGCCAAATATATACGCTCTGCAAGCACACAGTGTTTATGCATTTCTACCTGCTGGAATGTTCAACCCAATGCCATTCTACCCATTCTTCAGTGGTAAGGGCCACCTGCTTGGGAAAGATTTAGGAGTCACAGAGAGAGGCAGAGGCACTGGAAACTTGCAGAAGTATTTTAGAGCCTTATCTTCAAAAGATAGAACAGATAAGAGTTTCTAAAATTAGAGACTGGTAACTTTTGCTCTAATCCCTAGCAAACTCTTGAATCAATTATTTAAGCAATTAATCATGAACCCTCTATGATGCAGATAGTAACAGACAGGAGTCAAATTAGAGTATCTAGAATTCCTATCATCTCCTTTCCAGAGAAGGTGATTATAATAGGTCAGGGAATGAACATTTGTATCATATTGTATCTGGTTTTCGTGAAGATATTTGACAAGATCTTTCAGAATATACTTGTAGGCATAATGGAGCAAAGTGGGCTAGGTGGATGGGTAAGTGGATTCATAAGAAGCTAGACAACTGTTCCCAAAAGGTGTGAACTGATAGAGTCCACATCACCCTGAAGAGCAGTCACTGCCATCGTAGACAGGGTTAGAAGCATTTTAAGACATAATCTCTAAGATACATACTTCATGTTGATCAAATCTGACTCTTACCCAAAGCTGGAAGGATGGCTAATGTGGTAGGTTAGTAGTTTCCCAAACCAGATGGATCAATACAATTTTCTACAAAAGATATTAAAACAGAAGTCCGAACCCAAACCTACAACTACTGAATCAGAATCCAGAGTGCTGAGGTTCATGAAACTTTATCTAGAGATTCTGCTGATAAGTCAAGTTTGAAAATCACCTTCCTAGGTGATGAAATCAAACACCAAGAATAAAGTTTTTTTTAAAGGGAAATTTTTTTTTAAAAAAGAAAAGGAAAAAGAAAATTTTCACAGGGTGGCAGAGCAGGTTAAACTTAACAACATTAAAATCCATTTGGATAACATAAAATCTTATAGCTCAGGTAAAAATGTCAACAGCAATTCAGATTTAAGGCTATTAGTTGACTGCACACATCTCACAGAATCAACAGAAATCACTCACGTTATAGAAGCTGCATTTACAGGTTATGTAGAGTGCAGAAGTCAGGGCGGCAGCAAGTGGGTTTGCATGCTACACAGCACACAGCCTCAGAGGGGGACACTCATAAATTCATGTTTTAAGTAGTAAAAACCCACTATGCTCTGATTACACTGGGAATTGCTGTCAATCTTGGCGGCCACTTGTTAACAAATGTTTACTTTTTAAATTACATATATCCTAAATTTACATAAAGTATAAAAGCCATAAATATTTAATGTGTACTTACATATGTAACCAGCACCCAGATCAAAATATAGAATATCCTATTCTCGGTCAATACTTCCCCCAGAGGTAACCATTGCTTTGACCCTTCTCACCATGAATTTGTTTTGCCTGTTCTCGAACTTCACATAAACAAACTGACAGTGTATGACAGTTTGCGTCTGTATTCTGTCATTCAGCATAATGACTGAATGGATTGTTCTTGCTATTATGTGTAATGGTAATTTTTTCTTTTTCACTGCTCTTAAGTATTCCACTGTTTGAATATATTGTAATTTATTTATCCATTTTACCATTGACGGACATTTAGATTGTTTCCAGTTTAGGCTATTATAAATAAAGCTGGTATAAACATTCTTGCTCATATATTTTACCAGACATTAGCACTCATTTTGTTGGACAGATACCCAGAAGTAGACGAATGTATCATAGGTACATGTAGATACTGCCAAACAGTTTTCCAACTTAAACTCCTACTAGCACTGTGTGAGACTAAATATTCTATATTCTTGTCCACACTTGATATTTTCAGTCATTTCAGTTGTAGCCATTCTGGTGAAGATGTAGTAGTATCCTATTGTGGTTTTAATTACATTTTTCTAGTGAATAGAGCTGACAACCATCTTTTCATAGGAATTTTGGCAGTAATGTTTAAATGTTTAACAACCAGCTTTCAGGAAAAATCATACATACAAAGTTTATTACAAATTTTACTATATAAAGTATGTGTAGCACATGATGTACAAACAATAAGAAGTGCACAGTAATCTTTAAATTGTAAATTCCATAAAGCCAGTTGACCCTCATAGAATGCATTCATTGATTTTTGCTGAACCTTGTATATGTAGCCAGACTAAAGTTGCAACTGACAAGGAATGTAGTTCCTACAGGACTGTCAGTTGACATTTTGGTCTATATTAACAAGACAAAAGTGAAGTAACAAAGATATATGTTGGAATTCTAGGCATTTGTCAATGACTAGGGCAATTTCTTTGCTGCACTGGATACCATTTAAAAAATTCTAGAAGAGACTTTTTTCAATTTTTTGTGCTCTTTACAATCTAGTGTCTAAAGACACTCAACTTTAACCTGCATTATTAACTTTTTCTCCATCCCTTTAAGTCTAGAAAATGAACAAAACAAACAAGTAGCATCTGTAGCATTTACTGATTTCCATGATAAATACGCCCCACCACAGACAATAAAGCCACCAGGTAAACTACCACATGCCATCACTGGACGTGGAGTTGGTTACGTAGTCTTAGCTCTTCTCCCGTGTCTTCCCTGTCTTACATCTTCCTTGATCAGGCTCCTATACCAATCTTCAATTCCTTTGTGATTTTTGAGTCTAAAGATTCATTTGATATGAAAAGGAAGATAGCAGTTTCTGACTGCACTGGAGCAGGATGCGATTAATATACGTTTATTTACAAAGCACAATTTGATGGGTGGTTGCATGTAATTGACCCTGAAACCATTCTTAAAGTTTTTCTTGATATGGCATGTTGTAACTGAAACAGTGCTACGAAACTTGCCTAAGCTCAAAAAGAGCTAACCCAGGATTTAAACAGGACTTATCTACATAAAAGATAAATGACAGAAAATCAGAGAAGGTAGTAAGATTTCCCTCCCACAACCCACAACTCTCCAGTAGAAAAAGGAAGTACATTTCTGTGATTCCCAGAAACACCTTCCAAAAAAAAAAAAAAAAAGACGATTGTTCTTTTTAACGTTTATAGCTGTAAAACAAAGTCCTCAGGCATTGTTGGGTTAAGAGCCAAAGATCAAAGTCAGAGCCAAATGATATTCTCAATGTGAAGAAGGAGACTTAAAATCCACTCAGTTCTTTCTGACTGGGAAATAAAGGTAAAGTGTAAAATCTTATAGTCCCCGACAGAGGGGTATAGGGGAGGGCATAGCATGAAACAGATTGAAACACACATTTTTAAAATCTGTATTGTAATAAACCAGGTATCACCTTTTTCATTTGTTAAGCTAATTAATCTTAATATTTTAAAACATTATTCTTGTATTTTTTTTTAGTGGTTTTGTAAAAATTGTATTTCTTATTGAAGTGTAGTTGATTTACAATGTTAGTTTCAGGTGTACAGGAAAGCTATTCAGTTACACATACACATATGTGTATGTATTTTCTTTTCAGATTCTTTTCCATTATATGTTATTATAAGAAATTGAATATAGTTCCCTGTGCTCTACAGTAGGTCCTTGTTGTTTATCTATTTTATACATAGTAATTAAAACATTATTTTCCTAGTACCAAATTAATGTCTTAAACTAAGCCTACTTTAAAATGGACATAACATTTTGGAAAAAATTTTATGAACTGCAAAGACATTCTCATCTCAAACACTAGTATGATACTTAGTTTGCAATACCATGTACAAATATATTAGTTTCTAACTTAATCATTAATCTTTCATTTCAAAAGCACAGTAGGAAGTGCGTAAGAGTGCCTATGCTTCAGGAAATGAAAAGACTGCTTATAACCCCCAAGGGGGAGTATATTTAGTTTCCATGTGTGGCTATAAGCAAATTTCTCCAGTAAAAGGCTGACTAGAAGAGTATTCTAAAAGTTAGCACTTTACTTATTCATTCATTCACTCATTCATTCAGCATTTATTGAGCATCTACTATGTTCCAGGCCTGCATTACATATAAATGGTGCAAAGATCATTAGGACTGGACCATTGACCTCTCCTAGTACCCAGAAGGGAATCTGACTCCTTACGCTTCAGCTAAGGTTGGTGAGCTACTGAAATGCCCTTCCACTTTCGTGGTGTTATTTAAGAGGAGGAGGGTAGGGAAGGGCTGCTGTTGGTCACGTTCAGTAGACAGACCAGGTGGCTTAAACCAGGTGGCTGGTTTAAGAGACACCCTTAGACAAAAGTTTGTAGTAGCATTTAGGGGAAAGATGTCAACATATCTCACTTCTGCATGTGCTTTCTTTTTAAAATTTTGATATGGACTTTCCTATGAAGGTTTTTTTGAATTAAATGATATCATGTAATTAACAAAGGGTAGCACCATGATTTTGCAGTTTATACGCTAACATTGTGCTCTGTGGAGTAAAGAATGTGGTTTACTTGTGATGCAACTGCTGCATTTGTTGCCAATGACAAGGGTTGTTTTCTTGATTAAGTTTCATGTGGTTGGTCAGGTTACATCATGAGAATTGTATTAAGGAGAATTATGGGTCTGTTGAGTGCCAGCTTTGTGCCGTGAGAAACAGTTGGGGGTTGGGGTGGGAGCTGGCAGTGTTTCTTTGGGTGGGAGATCAGAAATGCAGACTCCTGGGTGCTCTACATGAGCCTTTCCACTTCATCTGGTTTCCCTCTCCTCTACCCTGGCATCTCTTTTCTAGCTTCTGGAAAAGTGCGTACGTGGGTCCAGAAAGCACTATCAATCAGTTCTGTAGCTCTCCACATTTCTGTGGCTTCAGGAAACCTTGAACTGCAATCTCCCTCTTCTCTTGGGATGCGTCACTGAGCACGATTTCAATCAACCAAAATTTTCAACAGATTCTGAACTGGGATTTGGAAAGATAAGGTGGTTATTGAATTGAATTATAATAGATTCAGTCTGGACTCCAGTTGCTTCCAGCTCTTCTCCTCTTCTACGGATTAACAAGTGTTTCCAAAGCCACAGGGCGTTGAGAACCCTGAAGCAGCTAATGAATAGGCTGATCCACATCACATGAAGCCTGGGGGTTCCAGCAGCTGTCAAACCTCTGCTTCCTCAGGTGATCAGAATAATGATGGAGCTCTTGGAATTGGAGTTTGACATTCTGCTCCACCTGGGGCAGAAAATAACCTTCTCAATTGGGACTTTAGGCCAGGACAGTACTCCAGGCATAAAGAATTCTCACTGCCATGACTATGAAAAAGTAAGGGAACATTTCCTCCTGTTCAGACTGTGACTCACAACTGGCCTGTTCTTGGACAAAGGAGACCTGAGGCCATATCTTGATACAGCATCTGACCAAATCAAAGATGGGATTGGTGGGCTGTTGGGCTTCATAGCTTTGGATCAGTTATCTTCCAAAACTTAGATAACGGAAGTTCTGATGTCCTTTTCCAATTTTTTCTATTTTCTACCTATTTAAAGATTTCATCAAGAGAAGCAGAGGGCCAGTCTACTACATCTAACATGTAAATAAACAAAAGCAATGACAAAAACCTTACCATTTTCCCGAAAACCTTAGACAAGTGGAGATGAGTGACACCTAGATCTGAGTATCATAAGTTACTGCTTTATTAATAAAAGTTTGTCACACAGACAAGGAAGAGCCTTATCTCTTGCCTCCAGCTCTAATCCATCCTCCATAATGTTATCAAAAATGTCATTCTAAAACATGTCATTCCACCACTTGAATCACCTTGGTATTTTCTCCTGTTTTATGGCAGATGATACATACATTTCTTAGGCTTCTTATTCCAAGGCCCTTCAGCTTCATCTCAGGGTACCAGGGAGGTACTGTGAACTCCAAATGCTGTAGCCACAGATGTTTAGTATCCAACATGCCATGTTGTTTCAAGTCTTTTACCCCACCCACATAATCACTCACTGAAATCTCTGTTCTTTTTAAAGGTGCGGCTTAAGTGTTACGTGCTTTGAGAATTCATTCTTCTCCTACCAAAGAGTGGAATCACACCTTCTGTCACTTCCATTCACTCCTCCATCACACATATCACAAGGATAGGGTGAGGGGTTTACTTTTTTAGCCCCAATATTTATATTGTCCTGAGGATATAGAAGGAGGGTGATAAATGAATTGTTGAAATTAGGTCTTTGAACCAGTTCATACCTGCAGGTTCCTTTAATTCTATAACTCATTTTATCTGATGTATTTTTAAGGAGAAGGGCTTGCAGTGATGACCAGGAAATGTATCAGTTAGCAACTGATATTAATATTCAGTGATATTTGAAACTACAAGCGAGATTTTGATGTACTCCTTGCATGTCTATCTCTCATACATAGATCTCACTTCAAGGGTTATGGAAGCTCTGTAGCTGAAATCTAAAATCTGGGTCTATAAGCAATTAAAATTTGGCATGATGGTGAAAAGTTTAGAAATTCATCTTAAAAATACATATCTAAAGCCAAAAGCTAGGAATGATGTTAATATATTAAGTGACATATTTAAGATATGAAATTATCTGCAAAGCCTAAAAGGTGAGCTGAATTAAGAGTATAATATGAATAGGGTAAAGCACAATATTTGCTTAAAATAATAAGCTAAGCACATATAAAACCCAATATTCTCAGCAATAGAAAAATGGGCAAATATGTTCTGGCATAGTATATCCATAAGATGGATATTGTGAAGGAATTAAAAATGACGGCTTTGAAGAATGTTTATCGATATGGTAAAAATATTCTTGGTACAATGTTCCTTTTAAAAGGGGGAAAAAAAACACAGGGTTTGAAAAGATCTAATCACAGACTATTTGCAGGGGGTTGGGTGGTTTCTTCAGAGACAGCGCCTTGAAGGTCTAGGGCACCGGGAGTTTATCCCACCAACAAAGCCTCAGCTCTCAGAAGGGAGAGCCATTCTGAAGGTAATATGGCGCCTGTTGCTTGAATGCATTCCCAGGGACAAGTCTTTGGGTCTTGGGAAGTCAAGAGATGTTGCAAGTAATTCTGTACAATATTGGGAAAAAAGGAAGAAAGCTGAATGTCAGTGGAGCAGCTGTAAAGCTGAGGCATGGCCTTGTGGTGTCTGCCTGACTCCCTGTTGTAGCAGAGGAACCCGCTGGGCCCTGGACACTGCAGAAGCTGCTGGGCCTGGTGGAGAAGCAGTGATTCCAACAAAGGGGAGCTTGTTCTTTCGAGACACCCTGGGGGACTCCCTGAAATAATTAGATAAACTGCGTAGATAACTACTTCAGCAAATGTGGGAAAAGCTAATGAAATTTAAATTATTAAAGCTAACATAACTTCATGTAATGTTGTTGCCATGGGCTGGTCAGAGCTGGCCAAACAGAGGGTAAAGACTGTTTTTTAAAAAATGTACAATATAGGTATAAGAGAAGAAGATCTAAAATGTTCATTTGTCGTAAGTAGTGATGTGGGTTTTATAAAAAAAATAGTAAAGTAGAATTCAAGATGCAACATGACAAAATCTAAAATAAACTTTATCCTAAACAGTAAAAATATTATCTCACAGGAGACAATTGGTTCACTGTTCTCTCAGCTCGGCTAGGGTTTGTCTGAAGTAGATAGCCACAGTTTTAGTAGAAACAGAGATGTTGATGAGTCTAGAAATATTTCATGAGAGAAAGGGTTCCAAAAATCTGAAAGTCGAACACAAAGAAGAATACGCTAAGAGTGAGCATGCCAGTTGTTCTAAACAGTGAAGGCCGTTTCAAGGAAGAAAAATTAGCAGAAATCTCTTACTCGGAATTAAGAGCAAGAGGTGGGCAGTACAGAGAGGCAGACAAATAGCTCCTTATAAAGACTGGTTTTTAAATGACTGAAGCCATCTCATGACACATCAGGTTGCCTTGAAAGGCAATACGTGTCAGGTCATTCTATGTTCCCAGAGAGAGTTATCAGATCTGTGATCAAGGCAGTCTCTGTGCTGGGTAAGTGATTAGGCTAAATGACGTCTGTGTTCATTTCAGGGCTAAGAGTCAAGATTCTCTGGGTTTTGTCTGCTGAAAACAGTCTTACTTGGAAATACTGTAATTTTCTTGGCTTCCCTGAAGTGGTACAGTGTATTTAATTAGTCACTGTATTTTAAGTTTTACACAGATCTAAATCTATTCCTGATGGGAGTGGAAAATATGCCCCGAGTGAATGTAAGTGTTATTCTAATCTAGGGTAAAATTGAAATCTTTGATTTAGTTCCATGAGTGTTCTGGATCCCAGAAAGTCTTTATATCTAGTGGGCTGCACACTGATCCAGTCATTTAGGATTTTACAAATCAGACGTTTGCAGTCAGTGTCCTTCTAGGAGCAGAATCAGATCCAAGTAAAATTTCATGGAGAACCAGAGTTATATTGTTCTGAGCTCAGGGTACACAAAGCTGCAGCCCTGAAAATAATTTCGTGCTTTCTGAGCTAATGTGATTATTCCATTCAGTGTGATCAGTGGAAATTAAAAGGCAGGAAGAGTTCTTTATGTACTATTTTTTTTTCACTTGGTGGGATTGCCATTGGAGAGGGTTGGAGAGGGAGGAACTGACTCATTTCTGTCTACTTTACACCAGACCTGTGATGGGGCACCCCAGGCTTCTTGGCATCCTCGCGTGAACTGGAGAGGCACGAGACCTCTTAAGTCTATAGAGGAGGAAACTGGGGATTATAGGCAACTGTAGCTTAGTCAAATGTACACCCCCGATTCAAACACATCTCTGGTGAACCAAAACTTGTCCCCTTTCAAATGACTTAAACATAACAAAACAGTGATAATGATAATATTTTTAAACATTACATTTCAATTTTGGTAGAAAGAGGCCATTCCACTTATATTTTGGAATTGTTAAAGTGTCCCAAGATTGAGTTTAAAATGTAAAGATCAAGACCAAATGCAATCCATTTCAAAACATTCTGGGCTTCGTGAAAAAATAAAGCCTTAAAAAATAGAGTTTAAAGATGGAAAATAAGAGCAGATAAGCGGTTTCCCAGAAAAGAAAGAGTGCTCCAAAATTATGGTAGAGAGCGTGGAAATTTCAAAGGGTAGTGAAATGTACTCTGATGCCCAAAGTGAATAACAGGATGTGTGACTAAAGCTGCTGACCAGCGGTCTCACCTCAGAACCCAGGAGCCGCTGACGTTACGTTTCGTTTTCTTTCTCTTTCCTTTTCCTCTCTTTGTCCTCATTTTTCATCCACCCTCTGCCTCTGTTCTGTTTCCTTCCTTTCCATATTCCCTGTCCTCTTATCTTCCTCCTTTATCTTTTCTGTAATAGATCCTAGTATGAAACTTACCTAATTGAAAATCTGTTATATCTCGTGAAAAACTTATGTCTACTTCTATCCTTCATGTTCAGCCCATGTAGGTGCAGTCTGTTTCTTTTTCTGGTCATAATTTTACTTGGACTTTGTTCCATATTAATTCTTCTAAGCGACCCTCCACCTACCCTGCAATATGCATGTGGAGGGGTGTGTGTGTGTGTGTGTGTGATGTGTGTGCGTGTGCATGTGTGGTGCCAACAGGGAGGCAAGAGTGCAATTTCGATACTCTTTGGGAGAAAGAAAATGTTCCTTACCCCTACCTTAGGATTACTTCCTGGTAGGCAGGCTCAGAGAACTTCTGGCATCATGGAATGATCTCCTCTGGCATTTTATAGGAACAACGTCAATAGGAGAATGGCATCCAAGAGGATTCAAATAAACCTCTTGTTTAAAAGTTCACTGGCTAAAGGAGCTTAATCCTGTGTAATGCACATACAGTCTAAGTATGTTATCCTTGGATGGAGAAGTCAGTTGTCAAAACCCTCAGGAACAAACACTCTCCTTGATCTTAGCCAAAGGCTAAAAAGCTATAAACACAATGGTGGAGTTCACAGTGTCCGGAGCCACACAAAGCCACTTTAGAGAACCTGCATGTGAATTCTGGGTCTTCTCAGCTGATGGCATCGAATGCTTCCTTTAATCTCATGATTCTGTGTTTTAGAACGAAGACATTGTGCTGTTAACCCTCAGAAATACAGGGTAAATGGTGGGTGGACGCCAAGCACAAGGCACCCCCACCCCCCAATATGTAGAGAATTGACCCTCAGACTCCTGGTATTATTCTGAATTATTAATATGGTCTATAATATTCATTTTCTTTACTCTTTCAAAAATACTTATAGAATGCCATCTCAATTCTAGTCAATAACAGGACTGGGACCTATATTGGTTATAAAATTAAATAATGAAATATAAGAAATTTTTTTAAAAGTTCCTACCCTTAAGGCTATGGCTTTAGGAGGGAGGAGACAGTCCTGGGCTCAGAAGCCAAGTACTTCTGCCACTTGCCCTCTGAGTGACCTTAGGCAATTCACTTCATCCTCTGCACTCTCACTTTCCCTTTCTCCAGACAGGGACTCTATCCTCCAGACGTGTGGGAACACGTGAGAGGATGTGAGAGAAAGTGCCCTGGCTGCTGTGACCACACAAAACAGAGCACTGTAATGAAAGCATTTACACACCCTAGTGTAGGGTACAATGTATGGTTCTAGGACATAATGAATAAGAATCAAAGGGTACCTCAAAGAGGCAAATGGTGATTTTCCAAAGATGTTTGCTATGGGCTCAGAGGAGAGAGAAATCCGTGACTGGTGAGATCATAAAAGGCTCCCCTGGGGAGGAAAGGTGGTAGAAAGGGAACTAAAAGGCACCAACAGTGATCGACATGTAGGTAGACATTAGTCCCACTGGAACTGATGTGGAAACTGAGAGTCAGGAATATCTGCGTCCATTCATGCCTGAAGCCACACTGGAACTAGTAAGTGACAACATCTACATTTAAAACCAGTTTGCTCATTTATTTTTAATTTAATCCAGGCTCTTGAAATACTAGCCAAAATCTTTGAAACTAAAGGAGGCTCTGTGTGTGTGTCTGTGTGTGTGTATTTGAGGGGAGTGGGCATGAATTAAAGGAGGAAAATAAGATCATTGTGAAAAAAAAATCTAACAAGAAATGCCCACTGCTTGTGACATATTTGAGGGTCTGTGATGCAGAAGTCCAGCTGGAAATAGATTTGCCCAGTGAAGGGGGAAATACAGCAGTAAAGGTAGGGATGTGGGAGTGGCATCAAGAAGTTTGAACATTTTCCACTACAAAATAAAGTCTCACTGAAAGTCTTTCAACAGGAACATGATCTCATCCAGATGGTTTTAGGAAGGTTGGTTTGGCACCACATCAAATAACTGAATGGGGAAGAAACGGAGAAAAGAAAAGCTAGTGACCTATGGTATGTGGCAAAGGAAGAATTGTGACAGCCCAGTGTCCGATTGGAACTGGGAGTTGGAGTAGGTGGCTCTGTTCAAAAAATGACTGTAGGCTTCAAACTCAGGTGGCCAGAAAGAATGAGGACTACATGAGCAAAAATGGAGACATCAGGAGAGAGAAGCCTGCTGACAAACAGAGTGAAAGTGATAAGACAGTTGATGGAAAGTCTAAAAGGTAGTTGTAGAGGACAAGGGGTCTGATTACAGACAGTCTCTGCAGGAGGCACAGTTTATGCTGTGGGTGTGTAGGATTTCCACGGAAAAGCTCAGAGTCAGAATGGTTCGAGAACCACCCCTTGGGGAAAGTCCAGTGTCCAGCTGTGAATACTGAAAACTTTTGTCTATAATAATGATAAAATATTGATTGGAATTTCGGGGGTTTACCTTTGGTGAAACTTGAAAATAGGAGCCAAGCACCTAAAGGGACAGACTTAGTCTAAGGACTTGTTTATTTCATTCTTGCTTGATTAGGAGTGTTTAGTTAATAAATACCCTTATATAAATCAGAATTTCATCTGAGGCTTGCTTTCCTTCTAAACAAGTGGTGAGATGATAAGGAAGTAGCTAACTCTTACCATCTCGAACTTCACTGGCAGTTACGGCTGTCCCCAAAAAGAACCCAAATATGTTCATAATCATATTGGTTTAAGTCAGTTGCCAACACAGTGGAGCCGGAGCACCTAGCCTTTTAAGGCATGAAGATTCGTTCATAATGGCTCATTACCTAAAAGGAAGGAACAGGCTTTGAAGTGTAGTCTAAGTGCCTTTAATGGCAAAGGCAAGTTCTCCTCAAATGATTAACCACTTGACCTGTTCACTTCTTGAGGAATGGGGATCTATACCTTCAGCACAACATCTGCCTGTTTAGCCATAAAGCACGAACAAAAAGGCTTTTTATATGATTTTTACCCCTTAGGGGCTTATTCATGCTGTGATAGTGGGCGATTATGTCTTTAAAATGTTACTACTTAGGTATAGGTAGTGAAATATGATCGAATCTATTCCACCAGACCGTCATGAAAATATAGTAATCTAAATAGCTCACATGTTGTGCAGGAAGTTACCACACACACACAGACACACGTACACACAGTCGCACGTGCACACACGCACACGCATGCGCACAGCTAGTTCTCGCGCAGTAATTCAACACGCCCTGCCGGTGGCCTCATCTTCATCTTCCAGACTCTTCAAGAACAATCCTATCTAAGGAAGGAGAAGGATGAGTCACACTGAGGTAAAAATGCTTCAGCAGAAAATGTGCATAAATGTGCTTCTTCTAGATGTTGCTAAAGAAGGGACAAAAGAACAACCGTTTCACCGAGATGCCGTCTGTGCTGCTGGCACAGCAAAGCCGAGTCCCCTGGCTTCCCAGGCGGCCTGGAGAAGCAGCCCCCTCCCCCGCCCTCCTGCTTCACGGAGCCCCATTTTCTGAGTCTTTCCCTCAGGGCTGATGTTCCACTGACCCATAAATGTTCACTGTAATTATACCGATTCTCCCCTCACGCACTGCTCACCACTCTTCTTGTCTGTCTCTATTTTTTCTTTTTTAATTTTGTCTTCAAAACAGCCTGCTTTACAGTAAAAGCCTCTGGTAAGACACATGGTAAAATAAACAAAACGTAGTTAATTAAGGCATTTAAAAGCACTCTTAATGATAATGTCTTAGAAATTACTGAATTACTAATTTATTAGGCAAAAAACAAAACAAAACAAAACAAAACCAAAAAAAACAAGTCTAACGATGAATGAAAGACCTGGATGGGCAGAGGCGAAAGAGCAGACAGAGGCTGGTTCAGACAGTGGGCAGGGCAGCACTCACTGGCCTGGAGTGGAACTGTTGAGGGACTGAGGGTCTCTGGAGGGGGCTGCTGGAGCTCTACTTGGCCCGACACCTACGACCCCTGAGTCCACTGACAGGCACTCCTGGGCGTATTTGAGACCCAGTTTCCTCATCTGCAATTCCTGGCCTCACCTCCTAGGGGGGTTTAGAAGATGAGGTGAGAACGATGGGAGGCTTTGCCACCTGCTGGTCTCCAAGATTACATTTGCTGTGGGATTATCTGGTGGAGTTGAGGCTAAAGTCAAAGGTCGACCTTCTTTCTCAATGAATATACATGAGGCCCCACAGTTCAATCAGCAGCTCCTTCAAAATCTGACATAGTTTTGGTTTCTCTGGGAATCTGTCATGGAAGTGCCTCCATATGTGAAGATAAGAGGCTTTTGGTCTGTTTCTGCAAGCATAAAGGAACAGGACAAATAAGGACGTCTCAGAGGGACAAGTGATGAGATACTGGGACATCCTCTCCTTTGGGGCCCCAAACTGGTCCTACTCAAAGAAGACCTGTGTGGGTAAGATCATTCATTAGGGATTTATCTCTGCAGCTGAAGTGTAGAAGTGGAAAGATGAGGCCACCTTTCCAAAAACTTTAATGAAATTACTGCAGTAAATAACTATACTAAATATAGGTTAATATTTGCATCTGTTCTGTTAGAATAGAATTCAACTCTGACTTAAAATATTAGAGAAGAAATCAGCCAATCCAATCTCCTAGTCCACAGAAGAACAACTTGCCTTGGGTCCCACCACTGGGCAAGGACCCTGTCAGTGCAGGGCTGCTACCTTCACACGCTACTCTGGTTCAGAAGCTGGTGTCACAGCTTGGATTGTGTCCCTCGCAAAAATATTTGAGGTCTTAACCCCCAATACCTCAGAATGTGACTGTCTTTAGAAATAGGGTCTTTACATAGAAAACAAACTTATGGTTACCAAAAGGCAAAGAGGTGGGGGAGGGATAAACTAGGAGTTTAGGATCAGCAGATCTACTATATATGAAATAGATAAACAACAAGTTCTTATTGTATAACACAGGGAACTATACTCAATATCCCCTAATAAACCATAATGAAAAAATATGAAAAGGAATATGTATATATATGCATAACTGAATCACTTCGCTGTACACCAGAAAGTTACACAACATTGTAAATCAACTGTATTTCAATTGAAAAAAAGAAAGAAATAGGGTCTTTAATCAAGTTAAAATAAGGTCATCAGGGTGGGTCCTAATCCAATATGATTGGTATCCTTATAAGAAAAGATTGGGACATGGGGAAAAGACAGCCACCTACAAACCAAGGAGGAAGGTGTGGAACGCATGCTTCTCTGGTACCTTCAGATGGAACAGGGCCGTGCTGGCACATTGAATTCAGACTTCTGGCCTCCAGAAATGTGAGACAATAAATTTCTGTTGCTTTAAGCCACCCATTTTACAAAACGTTGTCATGGCAGCCCTGACAGCTGGCTATTAGAGTTTTAGTCCAATCGCAGACCAGGAGGGAGGTATGGTTTCTTGGGAGGAATTTTTAGATCATAGGAGTCACTTAGTATCCTAACTTTGAAAAATAAATCCACATCACATTTTGTCTGCAGTGCAAAAGCCTGTAGAAATCCAATTACACAAATTTACAGTCCAGAGAAGGGGAAAAATGTCAAATTACTATTCATGGAAATTTAAGCAGGGTTTATGCCTGGAAAAATAAACCGGGCCATAGTGATTGTGGAACACATTGACTGAGAACTCAGTCTGGGTTTGGATCTCATTACTGCCATTTGCCAAGTGTTCAACCTTCAGTAAGTCTGACACTCACTGATTTTTCAGTTTCCTCAGGAAGACTGTTGTGTAGACTCTCAGAGGCAGTGCATTTGAAACACTCAAGATGGCGTTTCACCCGTGGTGACTATTAATTGAATTTTAGCTATTATTGTGGTTACTAGCAACAGATGATTGCCTTAATTTAAAAATATATTTAAAGGCAAACACCTAAAAGTTAAAAACAAAACAAAAAATTTGTTTGCTTTTTATCTTTTTTGATGACGTTTCCTTTGTGTTTTATGTTTACATAATCCATTCCACATCTCTTATTCTGAATCATTTCATTCCTTGGAAAGAAGTATAAGACGTAGATACAAAATGTGAACATCTGATGCAAGAGTATGGATACCCCACTAAGCCATCTAGTAACCTAGAAAAGTAGGAAACATTTTATGCACAAGGTTATTCTTTTCGTGAGCTTGGAAATATTTCAAAATCAGGTTGCTGAGCTCTGATTTGGACTAGACCTGTCACAACACCGAACCACTGGTGAATAAACTAAGCTTATCTTCTCAACGGGATGGAAATTCAATTTCCTTGTCATACGCCTCTGAGTTGTCCTATCGATTTGTTGGGCCAAACCTAAAACGCAGCGCTTAGGAGATGCAGGAAAGAAAATGACAACTCAACCAAGTCAGATGTTGAGAAGCTGCTGAAAAAGTAAAAAGAGATAAACACTCTTCCCTGGAAAACAGGGGATCCTGTTGCTCACGGGAAATAGAGTATCTGTGATGGTATTGTGGTCATATCGTGACGCGCTGCAGCAGAGTGAAGGTGATTTGCTGAGTACTGGTGCTGTGCCCTATGAGAATCTCAGGAGCAGTTCCCGAGAGAGCTGCCCACCTGCAGAGGAGGCCCAGCTATTTAGAGTCTCTTGGCAGATGAAAATACTCTAAAGAGTTATTTTGTTCTGCTTGAGCTATTAAGCCTTCCTTGCAACATAAAATTTTATATTGCTTTTTTAAATGGGGGCTTTTAGAATTACAAATATATCTAGTATCCAAGTTCCTGAGGATCACACTTGAAACTTAGGATGTATGTCTGATAATACAGCCAGAGACAATCAGGCTTCACCTAGAAACAAAGGGACACAGACTGTCAGGTTCTGCCCGAAGGGCTTCATGCATATTGATTGACACATCTTTGTAAGTTACTGGCAGGTACCATGATTATCCTCTTAAATATATATGTATATATTTAATTTTGTCTTTTATTGAAGTGTAGTTGATTTACCAAAAAAGTTGTTTTTAATTGTGGTTTAAAAATAACATAAAATTTATCATTTTAAGTGCACAATTTCAAAGTCTCAAGTGTATTCGCATTACTGTGCAACAGAGCTCCACATTTTCATCATGCCAAACTGGAACTCTAAATCCATTAAACAACAACTATGACTATTCCCATTTTATGTAGGAGAAAACTGAGGTCCAGAGAGGTTAAGTAACCTGCCCAAGGTCATATATCTAGTAAGTGACAGAGGTGTAATTCAGAAGCATATAGTTTGTCTACACCACCCTCAATCTAAACTGTTTAGCTATAAGAGAACATTATTTGAAATAGGGAAACAAACATTGGCACTTAAAAAATATATTCTTCTGAATGGGCAGTACACTTACATGATTGCAAATAAAAATGGCATATAAGCATATAAATACATATCTGTAGACACATATATACATATACATGCATATATAATCACACACAGAAAAAGCTCTCTATATTTCATCTCTGTTTTGCATCTGAGTTTCCCCTTTTTTCCAGAATTAAATACTTATTGTCTTATTGCATATTTTTTCAAAATACCTTCATGCAATATAAATGAATTATTATGCCTTCCCCCCACTTTTATACAAAAATGTAGCCTCCTACACATACCATTTTGTAATGTCCTCTTTTCCACCTAGCACTTGTAGCGATTATTCCTATCAATTTAGAGACTGTATTATTCAATTGCATGGAATGTAATTTATTAAACCACTCACCCACTGGCGGGCATCTGTGTTGTTTTCAGGCTGTCACTATTACACATTGTGTTACAAGAAATAACCTTGTGCACAAGTCATTTCAGATACGTGAAAGCAATCTGCAGAAGAAATTGCAGAGGCGGGATTGCAGAGTTGAGAGGTACATTCACTTGTAACTGAAAGATATGCTTCCATAGATGCTGCTAATTGTCCAGCTCACAAGCCCACCGGCAAATTCCTCATGGCCTCACTGACAGAATATCTTACCAAACTTTTAGTTTTTGTCAATCCAGTAAGTGGAAGCTGGCATCTTGGTGCCACTTACATTTGCCAAAAGCTGAAGTTTTAACTGAAGGATAACACCATGGGTGTCAAAGGGCAATGCTATGTGTTTAGAGTATTAAAGGCCACAGAGGATCTATACAGCATATTACATATTCCAGAAAAAAAAACTCACTAATTTCTTTGCTCTGTTAATATTTTAAGTGTTTACCACTTCCTTTGTAGATTAAAGTATTTGATCAATACTTGTGAGTGGTAAATACTGGTATCCGACCTACCAGAAATGGAATGCTAGTACTTTAAAGGAGCAGGGAGAGGAATGTCAGGTTCATTTCTACATATAGGAAAGCTGGGGGAGGGGGAAGTACTAGCATGGGAAAAGGAAATAAAGTGCACAAACCAGGCCTGTGTGAGTGGGTCGGAGGGTGGGAGGAGGGGAAGAGAGACTGATCAGGCCAGGGCCAACTGACGAGGCTGTCCCTGCCACCACCTCCCTACTCAGGGCTAAACAGCCATCATTCCAGCTCTGCAACTTTTGCTTAAGTGGCTCCAGCATCTACACCGCAGCCCTGCCATCTGTTCCCCAGCCACAGCCGGAATGATCTCCTAAAGTAAAACTCTGAAGATGCCACAGCCTCGTTTTCTCTCTTCCCTGACTCTTCCTGTTGAGGACTGAAGGTTCCTTCCTGCCCCACATTCACACGTGGAAGCCCTAATCCCCGATGTGACAGTATTTGTGAGGTGACTGGGGCTGGATGGGGCCCTCAGGGTGGGATTAGTGCCCTTATAAGAAGAGACACCAGAGAGCTTGCTCCCTCTCTCTCCAGTATGTGAGGACACAGTGAGAAAGCAGCTGTCAGAAAGTCAGGAACGGAGGCCTTATCAGACGCTGACCATGCTGGTACCCTGATGTACCAGCCTCCAGGACTGTGAGAAAATATGTCTGTCATTGAAGCCACCCATCTATGGCAACTCATTGTGACATCCCAAGCAGACTAAGACATTTCCTGTTATAGTTTCTTGAACCACCACATGGCCTTCCTTTCCAGGGATTATTAGAGTTCAGAAGCACACATGGAGGCTTGTGACTTCTGATTATTCACTACATGGTCAGCTTCAACAGAGAAGGAACTGCATTTCTTTCTGCAAGTAAGTGTTCAATAATTATTTGTTGAGTGAGTAAATGCTAAGACTGGCTGTATGGAATTTCCAGATCAAAGATGAGTTGAATGGCTCAATTCAATTTGGTCATCTTACCCCATGTAACCACACACACACACACAAGCTATTTATAACCAGAGGTATCTTCTGCAGATAAATAATAATAAAAGGCCTTTCTGTTCTGTTGAGTACCTAGGTCTGGGAGTTAAGAAAATGGATGGAGCAGGAGAAGAGAGGTAAAGAGCTAAAATCTCATTAAATGTGAAAAATCTGAAGCACCTATGAGCAGCTTTTAGATGAGAGATACGGAAAGTGAGGAAGGGGGAGGAGGGCTGAGCAAAATGGCAGAGAGCTAGCACCTTAGCTGTGGATATGTCTGGGTGACTTACTCTTTAAGACTATGAACCTTTCTACACTATTTCAGTTCACATCATTTGTGAATGTAAATTGTTTTTATTTCCTCAAACCATCAGGAGAGTCAGATACCTACCTAAATATCACGTGTGGCCAAGTTTCCTTTCACTGGGGAAAGAAAAAGCTGATGGCTGGGAAAATGAAGAGAGAGGCTCACTGCTACCACCGGCCTCTGCGGTGAGGAGAAGGGGGTCCTGGTGGCTCGTGTGAGCTAATTCCTAAACAGAACCACTTCTGCTGAGGCAAAGACTTGGGACCTGGTTATGTTCGGGAGATGAGCCGTAAGTCCCCTGGAAATTCTTCAAAGCTTTGGAGAGAATACAGGACTTTTCACAGTCCCCACCATGGGGTTTTGAGCCAGTTTTATCTTGATCTTAGGAAACAGGGTAACCTCAGTTGACTCCTATGAGGAAGAATTTCCATATACCGCAAACAATAAAAATCTCAACTAAAGTTTAACTTGTTAGCAACCAGAAACCAGATTTCCCGTTCTTGAGCAACTGAAAGTTCACATTCACACACCCAACAAACCACCACCACCCTTGCCCTGGGCAGAGGAACTTTCAATGGGTAACTTTGAGGTCTGATTCAGTCCTGGAGCTCTGTTAATTGCACAGAATGATTGCAAAGAAGGTTTGTACAAGGACGTGTCATATAAATGCTTATGTTTAACAATGAGGGAACGTTAGGGAAGTAGGAACGTGCAGCAAACTTGTACAGAAAATTCCTGGGGAACGTGATAAGAAGGAGGACTCGAATAACTGAATAAAAGAAGGAAGGACGTCTCATTTTTGATCAAGTATGTCAAGAATGAGAACCTGAAATACAGGTTTGGTTATGGAAGTGAGTTAGTAAAGGAAACTCTTGGTGCTAGAAGAATCAACCATCATTGGGGTGGGGGGGAGTATAGGAAATGATTGAATTTTAGATTCTATGCATGGGTGACTAATGACAAGTATGGTAAACCTTTGGGCCATACCACACAAATAGCCTGTGTGAATACATTTTTGTATGTCTGTTCTGTTTTTGTTGGGGAAAGCAGACCGCTTAGACAAAATCAAGAGAAAGCTTGGATTGGATTGTCCAGAGTAACTCTGTAAAGGTTTAGCAGTGTGATATTATTAGCAGACAACAGTTTGGATACTAGAGGTGGTACAGGGGTATTCAGAAATTTACTCCTAGATTCAAATTCCCAGTTGTTCACCAAGCTGGCAGCACAGGTCTCCAAGCCCATGGCTGTGCTTCCCAGAACACACTGTCCTGAGAGACCGGCCTTGCAGGAGTTTAGACCAAACCACCCCCAAAGGCAGGGCATCTAATATTCCATCATTTAAATAAGGCCAGGATAGGGGAAGAAAGAACTGTTCAATAAGTAGTGCCTGGAAGCAAGGGTCTGTATAGAAGGAAGAGAGGTTTAGTCACTAAAAAACAAAAAATAAGACCCACATCACCGAGTCCTACTCTGCTCACTAGAGAACAGCTTCCGGCAATGTTTCCAACCAAGATCAACAGGTCCACTTTGAGCATGTGCGACATTGCTGACTAAAGGCTCCCCTCTAGTGGCCAGATGGAAGAACTACAGAAGCTGGGAAAGGGGGGAATAAATACTGTGGAAGAAATGATAAAGAAAATGAAGACAATGTGATAAAAAAAATGAAAAGAAGATCTGCTTGATGTTCCTTTAGTGCCAGGGAAAATAGTCAATATTACATAGAGATATAAGAAATACTGACACAGTGGCAAAGGTGCATGTTCTTAATAACCCTTCCCACCTAGATGAGGCCTCACGTATTTTGAAACGTACTGGTTTTGCTGTTTACGACCTACATACAGCACCAGAAGAGGACATTCCTGCCAATGTCAAATCGACCATACAATATAAAAAATCCTTTATAGAAGTGGTAAAAATTCAGTAAGTCTGTGAATTTTCGTTTTTCTTTCAGGATCCCTCAGTCTTTCTCAATGAGCTAGGTAGCTGGTATAGCTGGTGCAGTAGGATTAGTCGATTTAGAGTCAGAAAACCCTAGTTCAACAAATTCCAGTTTGTTTGACACTAGGTTATTCACGTAACCTCTTTAAGACTCTTTTTTTAAAAAAAAACATGCAATATGCACATTGCTCTTTCAATCTCCCTGGGTTTGGAGGTAAGTATAAATGAAGCATGTACAAAAGTATTTCATAAAGTCTAATGTGCTACATAAATATGAGCCACTATTGGCCTTGGAATCTCTAGGTGAGGATGAGGTTGGTAAGACATAATTTGTCAAGCTTATACACTGAATCAATGACTGAACTCAGAACAACTGTCACACCTTGTTTATCATTCTAGAAATCCCGTTCTGCTGTTAATATGTTTCTCAGCAGTTTCAGTAAGTAATATAGACTGATAGCTCTAAATTATTAAATAGCTATCTATAAATCATAATTAGATTTCACTCCACATTTAATCATTCTGAGATATAAGAGCCTGGCTTTTAAAAATGACCAAATCGATGGAGTTTAATAGGTTAGACTTACTGACACCACTATTATTTGCAAAAGAGCTATTTTCTTTTAGGTTTATTCCAGAAACTGTCTTCTATCTGGTGAGAGCTTTCTATCCACTAACTTTTGGAATAAGGTGGAAATCAGTTTGCTCTTTTTTACAACACCAGTTAGGTTGCAAACAACCGGTTTCTAACTGATTAAATTTAAGCTGTTTTCAGGGAAACTCATTAGACTGCAATCAATCAGTTTTATTTTCCAAACCAGCGAGGGTAGTAGACACAAGGTCATTCCATTTGGAATGATATGGCAATGTTATAAATCTTGGTGTTTAAGTGGTACTTTTGTTTTTATGCATAACTGTATTACAATGGGAAAATGTCCCTGGAAATTAGAATGTTTCAAAATGAATCATTTACTCCAAACAATCCTGTTCTAGTCATTAATTACAGGAACAACAAACTCTTTCCTGCCAAGTCCTTATGGACTAGCTAAATTGAGACAGGAAATGCAGAACTCAGCAGAGTTTATTCTTTTTTATTTCTAGCTTAGAGTAAGTTTATCCAAGACTCGGAATGAATTTAATGCTTTGTGCAACATGTAAATAGTAGTTCATTATATTTTCTTGTTTAAGGAAGCAGAATTCAAGAGGAAAACAACCACAGGAGGCATAGAAATAAAGCAAGGATAGGCGTTTCTGAAAATAACCCTCTGGAAAAAAGTGGGGCTCTCTTGAAACTCACCAGGAAAACAAGGTACTTCAGAAGTTCTAAAATTTTCTATGTATTAGAATCACCTGGGAGTTTTGCACGCTGTCTATGCCCAGACTACAGCCCACATCAAGTAAAAGAGAACCTTGGGGGTAGGACCCAGATATCTGTATTAAAAAAAAAAGTTCTCTAGGTGATGCCAATATGCACCTAATTTGAGAAACATTTTAGTTGAGAAATACATATTTTAAAGCATGAAAGCAATGCCTTTTGAGGGGGAACCAGTCATGATATGACCACAGATTATTGTTATAACCTCTTTATTCTTATAACAGCAAGTAACAAAGCTTCATTTTATAGGTATGTCGGCAGATAAGCAAAGCACACACAGGCGAGAAGCCGGGGCAATCCAGATTAAATTCTCGGCCAGCAGAGAATACAGAAAATGAATTTGTAGTGCCCGTAGGACTCCCTGCTGGGGACTGCAAGGATACAGACAAGCTCATGGCCCGATGCTTTTAAGGAGCTGCCAAATAGCTGGGGTCACCAATGTGCAAGCAAATCAAGAACAGACGAAACACAGGCTCTATGTGAGTTACGAGCAGAGTTGTATTGCGGGGCAGAGTGAGATAACGGATATTAATAATTAAGGGCGGTCAGTATGTCAGCAACACTAAAATTGCTACCTGGTTGATTCCAAGGATTTTGAAAAAACAAATGCATGGCAGGAGGGGATGTATGGGATATGGAAAAGGAGTAGAGACGTAACTTTATGTGCAGGCTCTAAGGCAGGGGTTCTCAAAATGCAGTCCTTAGACTGACAACATCAGCACCACCTGGGAGCCAGTTAGAAAGGCACGTCGTTGGGCTTCACCACAGCCCAGCAATCAGAAACCTGGGGCTGGGCATTCTGGTGCATGCCAAAATGTGAGAACCACTGTTCTCAGGTTCTTCTTGAGAATAAAATTCTTTCTATGGGCTGGGATGTCCTTGGAATGATGTTATATGAAATTGACCATTATATTAATCACATTACTGAAGTAGAGACATTATATCTGTACCAAGTCATATATTCATTGATGCTTCAACACTGATTAAGATCATTTTTGCTGGGAACTATTCAAGAGGACAGCAATCTTGGTCTAGGTCTTCAAATGGAAAATAGAAAACTAGTTATTGAAAAAGTACCAAGACTGAGTCAAGAGTGATATTAATGCAAATTTGCTGACTGCAGGTACTAAGAAATATTTACAACTTTATATTTTGTATAAGGCTTATAATATTTTAAAATCTGAAATGACCATAGCCCAGCTCTTTATTTCATCTTATTTAAAAAAAAAATAGAAATATCATACAACCACAGAAGTAAACAAACTATAACTTCATGTAATAATATGGAAAGACTTCCCCAAAATAATGGTGACCCAAAGAAACCAGACAGAAGGGTACGGGCAGAGTATGACTTCATCTACATAAAGCTTCAAACAGGAAACACACACTAGTTTTTAGTGTAAGTCCCAGTGTGAGTATCTGGGGGGTTAGTAACTGGAAGGGGGCTCCAGGGAGGCTGTTTTTTGATCTGGGTGCTGGTGACCCCCGTGTGTTCACTCTGCGAAGATTCATCAACATTTTCACTTAGCATTTGTTCATTTGTATTTATGTATTCTTCCATACAGAGTTTACAAAATGGTAAGAAGAGAATTCATGCTATATCTGAATTTTAAGAAGCCAGGAAGTCTCCACTTCCTTTCCCATTTAAAGACATGTGGGATGTTGGGGTGCTGCTCTCAGTAAGTGTCGGGAAGATCAGGAGCAGGCCATCCACTGTAGTGAACGAAGCCCACTGCGGTCCTTGGACTCAGAACATGTGAAACATGTGAAAGTGGACCATGGAATGGTCCATTTCTAATCATGGTGGGCAATTTATTCTTCCCTTAGTGGACTAAGTTAGGACAAGGCATCCTGGGAAGTAGATAGGCCATGGACAGTGCATCAGTGTCTTGGTGGTCTGTGCCTGCATGTGTGTCCCCCAGGCTGTCAGGGTCACACTTCTACAAAGTCACTGCCACCATCTCCAGCCCTGCCCTCAGTCTTGAGTTAAGGCTTCCTTGGCACTCCTCTCCCACTGCTCCCCACACCACTTCTCCATCTCTCCTCCCTTCTCATTAAAACCTACCTGTTCCCCCTCATTATCTCAGAATCTTTCACATTAGCCAGTTCATGAAGCCCATGGTCCCCACACTGGTGGCACACTAGTATCCCTTGGAAGTTCTATGACAACACTGGTATCTGGGCTCACTGCAGACCAATGATGGAGGAATCTCTGGAGATGCCCCCACCATTTTAATCCATTGCAAAGTTGACAAAACATCATCTATGTGGCCTTTCTCCCTAAAACTATGCCTGGATTTTACTGCAGCTTGAGGGGCTGAATGAAAGCCCAACTTCTTACCTCCAGCCCCGTGCAGCTCAGGCCCCCTGGGCTGGATGGAGGTTGCAGTGCTGACTGACCCTCCCTGGCTGTGGTCACAGGCTTCCCCGGACACAGCCTGGGCCTTCTTCTGGGGACTTGGTTAACACTGGAGCAACGCCACCACCAATGTCTCCACTTATCATAAGGAGTGCCTGCCGAAAGCATTGTTTCTTTTAAACAAACAAGGTTGGACGGCATCTCCTGAGGAGCTGATGGTGTCCTCACGGTCCTAATGGATGTTTAATGATGTGTAAAGTTCTCAGCTGGTAGTCAGTAACGTGCAAAGTGTCACAGAACTATTGCCTTAGTGTGAAATGACACCCTCTCTTTGATTCGAGTTCACTATTTCTGTTTTCTAAAACTCAAGAATCTTAAGTGTGAGAAAGATGCCTGTTAAAATCACTACTTTCTTTTTAACTACTGTTTGGAGTAGCGGAGGAAAGGATTTTGCCTTGATTTTATTTGGTGGGAGAAGTTACAGAGGTGGTAGGGGAGAGAGCACAGGGAGGGATTTCCCAGCTCAGTGGCCTTGACTCTCTCAGGTGACTCTGGAGTGACAATGACCTCACGGCAACCAACAGGAGCATTGCTCCCCAGTGCTGTAAGCTCAATGCTCCATGACGCTGGATCTAAGACTGGGTTCAAGCAGCTGAGTCACCTGGGTTCAGTACCCCCTTAGATCAGTCAAAGGGAGGCCCTGCCCTGGGAACGTGAAGGGGCTTGCCCTGCCCCTTCTTCAGCCCTGCCTCTGCCCCATGGTGGGACCTGGGAATAAGCCCACAGAGAGGCCATGTGCTCCCTTTACACCATGACCTGGGAACTGGGATCTTGGCACTGCCTACCGCAGTGGCCCTGGCCACCTAGTATGGACCATGCAGTCCCATTCCCCAGCTGTCCTCTAGGGGGCAGACATGTCACACCCCTGGGCCTGAACGGCTGCTGCTTGAGGGTAAGGGTGGAGGGTTTTGGGTCAGAAATTAGGTAGCGGCCCAGCCTGTGCCCACATGTGCATGGAGGTGCCTCATAGTTCCAGATGGAGCCGGAGGGAAAGCGCGGAGTGGGTGGGCCACAGGGTCCTTCCCCCAACACTGAGACACTTGAAAATGCTGAATCTGAACCGCACCTTCCAGGCTAGAATGAAGGCATGTTTGTCAAGGCTGGAGGATAGACTTGACACTGAGGTAGATGATGGAACATTAAGCCTCTGTGTTTGAACTTGACCTTCCGGGTCACAGCACACAGACTTACTTATTTGTCAAGGAAGGAGGCTCGAGTCCCGTGATTTAACAGTGTGTTACTGTCATGTTCAACTTCTAAATAGTTAGGCCTGTGGCCTGCAGCTCCCCAGCTGTATTCCTAGCCCCCAGCCTCACACATTTCTGAAGGACCCCTGCTCCAGGCCCCACCCTAGAGCTGCTAGAACACAATGTCTCAGGCTGGGCTGGTAAGTTTGAACGTTAACAAGCTCTTCAGATGATCTGTACCCACAACTCCTGTGCCAAACGCTATCCTGGACCCTTATCTGCTCTCTCATTTTTCATATTAAGTCCATGTGTCAACAAAGTAGGATTGAGTAATTCACCTACAGGCAGGGAAAGCAGATAAGGGAGAAGAGATTCTATCGCAACAGCAGGCACGTACCAAGTTCAACTCCATTCTGCTTAGGAACCAGGTTTAATGAGCACCATGGCCTGGTGCCTCCCATCCTGAGTTTTCTCAGGGCGCAGACGTGCTGGGGGAGAGCTGTGACGGTCCTCTCAGCCGTCACTCCAAGCTCACATCCTCTCCCCTTGTCAACAGAATGCTCTCACTTTTCAGATCAGCTGTCCTTCCCTGCTGGTTCCTGAGTCTAATTCTTTGACCCAATATCTATTTTCTTTCCCTCACCGCCTCCACTCCTCAATGTCTAGAACTTTCATTTTACCGTATAATGGTCTAGCCCAGAGTTGCCTGATCTCTTCTGGTACATGAGAAACAGTCCTTGTTTGCACAGAGCCTGTTAATACCTTGGCAGCACATTAGGATCACCTGGGGGTCCTTAAAAAAAGCCTGGGCCCTACTCCCACCAATTAAATCCTGATCTGGCTATGATGTATGTGTGTGATAAATATATGGGGAACAGATAACCTTTCATTATTCTGATCACACATCAGAAATTTCAAAGAACTGTTTTCCCCCAGATACCCAGAGGCTTTTTGACTATTCCTGTAGCATTTTTACAGCATTAAATGGTTAGGAATATAATCCCAGCTTTTTAAACTGCCCATTCCATCAATGCCTGCAAATGCTGCCCACAGAGGGACATTCAACCAAAACACACCCCAAGAGGGTCCATAAAGATGTCTCACAGCCAAGGACAGGTGGCACCAATGTGGTCATTCAGAGCTTTAGATGGGGGTGAATTTCATTAAAAATCCACTGCCTTCTTGGTTCTCAAGAAGTGTGTGTTTTTTTTTCTTGACACTATTACAAAACATTCTAGTGACATATGTAGTCTACATACTGTAATTTGGAAATTTAATGTGTACATGTAGTTCATGGAAGGTAAAAAGATGTACATGAAATTCAAGTACAGTGACGTATTAGAATGTTCACAATTGCTAATGACATCATTCTTCCTCCTTAAGAAAGAAGGGGTGCTGAGATGCTTGCATCAGTTAAATACTGTCAAGGCAATTCCTAGTCTAGCTGTTCTGTGTATAGCACAAAATAATTTTTAAGATTAAGGAAAAAAACACGTCTAAATTAAGCCAAAGCAACTAATACGGACTCATGCAAATTGAGATTTAAAAGTATTGTTTCTAGGCAACTAAAAAAAAATTTTTTGCTAGTTGTGTGAGAATTTCTAAATCTGATCTTCTAATTTTTAATTGTTGGAGCAGTTTTCAAGTACAAATTTCACAGGGAGAAAGAAACTAAAATCAAGAGAATGAAGACAATACTACAGTACACCATACCATTTATTGGATTCATCTGGTAGAATTCCAATTTTCTCAATTTCATCCAAGAGGAGCACTTTGGAACATAGTATATCACCTGCCTGGATTATAAGAAGGTGCTGAGGTTAAACATGTATCTCACAGGTACATCTCCAGACCATGCACATGAAGCCTACGTTGGATTTTGTATCAAGGCAAATTTTAATCATTAATCTATTGTTGAGAATTGTACTTTTTTTTTTCCTTACTGAGGAAGGGACAAAATCCACTTCTACTAGGAGGGCTTCTGTGTACACTCTGTCCCATTTCAGACCTAGTTTCAGAATCAGAGAACCAGGGTTAGTGTATCCTTTGAACTCTTAACCTGTATCCTGGGGCCAGGGACCCAGCTCTGCCTGGAGGGCATATGGGAACTTCTTGATTGTGCTACCGTGTTGTTTATCATTATAAAGATAGTTCACACTAGAGAAGGTGACACGTATTGAATAAAAACTGTATCGTGCTTGAAAGGAGAGAAATGGACTGCCCAGAAGTCATGTGGATCCTTAAGTGATTATTATGCGTTAGAAACCGAAAGATAATTTAAATTCCACCGTCTGGTTAAGGATGGTCAAAAAATACATCCTACTCCATTTGGCTGCTCGGCAATCCTCTTAGTAGTCAGAAGGTGGCGCTCACTTCTTAGAAATATTAAACATGAGGTTGAAAAACCAACTTCATAGAGCAGTCTTTATAAAAAGACTTTATCTTTCAATAAAAAGACCAGTCGGTTTTCACAGAGCTACAGACAATTACCCATAAGTATGTAAGCAGTGACGCTCACTAAAGTATACAACTGCTGGCAATTATAAAGTAAGAGTGGTTCCTGCTCATTTTTTACTTATTTAATTTCTTTCTTTTTTAGGTACAATAAGTAAATTAACAAATTTCAATTTATCCTTAATGTGTTAAGTGCTGCCCCAAATTTAAAATGGTGATACCTTTCTACCTGGAACTTATAATGAAAAGTTGGCTCAACAGAGACTGACAACCTGTAGGTTGTCAACTCCAAGGTCTAGCTCAGCAACTTAGACACAGGGACCAGGCTTAGCTCTGACCAGTTGGATTCCACCGTCACTCAGCCCTGTCCCCATCCAGTCTACCCACCTCAGGGCTACTGCAGTCGCGGACCATCTGGTCTGCAGAGCTCCAGCCTTTTGGCCATTTCTCTCCTTCCTCCGTATCACCCTCAGCCTTTCTGTCTTATTTAAAGAATAAAACAGTGAGAAATACAGTAGTTAGTTGCATATTGAAAAAAATCATTTTTCATTTGTATATGCTGGTAAGTTCGGACAACAGTGGAAAAATCAAGAATGATTTCTATGTTTATTTAAATGCTGTAAGAGAGATACCCCTGGGTCACAATGGAAATGGACTCACTGTTCCTGTGAGCCTTGTCTCCTGAGTACACAGGAGGACAGAAGTCGACCTGAGCAAGTAGCGTAATCAGGAAGAATTTGGAGGGAGGTAGAAAGAGGCTTAAGGAGAGGATGCCACAAAATATGGAGTGAAGCTGAGGGACTGGGGCAGGGAGCTGGGGAGAAAGCAGAGAGAAGGAGCATGACAGAGCTGAGGGAAGTCTGTGTGTGCTCCAGAATGTTCCAGAAACTTTGTACTGTTGCACAGAACGTGGGATGTGGACGATGTCTACGGGAAGGAGTGGGATTTCCCCTGGAGAATTTCAGACTCATCAGGAAGCCCCCTAAGCTCTTGTCTTCTCAAATCTCTCTTCCATCCAGTTAGAGACCAGCCTGCTTTTCCTACTACTGTTCGACTGATTACTGCTGGGAACTCACACACCAAACATACCCAAGCCTCCTACAGATCCATTCTCTCACTTTAGCTGTGTCTTTAGTAGTAATTTCAATCACCCTCAAAGAAGGCTCTCTCATGTTACCTCAATGGATGTTTCAAAACTCTTGTCACACATTTCAAGTCCCCTGACCTGCTGGACCTGCACCCTGGCCGTCAGATACTTTCCTGCACTCAGCCACTCTCCCTGAGCTCAGACATCCCGGGAGCGGTCATCCCATCCCTTCCTCCTCGTTGATCAGCCTCCTTTTGTCTTAGCACAACCTCCCATCCAGCTGCAAAAGGCAACAGAACTGAATGAACACTGTGTGAGCTTTAGACTCAGAAATTTGGGTTTAACCCCAGGGCTTTCACTAGTAATTATCTGTCCCTGGGCAAGAGACTCAATTCTTCTAAGACTCTGTTTCTCATCTGTAGAAATTGCTCTCTGTGATGTTGGGGGATTGCTGATGTGTTATTTGTGAGGGCAATTTCCACACTATTTAGCAACAGTAAATTTCCTTAGCTCCCTAACTGTTAACTTTAAAATTGAAGAACATTAAGCCCAGAAAGTAGAAAACTTTTCCACGTCCCCAGTGCTGGGGCCAGAGTGAGGGGAGTGACCTAGTCCAGGCTCTGTACATCTGTGACCTCACCCTTTCCCACATCCCACCCACTGTCCCTTCTCTGTATCCATCTTTTCTCGTTCTCAGACTCTTCCCTCTTCTCTTGAGCCTTGAGTTCAAAGTTCCCCAGGATCCTCTCCTTGGCTGTCTTGTCTCCATCTACACACACACTCTCAGATGATCTTCTGCATGTCAGGTCCACATCTCCAACCTAGAGACACGCTTTCCCTTACTCCCAAGGGACGGGAAGGCACTTCTGAAGGATGGTCATCAGCCTGTTTATAAATTCACAGACTCAATTTTGAGACTTTAGGAGACCCCTCTGATTTAACAAGCCAAAGAAAACATTTTAAAGGATCTAGTTTATAAAGAAAGGCGTTCCTACAGGCAATGGAATGCTAAGTTTTCTTTCCATTGTCTTCTGCCCAAATCACAAGCTGATGTTACTTTGCGGACTTCTCGTTTGCAGCCCCAGCGGCTCTCTCTGGTGGTAACATCCACAGTAGACGGGATGGCAAAGGGCAAGGGCAAGGGCAAGGGCTGAAACTGGCTGGACAGAAGCAAAACGATTTCCTGGTTTATGCCAGGGCAGCCTTCTGTGTTCCCTTTAAACAGAGACACGAAGTAATATTCAGGAATTCGGATGCTGATGGGACTGTTTATCTCCTCTATGCTTGTGACGTTTGCTGCTAAGAGTTTTCCTTGATTTGTTTCCAAGCACCTAATCTCCATACGTAACTCACGATTTTCTAGACATTTGCTTCTGGCCCAAAGGCTGTTGCTCCTACTGTTAAGTCAACCGATCATTCCTGTCTTCCTCTGAACCATCAGAGGGTTTTGGCAAAGATGGCTCTACAGATCACCTTTGTGTTGGTTCAAGCCTTTCCTACATTAATGACATCAGCAGTCGTTGACGTCTCTTTGCCATACCTCGCTGAGTCCCTGACTCTTCCCATATGACTGCCTATGTCTATGTATAGGTAGATTATATATGATAATGATTACCTATCATTCTTAATGTTTTCCTCTCCAGCTAGTTTCCTTCTACTGTTGCACTTGCACATGTATGTGTGTATACGACACATACACAAATAAATGTGCCTATCATGGGTTACTTTTTTGCCCAGGGAACGAAAATCCATTTTAATAGTAATTCAATAAGGTTGATTTATTTGCTGTTAACAGACAAATAGGAAAAGAATTCCTAAGCCAGTAAGAAATTATTTTCGAGACTTCCAGCTTTCTCTATTCAATGGTATTCAATTTCTCTACACAGTGGTAAGAACATTAGATAAGAGTCTAGCTGGGGGAAAATGCTGGACTTACAAGAGCAATGTGGAAAAACCAGAGGCCGGTGCAAGAAAACTCTTCAATAAAAATTGTAGTTCTTTCAAGGTAGCCAATTGTTGGCACGTCACTGTCTGGACGGGGTGATCTATCCTTCCAGTCTTAACTCCTAGATATTTACCTCTATGACTGCAACCATCATCTTGGCCTCAGGGAGGCATTGTCGGCCACTTAATGTATCTAAGGCACATCTGAAATGTTTTAAAATTACCTCTAAGTACATGAAATAGAACAAAATGAAAAAATAACTCAAGATAACATAAAACTAAATGTTCTGGCCCCAAATTAATGTAAGAGATTCACACCCCCTCCCTCCCAGGAACAGGTTACTTAGTTACTGGACTCAGAAAATAATTAAATTAATGCAAGACTTGGAGAAGTGGTTGGTGACACTTTTCTACCCCTCTGGGTCTATTTCCTTCTTGACGCCAGGGAAGGACAAATTACGGACCCCTGGACCACATCCAGCCTCCAGGCTCTCTTTGTAAATAAGCTGCATTGGGACGCAGCCAACCTCATTTGTTTACCTACTGTTGATGGTGCTTCCATTCTGCCCCAGAGTGGAGTATTTGCTGCAGAGACCAGATGTTCCCTGAAGCCTAAAATATTTACTATCAGCCCTTTACAGAATATGTTTGCTGACTTCTTCCCTTGATCTATAGTATTTCTCAACAAGGCATACAGCTGTGACAATGGTCAATATAAGGAAATTTGGCATCAGTGTCTGGTCTACCCCTGGGGTGCCAGCTTCTTAAAACGCATGCCTGGAAGATGATGAAATTACCATCTGCCAGCCAGTTTCAGTGAGTCACATGCAGGCAGGCAAAGGATACCAATCAAAGAAACCCTGGCTTCATATCCAGAGACTCTACAGTATCAGCCATGAACCTTGGGGGCATACACAGCACTTTCATCTCTGCTTCTGTTGAGAGTTGCACCAGTGAAAGAAAAATCCAGATCTCCTCCTATCCATGAGGGCTTGGCTACAGTCATGGTGCTCTGGGCTCCCATGGGGCAAGGGCTGCACTGCACAAGGCTAGAAAGCCTCTGTTTGTTCAGAGATGTAATTCTCAACCTGATCACGAGAGTTCAAAGCTGAAAATGTGGTCAGGAGAAGAAAAAGATATTCGGAAAAATGGAGGGCTTTGAGGCAGAGAGAGACAATAACAATAACAAGAAGCATTGAAGAAATTTGCACTAGTAAGAAGACGGGCAGACAGGTGACTAAGAGCAACACAGAGAGTCTCATGTGTCTACATATTTTTGCATAGAGTCTAGCTAATAACACAAATGAGGGAGTTTAGCCTAATAACACTGTACACATTAAGCACACAATATCCAAGGGGCATTCTCAATACCACAGAGAGTATGCTAGAGATCTATGAATGAAGAACAACGAAAAGAACAAAAGTAGTTGGTGCAAGTTGCCTTCCAGGGAATCGAGAAAAGCCGAGTAGGTGGCTCAGGCTGTGACAACCAGGAGCCCTGAGAGGGGACCCCAATCAGGAAAACCCTAAGCTTTCTAGAAGCGGGGAAATTCCATCTCTGCAACTGTATCACCAGTGGTTTCAGTACTGGTCCCTGACCATATTTTAGAACTGACTAATTAGCAGCTGACATCTGAACACTAGAGGGTAAGCCAGCGTGATGCACCAGGATTCATGAGTATGCAGTGCACTGTGTAGCACAGTGGTTAAGTGGGTAGGCTCTGAAGCTAGACTGCTGAGGTCTGAGTTGGTTCTGCCACTTTTAAGCTGTGTGATCATGGGCAAGTTACTTAACTTCTCTCTTCCTTAGTGTCTTTAGTTGTCAAGTGGGTATAATAAAAGCACCCTGGGAATGGGGTTGTTGTAAGGACTGGATGAGTTAGTAGACATAAAGGACTGAGAAGAGAGCTGGGCTCAGACTAGTACCATCTAATCACCAGCTATTATTATTGATAAACATCAGACAAGTGGCCAGCAGACTGCTACATACTTGGGTGAAATTGAATTTCGATAGGGCATTTCACAAAATTTCATGTGATATAACTGAGGACCAACCGAAAAGGCTGTGAACTGAAATACAGTCATTTTCAGGACCAACCGAAAAGGTGGTGTAAATGGTGACTCTTATAAACAGACCTGTATCTGTTTGTATAACTACAATTTCACTGCCACTTGAGGAAACCTCTCTAATTTCCAGTCTTGTGATTGTCCTCAGCCCTGACCTGTTCAATATTTTTTAAATCAGTAAGACCTGAAATTATTTTACTGTGAAAATTATAAAATATTGTGAAATATTCCAAGCATACAAAAAGAATTTCCAACGTTTAGAACTGACAAAACATGGAAATATCAGACCTAAGGCACTAGTGAGTTCTCTCTTACTGAACATACTCAAGTAAAGCCTGAGGGATCTCATAGTGAAAGGTTGCAAAGCGTCACATGAGGTCCATGTCAACATAAAACTTGAACTTTTTATTCATTCTTTCAATTCATTCCAACATTTGTTAAGTATTTAATATACTTAGATTCTGTCCTTGGTACTTGGAACTGATCAAAACTAAACAAGTAATCTGTCTTTGTGGAACGTACATTCAGATGGGACCCTGAGATTCTTGTTAACCAGAAGGTTCTGTGGATCAGGAGACCTTGGTTCCATTGTAAGGTTTGCCACTAACTATAAATCAACTTGATAAACTCACAAATTTTTTCTCATCTGTAAAATGGCAATAAAATACCATCACTTCATAACATGTTTTAGGACCATTCATCCAATCACACATATTTATTCCTTACGTGCTAGGCTCTTGGGAGAAAATGAATGAGGCTAGGTCCCTGTCCTCATGGAACTTTTGTCTTTAGTGACCATGAAAATAAAATCAGGATAGTTAACATTAATATTAGTATTTAGATATAAATATAACCTATGACTAGTACGTCCAGTAGTGTAAACACAGGCTGTGAGTCTTCCGTAGGCTTCCCGGGAATGCACAGTGTAGATGTTGGCTGTGACCTAAGCCAGATGCCAACATTGTAGGCAGCACCACCAGCAGTACTTGCACAGATGTGCTCCCCCCTCAGACAGGCAGGAAAGAGCCCTAGTATTTCCATAAAACCTAGAAGGATTTAAAACCCAGAAGGACTGTCCCATCAGAATGCTTCTGGGAAATGTACTGTGCTCTTGCAGGGAGGAGAGGTGTGTAACTGATAAATGCCTTGCTATGTGAAATGTGGACAAGCCCAGTTCTCTGGGCGGTGAAATGTGGATAGCAATGATCTTTACTGCATTGGGTGGTTGGGGGGTTTCAGTGAGTTAATGCATGTAAAGCATATGGACCAAAGTCTGACGCATACTCTGTGCTCAGTAAACACTAGCTATTACTATAACTACTACTACTACTGCTATCTCTACTATTATCATAACAACCACTGCTATTATTATTATTATTGGAAAGTCATAGACTGAATATTAGAAAAGAAATTTCAGAATTGGTACCTTTCAACTAAATCTTCTCTGAGCATCCTAGACCTGACCATCTCTGAGAAATTAATGGTACTTGCCTGTCTCCCCCAGTTCCATCAAAGGAACAAAACCAATGATAAAGCCCAGGTGTTATAAACTGGAAAGTCCTCTGCATGATTTTAAAGCCATCTGTAATGAAGGCTTTCTCCTGATGGAACAATTTCTGCTACTGACATCAGAACACACTTAGCAACCTGTTCCGTTCTCACTCCATATGGGTAAGGAGTAATCATCCTTTCTAGAACCAAAAACTGTTAGCAAGATAAAGATACTAATTCAAGTGCCCCCAAGGAAGAGCAAGAAAAAGAACATCGAAAAAAGTAAAGCAGAAAACAAGAGAGAAGCAGGAATGAAGAAGGGAAAAGAGAGGCGAATATGGGGGCCTCTAGGGGCCATCAGGAATTTACTGTTAACTCAGTTGTTGACACAAGAAATCAAATGGAACTGGAGGGATGGATTAGCTGGTCAGACATCATCTACTTGGATCTACACTTGTCTCATATTGGTAGACATTGAAAGAAATTTCTTTTGTACAAAGTTTGCATTAAAATGAGTAAATCATATTGACAAATGTTTTCACCTAGGCTTTGCTTTTTTAAAATAATTACATACAGTGAAATGAAATTGTTCTGAACCTGCCAGACTGTAAGTTTCCTAAGGACAGCGTCTGTGCATGTTGTTTCCTCTTGAGCATTTTTTCCTTTTTAACGTCTGGTAAAATTGGGCGCAACTGTGGTCATAAGGGATAGCTCTGACAGTTCTCAAACAGCCATGTCCTTGTTTTCTTCCAAAGGATTCCAAATCAACTAGTTTCCATAGGATTCTTTTTTTTCTCTCCCTCTCTCATTCTTCTGGACAATTATTTTTAATGTGTTGTTGTCAGAGTTTACATACTGCAATGCTGCCTGTCAAAGAGACCTGTTGTTACTCATGAATACTGACTTTATCCTCACATGATCAGAGTTGTTCTTGATTTCTACATAGTTGTCCCTCCGTGGTATCTGTAGGGAATTGGTTCCAGGGCCCCGATGGACAGCAAAATCTGTGGATGCTCAAGTCCCTTACATAGAATGGTGTAGGATTTGCATATATCCTATGCACAACCTTCTGTATACTTTATATCATCTCTAAATTACTTATGATACCTAATACAATGTAAATGCTATGTAAACAGGTGTAAATACAATGTAAATGCTCTCTAAATAGTTGCTTGTGTGCAGCAAATTTAAGTTTTGCTTTTTGGAACTTTCTGGGATTTTTTTTCCTGAATATTTTCAATACAAGGTTGGTTGAATCTGCAGATATGGAACCCTTGGCTATAGAGGGCCAACTATACTATTCTGTGGAAACCGGGTGATCTACACATCATTTTATTTTGCTTTTGGGGGAAAATTTGATGTTAGGCACCAGGTATGACTATACAAAATCTTTCTCACCAATATTACATCTTGAGTCAAATGAAAACTGGAAGGGGAAAAAGATGTTTTTCAAATGAGGTCCTTTAGCTAGAATATCTGGACAGTAACTAGCTTTTCCTTCAATGGCTATGAAATTAGGGAGAGAGTGGAGGTGGTAAAAAAAAAAAAAGAACCAAGGATTAGAAAGTTTTAAGGCAAGTACATACAAATTAAAATGGCAGCAGAATGTAATTTCTGTCTGAGACAATTTCCCTAGAGGCAACAGTGGTGTTTTGAAATGTCCATTGGATTTATAATTGAAGATATGCGTTTATTTACTGCGTGTCACATGCTAGTGCTTTAACCTTCAATAATCATTTGACCTTGAACAATCCCATGGCATGTCAGAATGGAAATGTCCCTGTATGTAGGATGTCTGCCTCCTACAGGAGATGATAAGGATGATAAGGGGATAATAAGGACTATACTCGGGTGCTTTGTGAACAATTATCCAATATTCAAATATCTTTTCCACTGTTTATATTTCATATTCTTGCCTTTTCCCATTTTCTAAAATCTTCAATACAATGTTGTTATTTCTTAGCACATGTATCTTGGACCCTCTTCCTACTTATATCATTTATTATATATTTGTTCATTTATTCAAGTGGTTATTAAAGGTTGCTCTGCTAGGTGCGTGGATAAAGACTCTCCACAGGGCATCCCCAGAAGATGGCAAGTCATCTCAGATGAGGATGATGCTTTCTGAATTTCAGATACATCTTCTCACATTTTCCTTTCATTTCTGTCCTATTCTTGACGTTTAGAGAAAGGAAACTGCCTGGGTGCTAAATGTTGAAGGAATCAGATGGAGCTCGTTACAGGCAATCTTGGTTTCTAAGCAGGAAGTTAGATTAAATCCTCCCACCCCACTTTCAGATGGGTCTCTTGTGTTTCCTGAAGAGTAATCATAGCAATCAAAGATGTCAGTGAAAAACCCTTTCCTTCCTCTGACAAGAACATAGCAGAAAAATTCTTAATGGGACATTGTAGTTCTTTTGTTAAAAAAAAAAAAAAGAAAAATTATTCTTATGGGTTTCTTCCTACTGGCCTAGTAGTACTTACCTCCAATATATATCTATATTTCATTAAAGGTATTAAATTAACATTGAAATATTAAGTTTAAGTTTGTGTTTAATGTCTCAATGAGCGATAATTACTCTTACAATTTGGTTAGAGCTTAATTTATGAATAATGCCAAGAACATCTAAGCCACCATTCTCCAGTATTAAATCTAAGTTTTAGTGAAGGAAGTAAATGTAAATTAGTCTTTGGCTAAAATACAAAATTTAAGAGAATGATGTGATTAACTCTCATATCATACTAAATCAGATAGTGATGCTTAAAAAGATAATAACTCCATTTCCAACAAATCATGGCTTGTTTATTTACTTATTAAAATTTTCTCACTTTTAAGGTAAGACATTTATTTGTATACTTGTATTTAGCAAGTATTATATATTTTATTTATTAAATTTATTGATTATTTCATTAAACTTCTTTATATTATTACTTAATTTAGGGGGATCAGTACAATTTTGAAGAAGTATACTGAAATGTGCCAATATGATTATTTATTATAAAGTTTTCATACATTTCTAATAAGTAGTTTTAATTGCTATATTGTTTAGCACATATACACTTTTGGATAATTTTAATTTCATCAATTGTATCCATGGGTGTGCTGGTAAATGTTTCACAACTGGCTCTGGAGGACGGGTGAAGGGAGACCCTGATTCGTGTCATTTGGCAGTTTCCATGGTGTAAATAATCAGACCATGGCCAATTTCAACGTGATGTTATAAGGTACGCAGTTGGGAATAAATGCTAACAACAGGCTTTCACAAGCCAGCACCACCCAACTCCTCAACATCAAGGATTTTGTCTTTTTTATCATGTTCAGTTCCCTTTCTATCTTGTTGATGTTTAAACTTTACATTCCGCCTTACCTAATATTAATATTGTTACTTCTGCATTATTTTGGTTCACATTTACTTTATATGTCTTTGCTGATTTCTTCACTCTCAAGCTACATAAATAAATTTTAAGTATGTTTCCAATGAATTACATAGTGATTTGTGTGTGTATGTGTTTTGTAGTAAGAGGTTTGTGTACTTGTTTGTTTGTTTGTCCAATCTCATATTGAGTGGGAGAAATTAGTCCGTTCATGTACAGCATAATATTATCTTACCTTATTTTTATTATGTGTATTATTAGAGAGAACATGTATTACTAAACCTTATATTAATTAGATAGGGAAACACATTTTTATGAACATTCAAGTAAATTCAGACATCTCCCTCTATTGAAACAAACATATATTTATTATCTTGATTGAGCAGAACTACTACATTCTATTTTCTATTTTTTTCTGTATAGTCATTATCCACGGAGACAGAAAGACCTCACTTTGTATTGAAAGTGATGGTTTTGTATTAGAATTTGTATTGTATTACAATTTGTAAGATTCATTCCATTGCATTTTATATCACCTCCCCCCATTTTCTAAAGTGATATCTCAGGTGTTTAAAAAAGAGAAATGAGAGTAGATTAGAGAAGAGTAGGTGGTGAATAAAATGCTTAGCTTGAGTATATTTAATAACTGAGCCAATGTTATATTTAAAATGTTGCTGTTATATAGATTGATTTGTTGTCACCTCCTACTCAAAGACTCTTCTTTGTAAGATATTTTACAAAGACCACTACAGCTATAGCTGGCCTGACTGTGAGTGGAATTCAATCTGCATATATTGCTTTCAGTTTCTACCACAGGCTGAGACTATGCAAGCCCTGAATAAATGTTTGCCAATTGACCACTTAGTAGTTGCAAGTATCACAGTCAAGGAATAGCAATTGTCTCAGACTACAGCCCTCTCATGGTGTCATCATGGTCCCAAAGTGACTATTCAGCAGTGGGGTTGGAAAATGCTTTCCTCAGCTGGAAACAGACTACTGAAATCCTGGCTCATCTAATTACCATTCTTCCTAAGGGTCCTGTCACCTAAAAGAGTTGTGCCTTCGGTTTACAGAATAGGCAACCATCCTTATAAATCAGTGTTTTTAACAAGCGTGCTTGCTTTTCTTTTCTGTAAAGCTACTGTGTCCTCTGCTCTTTTCAAGACTAGCTAAAGCTTCATCAGTTATAATGCTCTATGTGGCATCACTTCTGGACTCAGACTCTGGAGGTTCTTGGAGATTTCAAAAAGAGTTTCATCCCTCAGCTAATGAAATCAAACTCATGTCTCTCACGCCCCTGGTTTAATGCCTTCCTGTATAATTCTCTAATTTGGAGACTCCATCAAAGGGCTGATAGAGCAATTTCCCCCTCTTTCATGACTTCCTGCTTATAATGCGTCCTTTTCCCTACTCTTTGAGAAACAACATTAACAATGATGCTTTTAGTTTATCTCCAAGGCTTGCAAAAATCAAGAATGAAAGGAAGGACAGAAGCTTGTACAGCAAAGCTTTAGCCTAGAGACAAGCTTGCCAGTTTGAAGGCTTCACATTTTCCCCAGAGGCCCCTTATGAAAGCCTTAAGCAGACCCTTGAAATCCTGTCCACTATTCAACACTACAGCTTTCTGAACACACTTCTCTGACCTTATATCATGATCCTGTTATTTATTTTCATTCTAGGAAAGATTAACATTAGCAACTTTTAGTTAAAAGTTTATGGAATCCAATTGGACTTAGAGGAAAGGATGTTTCAGCAAGAAGCTGATAATACAGAAAAACATCAGTATCTCGGCCCCCAGTCACAATATGCTGAAACATAAATTAAGCTGATGGCTTCACGTGGCATAAACTGCCTCCCAAATTTACATCTCTTACTCTAATTTCTCTACCAAGCTCCATACTTACATTAACAACTCCTAACTTAACTTTCTAATAGGAACCTCAGTCTTAACATGAGCAAAACAAAATACCTCTCCCTCAACTGGTTCTTCTCTTCATTTCCTCATCTCGGTAAAGGGCACCACCACCTACAGCTCCCATCAGAAACAGGAATAAACCCTCACCCATCCCCATCCTTTCCCTTCCATATCCAAACCATCAGCAAGATTTTGAAAGTTGGAAGGTGGAAGTATTTGAGCATCCCTCCACTTCTGCATCACCCCCCTACTACGCCCAGTCCAAACCATCAGGATCCTTTGCCAGCACTACTGAAATGGCCGGTCTCTGCATCCCTTCTTGTTCATCTGATTTTGATTCTCCATTGAGCAGATAGGGAGGTCTTTCTAAAAATGTAAATTAGTTCATATCATTTGGCCATGAACCCTTCTGTGGTTTCCCATTGCACTTGGAATAAATCCCATCTCATTTTCAGGTTGGCCAGCTCCTTAAGGAACTGACTTCTGCCTATTTTTCTGTCCTCCCCTCATCTCACTTCTGACTCATTACTACTTAACCCCACTGGACTTCTGGGTTTTTTGAAGGTGACAAGCCATTCCTTAGGATCTTTGCTGTTCCTCTATCTAGAATGCTGTTCTTTCTACAGAAATTCATCTGGCTGGCTTCAGCATATTATCCACATGTCAGCAAAAATTGTTTTCCAGAAAAGCCTTCCTTGGCAGATTGATTTAACAGAGTCTCTGCCACTCTCCACCTCATTGCCGAGGTTTATTGTCCTCATAGCTCTTATAGCTGTGAGCAATCATCTTGCTCATTCATTTGTGAACTAGTTTATATTTTGACTCCTCTCTCTCTTAAGAGCAGGATTTCCCAAGAGGAATGTGAGCCACCCATGTGACTGTAAGTTTGATAGTAACCACAATGTAAAAGCAAAATAACTATTCATTTTAATGATCTATTTTAACTCGGTTCAACTAAAATATTATCATTTCAATATGTAACCAATGTTAAAATGTTATAGAGATACTTCACTTTCTTTTATATAAAATCTTTGAAATTCAATATGAACATTACTCTTCTAGTATATCTCCACTGGGACCAGCCACATTTCAAGTGCTCGACGGCCACATGTGGCTGGTGGTGACTGTACTGAAGAGCTCAGCTCTAGAAAGTAAGCTCTGTGTGCATAGGGACCTTGTTAGGGACCTCACCTGTCTTGTTCACGGCTGCCTTCCTCGTGCTTATAGAAAGAACAGTGTCTGACACACAGCAGACACTCAAGAAATATTTCGTGAGTAACAGAATAGTTCAAAGAATTCTCAGATCTCTGTGGAATTCCTTAGCAAAGACTGAATACCTATCTTACGTACAATTTCAAGGGCTTAAAATGATCTAAGTAAACCAGTTACCCCTAACCCTAACCCTAAGTTATCACGAGTGAGGAAAACTATTGATATCATGATATAAGTATGGATTTGGGGGAGAGGTCCCTAGTCTTTTTGTGTTCTCCACGATCTCCATGGTATTGTTCAGTTTCCTGTTGGCATCTTCTAAACCCTTACATGAAACACCCTCTCTGTTTATCTCACTAGAAAATCATACTCATGCTTCACATCTCTGCTCAAATTCTCACTGCAATGGGAAGTGGGTCTCCTCCAGGCATCCTGGATACACCTTCATTTTGGATTCTACTACACTTGGATGGTCCTATCATGGCATCAAACCTCCTCTTGAAATAGATATGTCCTCTTTCTTTGTCTTGGTTTCTGTGAGGAGACTCCTGATCCCACTCCTAGGCTGGTAACAGTATTTGAGTAACACTTTAGACCTCTCCACAGGGAGACAATTAATTTACCTGGTTGATGAGATGGAAAAAAGTCTGACATACACTGGCCCATGTATATCAGTGGTTGTGTCTCAATTGTACTGAATTCAGAGGGAAAGGGGTGTAACTGATTCCTCGGAGACTTCCACAGTGATACATTGGTTAGAAAATGGTACATATACCAAAACAAGCATCAGGTATGGATCAAAATATCATCTTTGTTGTTGATAAATGTGGATCGAATACTATGAGTAAAGGGTTAAGATAGGTCTGGGTTGATCCAGGCCGGCCTGGGAGAATCATCTCAGAATCTGCTTTATAGAGTTCTTTGACAGAAACCGCGGAGTGAAGACAGATGTGGGAGGCTGTGTACCCCTTGTCTGCTGGTGACACTGCACCTGGGCAGGGGAGCTATGGGGTGGCCTGGAAGCCTGGGCTTCTGGAACTAGAACAGCTCTGCAAGGTTAGATGGAAACAGAGGACACAGCTTCCCTGTGGTAAGGTGACCCCAAGCACTAGCTCTTGTCCATGGTACCCACTCTATGCAAGCAAAAGAAGCTGTGTACTTGGGTGGGTGCTGAGCCACCTGATGACTTGAAGCTGCTTTACCTGAGGTTTCTCTTGTCTTGCATCCTTCTGATGCTAAGCAAATACAGTGTTAGGTTGAAGTCTGTTGTATCTTGTGAGTTTGACAACGTGAACCTCTAACAACCACTGTAGCAGGGCAGAGACCTGCAGCCAGAATCAGGCTTTCTAATACCCCCTCTCAAGTCTCAGTCCTGAGACCCAGCAGCTGGAGGAGGCTGCTTACAGAGGACTTGGACTCATTTGTTATACAGTACATTGATACTTCCCTCTCACCCATCTGAAAGTCAGGAGAATGAGGATTAAGACAGCAAGGCCACTTGTGCTGAGGGCTTGGTCCATTAGGAGGGAAGATGATAAGCGTGAGAAGTGAGAATAAAGCCAGCAAGATCACTCATGATCCATGGCTTCTAACGCACAAACACAACTTGAACCAAGTGGAAGACTTGAACCAACGAATTGCTACTTCATCAGCCCAATAAATCAGTCTCTTCCCCATGGATAGGAGTGACTCAGGGGTGGAGGTAATTAGTGTTCTTCCAACATAGATTTAAAGGAAAGATAACAAAGAACATGTGTCTACTAAGATTCTGTAAGCATGTCTCTCTCTCCAGGAGATGCCTCACTCCATAAAGTCTGGGCCTTCGTGCCCTACCTACGTGTCCCTAACTATTAGCTGAGTGCCAAGACTCAAGGAGTATCCATTTCAAATGAAAAAATGAATTAAAAATGAATGACTAATCCATACTCAACCCTCAGTTTTTATACTATACAAGTATTCTTTTTAAATTCTTTTTAGGCTTTACTAAAGTTTACAATAGGGAGTCATGCAAAAATTGTGTATAGAATATAAGATTTATATTGCTTCTTTCCTCTGAAGACTTCCAAGTTGTGTACATAAAGAACATTCATGCAACATTAATCTCCTTCATGTTCTTATTGATCTCTGAAGTCAGAAAAATAGTGAGTATTGGAAAATTGAGAACATTTTCAGAAAGTATGAAGTACCAAAGAGCCTATTTCAGTCCTTATAATTTCACACAAAAGCCAAATGTTTCATGGATCATAAAAACCAATTTCTTAAGGTCTGTATAGCACTTAACACAAAGGTCAATTCCAACCAAGGGAGTAGAAGCTGGGAAAATGGAAAACAGAACAGACTAGTTTTTTTTTAAAAAAACCGAAAATGGAAAATATCCACATAAGGAAGAACTATTATCAAATTAGTGCCAAATAGGAATAGACAATGGAGAAATTATCTGCATAATCTGACTGATAGGACATTTAAGAGCGTTTCCTGGCATGACACTTAGAACAATTACAACTGAACAGTAATAGCATCTGGAAATGGACATCAAAGGAGAAGATTAATGGAAATAAGTCTAAACAATCAAACAAAAACATCTATAAAATTATTTAATCTGAATTTTTTGGAATATGGTTAGTTCCTCATCCAGGTTTAAGGTAAATCATCTGATTGAACTTGAACTTAGGGTCAGATGAAAAGTTTTGATAGCCTCTGCAGTTGAACTGAGTTTTGGCCTCTTTTTTTTTTTAAGGGTCAGTTTCTGCCATGACAGGCCCAAGGCACACTGGGTAAAAAGATAAGGCCAGGTGAGCAATAGTAGTTACAGCTAGTTGCATATTCTCCTGACTTGAAACTAGACACCTACCCTGTAAAAAGGACAAGGTATGAGTCAACAAGGAAAGGTAGTTTATGAGGCAAAATTTCTTGATGTGTTCAACCACTCAGGTTTTCTTAAAATCGATTTCACAAGAATGTGTTCAGGATCCCTGAAGAAATATTCTACTGCAGCAGCCCGAAACTGTTAAGCCTTGCAGCATCATTAAAGCATGTCTTTACCTGATCGCATTCATCTTCAGTCATCTTTATTAGTTTTACGTTCAAGTGCAACTGTGCAGCATATTGCTGATAAATTAAGCTATCCAGTGTCTGTTTACACACTATACAGCTTTGTAAGACCCTCACTCAATTTTACTGGCCAGCCAGAAGATGTTAAATTAGCAGCAGAAAATGCTCATCAGGAAAAGATGATTTAGAAAGAGAAAACCAGGGACAGAAAGGGGCAGCAGGTCAGGGCTTGGTCTCATGCTGAGAAGTGATGCTAGATGCTCCTGCAGAAAAAACTGGGGCAGCTGAATGTCCAAATAATTCAACCTGAATTTGATCTTCCCCAAATGCCTCCAATGTTTCATCTGAAATAGTGGGGCTGGAAAATAATATCATAAAAGCTCATATTAAAATGTACATATGAAAAACACATTAAAATAAAAATTAGGCTCTTGGAATTATCTCTGCCATTTCCACTGGTATAAGGACAGTTAGTTGAAGTCTTAATGTATCTGTTAACTTATTATTTTCACACAACGTTTATAGCGATTAGGAGAAACTATGTACTTAATGGAAAATATAAATGCTTGCCTGAGAGTAGAGGAAAGTGAAAAAGAAAAAAACAAAAACAAAAAAACTGATACAGCACAGGGAGCTGTGTTCAATATCTTGCAATAAGCTTGAATGAAAAAAATACGAAAATGAATGTACATGTGTATATGCATGACTGGGACATTCTGCAGTTTACAAAAATTGACACATTGTAATTGATTGTACTTTAATAAAATAAATAAATAAATAAATAAATAAATAAATAACCAAAAACTAGTGGAAAGGAGAAAAAAATAGAACGAAGAAAATAATTTGAGGCCTAATTAAAAAATAAAATCTGCAGAGTGGGTTTTTAAAGATCTAAAACAATTTCAAATTCAAAAAGAAAAGAGAGAGAGGAACAAAAGGAAAGAATCTAGAAATAGAGCAAAATGGAACCTGAAAGATAATTGCATAAAAATATGAAACTATAAATCTAAAATTAAAACCTCCAGATATATATGTTATAGAAAATCTTTCTTTTTTTTCATTTTCATAAAGGGCTAAGGATCCGGGAAATAATCAGATGCTAAAGATAACCAAGAAGAAACATGAGATGTAAAGGAAAATGTTTTGAAACACTTTTTATGTTTCAATGATCTAGAGAAGGTGGACTCTTACTTTAATGAAGTATCTACGCCTCAAAAAATTTAGGATTTGTCTTAAGATTTGTCTTCAGAGTCTGCTATATGTTATTTTTTATATGCTTGGTTCTTTCATTTGCTACTGACTCAAAACTCCTACCCTGACCATCACACCAGAGAAGCTTTCGATTGACAAATATTGCCAAACCTCAGCAAGAGTCCTTTTAAGAGCCAAATAACATTGACTTAACCCTATCCTACATCCTAGTAGGTAACGCTAATAAAGATTCCAAGGACCAGAACTATATGAAGATCAGATCCCATGAACCAAGTAGACACAGCCCTGAGTATCACACGTTGGGTAAAAAGCAAGTCATGTCTATAAAAGCGTTGGCAAAGAGGCTCCATTTCCAGTGCCAGCTCTGATTCACTGGTGACGGCTGTCTGGAAAACTTCTTTCGGAAAGATCGCTAGGCTTAGTCTTAGATCAGGGGCCAAAAATATTGGAATAAATAAATTTATGATTCAGGAGTAGCAGGAATTATTCTTATTTGACACACATTTGTTACCCCTGATATAAGGATATATTTGGCACTTCTGATATAAAGACTGTCTAGAGAGACATGTTGTTCACAGCGTGGCCCTAAAGCAACTGTAGCTAGGGCTTGAGTACATAGTCACAGAAAGCATGGAGTCACACATAAATACACACACACATACACTCCATGTTATACACACAAACATACACTATACATTATACACACTCACATACATCAAGCAGTTGTAATGGGGTTGAAGCATATAGTCAAGGAAAAATATTATTTTGAAGAACAGCACACATTAGAATATGCCATTTTTGGTTTTTTAAAAAATCAGTTTCTTTACTGAAAAGTCAACTGTTGGCAGATCAGATTTTTCTATATTAAAATAACTTAGGAAAAAATCCATTTTTGTAGATGTCCAATTATGTAAATTACTTAACATTGACACAATTATGTAGATTACTTCCTCACTCTCTTTGTAACCAATTATCTTTGAAGCCAGCTGTGTATGAGGCTAGCAGCCTCCTGTTACGTCACAGTTGTTTCCCCCACATTCCAGTGGTACCAGCTTCCAGTCTGTTAAGGATCCCACAAAGAAAGAAAGTAACCCTCTTTGCAAGAGGTCTTGAGATTCTGGTTAACTACAAAAAATTACTGGCCTTATTTTGATGCACATTTCATTAAAAAAAAAAAAAAGAATCCAAAATCATCGGTTACATACACAAACATTTTGTCAGTGCCTATGTTAAGGCATGTGAAAGCCCTTCAAAAAATGCTATAATAATCTAATCATACAAGTATCCCTTAACTGCTTGATTTTGACTATTCTATTTAAGTAGTTTTTAAAAAATTGTTATTTGTATTTTCCTTGTTAATTAAAAGGTAATGGGCCAAAAGAAGCCACTAATAAGCATGGGGTAGTGTACACCTAATGGACTCATATGCAATAAGAATTCATCCCCTCTCTTGGAAACACCCTGAAAAGGTGGCATTTGTTTTTAACTTAGAAAACTCCCCTAGTGTTTGTTTCTTTGGAAAATCCTGAGCTAAGAGGACCTATATCTGAAAGGCTCAGTTTCATACTGTTAGCAAGCGCTCGTCCTTATTCAGTTCCCCGACAAGTACTCTGTTTTTCAAGCACAGCCGGCTTCAGCCAAAACATCAGTACAAGACCTAATATGAGGCTCGTTCATATTGGCAAGAAGTACACAAAAAGGAACTGACAGAGCTTTTCTATATTTGAATTCAAATAATAGGCTGAAAAATCACATCTTTCCACCTGTAATTGGACTGAAAAGTGCCAGAGGAGAGAGAGGCTTCCCTGCTGGTGTTCCATTGCCTCCTTTCTTAGCTCCTCAACCCCTCACTTAAAGCAGTATCCATTAAGGGTGCAACAAGATTCGTATCTTTTGGGTTCTCTGTAACTTCTGTGTTATTTGTAAGCCTAAAACAAAGAAACATAAAGCTCAGAAAATGAAAGGTGGAAAAGTGAACCTGGATTTTTTTAAATGAGTAATTTCTAAAAAAGCCCAGGAATCCAGCATGAAAAAATTGCACGGAAAATTCATCTATTCATTTCAAACTGATCTTCCCATCATTATCCAGTAAAGCAATGTCTGCAAATTAAAAAAATGTGTACACACACACGCACACACACACAAACACAAACACACTCATTTGGTATGAGACTCCTGGGGAGAAGATTAGGGAGTAAAGATCACTTTAAACTAGGTATCATCATAGTCATCACTATCGTCACCACAACCATCATCCCCAGAAAGCACTTACCAACCATCTTCTGCACATTTTAGTCATAGCCATCTGCTGCCCTCCGAGCATTAACAAATTAGAATACCCCACACTGACAAAGAAATAAAGAATGTATAGAAAATTGAAAACCATCAAAATATAGGACCAAGAAGGGAAAGAGCGTATTTGCACTTTATGTGTAAATAAAGTAGTACAAAAGAGAGAGTCGTGAGAATTGCTTATTCTGCTGGGTTCAGGTCGCAGGTAAACATGTTTTCTTTTCTTTTTTTTTTCTTTTCAGTCTGTTCCTCTTTATTCACAAGTTCATGGATGGACAAATCAGGTTTTCTTTTCTAACTAGAAATTTTCAAAACCACTTAGTCATTTTCCAGAATAAAAGTGTTTTAATATGTCATTTTAATGGTTAAGAAATGACCCCCGTAGCATCATTTGCTAGGGCATACATGGCAAGAAGCTGTAAAAGTGCTAAAAGGACTTTTCTTTTGGGACAGCAATGGTTTGACTAGAAGCCTTGGTATATTATAAACAGAAGGGTTAATAACTTGCTTCAAGAAGGAGAAAGAATGAGTTTCTGAAATGGATTAAGAAAAGATCAGAAATAAAAATAATCTGTTTTTCTTAAGAGATTGGTTTAGAAGTGGCATTTTATTTAGAAATTATTGCTTCCTGTCAAGAAAACACTAGAACAGAAAACAGCACTTTTTAGTTTTGGTGAGGTGGGGAGGGGAATTTCACCATATCAATAGAATTTAAAAGTTAGTATGTGCATATAGAATGGTCACGATGAGGCCAGACTGGCTGTTCCATGATCATAAAACCAGGGAAATGAGAAGAACAATATTGCTGTCTTCCAGGTTTGGTGGCCAAGGGCAAGATTTTCTGAAAGAATTGGTTATTTGTGAAAAATGATAACACAGCAAATGTTATTTGTGTTATCTGTGCTTGTTAAATGTTTCATATGCACCAGGTGCTGTGCCAAGGGTTTTACATGCATTATCTCATGATTCATGGCACCTATCTGATGCAGTGGTAGAACAATAAATGCCACAAGCTCCCTTTTTTAAGCATGGGAAAACTGAGGCTTCGAGAGGTTATACAGCTTGAACTTGCTTACATCCTGGAGTCAGAGCCTGAACTTGAACTCAGCTTTGACTGGCTCTAAAGCTCTTGGATTGGTTTTACATATTGCCTTCTCAAGATTCTGCATTCTCTGAGCTATGTACTGTCTTACAGTGAAAGGGAAATCTTAAGAAGTAGAGCAAGAGGAAAGCACGGGTTGTCTAGTAGTTAGTCTCAAGGGAACAATGATCCCTGGAGAGCTGAGCTGATGCAGGGCAGCAAACTGCAAAGTAGATCAGATAAATAGAAGGACCTTGATAACGAACCCTTGTGACTCTGCAACCTAGATCAGCCCAGGAAAGGATACAAGTGAGACAAATCAGAGAGTGATGAAAAATCGAAACATACACACAGCAAAATGACACCAACAGCAGCCATTGGCAGGGAAAGACGTGGCTTTCATCTTAAGTCAACACTGGGGCCGCTCAAAGAGTGATGGGTGCCAACCTATCCCAGGGATCTTCCTGCTAGAAGAGACCATTGGTCTGGCAGGGAAGAGTTTGGGACCCAAAGATTAAACAGCATTCAGAAGGTCCAGGACAAAGCCTGAGGTCAGCTTTGGCCATCCGTGGCTCTTGTCTGAAGAGAAACTACCAAGCCCTGATGGACCCAAAGGAAGATGTTTGGGTGTCTTGACGAGGACTTCCGCTGCTTGAGTCTGCCAGACTTCCAACTCACTGACATCACTGCCCCGGGCTCCACATGGAAACCCGGGCACAGAGTGTGCTTCATGGAAATATGCTGGGATCAGAGAGGAAAGAAATTGGAAAATGAGTCATGATTAAAACGCTCTATTAAAAAAAAAAGCTATTTTATGACCTCAGGATGAAAGAATCAAAAGCATCTGAAGATGTCAGCAGCTTCACCCCCTGCCTCTAGGTTTATACACTGCCTAAACCAGCAATGGGCATTCCTTTCATGGTCATGAGTCCCCATTGCTTCTATAGAATATGTGCAACTATATGTGTAGGAGATTATGTGTATGTTACAGAACTACATATATATTAACACATAATCACATATACATGTAATTAATAAGATTTCCAATAACCTAACAATAATTCTTAAAATTAGAGTATTACAAAAACAGACCTGAAATATCAAAAGCCTGACACTCATATAAAGATGGTTTCATATTTTTAAAGTTTGGTAGTTTGTATTCCTATGAAAGCAATATGGATTGGTTATTAGGGAACTTCTGTCACCAACTAATATTGGAAAGCAGTCACCTCACTTCTCTGTGTCTCACTTTTTCATTTCTGAAATGAAAGAGATGACTGAGTACTTTCATTAGAGGAAGTGTTACTTCCCAGAAAATCTGAATAGAATACCAAGATACAGAAAGGGTAAAAATGTGCCCATGGTCATTGAAGCAGAGGCAGGAGCCTGAAGGAAGGCAAGGATGAGGTTGACCAACTGGAGGGGTCAGTGACGGGCTTGAGAAGCAGAAGCCTCGGAAGGAAGCAGCACAGTTAAACTGGGAAACAGGTGGCAACTGGAGAGCAGGCTGTCTGACCTGCGACTGGGGAAGTGGAGCTGTTTTGACAGTGATGGACGGGTGAGAGTGTGTCGCTGTGGAGGAGAGAAGGTGCTTCCTGTGCAGGGCTCAGGGAACCAAATGGCTCCGGTAATCGATGGGTTGGCTTCTGAAATGAATTAAGATAGAAAGGGAGACTAGCTGATGTGGAAGATTCTGGAAAGGCAGTGAACGAGAGCATGAAGAGTGAGAAAGGGCAGTCGACTTAACATCAGCCTCCAAAGATGAGAGGGGAGAATAATGCGGAAAAGACAAAGGAGGAAAAGGAGAACCCCCAACCTATCTCCCACCCCTGAAGTGAGTGGGATTTGAAAGAGGAAGCATCTACCACCACAGAGAACTAGAGAGAAGTGGGTAGGCTAAGTTAAGTCAAATTTCAAATAAGTTTCAAATTCCAAATAGGAAAGTTCAGAGAGGACTTTCTGAGAAGCTACTGGGGATGTCAAGAGAAGCTTACTGACTTTCAAGCTGGAATTATTGACTAGTGGCTGTGTCCCCACTTCAGGCTCTGTCCAGCAGTAAGTTTGAGATTTATGGTCAGTTCAGACTCCACTCTTCTGAAATCTTGTCCCACACAGTCAGGGTGGTGGTTGTAGGGTGTGTGTGTGTGTGTGTGTGAGAGAGAGAGAGATAGGCAGGGTTGTAGAAGAGAAGGTCAGAAGTAATATTCTGGAAAATCACATGAAGGATTAGAAAAATTACTACGTTTAAGCCTTACATAGTTATTGAATACTGCATATAATATAGGCAATCTGATTTTCTCTTTTATGTATCAATTGGTACACCAAGTCAATAGTTAGAATCAAGACAGACAGGAGGGAGCAGTTCTGAAATAACTTTATGTCAGATCTTAACTAATAGAAAACCAGCAAGTGTTTATAATTAGGGAGAAAAATCAATCATATTTTCACAACAAAATTCTACATCAAAATGATCTGGAGACGTTCCTAATAGAATTAAATGCTGATAATACCAAGTTGCATTTCTCTGACACAACCAAATCCACATTCAATCTGCCTCTCCATATAACAAATACATGTTTCTGCATATAAACAAATCCACCCACTACAAGAGGAACCAAAAGAACAACAAAACTATACCTTAAACATCAAAAATTGACAACTTGATTGAATGCCTGTTGTCCTTGCTTTATTTTCAACAGCTAATGCTATGTTCCCCAACCTCCACTTTCCACCTTACCCACCAAAAGTGGCAGGTTCGGTGGGAAGGCAGCTTATCATTATTACGTATTATTAGAGGATATTATTGGCTGGTCAATATTGACATTTTTACATACAGAAATTGATGATAATGAGTGCACCAGAATAACCACATTAATGAAAGTTTAAAAATGAGATCACTGTACAGGAATCTATTTGAATTGGAATGATTATATTTTAATTTGACAACCAATCCTGCAAAGTTGTACATGGAATTCAGAAGTGGTGTGGAGTCCCGAGGAAGATCAATGTGACAACTTATGAAACACTACCCTTTGTAAACGCCAAATGCAAAGGCTAAATATTCATTTGTCATGCTTTGTGCTCTTTGATCATACCCTTTAGGCAAAGAAAGTGTTGGCTGAGCGATGTTCCTCTGTAAGGTTTGTGAAAATCAAACAGATTTGTGAACTGTAAACACAATTTCACAGGTTAATAGTTACCAGTAGCTTGTAATCAGTGAACACCCTCTTAGGTAAGTAGTTCACTTTGAAATTTCAGCAGCAGTGCTGGGGTTCTCCTCTCTAATACGCCAAAGGAGGCAGAGTCTTTAGTGGGTGGGACTTCTTGATCCTGTTGCCATTGCCCATCTCGAAACTCTCTTCCAGCTGTCAAGTTCTACCTCCCGATCAAAACCTGCTCTCAGAAAAGGATCTAAAATGCTAATACATTACCAGGTGGTCCTTGCATTTTAAATGGCACAACGAGCCTTATTTCAGTAAATGAATTAATACAATCTAGTTGAAAGACGTAGTGGTAATTTGGGGGATGGAGGTTTTGGAGCCATATTGGTTTAGGGTTGAGGACTTACTTGGCTATTTCCTGTATACATGTTCTTGAGAAACAACTCAATTTTTCTGATCTTTAATTTCCTCACCTGTAAAATGAGGATATTAATTTCCAGGACAACATTAACTTCACTGGGAACTTGGTGTGTCTTAGAAATGGCCTCCTTCTGGGTAGATGCATCCCCTTGGATACTTGGATTAGCAAAAGAAGTGTAGCTTGGATTTGAGCCCCACTCTTCCTGTCAGCCAAATGCATTTACTTAGTATATAAACAGCACTATGGTGCATGATAATGGTACCTGGCTGGGCTGACAGTGATTAAAGGAAATGGTATGTGTGAACACAACCTATCACAGGGTCTGCAGCTCAGTCATTGCTAACTTTTTCAAGCCCATTTGTAATACGTTCTCTCCAGCCTGTATGCTGTCATTCATTGCACAACGTGAGTATGCATGCACATTCAAGGAATAAGTTGGATTAATAAATAAATAATAAGTTTATAAGAGCAATGGATTAGTAAATAATAACAACAAATTTATTTGAACTACTGCAGCTATATGGGGCATGATATTTCCAACATAAATCAGAATGATTCTGCATGTGTTTGAAGTGTGTGAACTAGACAACACAGACCTAGTCTTGCCTATTGTGCCTTAGAGAAAACTTGGTAGAAGATTCCATGGGGAACAAACTGTGCAGTGGCCTATCTATCACTCTGTGTTTATGAATAGAAGGAAAAGCAATAAATCAAGGTTCTGAATTTAAAAGGCCAGATCCCCATCCCAGGAATTCTCTGTTTGTCCTGACAAAGTAATAAATCTTGGGAGAGTGAGCTGGTATATTATTCCCTTCACTAAGAATATGAATGCTGTATATCCAGAGGGAACACTAACTCGAAAAGATACATGCACCCCAATCTTCATAGCAGCACTATATACAATACCATGACATGGAAGCAAAATAAATGTCCATCGACAGATGACTGGATAAAGAAGATGTGGTATATTTATACAATGGAACACTACTCAGCCATAAAAAAGAGTAAAATAATGCCATTTGCAGCAACATGGATGGACCTAGAGATCATCATTCTAAGTGAAGTAAGCCAGAAAGAGAAAGAAAAATGCCATATGATATCACTCATATGTGGAATTTTAAAAAAAGGAAAAAAGGGACATTAATGAACTCATCCACAAAACAGAAACAGACTTAGAGACATAGTAAACGATTTTATAGTTACCGGGGGAAAGGGGTAGGAAAGGATAAATTTGGGAATTTGAGATTTGCAAATGTTATCCACTATATATAAAAGTAGATTAAAAAAACAAGTTTCTTCTGTATAGCACAGGGAACTATATTCAATAAATATCTTGTAATAACCTTAATGAAAAAGAATATGGAAGTGAATATATGTATGTATATGCTTGACTGAGACATTGTGCTGTACACCAGAAATTGACACATTGTAACTGACTGTACTTCAATTAAAAAATAAAAAGAATAAACTGACACTATAGTTTCTTTAAAAAAAATACAAATGCTGGAGAGGGTGTGGAGAAAAGGGAACCTTCTTTCACTGTTGGTGGGAATGTAGTTTGGTGCAGCCATTATGGAAAACAGTATGGAGATTCTCAAAAGACAAAAAATAGAGTTACCCTATAACCAGCAATCCCACTCCTGGGCACATATCCAGAGGGAACCTCAATTCAAAATGATACATACACCCTAATGTTAATAGTAGCCCTATTTACAATAGCCAAGACATGGAAGCAGCCTAAATATCCATTGACAGATGACTGGATAAAGAATTTGTGGTTTATTTATACATTGGAACACTACTCAGTCATAAAAAAAGAATAAAATAATGTCATTTGCAGCAACATGGATGGACCTGGCAATTGTCATTCTAAGTGAAATAAGTCAGAAAAAAATACCATACAATTATCACTTACATGTGGAATCTAAACAAAAGACAAATGAACTTATTTACAAAACAGAAACAGACTCACAGACATAGAAAACAAACTTATGGTTACCAAGGGGAAGGTGGTGGGAAGGGATAAATTGGGTATTTGAAATTTGCAGATACTAACTACTATATATAAAATAGATAAACAACAGGTTTATACTGTATAGCACAGGGAACTATATTCAATATCTATATAACTATAATGAAGTAACTATAATGAAAAAGAATATGAAAACAAATACATGTATGTTTTTATGCTGTACACCAGAAATTGACATAATATTGTAAACTGACTATATTTCAATAAAAAAAAAGAATACAGTTTGTTCAGTTGGAGGCCACAGTGTAACAAAACATTTTTCTTTGTGGAGAAAAGTGGAACAGAGTCCTGCCTGTGGGCAGAATGCTCAAGGGCTAAGGGCCCCTCCAGGTGGAGACCCATACATGCCTTCTTCGTGACTCATTTTCCCTGGGTGTGGTGCAGATTTGGCAGTGAATAGTGCTGACATTAGAGAGAAAGATCGAATTATGAATAGCAAACCCACTTGCATTCTTTGTAACATGAACTCTTCTGCATGGATAAGTGTTGCTTCCTGGGAGATTATGAATACCCTTACTTTACAGTAAACCACAAAGGAGAAAATAAAAGAATTTTAGCTACCTGCTAAGAATAAAAACACAAATACACACACAAATACACACACACACACACACACACACACACACACACAGGCACCCCCCACCTGGACACTCCCCAAAGCTATGATTAGTTCACTGGAATCACGGGAATGGAGACTTCAAGGATGTCAAGGTCATATTTACCAATTTCAGGAAACACGAGATTGCTACAGCATCAGAAAGTTTGAACCAGCTGCAAACAATTCTCAGACTAATTTAAAGTCATATCCATTCCTATAATTTGTATACTACTGAACTCTGAGAAAATAATATGGAGAAATCCTCTCAGGGCTTCGCAGGATGAAAATCAAGACCTGTATGTTATTTTGCTTCCAGCAAGCTCCTTGACAGTACTATTAAAAATGTTTTTTAAATGCAAAACCCTATGCTGTATGCATCAACTGTAAAAAATAAAGTGTGTTTAATGACAAGAAAAATCTTAGGTTGAGAAATGAAGTTATTCATGTAATAACATTTGAATTCAGTTTCCATTTACATGTGGAAATTATCAACTTGGTTGGCTCTGTTGGTTTTCTTCGACCAAATGACCAGTTGGATGCAAGGGTCTGGAGAGAAAATCTCAGTACAATCAACCTTGCAGAGGGGAGCGATGTCACCACACCTTCTCCTCAGTTCAACTTGTAAAAATAAAATTATATGCCAAATAAGAAAGATTATGGGAGAGGACTGTTCCTCTAAAATACATTTGTACTATTGTTTCCTCTAGTCATTTGTTTGGATAATTGGCGTTTCTGAATTCAGATGCTGGAAACACAATGAATGACGCTCTGTTGAAAGCTTTAGCAAATGCATGAGTAACATTTAAATTGCAAACTCTGTTCCACTTTTCCAAGCATGATAATGCCTTTCTGTTTTTCCAGTCATAGATCTGAAATGGACCTCAATTCATTAATCAGAGCTATTTTGTATCTTCGGCATCTATCCAGGACTTTACTGAATTTTACTTTACGTCCATCCCTGTTCCAAGTGGCCATGGGATGTGAAGATTAACAGTGTCCTGTGGATGAAGAGAAGGAGGTTACCTAGCCTGCAGATCTCCTCCCGGGCTGGCCAGTTCTCCAGAAGAGTCTATTAGCTCAGCAGGCAACAGCTAACCTGTTTATCACAAAATGTTCCATCTGGTGCTGCACTGAAGCATTCTTTTATTTTTATTTTTTTTAACAACTGAAGGGACTCATTTTTAACTCAAATTTCAGAAACTACAAACTAACCCTGTCTATAGGATCTGATAATAATGCTAGGACTTTGAATAACTTGATAATATTCAAAACATTTAGAAAGAAGTTATTTAGTCATTCCTGAGCTTACATTACAGGTTACCTAGTTATGAATTTTCATTTGTCCCACAGTGCTGTGTAATCCTGCAAGTGAAAAGAGATGCTTTTTCATTGTGCAGGAGACAAACAGTATGCTTGTTAACACAAAACACTCTGTAATCCACTTGCCTTTAAATACACACAGTTCATCAGCCACTTTAAGGCAGCAGGCACAGCGGGGGTTTAAATGTTACTAAAATAAATCCTTCTCCCTCCCCTGTTCTGGGCAGTCCTTCTCCATCATCCTTTGCTGAGGGGGCTGTTACCCCCACAGGAGTCACAGTCCTGGCAGCAAGAATACTCTGCAGCAACGCTGTGGGGACAGAGCAGGTGACCACCTTTTCAGGGCAGTGCCCGCAAAGGCAGGTTGCTTATCACTTATATGAAGGCCAACAGTGATTGTCTGCTCGGGTCTGTTTACGAGCTTGGCAGTTAGGAATTCCTGCTCACAGCAGATACTCCTTGGGTTCAAAATCTATTCTGCCGCTATGTGGGTGAGTTATTTGAGAAAGAAATCTAGAATCACAGAACATAAAGGAAAGCATTATCCACCACCTAGGGCTGCTACAAAGTTACAATTTAGTTATACCCACAGAGCTAGAGCCCAACTCCCTGGTGATATCCCACCTTTGCCACTTTCTGTGGTGTGATCATGACCTGGTCACTTAACACCTCTGCCTTGGATTCCTCATCTATAAAATATTACAAATGAAAATAAAAAAGAAAGGAGGATAATACTACCTATTGAGGTTGTCATGAAGATTACAATTTAATATATATAAATGCTTAGACAGTGCCTTGCACATAGTTGGGTATAAGTGTTAGTCATCACCATCACCACCACCACCACCACCAACATCATCACCATCATTACAACGATCACCAGTGGCACTGTTTGAACACTGAGCACATTATTTACGATTCATGTTACTGTGTTCTAAAGGAGCCCTACTTTCTGTTGTTATTGTTTTCCGAGCTTATCAGTATCTCCTCAATTTTCGGCAATGAATATGTATTTATTTGAAGTGAGAAAAAACAGAAGTTATAATTAGAAAATAATGGTTAAATCATTTTGGTGCAAAAAAATAAATACAAAGAGATAAGAGAAATAATCTCTTCTGCCAAGGATGTGAATATGTGGGTGGGGAGTAAGAGTATATTATAAACAGATGAAAAGGCTAAGTATAAACAGGGGAACTGGCTGGAATTCTTAATTCTGACTCTTACCTTGCCCTGCATCCACGGAGAGAGAGAGAGGGAGGAAGAGAGATACCCCAAACAGGGTTGAATGACCAGACTGTGCTAAGTGTTTTATGTTGATATGAGGAGAAGGAGTGACACTGGACAAATCCATGAGAAAAGTCCCATTGCACATCCTGGTTTCTCTTTCGTTCCTCTCCCACTCGGGGGAACCTTGGCTTTCTCATCTGTCTTCCCTCTACACACACACACTCAAGGACTCGTCCATCATCTGCGACCTCTATCATTTCTCCTCTCCCACTCAGAAGGTTTCCCAGAAGCAACGGAAGTGTCCTCTATGCCAGGTTCATGCTCCTTAGATGGCCAAACAGATGTTGCCAATAAAGATTCTTTCAACTTGACCTCTAGCTTTGTGATATTTGGCAATTCAGTGAATCTTTCTTGGCATAGCTTCTTTACATTTTTGGAAAAAAACTGATATGTCATTTACAGAGTGAAATGCACAAGTCTTATGTGTAACGTGTGATCAAAACTGGCAAATACACATATATGTGTAACCTATACCCCTCGCAGGACGTAGAACATTTCCATCACTCTAGAAATTACCTCGTGTGGGGCCTAGTTTCTTAATATGCACAATGAGTACAGAACAATAATCCTCAGTAACTAGAAGGGTTGTAGTGAGAACCAGATGAAATGCTCTTCACAAAAGCACCCAGCTGCCCCCTTTAAGATGCATTAATGTGTAAGTGCCAAATTAGTACCCAGAGGTTTCCATAATCAGAAAGGGAGAGATGGCTGGGAGCAGGGGAGCAGGCAGTTATAGGTATTTTAGACAAAATCAGCAAGGATAGAAAGAAGAGGCAGGAATGCACACATTGTGTGACTTTATCACACAAGACATTAAAAAAAAAATTTAGACTGGAGCAGAGCCTAGAAGCTGTATCACATTTCCTGGACTGCAGGGCACGAGTCGTGTTCTAGGAGAAGCCACTGCTGTCACCAGAAACATACTTCTCTTCCTGCAGGGAGACCACTATGAGAACCGGCCCCACCTCCTTGTCCTGTGCTTAGAGGAAAGCCCCAGTCCAGCCAGCTCAGTGGGGATGGTGATCGGGGGGAGATGCTCCTGGGCACCATACTCCCAGATTCACAGCCTCTCCTCCAAAGGGAACCCCCTTCACTGCTCCCACTCTTCTCCCGAGTCAAGCGACCATCTCAATATTTGGCCAGCCCATCTGTCACAGAACACAAAGTAGCAGCTACTTGAAACCCAGCAGAATGCTAGAATCCAGAATCCCAGAGTTTCAATCCATACTCAAATCCCCACACTTGACTAACTGTCCTCAGGACACTCTCTCAATGTCCCCACACTTGGCAGTAGCACCATTCACTAGATAAATATTGAATCCTGGCTCTTCCTTCCTTCTTAGCATCTATTGTGTGCAAGGCACTTCCCCAAGAGTCCAGCAAGACCCCTGCCCTCCCACGCTCTCTACAGAAAGTCAGCAGTTTCCAAGGAAACTTGCATCCCAACTTGAGAGTGGCAGATATGACTCCATGACCTCGCATGCACTGTCAGTGCAGAGTGGGGAGCGAGGTGGCACAGAAAGGGCTCCCCTCCTTCATCAGTCCATCTTTGCTCCTCTTCCCCTATGGGCCTCTCCTGGACATCCTCTTCAGCACTGGAATCTATTAGGCCCACTGACTTCTCCCCAAACTCACACTTTAAAGTAGAAACTGTGTTATCATTCCCATCCAACAGATGAGGAGACTGAGGCACTGGGAAGTAGTCTGTTAGTGGAAGCCCCAGGATTCACGCCACAGAGTCAGGTCCCTGGGCCCTTGAGCATCACTGTCTCACTATGTGGCCTGTCAAACAGAAGTAGCTTCTTCACCCCCAAATCTTGAGACTTCTGCCTTGTTTCTTCATCCCCTCTTCTCTCTCAGTATCCCCTACGTTCAAATACGACTGATTCTCTCATCTGCCCCTTGCTCTCCCTTCTGCCTCCGCTAAACCAAGGCTATCATGTCCTCCCAGGTGCAATACAGAAAAAGCTCCTGACAGGTGTCTCGGCTTCCAGGCCCTCTCCCTGCAACAGGCTTTCTTGGGACAGAGTCACACTCTTGCTTCTATACGTTATGCTCACCTCTATCTCCACATCCGACTCCAAAAATTTTACCTGGTATTCAAGGCTTCCGACACCGAGGCTCATTCGAAATCACCCAGATTACATTCCTATCTGTGAAATTGACTATCAAGTCAGCCCTGGTTTTTTATATACTTAGCAAATACTTATTAAGCAACTACTACATACCAGGCACTAAGCCAGGGGCTGCCTGTCTAATTCTACCCCTGTCCAAGGTCTACCCAACTCCAACCATCTGCCTCTTCTGAAACTACTTGGGGTCCACATCATCTATTTCAGCCTCTAATTGTTGTCTGTTGAGATTTTATTTTCCCAACTGGATTCTAAGCTTCTTGGAAGAAAGAGATACATCTCATGTGTCTTAAGTCTTCAATCTACCACTTGGAATGTATGCTCCACTTGGGATGGGATGTGGGTTGTCTGTTTTGTTTCCTGATGAATCCAAGTGCTAAGAATGTGCCCATTACATGCTAGGACTCAGGAAACATTAGCTAAGTGATGAACGAAACTCTCCCTGCACTTGGTAGGATGCTGAGCACTGATTAAGGGCTTTAAATCAATATCTAAACAATTGAGTGCTGGACATTATGAGATTCTTCCAGAACATCTGAAAAAAAAAAAAAAACTAAACAATCTATGAAAAATTAGGAAAAAATTGCTTTTGTCCTCAAGGACATTTCAGCAGATTCTAGAGTTCCTATGTAGTTGTGGCAAGAACAGAGAGAACACCATAGCTCCTAGCAAATGAATGTTCATCAATCTTTTGAAAAATAAAAATAATTAATAAAATATGCTTATTATTTGCACTATATGTTACCTACAGCTTATCAGTAATATGCATTGCTCATTAATATTTTCTCTTGCTAGGAGTCATTCTCTTACTTTAGTGTTACTATTGCTGCTCAGCAATGCTGACAATTTGTTAACATTCATAGATAGTTGTATATCATTTACATACTTTAATTAGAGTGTTAGAATTATAATATTTTGGAATTGGAAGGAATCTTGCTCAGTATCTAGAAGTCTACAAGCTTTATTTTTTTTTAAGAATTGAAAGGTTTTTTTTTTTTTGATATTAGGATCTTGCAAAGAACTCAGTGCATAAAGAGATAAAAGTAGAGTTGTTCTGATCAAAAAGAAGGGTATAGGGAGAGCGGGAGAGAGTCCAGAGCCCCACCTGCTCACCCTCCCTTTCCACTCCCCCCACTCCAAAGCACACCCCTCACTGCAGAACCCATCAACCATGCAACACACAGTTTGAATTACAGCCGACCAGGACTCACCCCTTACTTAGCAAAGAAGAGAGGCAACTCAAAGAGGGGAAGAAATATCATTCAACTGGGCAGGAGCGGAGCCATGAGGGGCTCCTGACCTCCAGCCCAGGGCTGTTTCCACCATGCTGTTTAGCCCCTAAACTAAGGTCATGACTGACAACTGCCATTGTCACCTAAATCCTTCCAGGCCCTTCCTGCCTCCATGCTGGGCACCTACTTCCCTCCTACAAGACTCGCACTGATTCCTCTTTCTGGTTGTCCTTGGTTTTGCTTCTAGATTTTATGAAATGTCAGATTACCATCCTGTTGAACAATTTCTTTCCTCGATCCCTAAATTGCTTTCAGCTGTCCTCCTGAAACTTCTGTCATGAAAGTAGTCAGGTTAGCACTTAGAGAAGGTATTCAGGTGAACTATTTAGTGCCCACAGAGTGCCTTTCACCTCAAAGCCCACTGTCCACAGGGAGATTTTCATGGCTGAGAGACAAAGGCAAACATTCACATATGTCGGTCCATTTATAAAGCAGCTTCATTTAAAGCCCCATGACTTTAAAATGGTACCTTTGCAAACGGATGTCTCTTCTTTTTTTATTATTATTATACATTTACACATCATTAGTTCTTTATTGACATCCTGTTTTATTTTTATCTGGTTTTAATGCTAGCTGTGAGTGTCATCATAAAGCTGTCTTTCCAGAATACCTACTGATAGGGAAGAGGAAAAGGATAAAACAAAACTCAGTGCCATATGGGAGAGGAGAGGCCTCAGGATCCCCGCTGCCTGAGTGACTGCAGAGCAGATGCAGCTTGCAGGGCAGACGTGGAGCTAATGGAAGGAAGGGGCTCACGGGCTGCCTGCAAGAGCATCTACGCTTGCAGTTCGGCAGGACAACAGAGCAGGTGGTCACCAGGGCTGTCAGCTTTGAGACCTGACCTCCACAGTTCAGAGAGAAACCCAAGGCTGCTGGAGGAAAGGCAGGAAGGGTCCCCAGAAGGTGGACAATCAACATTTACTTGGCTCACGCCAAGTTAAGTACCAATAGCTCTTTTTCTCCCCCAAGTCCTGCCAGGTTGTAGTGAATCAATTTTTTAATTTTTTTTTCTTTTCTGGGAAGGTGTTGACTTCATTTTGTTCTTATCATTCAATTTTGCTTTAGGAGGAGAGCTCTCAAGAAATGCAGGACCATATAGATGATCTCATTTCAATGACTGACTGAATCTCAAATATATAATTTAGGTTTCCCCAAGCTGGGTGGCTTTTGACTATATATGATTTTTCATATGGTGGAAGTGTGATATGAATCATTTTAATAACTCCTTGCATCACATCCACCTACTCCCTCTCTGGTGCAAGTAATATTCAGGCATGTGAGCCATGCATGTCCAAGAGGAAATCACAGTGGGGTCCGGATGTATAACGCGGCTTCCAGAAAAGTCACGGAATCGTGGCCTGCATTAATGGAAATGCAGTGCTCACTATACAGAGAGGTGATCAATTTAACCACTGCCATCAGACTATATGTGCTGCCATGTATTCAGTTTTGTCCAGTCACATTTTAAGATGATGTTGAAATACAATCATTTAGAATTCATGCCCAGGCCTCCAGGATCTTGTGTGATGGGATCCCCATACACTTTTATCAGGCTCATCCCCCCAAACTCTCCTCCTCCAAGTATCTTCTTGTTCCTACATGAAGGCCTAGCTTATTCCACTTGGAGACTTTCTCTTATAATCTCCCCTGCTTCAAAAGCTCTTCCTTTCCCTGCAGGTTATTTCTCTTAATCAGGTCTTAGACACTTCCCCTGACCATCAAAGATACAGCACATTCACACACACACACATATGCATATACACATGTGTGTGTGTGTGTGTGTGTGTATGTGTGTGTGTTTAGTGGGTTATCTTCTGCCTCCCTCCACTACTCCTCTGTAAGCTCCGTGAAAGGAAAGGTCTTATTTGCTTTGTTGTCTACTCTATCACCAGTCACCAGAGCAGTGCTAGAGCACGGCTGAAACTTATTAAGTATTTGTTAAATGAATCATAAGTAAATGAAGAGAGTATGTCTGGTGTCAGCTGACCAGGGTGGTAAGAGAAGAGAAAGGAATTATATGTAAAATGACTGGAGCCAGTGGGATTTTAGCCTGGGAGAGAGGGAGTTCAGGGAAGCCAGAATGACTGTCACAAACGGTCTGAGGGACTGCCACACGGAAAAGGGATCAAGGGATCCGGGAGGTCAGAGGCAGGAGGTCTGGTGTATACTGTTCAGCCTTTGTCAGGGAGAAGGTTATAACAAAGGAGCTTTTGAAAAAGAAGAGCTTCTTTCTTAGACAGGGCTGTAAATGCAAAGTATGAGGGAAAGATTTGGACTAACTCTCTGGTGTAGAAGGTAATTCCACCGTGGACCAGGCGATATATAGGGGGAACTGTAGAATGAGAGAAAATCGATTCTGGAAGAAAGATCATTCTTCACTCTGAAAAAAAGGAACCTAAGGGTAGAAGAAGTAACATGGTTTGTTCCAAGGTGTTGGGGACACTATTGGCCAAATGACCCCACACCTATTTCCAAACTATCATCTCTTACTCATTTCCAGTTTGGAGGCTGGGAATGCTAAACACCAGTTTCCTCAGCTTCTCTTACAGTTGGGCTGAACTCTGGACATAGTTCTAGCCAATGAGAAATCAATGAAAGAATGATGGCTATTTCCAGAATAACCCTGCTTTCCCGACAAAGGAGACAAAACTGATTATTGCTACCTTTCTCCCTCTTCTTGAATTGAAAGAGGATGTGATGGCTGGAGCTGTATTTGGTGATCATTAGAGAGAAGCCAAGAGAAGCAGAGAGATTCTGGCTCCACCATTGTACTGAACCCAGGCCAGCAGCTCTTTTCTGACTTATTTATTTAAGAGACTGTGAGTAGGGTTTTCTTATAGGCAAAAGCATTTCTTACTGACATGCAGATGCTACAGAGAGTGTCAGAGTTTAGACTAGTAGTATAATATTTAATTTTATATTATATAATTATTATATATTTATTTATATATTACATAATAATATATTAATTTTATATTGCCTAATGTTCATATAGGTGGTTTTTTTCGTCATATACACTCATTCAGTTGTCAACTATTGTGAAATGCCTATCACGTTCCAGACACAGTGATAGGACCTGGTGAGTATGTTGGGTTTGTGGCCATACAAAAATCTACTCTGCTGGAAAAGAGAGACTAGTGAATACTTGATTACAGCTCAATGAGATAAAAGTTATGACAGATGGAGGCACAGGATGCCCACACAACATAGAAGCCTTAGTTCCAAGATGCAAAAGGGACAAAGAGTGCATCTTTGAACTCCCCACTTATCCCTTCCTACCCTCTTTCCCCTCCGGTAACCATAAGTTTGTTTACTATGTCTGTGAGTCTCCTGTTTCTGTTTTGTAATTGCAGAAAAAAAAAAAAAAAGAGTGCATCCTCAAGGAGATGACATCTGCTCAGAGCTGAGACTTAAACGGAGGGTAGAGGTTGACCAGATGGGGCAAGGGTGGGCGGTAAAGGAATCTCCAGGCAGAAGGAGATAAGGAGATTGTAGTGCAGAAAAGGAGGCCCACTCAAGAAGCTGCAGATAGTCTGGCAAGACTAGGACTCAGTATGTACATGGTGAGAAGGGGGCTGTAGAAAGATGTAGGGGAGGTGCCAAAAGGTGAGTCTGGAGGGATAAGCAGGAGCCAGTTAAGAGACAGGTCTTATCTGCCAAGGTGGCGTGTTGAGAATGTATCCAGGAATAGATTCTAGAAAGCTACCAGAGTTTCAAAAGTAGGTGAGTAACCAATAAGATTTGCATTTAAGAGAGATTACCCTAGTGGCAAAGTGGAGCATAAGCTCTTGGGAGAAGTGAAGGGTAGTTCCAGACTGGGAGTCAGGGAGGTAAATTAGGAGGCAGAGATGATGGTATCAGAATTTAAGAGAGTATCTCTGATTACCCAAAACTTATGTCCACACAAAAACCTGCACACAGATGTTTATAGAAGCTTTATTCATAACTGCCAAAACTTGGAAGTAACCAAGATGCCCTTTAGGAAGTGAATGGATAAATAAACTGATACATCCAGGCAATGGAATATTACTCAGTGCTAAAAAGAAATGAGCTATTAAACCATGAAAGGACATGGGGGGGGGGGACTTGAATGCTCATTACCAAGTGAAAGAAACCAATCTGAAAAGGCTACATACAGGATTATTCCAAATATATGATAATTTTATAAAAGGTAAAACTATGGAGACAGTAGAGAGATCAGTGGCTACCGAGGGTTGGGGAAGAGAGGAATGAATGACTGGAGCACAAAGAAGTTTTAGGGCAGAGAGAACGAATCTGTATGACACTATAATGGTAGATACATGTCATTATACATTTGCCCTAACCCCATAGATGCACAACACCAAGAGTGAACCCTAATGCAAACGATGGGCTCTGGGTGATGGTGTGTCAGTGTAGGTTCATCAGCTGTAACAAATGCACCACTGGGGCGGGGGCTGTTGATAACAGGGGAGGCTGTGCATGTGTAAGGGCAACTGACAGATGGGAAATCTCAGTATCTTCTACTCAGTTTTGCTACAAACCTAAAACTACTCATAAATAATAAATAAAGTTGAGGTAGAATATATCTGTGAGATACTGAGAAGGCAGAAGTGCAAGGACTTGGGGGATGATTAGGTAGAGAGTATAAAGAGGAGGTAAGGGTGATGGGCAAGGTGCCTGACAAGGGTGACCAGAAGGATACCCTTCCAAAGCTAGGTAACATGAGAAGTAGGGACAACCTGGGACAGGGCAATCCAGACAGGTAAGGGCTCCAGGAAACATTGTACCTCCTTAAGGCATGTGTTTATGACGTGTGTAGAACATGTTTTCTATTCCTAAATCTAGTGCCCTAAAAAAATTAGTAATGGAATAAAATGTCAAGTGATTTGGTCACCAAGTGGGAAACTAGAGATTGCCTAGCTGAGACCCTGATTTTCATACATTAATGATTTTCTCTGTATGGTCTTCCCCATCTGTTAAATAAAACACACATTGCCTAGGAGTTTTATAATAATAATTTTGTATTATGCAAAGATATTTGAATTAAAATGGTCCCTGTTTTTAATAATCATAAAAATAAATTCATTTTGATCTCCATTGGCCAGAAAATAGTTTGAACCATTATCTTACAGTCACAGCTTGTACATATGCAAAAATGTCACTCCATGTCAATTAAAGTAATGTTCTTCTTTTTAAATGTTAAAATGATTCTTTTCAGCTGGTTTAACAAAGGCTTTCTCACCTCAAATTCACATTTCTGAATAGAAAGTGTTTCATAGTATCTGTGTTTCATTGCTAAACTCTGAATTCTGCCTTTTTTTTCTTAATGGTGAAACTAGCATCACAATGATTCTAATTTATACTCACAAATCTACAAAATGGCATGGACATTTCTCCAATGAAGGCATACAGATGGCCAACAGGCACACGAAAAGATGCTCAATATTGCTAATTATCAGTGAAATGCAAATCAAAACTACAATGAGGTATCACCTCACATTGGTCAGAATGGACATCATTAAAAAGTTCACAAATGATAAATGCTGGAGAGGGTGTGGAGAAAAGAAAACCCTCCTACACTGTTGGTGGGAATGTCGTTTGGTGCAGCCATTATGGAAAACAGTATGGAGATTCCTCAAAAACTAAAAATAGAGTTACCACCTGATCCAGCAATCCCACTCCTGGGCACATATCCAGAGGAACCTAAGATATATGCACCTTAATGTTCACAGCAGTGCTATTTACAATAGCCAAGACAGGGAAGCAACCTAAATGTCCATCAACAAATGACTGGATAAAGACATTGTGGTATATATACAATGGAATGCTACTCAGTCATAAGAAAAGAATAAAATAACACCATTTGCAGCAGCATGGGTGGACCTAGAGATGATCATATTAAGTGGTGAAGTAAGTCACAGAGGAAAACAAATATCTTATGATATCACTTATACGTAGAATCTTTAAAAATGACACAAACGAACTTAATTTATAAAACAGAAACAGACTCACAGCCATAGAAAACAAACTTACGGTTACCAATGGGGAAGGCAGGGAGGGATTAGCAGATACAAACAACTATATGCAAAATAGATAAACAACAAGGTTCTACTGTATAGCACAGGGAACTATATTTAATAGCTTGTAATAACATAATCAAAAAGAATAGGAAAAAGAAAAAACTATATATGTCTAACTGCATCACTATGCTGTACACCAGAAACTAACACAACATTGTAAGTCAACTATACTTCAATTAAAAAAAAGTCTAACAAATGGCTACACTGGCCAAATAGTTAACATGATTTCTTTTTTAGAAATCAACGTTTGTAAGCTGCATGCCCCCCAAAATATTCTTTTAAATGATTTTTAAAAATTTTTTTGTTCACATCTCACTGATTGCACAGAAAAAAGAAAACCCCCCTTTTTTTTCAACCTCAGGAAACATATGGTATAAATGCTTAAGAAAATGTGAGTCATATCTTTGATGAGGCAACTACTGAAAAATCAGCTCCTTCTGCCACAGTATAAATAGCATGATAAGCCGTATCGAAGGTCAGAAATCTAATTTTAAAATATGTATTTTAAGAGCTTTTATTTTAGCCATCTTGCCATATATTAGAAATGTGGTCTATTTGGTGACCAACTGGTTTTCTAGTTCACTTGATTTTCTTTTCTTTCTTTCTTTCTTTCTTTTTTTTTTTTTTTTTTTTTGAAGCAGGAGAGATGAAAAGCCTCATTTCATTATATTTTGACTCAAAGATTCCTGAGATATTGCAGTGCCAAGGAAAACAATCTCTTCTACCCATTCTCTGTTCTCCTTCCCCCAGAAAAATCCTTTCACCTCCCAAACAACTTCTAAAAATACATTTTTCTTTCCTGTTAACTGCTCTCTTGAAACTTGAAGATATGTCTGAAGGATTTTGTTGTCAATGTTACTTATTTTCAAATTCCCATATGGCTCTCAAAGGACTCTTCCCTCCTCTTCCCAAATGAACACTTCTGCAAGTTGAAGTGGACTTGGCAAGGTGACACAGGTGATGCCATTCATGAAACAGCGCTCGGCACCTCCAGCATCTTGCCCTGACTGTGAGTTCCATGTCCAGTGGGTGCCTGGGAAGTGGAACTGTTTAAATAACTCCTCCAAGAAGAAAGGAGCTTGACTGATGAAGTTCAGGCCATTGGTGTATTACTTTCAATTGAATCCTGTGGCAAGGATAGAATTTCACTCCCCTGCATTTTTAGGCATAAGGAAACTGAGGTAAAGGGAGGTTACTTCAATAACCCCCAGAATTTAAAGACTGAGTTTCCTGCCCATTGTTTAGTCATGAGACAAACCTGGGTAGGTGTGGTATACTTGTCACTCTTGGCTGAACCTGGACTTCATTTCCACTGACTGGTCCTCATCTTCGGACCACTCACAGGCAGCTAATTCCTGATCTTGTTTTCCACCTGTCAAAACATCTGGAGCACTGAATTCCTCAACTGACTTCAAAGAGAGCTGTGCTCAGATTTATTTGTTTTTGCAAGTATCACAAGTAGGTTTTTAGTTAATTATTATTATGAGAGATACATATTTATTGTGGAGAATTTTAGAAATAAAAAAGGGACAAGGAATCTCTAAATCAACCATAATTCCTCACCCAGAGATAGCAAACATCCATAGTTCCCCACTCAAATCCATGGCTAACAGATGTATCTATTTACTTTCAGTCTTTTAAAATGTGCATATATATATTTCCAAAACTGATACTATGTAATATGAACACATATCCTGATTTTTTTCATTTTTATTGTATGAGGTTTTCTGTATTTTAATTTTTCAAATACTCTGTGAAACTAGGTACTTCACTGTGGCATAATATTGCATGCACGGGTAGTTAAACCCAGCAGTGGCTTCTCTATTCTCTAAGGATAAAGACCACATTACTTAACTTGACCTGCCTGGTCTCATCTGGTCAGCACTCAAGGCTTACCCTCAGACACTGGTAATTGCTATACTTTTATTTAGGTTTCTTTTCTATACTTGGTTATTTCTGCCTGGAACATCCCTGTGGTCGGCACAATTTGAAGATGTTCCCCAAGATTCCCATCTCTTCGTATCCGTGCCCAATGTAATCCCCTTCTCTTAAATGTGGGGTAGACCTATGAGCATAAGATGTCACTCCCATGGTTAGATTATGGTGTTTAGAGAAGGTGAAGGGATTTTGAAGATATAATTAAGGGTCCAAAATCAGTTGATTGTCTTAGGTGGGCCTGACCTAATCAGGAGAAAGTTGTTAAAAGAAAAACGGGCCCTTCCTGCAGAGAGACATTCTCCTGCTGGTTCTGAAGAAGTAAGCTGCTATGTGGGAGGGGCTGTGAGTGGGGAGGGGCTGTAAGTGGGGAGGGGCTGCAGATGGCCTCCAGAACCTGAGAGTAGCCCAAGCTGACAGCCAGCAAGAAAGAGGGAATCTCAATCCTAAAACCGCAGGGAACTGAATTCCGCCAACAACCTGCAGGAACTTGAAAAGAAGACCCCAGCCCCAGAAATAAATGCACCTGGTCACCACCTGACTGTAGCCACATGTGGTCCTGCACACAGAACCCAGGTAAGACTGACTGGGCCAGATTCCTGACCCTGGAAAACTGCGATCATAAATGTGGTTTTAAGTCACTGAATCTGTGGTGGGATGATACTCAGCAATGAAAAATGGATGCCTTTCCTTTCTTTCTTCCTTTGACAATTTCCACTCACCTTTTGGGTCTGAGATCCCTTCCTTCTAGAAACTTCCCTGACCTTCCTATTTATTGTCCTGACTCCTTTGTACCTCCCCCGTCTACAGCACTCACAGGCAGGACAGCAATTGTCTATTTTCTCACAAGCATGTCCCTAATACCATTAACAAGCAAACACTAAGGCTCAGAGAAGTGAAGGTATTTCTGTTTGGTGGCCAAACTAGATGGGGACATCTGAGGAAAAGTGACATATGTGAACTACAACGCAAACTTGAATTTTAACAGGTTTACCAACACAGGATGTAGTCTGAATCAAAATATAGTGAATTGACCACAATGCACAATATTTAATGTATTATCTGAAACTGGCCCCACATCAAGATGACTCAGAAAAATCCACTGAAGCAAATTTCACTGAATAATTCATGTGTGCATTAACTGTGTAGATACAGAACCTGAATCTATATCCAATCTGTGCACAGCTTTGTCAGTTTTTATGTAAAAATCAGTTAGAATGAATAAAACTGCATATTTATGGTAATTCCTCACTTACTTATTACCTCTGAAGAAAACACACGTTTTGTTTGGTTTGATTTGGGTTTTTGTTTTTTTGTTGTTTTTTGGTTTTTTCCCCACTGGGTTTTAAAGCCTGGTTAGCCAACAGGATCCCAGAAGCAGTTCTGGGCTGGGGTTGTGGAGTGACTCATCTGTGAGATCAGAGGAAAGAGCATGGTCTACATACTAATTACGTCAAGCTAAAACCCTTCCAGATATTAAAAATGAAAGCAAATAGATGTGTGATATTTTAATTCCACATTAAAGATGGGGGTTAAAATAATAATGCGGCTAAAAGAAAAATAAAGGCCCAGTGACTCCTTGCTTTTTTATGATGTCAGAGAAAAGAATAACCCTCTTTTTGTTACATACAAAAATGCATATTTATCTACTTTATTTACTGCTGTACCTGATCTAAGGCTGGACACTAACTGATAAGGGTCGGCATTCATTGGCTTTTGATAAGGACAAAATTCTGCGCCTCCAGCATCGTTGGACTGATGAGTTAAGATTATTTCCTAAGGCCCATCGGCTCCCTCTAATTGGATCTGCCAAGCAGAAGCGCTATCCAGATCTAGGAAGAATCCAATAATCCTTGTTTATGTTTCATAATAATCACCTGGGACATTTCTAGAATGTTCAGAGGCCACGCCTTTTCCCCAGAAATTCTGATTCCCTTAGGTTTCCCTGCATATGCATTGTAAACAAGTTCCAGAGATGATTATGACATAGATAGTTTAACTCCCACCTTTCAGAATTATACAGTCAATCACCAAGATATTTGTCCTCACTGCCTCTCAGTGGATTTTACCCTGCAACCAGAATGTGCTTGCTTGGTGTCCTCTGCTCTGCAAGAGGACACCCGTCAAAGTCTTCTTTGGGGGTCCCTTTTCTGATAAATTCCCTAATCCCAATGAGGGGTAGAAAAGTCAGATGCCTTCAGGGGTTAGGCAGGATGCAAATTCATGAAGCAAGCAGGTGGGGACTCCACTGGGGCTCTAGAGAGGGACCCCTAAGAGTGAGCCACTATTCAATATGCACCACTCTTGGGAGGTGAGAGAGTGAGCTGACTGTTGCCAGATTGGCTTTGGTTCCAAGAGAAACAGAAAATCTGTTTTAATTGTAAGTTTCTCTGATTTTTTTTTTTTAACACTGCATTTTTAAAAAATAAAATCTATCATTGAGCTAAGGGGGCCAGTTTTCAACCTCTACCTTAATCCATGCTCCATAATATTAAAAAATCACTGGCAGTGGGGCTGACATAAGAACATGGACACAAGCTCCACAGGTGAGCCCCAGGAAGGAACACTCTCCCCACGATGTTCCTCAAGGAAAGACACTTGAGAACCGGGCTGCCTTATCACATGGAACTCCGCCCTATGAGGAGAAGGTGTTTCCTAGTGTTCAGAACACGAAAACTCTCAAAATTGGATTTTCCCTTCCTCCTCCCCACCTATGCCCCCTACTTCCTCCTCCTCTTCGTCTAGTAGAAAAGGTTTTCACATCTTTATCTCCATAACATCCCACACTTCATCACCCACAGTCCTCAGAAGTAGGTAAACTCAAGGTTGTATCTACATTATGATGCTATTGAGTAAAGCAGATTTCTGCAACTGACCTGGAGTCAGCCTCCTTCCTCAGCTGGCCTGTAGCTGACATGGTCTTGGGCTTTGGGGAGCGCTGGGGTGAGATGTGTGGGGAAGGGGACAGTTGGTACCATCCCAACAAGGTTAAGTGTCAGACTATCAGCTACACTCAAACGCAAACAGGAATTGTCTTTGCTATTGCCAATGAAGTTCATGAGCCATGGCACCTCTCAGAAATGTTGGGACCCATCTAAACCTCCCAAACACCCAACTTTACTGGTTTCCTGAGGTGTCAGTTTCTTCCACACACATCCTCTGTGTTGGGAGGAAATCCTGGAGAGCACCGATAATTCCTAAATCAGGCTCATAACCAGGAAACCTCTATAACCTGAGCCCAATAACTCCATATGGCAAATTTGACAGAAGTCTGCTCTGAAAGTCCCTCCTGAAAGCATTTGCTTGTGCCAAGTTATACAAAAATAAAGGCAGTGCCAGTTTCTCCACCCCAAAACCACTAAGATCAAATAACATTTTGATCTTCTCAGCACCACTTCTTATTGTGAATACCATAAATAAAAATAGATCTCCCATGTGGGGCAGGAAAGTTCAAGTATTCCATTGTAAGCCTTTTATTTCATAATATATAATTGGGATCTTGATAATGATCTCAACAGGATGTTTTAAAGATCCATCGGTGAGCATTTATAAAGACTGATTATCCAGAGGAAAGCCAGGCTTAACTGAACTGTTAACATGTTTTCAATGATAAAATCTGGTTGGTTTAATCCCTAAAGACATTTCTTGTTTTAAAACCTTTATTTAAAATATAAGAGGCATCTAATTATGCAAAGAATAAACCTCCAGTGAAAGATTATTGCTTTAGGATATCTGATAGTTTAAATTACCTAACGTGTGTTCTTAACTTTGTTTATTATAATATCAAGTGAATTTAGTGTTTAAAGAAGTTAATAGAATGACAGATAGTGTTATGAAAATTCACCTGTTTCATTGTATTCACAGTACTCCTTTTGTTTGAGGCTCGAATCTGCTTTGTACTAAGACTGCCAGTTCCATTAAAATCCATTATTTTCAGTATGCCAATATTCAATTAAAATGGACACATACATTTGAATACATCCTTATGTAATTTTTATACTCACTAAAATAATATTCATAAAGAATTTTAATAGTATAGGAAAATACTCTACTAATGCTATTAAATTCAGATTGTCCAACTACAACTACATATATTCAATGACCCCCCAATTTAAAAAAAAAGTTTGCATAAAATGGAAAATATATCCCAATGTTAACAATAAATAAACTTTAATGATGAAATTAAGCGAATAAAGCAAATTAAAACCACAATGAGATATCACTTCACATCCATTAGGATGACTATTATCAAAAATGCTTTTAAAAGCAGGTAATGGATGAATAGAAATATCATCTCTAAAGCAGAAGCTACATAACTGCTTAAAATATGTTCCATTCATACCTTTTGACGGAAGGCAGAGGAGAAGAGTAGAATAACAGTAAAAGACCCATTAATGTAAACCTACTATAGTAAATGATCATCTGAGAACATTAAAAAAAAATTAGTGTCTAGATGGCTTTCTCAAGAAACAGATCTTTATTTAATAGAGATAATCTCTGGAGTATTGGATGGAATGGACCAGGGGTTTATAACTGTTTTGTTTCATATGATATTAAGCTATTGAGTCATAACTTTGATAATAAAAATTTTAAAAATTTAAACTACTTGAGCAACAAAGAGACATGAAGTTTAATATTTGCAGTAAAATACAAAAAACTTGCAAAGACATGGAGCTGATGTAGGAATGCACTGTGCTCATTAAACTCATTGTTTATATACATGGGCTGCTCAAAGGCATGAGTGTCCCCTGCCAGCTGCACTCATCTCTCTTATTTATATTATTAATTTACTTGGTTTACAAAGAGGAGCTTCAGTCCGATTTTCTAAATGTCAACTTTCTTGAATTACAATCAGTGAGGTTTTGCCAATGCTAAGGGAAATGAAAGGAATGCTTTTTTCAATTTTCTTGAGAACTCTAAACCATATACAAAGGAGAGTTCACACCATAGTTCTTGAAGTTGCACAGGGTTTTTGTCAATTATTTACTTTGCTTTGTTTTTCATATAGCATTTCTTAAATGACCAGTGCATAAAAAATGCTTAAAAATTCTTGTGTAAATCTCAAATTTATTATGATTTGAAGTTGAATGACCTTAGTTTCTTTTAAGTTATGCTGGATATTATGATTCATGGCAAAAAGCAAGCAATATTGAAAACACAATATTTAGGCAGTGTTCTAATGTTATATACATTTATTTGGCCACATGAAGCAAACAAACTGTTCTTGACATTGGGGAAAGAAGTTTGGAAAGAGAGTGGACAAAATATACCTATATCCATATTGAAGGTCAAAATAGATTAATGTGTTGATCACTTTAAAAATTTGACATTCCCAAACCTTCTTTGTCCCAGGAAAGGAAAATCAAATTTCAGATGATCAACTTTTTCCCTCTACTCTTCACTGGTAATATGTATACAAACTCATACACATACTTAAAATAAAATTCAACTTGATTTGGTTGGGCACACCTAAAATTGGTTAGTAAATTATAATAATAAATCTTGGCGTTTTCAAACTATTTGTATGGAAATAACAAAAATGTTTATGGTAGAACCCTCAGATTCCTCTCTAGAGTCTATATTTTAACCACTATGCAGGATTAGTAGTGCCCATTTTAGAAGGAGGGTAATAATAATAGTAACCACGTCAGGTTGTGTCAAGAATGAAATTAGACCATTCAGTGTGTGATTTAGCACAGTAGCTCCCTAGCTTTTAGGAAATGTATAGTCACTTTTACTTCTGGCAGAGAGAACAGGATAAGCAAAGGCAAACAGAGACATGACAGAGCCTAGTATGTTTGGGGGAAACAGTAAGAGGTTCAGCATGACTGAAACATAGAAATAACTGGAGGGTGAGAGAAGCCAAAAGGATATGCAAGAGATGTAGGCACAGATTACTGCCTAGAGTGCCTTGTTAAGAACTATACCTATAGGGTTATAAAAAAGGAGGTATCATGCCTTTTAGCTGGACTACTTTGAAGGGTTTTAAAAGGGATAACATTGGAAACAAGGACAGGTGCTATAAAGCTCCTGCAGAGGTCCAAGAGAGAAAGAGAAAACCTGAAGAGGCAGGAACGGATTCCAGAAATCTCCTTCCTCAGCATAAATACTTGTTTATTTTGTTGTTATTAACTAAGGTTGCAGTAGCAAGCCTCAAAGATAGCCCCAGTGGTACTTACCTCCTGGCATTCATGGTGCTTCCTACATTATATTAGATTGGCTGATGTGACCAATAGAATTGACAGGAGTGATGATGTGTAACTCTTTGAAGCTTAGTATCATAAAAGATATTACTGCTTTTGCCTTGTTTCCTTTGATCACTCACTCCAGTGGAAGTCAGCCACCACGTCATGAAGACTTTGGTGCAGCCTAGGAAGCAGCCTGTCTGCAGAGGAAATGAGAGTACCCCCACCCCCACTGTAAAAGCCAATACCAGCTTGACAATCAAGTGAGTGAATCACCTGAGAAGCACATCCTCCAGCTCCAATCAAGCCTTTAGACATCCATAACCCTGGCTGACTTCTTGACTGCAACTTCATGAGAGACCCAATCCAGAATCATCCAACTAAGATCTTTTTGAATTCCTGATCCATACAAACTGTGTGAGAGTGGTTAATCCTGTTTATTGCTACATTGCTGTTAATCGTGCTTACTGTTCATGCTACTAAGTTTGGGGGTAACTTATTACAGAATAACAGAAAACTAATCACAATTTATCTTGCCTATACCTAGACCCGATATACTAGATAGACTCTAAGATTCCCATCTCTAGTGTAATTTCTATCTTTTGAGTGTTGATGAAATCTGTGCCTATGATGGAATATCACTCCCTTGATTCTGTTACTTTACAAGGCAAAAAGGATTTTTCAGATATAATTAAGATTACTAATCAGTTGACTTAGAGTTGAATGGTGATTTTGCTGGTAGGTCTGGTCTGATCACATTAAACCTTTAAGCCTGGGTCTAGAGGTCAGAGTCAAAGAAGTCAGAGATTCCAAGCGGTGGGAACTTTTGCTGGCCTTGAAGGAGTGAACTGCTGTATTGTGGAGACAGCTACATGATCAAGAATGGCAGTGACCTCTAGGAACCCCAGCCCACCAATCACAAGTAACTGAACTCTGCCAACAATCTAAATGAGTCTGAAAGAAAACCCCAACCTCAAAATAAGGACTGCAGCCCTGGCTAACACTTTGATTTCAGCCTTCTGAGTTCCTGAGCTAAGACCCCAGTTCCTCTGTGCCCAGGCTTCTCACCTATAGGACGATAAGATAATAAATGGGGATATTTTAAGCTATTGTATTTGCCCAATTTGTTACACAGCAATAGAAAACTAACATACCTGGTTTAGATAATGAGATCTGAGACTTTGAGTTGATGCCATAATAGAATGAGAATTTGGGGGACCACAAAAGGGGTTATTAGTGAATTTAGCATGTGAGAGGGATGTGAATCATTGAGGGCCAGAAGGCAGACCATTCTACTAGCAGCCAGTCTCCAAAATGACATCCAATGATCCTCACCTCTTGGAATTCACTCTCTTGTGTAGTCTCCCCTCAAACTGAATAAGGCTGGTCTGTGTGAAAAAAAGGATATTTGGGAAGTGACACCATATGACTTTTGAGGCTCCATCATAAAAGGCATTGAAGCTTCCATCTTAATCTCTTGTGGATCATTCATACTTTGTGAAACAGCCCCCATGCCATGAGAATACTTAAACAGTCCTGTGCAGAGGACCCCTGACAAAGAACTGAAGCTTCCTGCCAACAACCAGCACCAATGTGCCTGCCATGTGGGTGAGCCATCTTGGGAGTGGATCTTCCAGCTCCAGTCAAGTCTTCAGATGAACACAGTCTGGATGCATATCTTGATTGTAATATCACAAGAAATTCTGAAACACCCAGCTCAGCATCTCTCTAATTACTAACCCAAGGAAACTGTGGGCATAATAAAATGTTATGTTGCTTTAAGCCTCTAAGTCTGGGGCATATGCAGAAATAAGTAACTAATTAAGAGGTATAAAGGATGGTTCCTAAAGACTGAGCCTCTGTTTAGTTTGCAACAGAAGAAAAAGAGCCAAAAAAAGAGTTGTTCAAGGGGAGTTTTGCAGACAAGCACAGGCTAAACCTGTGGTTCTTGTTCCCATGGTTAAATGGATTATATGTCATTGATGAAAAAAAAAAAAAAAAGATAGCTAAAGACAAAAGACTTTGACAACTGGACCAGACAAAGGATTAAGAGTTCTTCTCTCCCCTGGCTCTTCTCTCTCTCTCTCTCTCTCTCTCTCTCTCTTTTAAACATTTTTTTTATTGAGTTATAGTCATTTTACAATGCTGTGTCAAATTCCAGTGTAGAGCACAATTTTTCAGTCATACATGAACATACGTATATTCATTGTCACAGTTTTTTTTTCACTGTGAGCTGCCACAAGATCTTGTATATATTTCCCTGTGCTATACAGTATAATCTTGTTTATCTATTCTACATATCCCTGGCTCTTCTCCTTAATACCTTGCATTATCTTTAACGCTCTCTTAACATGCCTTGTACAAAAAATGTACAGCAAGATAGAATAAAAATCCTTCTGGACCAAAAGATGACAAAGTAGAAACACCTGCTTCTTAGACACAGTGGAAATTATAATATGAAGGACTTCTTTGAACCAGAAACAGGGACTATTATCTGGAATGAGGAATTTAAATGCCACACAGGAGTGTAACTTCAACTCATTCCTATTTTTTTCACAATTTCAAGACAAATTTAATGTTTGGAAAATAGCTAGACTGGAAATGTTAAAGCCATATCAAATACACAATTTGGGAATGAAAATTAGCTTAGAAGGGAGTCTTAAAAGTAATTTGTTTTTTGTTGTAAAAATCATAAATTCTATAAATAATTTGAAACAGTAAAGAATATAAAATTCATAACCCCTGTTTTTAGAACTAAACATTTTTAACAGCTTTTTATATATGTGTTACAAAAATTGAAATATCCTTGCCAGTAAAATATTGTATTTTTCATTTGTATTTAACTATCAAGAATAAAATAATTTCCCTGTGCTATTAAAATTATATTTAAGCTATATCTAATGGCTTCTCTTTTTACTTTTTTAATTGAAGTATAGTCAGTGTGTGAATGTTGTGTGAATTTCTGGTGCACAGCATAATGTTTTAGTCACACATATACACACGTATTTCTTTTCATATCCTTAATTGCTTCTCAATAATTTTTAAACTACAAGAGTATGCTCAATGCTAAAAATCTAGAAAGTAAGGCAGAAACAGGCAAAAACCTGGGGGAAAATAACCCTTCAGGAATTAATATTTACTTTTAGTGTCCTATCTTTCAATCTTTAAAAATATACATGTTATATGTCTGTGCATTTACAAAAATAGTATATTATGTGGATTGTGTTTATATTGTTCTTTTTTGGTTGGCAAAATATTGAAAATATGTTCCAATAAAAATATTATCTTATAACATGATTTAGTAGGTAAATAGTATTTAATTATCTGGACATTATTTGTGTATTTCTGAAGAGTTGTCATTCTGGTGGATTTAGGTCGTTCTCTCTGAAAAAATTTTGAACATATATCATTTCAAATTTAGATTAATTCTTTAGGGCAAGTTCCCAAAAGTATAATTATTGGGTGAAAAATTTATAAATAAATTTAAATATTTGATAGATATAATAAAACATTTCAATAAATATTGTAGCTATTTATACGTTGACCAACAATGAAAAGGGGACCGATCTCCCCTTTTCCTCCACTGTGACAACACGGGGTATGAGCACTTTACCATTTTTACAGCAGTCTGGTAGGAAAAATGGTACCTTGGTTTTTTTCATTTACTTTTCTTTTGTGTGTAGTGAAGTAAATTTTTTCACATTTATTTCACACTTTTTTATTAGTGAATGTCAACCTATTAATGTCTTGTACTCATTTAAAATTGCTATGTTTATCCTTTTGTTCTCTTGTAAGAGCTGTTTATATATTAAAGGTATCAATCCTTTTGTCTATGCAAAATTTTTTTTTCAATTTGTGATTTTCTTTTCAGTCATCTTTATCCTCTTTCCAGTAAATTAAATTTTAAAACACATATGTAGTTAAATAATTTAATATTTTCCTTTATGATTTCTGCCTTTGAAGTTGTGCTTGGAGGGGGTTACCTCAAACAATCAGGATTATGTAAGTATTCAAGATTTTTTTTCTGGATTTCCATGGATTTTCTTTCTAGTTAGTTCTCTAAAACTTTATATCTGAACCTTAGTAATCCATGATATTAGAATCTAACTTTTGTCTCAGCAATATTTTTTAAAAAGCAAATATGTTACATAATACAGTCATCATAGATAATGAAGACAGATTTTAAAATGCCAACTATAATCCCAGGTAGTAAGATTTTCTTCAACCTCTTTCATTCACCCTCTCTCCCCACTCAATCTCTCTTGCTGACTTCATGAATCTGCGTATGTGTGTGAGTGGTATGGGGGTGGGGGAAGCTACTACGTATGTGAGGGAACAAACAGCACTTTTACATACTCACATTTCTAACCCTCAAAATGGACTTGTGAATTAGAAATTATTCTAATTCAAAGATGAGATAAGAGGAACCTAGGAAGATCAGGGTGCTGGAGTGTACAGAGGCCAGTGCCTGACAAATGTGGATGTGTGCATGAGTTCCTGGGAGTGCTGTTAAAGGACAGACTCTTACTCAGAAAGTCTAGGAGAGACCTGAGATTTCTAGGTGATGCTGATGGTCTGTGGATCATACTTTGAGTAGTAAGGACAACGATAACAATTAAATATTGGAACTTGGTATATACTGAGGTCTTCAGACACCTGTTTCCTTCCACTTTCCCAATGCTTCCTCAGCCGCTATCAGCACATGTGTGTGCCTGTCCTTCTAACAGGTTCCCACCTGAAACAAAGTCAGTTTTCTCAAGCCCCATCTTTATTCACAAGAATAAATATAGTAACAAATGCTGTCAAAATCTGAAAGTCAAAATGAATGATGAAAAGAAATTCAGATGAAAAAAGCCCCAGCATAGATACCACGGAAAAAGTTCCAAGCATACTTTCTGAGGGAACTTGTGAAAGTCCCATTACTGAAATTAATTTTTACAGGAGACCAGAGAATTATATTCCACAGAAAAAAATAGGAGTGCTAAAATACTTCAATTATATTTTCTCATCTATCCATTCTTTAAACATGGAACATCTGCAGTTATTGCTAGGATCAATGCCTATTGTGGAGGTCTCTGAAATGAGAACATTCTATTCCTATAATCTTTCATTCTCAATGTACTCTTAGGAGACAGGAAGAAGAAATTATCACCATTCAGTAGGAGACTAAGATCTTTCAATAGCAAGTGTGGAAAAGAAGGGCATTTGCTTCACACAAATGCATTTTTTGATTTGTGTAATTATGGTATCTGCAAAAGATTTAATTTGACCTTGATGAGAGCAATTATTTTAAACTATGAGTTAAGGAGTCTAAGCTACTGCCCTTGGATTAAACAAGAGTTATGTATGATTTAGACTTTTTTTTCTGGATGGTTCACTAAAACATGACAACTGTAGGACATATTATAGCTTAGGACTAAAGGATCAAATGGGAATTATCCCCCCAAAATGAGACTGCAATCTAGTGAGGGAACTTGATTGAACAGAGCTCGTAATTTCAGTTCAGTACTACTATTTCCTAGGAATAAGTGAGAATCACAGCATTTTTTTAGCTGAGAGAATACTTAAAGGTTTAATTCACCCCCTCTTCTTGACAACGACTTTGCTATTGCTTTTATTTATCAAAAGTAGAAAATAACAAATGCTATTTTTCTTTTAGCATTGGCATTCTGCATGCAGACACATCTTTGCTCTTCCAGTCTACAGAGCCATTCTGATGTTCATACTCATAATACAGATGAAGAGAAGACTGTCTACAAGAGATCATTTTGGTGGAGGAAGAATAAAGTCAGGATTAAGTGTCACATTAATGTAAAAAAGTGTATTTCTGTAGGAGCACGTTTCTCCCATCAATGAGGACAGCTAAGTGCATCAATTTCCCACGCATCAATGGAAGAATAAATCTTGTAGTGATGAGTACATAAAAGATTTTCCTCTGAATAGTGGAGAATACATAGTCATAGGCGCTGCAAGGGACTTTGTAATTACCTCACCCTAATACTGCTGTGGCACCTGTGGAATACACTGAGACCTTTCCCTCTCGTCACTGAATTTTGCAGATAATTTGCATAATGTGTCAAAGCAGAAAAATAATGGATCTGGCTGAAATTTCAACTGAAGTAAATCATGTGGAAAAATGCAGAAGCAGGCATCTCCCTAGAAATATATTTCAATACAGAGAGAGTCAACAGGAAGTCTCAAAATGTTCATTTCCTCATGCTGGAATTGCACTTCTGTTAGAAATCGTGAGTGCTTAGTCCTCTTTCAAAGATATTCTTCCAAAAAAGTAGGTTTCAAAGAAAATAAGTTTATTTTCTTAATAAGATTTCTTTTTTCTACAATCCACCCACTCGGTAAAAGGCATTTTATATAATAGCTCCTTGGCATCAGATTCAGAAATAAGAGGCATGAAATGATGCAATAAAGTTCAGCATTCTTCCTATTACATCCAAGAGACCTGGTTGTCCAGACAATCTCTTTGTCCCCTGTCAGATTCGAAATCTTATTCCAGAACTCTGAACCAAGAAATGCCCAGCAAGGGTGCAAAGTCAGTGATTAGTGGAGAGCCAACAGAAACTGGACTGCCTTCGGAATGACTGCAGAGGATATAGACCCATATCTGGCTTCATGTCCTTGGCCAATCTGGATTTACACATCATGCATTTGCCTAGAGCAAGGAACACTCCTATCCTTTCTGGTACAAAGAACAATAATCTGTTGTTATTGTTGTTATGCTTTCTGGGAAATCACACTGGTCTCTAACCATTTTTGGGGGGTTATTTCCTGGGGCCTTTCTAACTACAGAGAAGTCATTCTTTATTCTGCTTTTAAAGATGAGTCTAGCTCCCAAAATACATCAAAGGCTGCTATATTTTCAAAATATATGAAAAAGAATATTTGAACTTTTCTTCAATTCAAACTTCACCTCTGAATATAACATGGGAGAGTTTATAAATAAATTATGACTAAAAGCTGCCAGGTTTATTTCTCTGATGAGTAAGTCCATTTCTGAATCAATATTTATTTTTGTAAACTATTGACTACTAACTTTAGAACAAGTGATACCACAGAAGATGGAACTCTTGAAGATGTTTCTCAATGGGTCTGATGCACCAATAAGTAAATCTATCAGCCGGACTCTCTTTCTAAGACTCCTAAAACTTATGCTAAGGGACAAGACTGGGAAAGATCTAAAAGCATCAAATGAGACCTCATTAACTAGATACCCAAAAGATCAGAATTTAAGAAAGATGGAAGAAGGAAGGAATGAAGAAAGAGAGGAAGGAAGGAAGGAAGGAAGGAAGGAAGGAAGGAAGGAAGGAAGGAAAGATGTAAGGATGGAAGGAAGGAAGGTGAGTTGGTTTCTATTTGGAACTCTTTCTATACCAAGATGAATGTCTCATTGGTTCTGAGTTTTACTTTGGCTCATGATACAAAATAGGTACATTTCATAGATAGATGGGTACCTAAGAGGTGAATGCTCTCCTTATACAATTGTGAAGCTGCTAAGACTGACCTTGACTTTCCTTCTTGAGGCCCTTATAGTTAAACTCAACTTCGTTAGTTACTTGAAACAAAGGGACAAGAAAGCCTAGAATTCCCTCTGCCCCAACTCTCTGTGGAAGGATGCGTCACTTGGCCCCAATTCCTCACTCTTTGTATCCACATTCTTTGCCATGTAACTTTGCGGAGCCCTCTCAGGGAAACCTGCCCCACTCCTCGACTTTGCCCTCATCCATTGGAATGTCAGCAAATGCAAAGAAAGAGGTTTGAAGGAATGCTTGTGTATTGGGCCTGTATGCTTCTATCTTTTCCATCTCCTTGAGGAGAACTCTCTCAGATAAGCCCATGGTCCCAGAAGGAAGATGAGAGGTTGGTGGAATACATCAATGTTCAGTCTAGCTGAAACTCACAGAACTATCCACACATTCAAAATAGATCAACTGAACCCCAGGTGACCCTCAGACTTATTAGAAATAATAGATAATTGCTCTTTTAGCCACTGTAACAGCTAACTGATATACTTTTTTGGTGCCTTCATGGGGGAATCTAACAAAAATAATTTCTCTCTGGATATCAGTCTCAGGTGCACTTCACAGCTCTTTGCTACATACTGAGATGAAACAATGAGAAGCATCATTTTTATTCTACAAGGGTCTCGCTGAGGGGCTACTATAAGCTAGCTGATATCGAATGGAGGCAGAACAAATGTTGTACCAGTACTAAAGCAATATTGGAATTTATGTTTTGGTGGTAAGCAATAATTGTTACAGTTTCACTAGTGTTATTCCTTGTGAAGGCAACTGAAAGCATTAATAGCCATTATAATCTTTAATGAGTGCTGGTCTTTCCCAAATAAGTAAGAAGTACACATCTTTCATTTCCTGGGAAAACCAATTCAGGCAAAATTTCCAGCTAATACATGACTAACAAGAACCTATTTGCCAGTAACTGCCACCCAGATACTTTTTATAAAGACATGAGAGTTGTCTCTCATTTTCTCAGCTTTCCTTTTTCTGCTTCCTAAAGGACAGTTTTATGTGTAATGTCAAAGCAGACAGGGCAGGAATAAAAAGGAGGCAATTTCTAATGGACGCATTGCATCAATTCACATTATTTCTACCATCTCCATCCCCTTCTGTCTGACAAGGCTTCAGACAAAAATCTCTGTTGAGAGGGGTTCAAAAGTAATTCCAAGCAGTTCATAAGACAGCAGGTGTTCTTGCTTTAGCAACTCTCAAAAAAAAAAAAAAAGTACTAAGAGTGTCATTTGTCTTTATAAGGAAAGATTATTCTCTGATTTTTCAGAAGTATGTCTAATGAATTTTTTAAAGAACAGGATGATAAATAACCTGGTAAATTTTAACCTAATTTCTTAAACATGAACTGAAACTGGCTACTTTAGTGTGTGCTAAAAGGATGTGAATTTGTGTTCCCATTCCTGGATAAAATCGTGTGATTAGCAGTACATTGGTAAGATTCCACACAAGTGAGGCACTAATGGAGACAGTATTTGGAGCCCAAGGGGATCAAGGAGGATGAGGTACTGAGTGTGGATGTAAGAGCTTATCAGGTTGGGTCTGGGTTCCCAGAAGACTTCAGCAGGGATTCAGTTTCTGGCCTGGTCAAGTTTACAAGTTGGCTCTCTAAAAGTGTGATGACTATTTCTAAGGATGGGCATGTAGATCTTGTAGTTGGAAAAGGCCCCAGAATCCTGAGCTCAACAGCCTTGTGGAAGGATGAGATATTTGGTAGGTTGAACCGGAGTCCACTGAGTCACAGGTTGTTCCAACGTGACATAATGCAGGTAAGAAGAGTACAGGAGAAATCAATGAGATGTTAGAGACAGGGACCTAGAGTAAGAGGGGCTGTGACGTTCCCAGTGATTTGGTAATAATGCGTCGCCCTTTCCAAAAAAATAATGAAGGCTCTGGTGATTTTTCACTGTGAGAATGGATAGCTTGTGCAAAGGATGCACCACTGAGGATGAACCTGGGGCCCATGGAGAGGGCTGTTGGGAGGTAGATGGGTGCATAAGGCTGAAAACTCGGGACACTGAAATAACTCCCTTGTTATTGATTTGTCTTCACGCAAACAACGCAATGAGATTTAATTTACAGCACTTTGATCTTAACTTAGAAATTCTATGACGATGTAGGCAATCTTCATCTGGTTCCACATACACACATCACACTGAATAGTATTTTTTACTAAATATGTCATGTAATGAGGACCAATTATTTTACTTATTGAAGTTGATAGTTACTATTGTAGTCATCATTAATAACTAATTTAGTGACAACATTTGTGCTAATTGCTGAACCAAGCATTCCAATGAATCACTTTTAAAGTATAGAATTTAATTTAGCAACATTTTTAGTGGAAATCTGGGACTCAAGAAGGCCAGTTCAGTTTTAAAGCCGAGCATGTTTTACGGAGTTATCCTTTTTTTTTTTTTTCTTTAAACAAAGCCTAAAGTAGCCTTAGCTGGAAGGGTTTCCAAACCAGTTTGTTAACCAGTTAATAGATTAAAATGCTGAAGTGGTAAGCAGATGTCTATTTCTCACTCAGATTACTGAATCTCCCCCAACCCTCAATCTTTCAGTTCAATTCACTAAATTAAATCAAGCAACCATTCAAACCAGTGGGAAAGTACTCAATCTGAGTGGCTCTTCAATTGCTCAAAGGAAAAACGAGGAAGGAGGAGCTACACATCCCATTTTTTAGAACAATCTGCCTCCTTATTTTATGGTTAACATTCTTCCTTATCTCAGCTCTCTGGCGTCGTGCTGGGCACTAACCTCACCCTGTGAAGACACATTGCAAAGGGCTGTTCTTGGCATAGTGGTTCCCTGGGGAAGACCCTTGTTAAAAATGTTCATTCTTAAACTTAGGGATGGAAAACTGAGGATGCTGCACTCTAAATTTGCATTTTATCATCATTATTTTTAATTGAAGTATAGTCAGTTTGCAATGTTTACAATGTCAGTTCCTGTAAAGCATAATGCTTCAGTCATATATATATATATACACACACATACATACATATATTCATTTTCATACACTTTTTCATTGTAGGTTACTACAAGATATTGAATATAGTTCCCTATGCTATACAGAAGAAACTTGTTTATCTATTTTATATATAGTAGTTAATATTTACAAATCTAAATCTGCATTTTAAAAAGTTCTGTTGGAGTGTTGTGAAATCAGGGATGTTTTCCTGCCATCTGGGGTGCTTAGAAGAACAGAACAGCTGACAGAGGACTAGAGCCAGCCTTAGGCAGAACTGTGACATAATCCAAACATCGAGTTTCTGTCCCAGCTCATCTTAAGTGTTCACTTAGAGCTTCCTGGTATGTGGGCAGCCCAGTGTTTACGGCCACTCTTCTCACCGCCCAGAGGACCACTCAACACTATGAGCAGCTGACCCCACCTCCCTTAATGCGGTCCCACCTGGTCATGAGTTGTCACCCAGGACGCTCCCAAGACTTTACATCTTCAGGCCATCAAAACCACTTCTGTCTTGGGGCTTTACTTCAGGGTCTATTCGATCAGGTTGCCAGTTTTGACCAGCTAACATCTCTTAAGCTATCAACAGGTTTATTAAATTTGAATAACATTAAAAATGTTTATGGGCAAGTAATCCTGGCTTAAAACATAATCATTTTGAAGCTTAGGAAAAAAACGAAGGAAAAAGTCATGCATAATCTGACTAGTCCTGAGCATCCCCAGTTTACCCTGACTGCTATCATATGTATCACATGTATAATTTGCATTCATGTGTGTGGTGTGTGTGTGTGTGTGTGTGTATACGTGTGTAATACAGTGTTTTTGGTTTAGCTCCTGCCCCTGTAGCCAGATGGGCTGAGTTGGGATCCTGGCTGTCACCTTGAACAAATCATTTGACCTCTCTGTACCAGTCACCACATCTGTAAAATGGGGATGCTATTAAGACTGATCTCATGGGGCCAGTCATGAGCACAAATGTGGGCACTCTTAGCCACAGTACATCCTATAGTCAGGGACATGCACTCTAGGGTCAGCTACCTGGATTTGCATCCCACCTTAGCAGATTTAATACCCTGGAAGTTTCTTAGTCTTTGTCTCAGTTTCCTTAGCTGTAACATAAGGAACTCACGGGGTAAAAACAAACAAAAGGTCAAACGATACATTATTTTATAGCCTCTGTGTTGTCAGGTGGAAGAGGGCAAGGGACAATTATGAACTAGTCATTTTAGATAAATCTGGCATTTCTGTTATTAGGCTACCATGCTTTTCTATACTAAAATCAACTTCCAAATCACCGTTTTAATTACATAAGAAGAAATTTTAAGTCTTTTTTTTTTTCCTAGGGGAGAGAGAGCTTAAATTCTTCTCAAGTTCTCAAAAGGATCTGTGACCTGAGCATGGTTAAGAACCACTGTGGCTGTAGATTATCATCTTGCCCCCAATTCAATAATTTTTAAGTGTTATATTACCCATTTTGAAAATCTACTCTCTGTTTTAATTTTTTAATTTTTCTGCTAGAATGGTGTCAGACATACTCCAAACTCATATTTCTACTATTAAATTCCATAATATCCTACTGTTTGGTCAGGTGCTCACAAATGGCTGGAGTTTAGAAAAATAATCCCAGAAGTATATTTTCTTTTATCCAAGTCAGATAAAATGCTGGCCTGTCATTTGTACATATGAATAATCCTATATCATTTTGTTTTATTAATGTCTTGGTTTTTTCTAATTTAGGCCTGGGACAATATTTTACATAAATTTTTAATGTATTCAGTATAGAAAATATTCCCATAGGCTTAAAGTTTTATAAATCACAACTCAAAATACCACTAAATAGCAACCTTTAACTGAGGAGTCCGATTAATCTTTGGCTTCAGTTTGATGAGAATAAACACTTGCTTCTATCAAGGCCATCAGTTCACCGAAACCACCACTGGATTAATTTTTTGTTGTAGGCATGAGGTTACTTTTGCATAGTCGCTCATTCCCCATCATTTACCTGAATTTAAGTACGCATGTTATTTGGGTACTGATTTCTGTCCACTGACCTGAGCTCTGATGGAAACTATTACAAATGTTAGGTAATTTTTAGTTCCCTAAGTACCAAAATTTTTAGCTGAGGATCTTTTCTTCCCCCAACATAACTTATGTTTGTGATAGAGTCGGTATTGTAACTAGAGGATGCCTTTTGTCAGTCCTGAAAAATACACTGCTTTAAAAATATCCCTCTGTGCCATTGATGAAATCCAAGAGAACTACAGAGATGGAAGGGATGATGCAGCTGAAAAGCCCCGACGGGCTCCCTGGAACGGTGAGTCACTGAGCGGTGCTCCACGGGAAGTATTCATGGGAAGAGCACACAGTGCAGGAGAATTCTTTTGAGCTGGCAGGGAGCTGAAATGAACAGAAATATCCTCCTCTTGGAGGCTCTTCAGAAAAGGATTTGCTTTTTGTTCAACAACCTTGTGGTTCCAGTAGGGCAGCCGTGGGCTGCGGTGGGATGTGCACACAAACACTCTCCTCAGATGTCCCAGATGAAGCCCGGGGACAGCGAAGATGCTAAATGATGGTCCACTGGGAGTCTGAAACCTTACAGCATTAAAAGCTTTCATCAGACCTGGTAGCATCCTTAATATTTTCAAATGCCCACACGAATCCAAAAATACGACTTTCTGCAATTGAAAATGTAAAATGTGTAGGCTATATATACTCTTTTCTTCTTTGGCTGTAACCTGCATGTGAAAGAGATTTCCTACGAATCTGATACTGACAAATGCTTTTTAAAAAACACCTGTCTGATCAATCAACACTTTCAAGTAGTACCTTTCTAAAAATAAAAGCGCTCCAGTTCATATTTCACTTGCCTTTCTACCTTCTCACCAGTGATTATTCAATGCTGGCCGACAATTAATTGCAATGCAAAGGAGTATTTCAACATGCTTCATAAACCGCTGGGCAGATGTACAGAACATGTGATGTGAGTCTCTGAATGCTGACAGCAGACTGCCCTCTGGGTTTGAATGTGTTATTTCTGGGGTTGTTATTTCCTGTGTAGCCCAATGGGAATAACAAACCCAACAGACTGGCAGTACCTTTCCCCCTTAGATGCTCACAGAGCGTGCCCTTTGGATAATGATTACAGCCACACCCTGCCAGGCTTGTTTCTTTGTGTGGCTGGAAAGATGTGGGGCTTCAGGGAGGACCTGCTGGTACAGGCTGATACATGACCTCACTCCCGCTAGGTTCTCCAGTGGACCCTGCTCAGAGCGAGCAGGATGCTGACAGGCTGCTGCAGTGCCCAGTGCAGCAGCAAACATTGCCATTGAGTTGTCTGGGAGGTCACAAGTCCCATGCCAGGTCACCTCACACTCTCTCCCTGGGAGAAGCTCAGCAAGGAATAATAACTACTTTGTTATCAGAAAAGGGCAGGGAGCTGTGACTTTCTGTAAGATAGCCTCGTATTCTCTGCCTGTCTTTCTGGGGGTGATTTGTAAGATATATTTAAAATGGAGGTAGTGAATGCTCAATACCCAAACTAGGTAGACTTTAAAACTTTAGGGAGCAATTTATGTGCAAAACATTTTTCTTTTATAGAATTCTCCAATAGAGAAAACAGAAAAACGAGCTGAATTTACCCATAAGAAGGTGGTCTTATTGTTTAAAAACTATCTTTAAATTATTTGTAAATGGTAAATATATTTTGATGATTCTTCTATGTAGTGCAAATAACCACAGTAATTTAAAGGCACTAAATACAATCAAGACTCTGGGGATTAAATCCCAGTTAAGCTAAAACCTGTTAACTGAAAGGCAGAGGTGCCACTGAGGGTTCTTTCCGTGGTTAATTCAGGACAGTTGCTATGGGCTTTTGTGGAGCCCAAGAGAAGCTGGGTTCTCCCCCAACACCCAGCGGCTAAATGCCAAATCCAAAAGAAATGTTACCACAATGCTCTGACTAAAGCTTTATAAATCACATTTTATTTTGAAACATGGTAGATAAATGATACCTAAATTGTCAGGTCTAAATTATATTCAAATTCATATATTCTTCTTATGTAATTTATTTTTTGGTCTTTTTTTGGGGGGATAATTAGGCTTATTAATAATTATTAATAATAATAATAATAATAATAATAATAATAATAATTATTATTATTATTATTATTATTATAACAGAGGTACTGGGAATCAAACCCATGACCTTGTGCATGCAAAGCATGCACTCTACCCACTAAGCTATACCCTCTACCCTTCAAATTCATATATTCTTAAATGAATTTAGTCATTTGACTTTTTTCATATCCAAATTCAGATGGCAGCCACTTAAAATAGTAATAATGATGATGAACTATTTATGAGTGCTGACTTATGCATGTGATTTCACATGCACTATCTGCTTTAATCCTCCACTGCAAGGTAAGCTTTGTTATCCCAGATGTGGAAACTGAGAACCAGAAACAAAGGAACACTGAAGTCACATCATTAGTAAGTGGGTGGTGCAGAAAGTCTAATCTAAGTCATTAGATTAGGACACGTGCCTGCTGCTAGATACAACACGTGGTCTCTGGTGCTGTGAAATCACCTGGATTCCTTTAAGGTCCTTTATACGCTTTGTAACTGAGATCCTACGAAAATGTAATTTACTAATAATTTACTGTGGAGCATGTAATGAGTAAGAAAGAACATTAAAAAGCAACAATTCTTCTTTCAGTCTCCACTGTCTTCCTGATCACTTGTACCATTTGTTTAGAGCACTGGAAAAAGCAAAGCAATGACAGTTAACTGTATTCTGCCAGAAAACCATTTTAAAAATTTGTAGCAGGCAGGACTCGTATTAATTGCTTCTTATTTGTTTGTTTACTGACAATCTTATTGTCTAAATTCTCTCTGACTATACTTTAAGGTTGCACCAGCACCTCCTTGATCTAAAGCAATATTTTCACTTTGGTGTAAGGCATAATTGTTGAATCCAAAATATCACACTCTAATAAAAGGAATAATGGCATTTTCATTACAGGTAAGAAATGCTTTTTCTTATCTACTCCAAATTCCAGAAATGTCTTAGGATAAACAGAACCAAGGGAGAAATTGCTTATTTCATCACAGGGAAAAAAAAAAAAAACAGAATAAAGGAGGTATCAAACATTTAAGTGAATTTACATACAAAAGTACATGAAAATACAGCAAAACTCTAGTATCCGTAATATCTCTAAAACATAAGCAGCCATTCCTTCCTTTTGAAAGTCTTTCTTGATTTTGAGGAGTCTCTGGAGCAGGGATGACAGGCAAAACTGAAGTTGTCACGATCTGCTTAATCAAGTGTCTCTTCAACAGTGTCCACAGGGAATACACAATGTCTAATGAGGTTTTAGGATGATTTGTTAGAATAAGCTTTCCATCAGACACAGTTCTTTCATTAATTATGATTTCCCCCGTAGAGACTAAGTAAGCAGTGTTTCCCTGTCTTAAAATTCAAGTTCCTCCTAAGTACATATGAATTCATAAAGTAGAAGTAAAGGTTGACTCCACTTATTGAAGAGAATCTGCAAGTGAACATCAAACTAGATGGCATGAGTCACTTATATCTGGCATCCTAAGGACTCTTCTGATCTCAGAGAATAAGACAGGAAGCTGACTTAATTGAGTCATGTAGAGAGAAAAGGGTCCAAGGCAAGGAGCATGAGATGGGGCCACTGAAGCTGGAGAAGAAGGTCTTCAAGAGAGCACTGCTGGGACCAGACAGTGGTTCAAAGACAGGATGTGAAAGGAGTACACATTTTTAGAAACAAATGAGCTTCATTGAAAAAGAAGAGATGTGCATACTGTTCCATTCCCCTTCAGCTAAAAAAAAACCCCCAAACAAAAAAAAATCTCATTCATAAAAAAAAGAAAAATTAAAACTACAAATTAGGTATGATTTTCACTTATCTGTCAATGTTAAATTTTTTTATACTGTTCTATATGCTGAGAATAAGTACAAATAGGAGACTAAATTTGGTGTAACTTTTTTGAAGGACAATTTGGTGATACCTATCAAATTTAAAAATATCAATTTCTTCTGACTTAGAAATTCTGTCACCAAATATTAATTCTACAGATATATTTATATGCACAAATAATTAAGTAAAAGGCTAGTCATTGGAACACTGTGGGTAATGGCAAAAGATGGAAGCAATCAAAATATCCACCAATAGATTGATAAAATTAATTATAGCTCATGCATATAATAGACTACATGTCAACCATTAAAAGTAATGTGGTAGATCTCCATGCACAGTTAGGAATAAATCTCCTTGCTATACTATTAAGAGACACAAGCAAGAAGCAGAATGGGGGTCTACTAGATCCTAGCATTTGGGTAAACACACCAAAGGTCTTCGTCAGGAAATCCACGAATAGAAGTCACCTGGAAAGGGTATTGGAAAATCAAAAGACTGAAGGGATGGGGGAATTTACTGTTCACGAATATCTTTTGATACTGAAGAGGTTTTTATTCATGGGCTTGTAGGACCTATTCAAACCGATTAATCAATCAATCATTTAGAAAAGGCTTTGAAAGAGGAAGCTATCTAAAAATAAGCAGGTTGCAAAGTCAGGTCAACGTGGGTACATTGTGTTAACGACATGGCTCAGAGAAGTGGTTCTCAAATATCTTGGTCTCAGGAGATTTTTAAGTCTTAAAATGTTTGAAGACCCAAAGAATTTTGTTTCTGTGAAATACTTAGTGTATTAAACCTAAAACTGAGACATTAAAATATTTATTTAACAATTCATTTAAAAAATAACTAAACACATTTTACTAAAAATAATTGTTTTAACCCAGAAAAATTACTGAGGGGAGTGATGTTTTTCCATTTTTGTGATGTCTAGCATGAAGACAGCTGGATTCTTATATCTGGTTCTGTATTCAGTCTGTTGCAACACATGAGTCACATTAAGTAGCTTCTAGTGAACTCCACTGAGAACATGGAAAGTGAAAAGGGCAAACGACATGTTGGTATTATTAGAAGAATATTTACGATCTCATGAAAACCCTAAAAACATCCTGGGACCAGGCTGTGAGATCCACTGGTCAGACTGAAAACAAAACATTACAACTGATTTGTCATGACAGAAAAAAGAAAATTGTCTTCTTTAGCTACAGTTCAATTTACAGAACTCTCTAACTCCACTGGTAATATTAGCCTGTCCTAACACAGGTTAATGAAGCTCAAAGAAGACAGTGGTGACTGATAAAGGCAATATTCTAGGAACAACAGCCTACTACGCTCCATTTTCCAATGGAGTAATTTTAGCAAAATATTCTTCTTTATTCAGCATAGTTTCCAACGCTGGCCAAACAAGATCATCTTTTTTGGAAAATAAAAATCTAGCTCCAATATATTCATATTTTAATTTAAGAAATAGCGAACTCTTTCCCCATTCTCCCTGAAACCACTGCTATATCCACATTACTCAATTTCTGTACAATGGAAATTGCAGCTTCTAAGAGAGGAAGCCTGCAAGGGTTAATGAAAGCTGTAATTAACATGGCAATAAATAGCAGTAATTTCTCCTTTCAGCAAAGTTTTTATTGAATGTGCATTATGCTCACTCACTGTGCTCTGGGCAGGCAATAGATGAGTGAGCGAAACAAGCCTGCAACCTGCCTTCCTGGAGCTGATAGTCTGGCTGATAGGCATTAATCAAAAAGTCTCATGAATTACTAATATTAATGAAACAAAACTAAAGTAAGCTTTGAGACCACATTCCAGGGCCTGCCACCTGCCAATGTTTGGGGAATCAGAAACGTGTTCTCAGAAGTGAGATTTCAGCTGAGCTCTGAAGGCAGTGTAGGGGTTAATAGGCAGTGAGGGTGGGAGATGGAAGGTTCTTCGTGGAGAGGAAACAGCATTCTTCACAGAGTCCCTGAGGCGGGAGGGATGTGATAGGTCCCAGGTGCTGAAGTTAGGTCAGTGTGGCTGAATCACAGAGAGCAATGTCAAGGATGATGCAAGATGTAGCTGTCAACATAGGCAGGGGTCAGGTCATGTGGATTCTTGAATGCCCTGGTAAGGATTTAGGTTCTTATACTGAGAGCATCAGGAAGCTGTTGAAAAGTATCACAGACACTTGTTAGAGTTTTACCGGTATGTTTACTGAATGCAAGGGCAGGTGGCCTTGCAACTAGCCTAATGCAATGATTTTCAATTGAAAATGGAACTTACCATCTGCTTTTTTAAGGTTCAAAGAATAAATACTCTGTGATCTCAATTAGTAGTGTGTGATAGAACATTCTAGGTCCTTACAAAGAGTTTTATTTGAAATCATCTTTCCAATTGCTAGAGAAAGCTTCAAGGAGAAGTGAACTTTCAGGATGATTATCTCAAAAGTGTGTAAATGTCCCTCCAATCCTCTGATTCTAAGAGTTTTATCCAAGAATTAATTAATAACCAGAACTGTCCACTGAGACCATTGTAGTTTAGCACTTGACTCATCTGCCCTTAGCTCAGCTTAAATGTTTCAGCCTCAACTTCCAACAAAGGCTGTTATAGGGAAATATTTTATGGTCATTGCATCTGAATTTGTTGCCAACATGCTATTAGGACAAGGTCTATTATATTATTTAGAGTTTCCCACAAAGTCCTGCATAGAGAAAACAATGTTAGAATTGAGTACCCCAAAACACATTGTTTTCCCCAAGGAGCTGATACATTTCTTTCTTTCTTTTTTTTTTTTTTTCATTAATGAAAACAAATTAAATTGCCATGTTGGCTCACTATGACTGTCAGAGTTAAGTTCAATGGCATTAACTACAATGACTCTTGTGCTTTCTCTTCTTTGCTTCATTCCAATTACATTTTGCTTGTGTTACATCAACCTGAAATCTATCCTGTAAGCTATCTCTAATCCTTTTATGGTGTGACATATGGAACACATAAATACATGTAAACAAAACTATGCCTTTAATTCCAAGTTCACCCAACATGTTGACAGGAGCTCAAACATTAAGTCCACTGTGATCATTTTATTACCAACACCTTTTCTTTTAACCTTGCCGGTGTAGGTGGGACAAGGAAGGGGTTAAGATCTATCTACACCACTGCAAGAATGACTGAACATTACATACAATAAAAAGTAATAAGGTATGCTTAAAGAGAGTCTATTTAATTATCTTATTGATATAGTTTCCATATAAAAATCAGGCTGGTAGCATCAAACATATGGGCCATGGCCTCATTCCAAACTGCTGAAGCTCATTCTGGATCACTGATGATTTACTAAAGGCTCACTCACCATTGCTGCCAAGACAGGGAGAGTGTATTGAAATGTACACTTCAGAGCCAAATGTAATGCCTTCTTGTCTAAGAAAGGTGAAGCCAGGACAGTACAGCAGAAGAGACTTCTAACAATGGGAGTAGAAGACCCTGGAGAAACTTCAGGGGGAAAAAAACCCAAATAAGAAGGCCAAGAAGTATGTAGTTGCCACCTGTTTTTGGATACTTGAAACATTATCTCTACACACAAACACACACTCACACATAACAGCCTAAACATAGAACACAATCATGGTAGAATTCTAAGATCATCCCCAGTGATCCAAGCCCTTGCACTATTCTCTCCCTTGAGAATGGTCAAAATCTGTAACTTGCTTTCAACCAGTGGAATGTGTATGGCAAAGGTGGAGGAATTTTCAGATGAATTAATTTCTTTAATAAGTTAACTTCAGATTAATCCAACAGGAGATCACCCTGGAGTGGGAGTGTCCCAAGCAGGGGAGCCCTTCAAACAAGGGCCTAGAAATCAGAGACTCTTTCTCCTTCTGGCCTTGAATAAGCAAGTTTCATGAATTTTACAATTATGAGAAAATACATTCCACCAACAACGACATGAGCCTAAAAGGGGAACCCAAGACGCTGATGGGACTCCAGCCCTGAATGGCACCTTGACTTAGGTCTTTCAAGACCCTGAACTGAGGACGCAGCTAAGCCAAGCTCAGCCTCCTGACCACAAAAACCCTGAGATACTAAATGTATGTTGTTTTAAGTTGCTAAATTTGTGGTAATTTGTTACACTGCAATAGAAAACTAATAAAATGGTGTAAAGGGTACCATGCTGGAAGCACATACATTGCTTAATCAGTACAATGTTAGTATTTGGATAGAACTGGAAGAAAAATTCACAGGTATTCACATATGCACACATACACATGTGTGTACTTCCATGAACACTCAAATTCGTCATCAAGGGAGAAAAAGCAACCTTGCTTTCCTTACCATCACTCCCAAATCTGCCCCATCTTTTGTCTTACTCATCTTAGTCAAATGCGCATACATTCATTTAGGGTCCAACTATAAACCTAAGACTCATCATTGATTATTCATTGTCCCAGATCACTTCTAACACGTTCTCACCAAGTCCTACTACTTTATTTTAATGCCTTTTCATCATATTCATTAGCTCTGTCTCTACCGCCATTCACGAGCTCTTCTCTGAAACAAATGAGGCTTCTACCTGATCTCCCTGTCCCTAATTTCCTCACCACCACCGGCCCCCCACCAGCCCACACTCCTTTCCAATCATGGGTGTGCTCTCTGGAATCATCAATGGGAAGGAAGTGAGGGAAGGACAAGGAGTAGAACCGGTCTGTAGGTAATGGGGGTAAAAGGCAAGAGATGAAACACCAGAGGTGCATAGGAGATCGTGGAGAAATGTACAGACCATGTTATGGACTGATTGTTATCCTTAAAGCAATGAGAAACCACTGAAGGATTTACAACAGAAGAGTGGCAAAACACAGGACAAAACCGAACAAAACCAAACAAAGCTCAGCATAGTCTTCCCCTGCAGGAAATCATTTTTAATTTGAAAATGAAGTTTCTATCATATAAATCGACAACTTTCTTGAGAGGAAAAGCTGTTTACTAACTCTATAATCTTGAATTGATTAGTTAAAATCATAATTTTTGGCAAACAGAATTTGGAAGCTGAAATAGTAACTACTGTAAGGACCTGGCATAGCAATCATTCAATAAAAGTTCTGCCTTGTTCTCTGCTCATTTGCTCAAGGGTAGGACATGAAACAGTATTCCTTCTGTTCATTAATAATGAATGAAAGCTTGCTGAGTGGGTTTGATCTCAGGGAGTGGGCAACATTTAAATAGCAACAAAGTTAACAACTACTAGCAGTTAGTGAACAAAGTTAGGAGAAAAAGAAGGTCATGTCAATAGGGAATATTGTTATATTTGGACAATTGAGTTAGTATAGGTCAGTAGAAAGAACTACTAACTGATATGAAATGACAGAATCCGGGTCCCCTCCATGCAAATGGAAGGGATTTTATTCACCACCTCTATCTCTACAACTCTCAGATGCGAAGAAATACTTGAAGACTGTGTCTGTCCATCCCCAAATATTCTTGAGAACAAAGTGGCCACGCCTAACTAGCTACTCTGCTTTGCCAAAGGTATCCGGGGCTGAAACACTACACTTGCTCCTGTCCTTCATTGCCTATCCTTTCCCATGCCTATAGAATATATATTCTTGGGGGAAAACACATACTACATGGACTCAAGTCTTAAAAAAGTCTAATCCCAATTCTCTAGTTTGTGGATTGGAAGGAAAATTTCTGAGAATTTAAACAGAGAGCAAGAGAACATTCTTTTCATTCTTTATACCCAGATGACACAGATTTTTTAAGGATGACACCATCAAGGGAATGACTGGGCAGATCATGAAGCAATCTGGTGGTCACATGGGAACAGTCTTTTTTTAAGGCCACACTCACATTTTGGGCTGTGGTTGTTTGAGCCATGTAGAAAGTGTCAGAGCTGCAAACTGCACAGCTCACCAGATGCAGGAGTGGGATTTGCCACTCCAAATATGCTAAAGCCTGGATTGAGCCAAAAATCAGTAGGAAGAAAATACAAAGAGGGTTCTCTTCTCCAAGGCCTGAAAGGACATGAAATTCTATTAGATTGAACCATGTGGAACTGCCAATATTTGACAATGTCTGCCTACAAAGATGGCTCATCCAATGTACTGCAGAAGTAAAGAGGAGAGAATCGGCTTTAAAATATCAGTGAGATGACCCATATATCTCTCTAGGCTAAACTAATAAAAGTACATAAGCAGAAAAACATACGTTGATATAATCAAGAATCATGACTTTTACATTCCTTTTAAAGGCTGGTTTTGAAAACTAGTGACTTATGCCAATACTTCTATTCTAACAAAATGCTCTTAAATAAGTCAAAAAGATTTGTTGAAATAAAACAAATTAAGTAATTTAATACAAAACAGCCTTGATATTTTGTTCACAATCACATTTTGAGAAGTAGGATTCAGACCTGGTGATGCCAGTGAAATGTTAAGTGCTCAGATAATGCCTCCTCACTCTACCTCTCGGCATCTCTAGGTTCTGTGCACAAACATATCTGTTTCCATTACACTACAGGAAATTTGATCACATCAGTTCTCTCCCCACACCTTGAAGAAAAATTGAAAGATGTAGACTGGAGAATGCTAATATGCACCAGAAGGAAACCTTGGCTGCCAAAAAATGTTCTTATTGTAGGGACAATAGTGACTTAACATGATTGGAAAGGCTGTGGATAATACAGTTATAGCCCAGGAGTGATAATATTTATGGAAGAAAATAGTGCTGTGCTTTTTTCTCTCTTTACTGGTTATTTCTTACCTATTTTTAAAAGTAAAAGTATTTGGAGACTCCAAAGTGATATTTTATATAAATAATAACCAGCAATACTACACTCTTTTCTTACACAAAGAAAACGTGATGCCAGGACTGGGTTCTTCTGACTATGTCAAGATCCGGTTTATACCCCCTAAGTCCAGTGATTCCCAAGACTTTCAAACCTGACTTGGCGGCCCTCTCCCCCCTTACTCATACAGATAGAACTAATAAAAAGCAAAGGACACATTTGCCTGACTGTGAAGTGACTAAACTTCAACTATAACTTTTTAACCTGAAACTTTGATTCTTTTTCTTAGACCAGTAAACAATAGGTCTTTAAGGAATAACTCTATAGAACAGCATTTGTGGTCCAATATGATAAGCACACAGGGAACGAAAATCCACAAATATCCTCCCTTGCCAGGTAACACAGAAATCTCCTGGGAGCTGCTATCCTTCTCTTTCCTTATACTGATAATTAAGAATACCATATACATGACTCAGTGAAATGTCCACAGATCCTGTGCTCTTTTCCTGATACGCAAATCATGGCAGAAGGCTTCTCATACATCCAAGATGACAAACTATCCTTTGTTCAGGATTCATGCTTCAAATGGAGACAATGAAGAACCTGTGTTTTGCTTGAAAAAGCACTAGGTTGGGATTCCTCCTTAGATTCCACCACTGGCTGCTCTCCTCCCGCTTGTATCTTATATGTAGATGTCCCCTGGCCTCTATCCTTACACTACTTCTATACTGACATCCCTTTGTTGGGTGCTTTTATTGGTACATTTTCTCTCTTTCTCTCTTTCTTTCTTTCTTTCTTTCTCTCTTTCTCTCTTCCCTTCTCTCTTCCTTTCTTCCTTTCCTTTTTTTTTTTTTTTTTTTTTTTTTTTTTTGGCTCCTGAACTCATCCACACCATTCTCCCACTCTTCTGACCTCTGCAATCTGAAATATTGAAAGAACCAGAACCTGGAGCCAAAGGACTCTGGCTTTGAACTAAGTGAATCTACAAGTTCAGTAACCTTACTTAATGTCATTTTCCATGTCTGTTATAGAAACAATAGTCTTTACCCCATGGACTATTACAAGGAGTAAATGAGATGCAGTCTCTGTAAAGCTCCTGGGAATGCCAGGTCTAGAGAATTATTCAACAAATTGTTGTGTTGAGGAGATAATAATGATGATAATTGTGTACTAGATTTCTATGTGTATGTTCACAGGCAAACTGAAACTGAATTCATCACTTTTCTTTTCCTGACCTGGTCATTGATACCATCATCCACCCAGATGGCCAAGTACATAGCCTAAGATTTCCATCTTTATTCCTTATATACTTTTTTTCCAATTGGTTGCTAGAAATGGACAAACCTAGTGTATTAATATCATTTTTTATTTCTTCTGCTGCTCTGGTTTATGCCTTTCTCACCTTTCCTCCTAGGTTTTCATCATAATGTCTCAGTTAGACTCCTCACCTCCAGGTTTGTTCCACTTCTTCCTCTATAATAGCACCAGAGGAATCTTTCTAGAATATGTTATGCTTCACTTCATCTTAAAACCCTTCTATATGAGGGTCAGTTGTGACAATATATGTTAAAATATTGTGAAAAGATCTTTTAAACTTTATACATGGCTGCTCTTACTACTATCTTAGAATGATGTAAAAGCTTTTGTATCTTGGAAAGGGAAAATAATTTTTTGCTGTGTACTTACTTTTGCTCATACTAAGTGATAGGATGAGGGAAAAGGAGAAAGATAAGATGACAAAGAAGAAGATAAATGCATACTAATTGTTCTATACATTAACGGTTGCATGAAAATATACACAGAACCAAAAATACATCCATAGGACCAAAATACATGAAAATATAACAATAAAAAGTTTGAATGCAAATCTCTGCTTACACTATACTTACAACTCAACATGGTAACAAAGTACCTAAATTTTAAGAAAATGAAAAGTTAAGGAATTATTCTTGTCAGATATGATTTGTAAGAATAGAGAATTAGACCATTTTCTAGAGAAAATGAGCTTTCAGAAAGACATTTAGAAAAGGAAGAGTAAGGAATGTTGTTGTTTGGTTGGTTTGTTGGTTTGTGAGAGCTGTATCAAATGTATGAGTTAGCAGATTATATGCAAACAGACTTAACCAGAGGTAAAAGGTAATAGTAGATATTTTAAAAAGCAAATAAAATTGACAGAAAGCAAGAAAAAAGCTTAGGCAAGTTTTCAAAGATTTTAAACGTGAAGCAAAAGAGTGGTAATCTTGCCTAACACACACACACACACACACACACACACACACACACACACACACACCAGTGGTTGAAGGATTTCCTGGAATAGATGGTTACAGAAATAACTGAGCTTAGAAAACCAAATCATGGAAGAACGTTGTACCAGATTCCTAGTTAAAAGAGAATAAGTGAATGAGAGAGATAGAGAAGAAAGAGAGAGAAAGAGAAGTCTGACTATGGAAAAAAAGAAAATTATCATCTTTATGATACCTACTAAGAGGAAATAGTTTGAACTGTTACTTTCATCTTTTACAAATGAGTTGAGAAAACCAATTTAACTAAATTAACACAATTAATTAGGGGTGGCCTGGAATGGAATATATCTACCCATGTATCCACAATCAAAAAGCATTTGTATTTGTCCATCGACAGATGACTGGATAAAGAAGTTATGGTATATTTATGCAATGGAATATTACTCAGCTATAAAAAGAATAAAATAATGCCATTTGCAGCAACATGGATGGACCTGGAGGTCATCATTCTAAGTGAAGTAACCCAGAAAGAGAAAGAAAAATACCATATGGTATCACTCATATGTGGAATTTAAAAAAAAAAAAGAAGAAGAAGAAAAGAAAAAAAAGACACTAATGAACTCATCTACAAAACAGAAACAGACTCACAGACATAGTAAACAATCTTATGGTTACCAGGAGAAAGAAAGTGGGAAGGGATAAATTTGGGAGTTTGATATTTGCAAATGATAACCACTATATATAAAAATAGATAAACAAATATCTTTCATATAGCACAGGGAACTATATTCGATAGCTTGTAATAACCTTTAATAAAAAGAATATGAAAATGAATATGTATATATACGCATGACTGGGACATTATGGTGTACACCAAAAATTGACACATTGTAACTGACTATACTTCAATAAAAAAAAAATCAAAAAAAGCATTTGTTTTGGTTAACATCATGGCACAAGTGATCTATCTGAAACAACACTGCAAATTGCATCTGCAGACAGGTATTTTAAAACTGTCTTAACTAATATTTCAACCTTACCCCCATCTAAACAACCTAAAAATTAGAATGACTGCAGGAAAGCAAAAATGTAATTTTTATTATTTTCCTTATGCATGTAGATAATTATGGGTTAATTATATTTTTCAGAAATACATTTAACTGAAAAATTATTTTACCTAATAGCATTAAGTCAGTCAACAAGTCACATGATACATATTTATAAAATCTCTCTGAAATTCATCTCTTCCTTTTCATTCTCACTGACATAGCCTTCATTTCAGACTATCATGGTTTATTCCTTATCTGGTTTGCTGCAATAAGTTCCTAAATCGCACCTCCAATTTCTTCCACTCCATGTTCCACATATCTGCTACAATAAACTTTAAAAAAATTCAAAGCTAAACACATAATATTCCTGATGAAAATCTATCACTTCCTCTCTCACATCTTTAAAAGAAAGTTGAGAAACCTTTAGCGAAGCCTTACCTCCTCCTTCTTCCATTCTCCCTGCCAGCTCTACCCTACACGGCCTGACTCCATGTGTATTGAACTATTCTCAGGATGATGTCTTAGAAAACACTAACTGTTAGAAACTACAACCTTTAGCTATCTACCTAACAATTCCTATTATTTAATAAAAATCAGATGACAGCAGTATTCTGGTAAACAAACTGGCAGTGGACATTTGAGGAGAGAATTACTGGATTTAAGTTTAGTCCTTTATCATTTATAATTTGCTTGCATTTATTTTTTACAAGCAGATTTTATATTAGACAGAAAATCCAAAATACTCATTAATTAACGACATCAAATATTTAAAGCAAACACTTAGACATAAGTAGCATCCAAAGCAATAAACAGGCTGCCAGACTGCTTGAGGGCCAATCCTGGTGTATATGATTCCTTTCCACCAACTCTTACTGTGTCCTCACCAGCTTCTTGGTGGGTTCAAGTATTTCTGCAATTTTTCGTGAGTTCCAACAGATGCTATGACATTCAAAGAAGTATCTAATCCAGTACTGTTAAGTCAATACTCTAATTTGGTCGAGACAGTTTAAAAAAATCATACTGTATAGCACAGGGAAGTATATTCAAATGTTGTTGTAACTTACGGTGAAAAAGAATATGAAAACAAATCTATGTATGTTCATGCATGACTGAAGCATTGTGCTGCACACCAGAAATTGACACAACACTGTAAACTGACTATACTTAAATAAATAAATAAATAAATTTATATACACACATATATGTGTATATGTACACACACACACACACACACACACACACATACATACCTAAAATAAAAAAAAAAATGGGACCCAAAATTGACCAAAAAATAATCTCTGGGGAAACATCACATTGAACTTGCTGGCAAAGCTGATCAAACTAGTGGTCTAGTTACATTAATTGCTCATATAGTCACATCTTAGAGCTCACTAAGAAAATAGGAATTTTTTTTAAAAGGTACTTTTGATACATGATACAGAAAGCATACTACTTTTTCTCCATCTTGTGTCCAATTAATGAGATATGTAATCTTTATATTTGAGCTCACTGAAAATTGAATAGCACCCACTGGAGAGTAGATAGTAACTCAGTTTGGTCTAGGGTCCCCATGTCACAGCTGCCATTGAAAACAAACACAAAACTGTTTTTCCTAAGTAGGTATTTTTTCTGAAATACTGCAATAGTGTGGTTATTAAGTGTTTATGTGACCTATTATTAATGATTTTTCTGTACACTCTTTTGTGATTTTGGTTTACAAAATATTTCATGTCAACAGAAATAATGACTCATCTAACAGCTTCCATGCCTTCCTACTCCAAAAGTAAAATTAATACACAAAGTAAAAGAACAACATTTATGAAATCAAAGTGCCATTTTGTCAGAATAATGGTGCATACTCTTACTTTTTCCTATGATTATTAAAGTTCTTAGGTCATTTTGAATTAGCTAATTATATTCTCAAGTAAGGAATTTATTTTTACTCTTGGATTTTACAGTCACAAAGAATTCCCAGATTCTGAGAAGTTATGGACACTTGATATTTGTTTGAACTAGATTAACATAAACAATGAATTTTAGGCAGTGTACTTATAATTTATTAATAAAGGTTAAACCATGTGTAAACCATCAACACTGAAATAAGTAACTATGAAAAGCACAAATCAAAATAGCATTAAAATTAGTATCTAGCGCCTTTATTCTCACTTTTATTTGCTAGCCCCTTAAATATAACTCTTCCACATCATCATCTTGACAGTCTGTGATGCTATGTTTTTACAGACTTCCTGTCCTGCAGACTTCTTTTCAGAAGTTATACTTACAACTGCTAACACTCAAGTGTCTTTTCATCAAATAAAGAACATAGTAATTTCTTAACTCTTTAACTAAAAAAGCATATGTTGAAGATTCTCTAAATTGGAACTGTTTCCTGCTCTCTTTTAATAACAAATTCCTAGGTTTATAAATTTGATAACCTTACCAACTCTGAGGCTCATTTATTTAATAAATCTTTAACTGCAAGCAATGTGCAAATACTGTGTTTGGATGTGAACAAAATTAACAGGCTCCTTGCTTTTACAGGGGGTGACAGTTTGGTGGAAGAGATTGGTGTTAATCAAATAATTACAAAAACATATAATTTTAAAATATGATGAATGCAATAAAAAAAAACCCTATAAGATACTATGATATGCTTGGGAGACTTGAGAAGTCTTCACTGAAAAAGTGATGTTGAGCTAAGATCTGAAGTATGAATAGAAGTTTTCAAAGCTACTGAATGGGGAGGAAATAGCATCTCAGGCAGAGGAAAAATACGTGGAGAGTCCTTCAAATGGGAAGGCACACAGTTAGACACAAAGATGGGCCTAGTATGTTGAAACTACAGAGAACTTTCTATTTCCCACAAATTGAATCTATTGACTTATTGGCTATTCAGTTAATGTATATGGCAGCTTCTTAGTGGTTAATCTAAGTATGGGTTTCTTATACCCATATTCTATATAAGGATCATCATCATACTCTTTATTACTTCTCAAAAAATCTGCTAGGAACAACATAGGTATTTCTCAGTCTTTGATGATCTTTCTTCAGTAGCTGTAGTAGAAACTGCTATGATGAGTAGCTGTAGGAGTTCAGTAGGGACCCCTGATCATTGGTCGTTGGACAAAAACAAGACCCTCAATACAACTGAGAAGACTCCAGGCTGTGGGAGTGTTTCCAGGTGGTAGCAAAACAAAAATGTGCAGAGGGGACTCCAAACTTTTACTCTATATTCTAATGATTTTCAGTTGCTTCCACGGGGAGAGTATAGCTCAAGTGGTAGAGTGCATGCCTAGCATACACAAGATCCTGGGTTCAATTCCCAGTACCTCCTCTAAAAATAAATAAATAAATAAACCTAATCACCCCCCTACAAAAAAATTAAATTAAATTGCTTCCAGATGAGCTAGAAACATACTTGTTTGCTAGGTAAATAACAACAACAGTAGCAGTAACAGGAAATCAAACACAGTACTGCTGTGAATTTGAAGCAATCTCAACAGACAAGGGGTGTGCCTTTCTAATTACTTTCAGAGAAAAGGGTTGCAAGTAAATTACTCTAAAACACCAACCCCATTTTGGGTAATTAACTTCTACCTTTTACCTGCTCTATATTTAAGGGGCTAATCTGTGTATTCTTCAGGGCTACATTCAATAACTAGCTTAGCTTGGAGCAGTCAACTGAAGCAGATATTCTATGAAAATCTAGAGAAGTAGGTGATCATGCTAGAAAATCAGACAGCTGGATGCCAAGACTGAATTTTCTTACTCCTTTGGTTTCATTCTCATGTCACAAATAAGTGGAATCTAGCTTGGGCTGAGGTGTTCCAGAATTCTGATCCAACCTTGGGGGTTAGTCCAAATTGGACATGCTTGAGGGCTGCAGTTGTAGTGACCAACCAATTCAAAAAGCAATATTTGAGGGAGAAACTGGAAAAAGACCCAAAATATAGTTTCCCTAAAGACCATGGAACAAACACATAAGGCATCCAAATCAAGATAGAGTAACCAAATGATAACAAGGGCTGAACACTGAATAGAGGAGACAGAGTCCAGAGGAATTCTCCAGGCTGGAGAATGCAGCTACGTTTAACAGAGCACACACAGCATTCAGCATTAAAGGGAAAGCACTGGTAAGAATGCCAACTCAGCCTCCAATGCTGATGGACTTTGAATCAACTGCACTTGAGATATCAAGCTATTGATATGCAGTTTTATAATAGCCATAGTTACAGAAGCATTCGTACTTATTTCGTACTTAATATAGAATAGGAAAGTTACTGAAAACTTACACCATTTTCATACAGTATCCTTTTTACAAGAAATCGTGGGGAAATACTTCTTTTACTTCTCAGAGTTAACACCAATGCATTCTCCCGAACAACTCATTATTTTTTAACTTACTGGTACTGTGAATCTTAATAGTGTTTCCTTCCTTGGACTCGCTGGTAGGAAGCTCAGAGCCAAATTTGTGACTCATTTCTAACAATTACTCAGGAATCCATGGCATGCATTTTTGCTTCCCTATTTCATACTATTCTCATGCTGTTATATTCTCTTCTCTTTGACATCTTCATTTTACCTTGTACTAAGCTGCTTTATGACAATCATTTGCTGTTGAGGGAGGAGAAAAAAGTCAAATATAAATGAAATATCTTAACCTAAATATGTGGAAAATACTAGATTTTTTTTATAAAAGGAGAAAATAGATATTTTGCTCATTATAAATGCAACATATGCTCATTTTAAAGGAAATCAAATAAAAGAACATAATATATCAAAGACCTCTCTTAACCATCCTCTCTTCTCACACTTATAAAAATTTTGTGCTTTATTTTTCCCTCCTCGAGAGAGAATATATATATATATACATATACATATACATGCACACACATACACACACATAATATCCATAATATGCATACACACATATTTATATAAAGAGGATGCACACATACACATATATACACACATAAGCTCATATGTATAAATATGTATGAAAATACACAAGTAAGTGGTACCATATACTGTGATCTAGTCTCTAAATTATTTTTTTCACTTAACAACTTCTAGAGTTTATGAGTTGTTACATCTCAATACATGTAGATCTCTCATTCTTCATCTATTAGTCTTTTGTAGTAGATATGACATAGCTTATTTTACCGATTCTCTACTGAAAGATATTAGGGTGATTTCTAGACATTTACTATTATTGCAATGCTTGCAACATAGTACTTCCCTGCTGACTTATTCAGTAATACTCTCAGGCCAAGTTCCCAAGCATGAAATTACTGGGTCAAAAGTATGCACATTTAAAATTTTGCTACATCTTATTTGATTACTCACCAAGGTTTTCCTAATTTGTACTTTTCACTAACGTATATTAGAAAGTGCCCACTTCTCCACACTTTCTCCAGTTGTTTTGAATTATTCATCCTTTGTTTTTCATTGAAGTATCGTTGATTTACAATGTTGTCTTAGTTTCTTGTGTATAGCCTAGTGATTTAGTTATATATACATATATATATTCTTTTTCATATTTTTTCATTATAGGTTATTATAAGCTATTGAATATAGTTCCCTGTGCTATATAGTAGGACTTTGTTGTTTATCTATTTTATATATAGTAGTTTGTATATGTTAATCCCAAACTCCTAATTTATCCCTCCCCCACCTTTCCCTCCCGGTAACCATAAGTTTGTTTTCTATGTCTGTATGTTTCTGTTTTGTAAACAAGTTCATTTGTGTCATTTTTTAGATTCTGCATATATGATATCATATGGTATTTGTCTTACTCTGATTTACATCACTTAGATATGATAATGATTTATCTTTTAATATTTTTCCAAAATAGATGAAAAATTAAATAGCATTGATGTTTTGATTTTGATTTTTGTTTGTTCACAGGTACAGAATCTTTTCAAATGTATATTGTTATTAATCTTTCTTCTTTTTTGAGTTGTCTGTTTATATCCCTTGCCTATTTTTAATCTTAAATTTTTAATATTTTTACTACTAATTTTAAGTGTTTTTTATGGTGTGAGGTAAGAATCTCTTTTATTTCAATAAACTAATAAACACCATATTTTAAATAATTTATCCTGCTTTCACTGATTTGGAATGCTGCCCTTACTAAAGCCTACATTTTCATATATACATGGGTCTTATTTTGACCCTTTATTCAATTCCATAAAACTACTGGTCTATTCCTAAATTAATATCACACTGTTTGAATTAAAAGACTATATGATATGTTCTTATATCTTAAAAGAAAAACATCTTCTGATTTTTTCAAAATTTTTTTTTTACTACTTTTACACATAATTTAATCAAGTTTTAAGTCAATTGCTATTCTAAAATCCCTTTGGGGATATGTCACTTTAAATAAACCCATGACTTTATCTGTCTGAAATGTTGCATTTTTAAAAAAAACATTTCAAATTGATTACTTTCAGTCACTCCAGTGAGACTATTACTCCATTGGTATGTAATGTTCTTATAATTTTTCCCTTAGTGCATTTGCCAATAACTTAGTTCACTTTAGAACACAGTGCATTAAATTTTTTCAACCAAGGACTTGTTGAGAATTTGATGTTTCCCCCCAAATGTGTACCTACCCCAAATGTAATATACCCTGTAAAGCCAAAGACCCGAAGTTAAGAGTTTACTCTGTAAAGAAATCTCTCTAAATAAAAAAGGAGACATTATTCCATCAAAGTTATTTTCATTCTGATGTTTTCTTACAAGCTGGGTCAAGACTGCTCTCTCTCTTCATAATTACTGTAATTTCTGTCTTCATAGTCTTAGTCAAATGATGGGCTTCTTCTCATTCAATACCAACCCATATATATCTCACAGTGTGATCACCAGACCAGGAATTTTAAGACTCAAATCTGAGTTCCATCTTTGAATATGTACCTGTGTCTATTTCTGTGAGAAATGATATTCCATTTGATCACCTATAAAATGAGCAAAATATCGCCAGCTCTACTTCATAGAGATTATTAAGGAAATCAAATGTATCCTTTGAGAAAGCACAGATTGTAAGGGCAAGGTTTTGTTATTATTATTTCCACATTTAAAAGCTCATCACTTATTGAGCATCTATATAAACCATACCCTGTGCAAGATTCTAATGTACTTAATGGGGGAGACAGATATAAAACTGCAATTGGTAGCTGCTAGAGATGTATGCAAAATGCAACATGAAAGACCAGAAGAGAAAAAGATTCCTCTGCTTGGAGGAACATCCACACAAGTGGCAATATATGAACTAAGTTTGAAAAGTTTCATGAGTTTTTTTTTAAACAGATAAGGAGGAGGTGGTATAGGGCATAGGGAAAGCAGTTGAGAAGGAAGAAACAGCTTCGGAAAGAAAGAGGTGTGAAAAGGCACGGAGAGCTCGGCACATGGCAATAAGCTGAGTGTGGTGATTTCACGGAATTTACGGAAGAGGGTGAAGAGCATCATTTTTCTGCGAAAAAGAGAGACAGGGCTAACATTTTGAAAAGTCAGACTAAGAAATTGAGAGTTTTGTCTTGCAGGCAGAAAGAAATTATCCAAGGATTTCAGACACAGGGATGAGATGGGGTGGCCTGGGGTGTAAAACAGATTGCAGTCAGGAGAGGCTGGAGCTGGAGATCACATAGGAGGCTGTTGCAACTGTTTAGGGGACAGGTGCTGAGGGCTTGGATCAGGGAAATGACAATGGGAAATATAAGAGATTTCTGATGTAGAATCGAAAGATCTTGGTTGTCTCTGAAATCTAGGAGGTAAGGGAGAGAAAGAGCCTAAGGATATCACTGGCTTGAGACCCCTGGATGAATGGTGATACCATGCACTGAAACAGATCAACAGTGTAAATGCTTATTTAGTTGACAAAACATACCTTATTTCTTATTTAATTCCCAAACTGGTGTGTTAAGGGCCATGGTGATGGTGGTATGCAAATAAATGGGGTCAAATCAATTTAGCTAATGAATTTTTGAAAAATAACACGAAATGCCCTCTTCTCTGGGAAAAAAATTAGATTTCCTATTTTTAAATGTAGAAAAATGTTCCTCAGGGTAAAAATAACCACAACATCTTTTGAAATATAATAGAGTGCTATTTGGTATAATCCCTTAGCAACATTCCTGCTATGAGCCAGGACTAGCAGCAATCAAGTTATAGACTCACATATTGTATATTTTTAAACTTGTAGATGGATAATAAGCTGTAAGATGGACATAATTTTACTGAGGCCTTTGAATAACTACCAAAATTTGATAAGAGGGTTTAGTTTATTTATTATTATTATTATTCTAAATGATGTTTAAGAACTCATCCCAACATACCTTTCCAAACCCACACTAAAGTTTGGAGATAGAAATTAGTGACCAATTCATCATTGTGTGTGTGTGTGTGTGTCTATGAATGTATTCAAGTTGGAAGGTGAAAGGATATCTTGTTTTCTGAAGTGGTCTCTCTTGCCAATATTTGAGGATCCCAGTTACTCACAAATGCTTTTTAAAAGTAATTTTCAAACTTTTGATTTCAGGCTACATAGCCTGGAAGATGGGGACAGTGCCTGTTAAAACACAGCCACAATGAGAAATGTAAAGTGATTGTCAAGAGACAAGGGACAGAGAAATTGTAGTTCTCATTCTACCAGCAAACTATTCTGTAAATTAATTTAACCCTGCAGGACAAATGTTTCTTCAAGTGTAAAAAACGGGCAGCTTTAGGCCAGGTTAGCTTAAATTTAAGTCCCTGCCCAACTTGAAGTTCCACAGAGTTGGTGTAGTCTTAGAGAAATGTACTTTGTGGACATTGCTGGTTACATATTACCTTAGCACTGCTCCGTAAGTGGGCAACTGAACTATGATGGCCCAATCAGAATGAGAGATGGTTCTTATCTCTCTTTCCCTTCTACCTCCTCCTTCCGACCACCTCCCACACCCCTCACACATGGGAGGTACATCATTTCAGAATAAAAAAATATGAGGGTGATGGATTCATGAAAATTATCATATTATGCACCAGAGACCCAGAACACACAGAAATGTTGAAATCAGTTTTTTTTAAAGTCTAACACTGTTTTGAAAATAAGTAGGAAATGTGAAAAACATGAATTTTGCCATTTTTTGGTTATCTAAATATCTTTAACATCCTTACTACAATTTAAAACAGTAACTTTATGCCAGTTATATTTTATAAAAAGTTAATGCTTCCTAAAATCCAAAGTCTTTGATTCACTGATGTAGACAGTTTAAATGATCAAGTTTTCAATTAGTTATTTTCGTAATGTGAAATTCAAATTTTGCATCATGAACTTAGATTACTATTATGTCCCTTAATGAAGAAAAAAAAGCAAAACTTCGACAAAATCAATAAAAACAAAGAACTATCTCTTATAATAACCCAGAGTAGAAAAGTAAAAACCTGAATTTTTTTTAGTATTTAAATATTATAATACAATTAATCTTTCCTTGCATTTAATATATTATGTTAAGGTATTTAAAAAGCTAATGTCAGATATAATATGCATGAGATGTATGACTGCAATTATAGTTCTTAGCTATTTTCCTTCTAAAATACCTAAATCAAGTCTCACCTTTTTGATATTTCCATCTCTGTCGTCTAGAACACTTTTATAAAATCCAAGGAATAATCTATAGTATTTGAATTTCCAACCTTAATTTTTTTTCAATTTATTATAAAACAAAATTCACCCATTTCTTCAACTCCAATCCCCCACCTCTGGCAACCACAAATCTGTTCTTTGTATATGAGTTTTGTTTTTGTTTTGTTTTTATTTTTATTTGTCTAGATTGCACATATAAAAGAAATCATTTGGTATTTGTCTTTCTCTGTTGGACTTATTTCACTTAGCAAAATGCCCTTGACTTCCATCCATGTTATCAAATGGTAAGATTTCATTCTTTCTTTTGGCTGCATGATATTCCTTTGTGTGTGTATACAACTATTTATCCATTCATCCACCAGTGGACACTTAGATTGTTTCCATATCTTGGCTATTGTAATTAATGCTGCAGTGAACATAGGGGTGCACATATGCTTTCAAATTAGTGTTTTCCTTTTCTTCGGATAACTACCCAGGATTGGAATTGCTGGCTCATAGGTAGTTCTATTTTTAATTATTTGAGGAACTTACATACTGTTTTCCATAGTGGCTGCACCAATTAACATTCCCAAGAACAGTGCACAAGGGTTTGCTTTTCTCCACATCCTTGCCAACACTTGTTATTTCTTGTCTTTTTGATAGTGGCCATTCTAACAGGCATGAAATGATAGCTCATTGTGGTTTTGATTTGCATTCTTCTGATGATTAATGATGTAGAGCATTAATTTGTTACTGAGAATATATAGTTCCTACAGATTTAGAAAAGCATGTTACTGATAAAGAAAATCTATTGTGTAAAAAAAATCAAAGAAATAAATCATTTATCAGTTTAGTTAAACAGTTGTTACATTTTGAAGAACTATTGGTTAAGATAACTAATTTGACATACACACACACACACACACACACACACACACTTCTTTTAGAGTGCTAATTTTTTAAATATTTCATTTGGTTCTTTTGGTAACGTGGAGACTCGCTCCCCTGGTAATTTTATTATTTCAAATTCCTCCTAAGTTGAGATTAAAAAATGAATCTACCTTGTTAGGTACATTTTAGTACAAAGTTTATTTAACACATATACATTTTCCATGGAATCAAAAGAACGGATCACAAAATGTCTGAGGATTGCCTCCGTCCTATTTATACAAATTTCTTCATTAAATCAAGTATACCTCCTTCCCATTGCTTCCCACACTCTTAATTCTCAAAATTTCAGTCAAGATAGTAAAATCTGGAAATGCTACCATACATGCTAAAAATAGTCTTTTAAAAGACATATTCTTCTTGATAATCCATAGGGAATCATTCATCCATCCATCCATGAGGCTTTTTCAGAGACATTAACTTGACAGACAGTTTAAGCAGCCTTTCACTTGGATAACGGCACACACACACTCTGTACTTTCTCATGCTTTTGTTTCCACTGAAAACAATCTGAAATGTTCTGATTATATTTAACTCTCTGATTCTTTGATAATTCAGTTTCACATTTATGATTATATTATATGCATTATCTGAAGTCAACAAACATACTGATTTGCCTCCGCTGTCATAATTAACACCAGTGTCACAGCCAGGATTTCAAAAGTTAAAAATAAAGGTTAAAATCCTTCAGAGCTTCCATGGTCTATGCTGTCATTTTTTTTTTAAATAGTGGATTTAAACCATATCTCATTTGGGGGGGTTCATTTGGACTTTATGTACAGTGGTATCAATCAATATAAACTTCACGTTCCATTTTAATATTTTTTTATTCTGTCCACACACCCAGGTTCTGCACACACTTATTTTAGCAGCACCTTTGTTGAAGCAGGAGACCTGGATTTCAGTCTTAGCTCTGGCATTTATAGTCAATGTGTTACTGAACAAGTTACTCACGTCCTCTAGGTCTCAGTGTTCTTCTCTATAAAATGGACACAGTACCATTTCATCTCAGTGTTGTTAATGAGTTCAAATAAGTTAAAAATGTGTGGGGTTTTTTTTTTTTTTGATAATTTTAAAGCATTGCTACTATCCTCTTTGAAGAATGCAAGCAACATCCATGCCCCCTTGAAAACCACATTTATTTGCAAAAGCACCTCTATAAAGGAAAAGCTTTACATACAAATAGGAGTGTTTGAAAAATACATAAGTGATGTAAAGATCCTTAAATAGAATGACAATGATTTATCAGATGAGCCACAATGGAAGCTATGTGTAAATAATACATATCTTAGTTTTCTGTGAACTATTCAACTAACAAATTTCAAATAGAAAAATTAATCGGTGTAGAGAGCACAGCAAAAAATAAATTCAGATCAATGATGCAATATCTCTATCTCAGTTAGCTCATTTTCCCCCTCTACTCTCTCAGATATATACTATTTTATTAAAAAATGAAGTTCATTAAGAGACTCTGCAAAGTCAAACAACTCACAGAGTAAGCTAGAACTCCTGTTCTTATTTAACGTTTACTAAGGGCTCAGTCTCACAAAAATTTTCTTTTCATAAGTTACATATACAAAGTGCCATGTTTGCCTTTATTCCACCTTTGGGGACCCACATACATACTGTTCAGCCCAGGTGGAGGACACACACCTCTTCAAAGGGTAAAATTGCATGTGGGTTTTAGCAGTCTGAGCTGTAAGAATGAAACTTAAACATTAGTTTTATGAATGTCTGCAAATCACACAAATCTTCAAAGTTTAAATTAATCTGAATTGAGATTATTAACTACAAATCTCACTCTTTGTATCGAACAAGTACAATGACATCAGCAGGAACAATGTGCAATACAGTACCTGGGGGTGGGAGGAACATGTTTGTACATCAGGGTTGGGATATTTGATTTGGTTGGATTCCCTTTGACCATAGTATATGCAACATGTAGAGAGAGATGCTCATTAAAGAAGGAAAAGGATGGGAGGGGGAGAAAAGGGAAAGGAAGAGGAGGGAAGGGAAGGGAAGGGGAGGGAGGGAGGGAGGGAGGGAGGGAGGAAGGAAGGAAGGAAGGAAGGAAGGAAGGAAGGAAGGAAGGAAAAGAGAGAAAAGAAAGAAAGAAAATGAAGGAAGAAAGAAAGAGGGAGGGAAGAAGGAAACTCAGCAAAACACACATTTGAACACTATTAAGATGTGCTGATAAATCCAACCTATGTCAGAGTTGGACAAGCAATCCCAGTCCCAGGTTTTCCTGTTTCCACACCCAGCTCTGATTTACAATTCACAGTCTACCCATCATCCAGATATGTAGCTTGGACTTGTAGTCCATCAATGTCTGCCCAAGTCTAAGGTTAGATGATGGTAGCTCTACTTTGCCATTAGGCGTGCGAAGGATCTGCAGCTCCTGAAACCTTATTTGTGTGTGCGTGAGTCTGTGTGGGGGGAGGGGATTCGTGGCTTGCAGGGCCTGGGACAGGGGAAAAAGAAGCTGTTTCTGGGTTGCCAGGAAAGGGACAGAATGCTGGCCTAACTTCCACCACCACGCCTGAGCTGACAATCTGGAGCTGACTCCCCAGAGCAGCTGTAATTGGTTTTTTACTCATTTCCTTGAAACTGGAGCGGTTGGCGTCTATTAAAACTCCAGGTGACATGCCGCAAGCTAGCCCGGTCTTCCGGAGCACTTTACGTTAAGAGTAAAATCACTATAATCAAATCTCTACGTCTTGCCTGCTGCTAAAACGAGGTGCTTTCTTCCTGGGATTTTGCAGGGACGACTCGATACACACACGCCTGCACGCACCACACACCGACACAGTGTAACTCCCACAGCGCCCTCATTCCCTCCCTCCTTCCCTCTCGTAAGGATGGCTGAACATTTTGCTCCAAACTCTCCAAGTCACCCACGTGTTTGTTCTCCCCTTTCGCTGTTCAGTCTACTTCCCGACTCGACAAAGAGAAACTCGAGTTGTTCTCTGGCTTTTAGCGGCAATCCTAGGATCAAGCTGTCCCATCCATTCACCCACCCCCTGCCCCTCAGATCTGCCCCGCCAAACCCCCTCACTCTGAGCGTTGTAGACAGATTACTGGGTGTTTCCCTGGCTCAAACCCCCGCCCCTCTTCTTTCGGCCTTCCTCCTCCCCCACCCGGAGAAAATGGAATTCTCCTGTTTAGTCCCACTCACCAGGGTGGGATGGAAGTGGGTGGGGATAGGGGTGATGGGTGGTATATACAACTGGGAATCAATCTCTCAATCTCTCTCTCTCTCTCTCTCTCTCTCTCTCTCTCTCTCTCTCTCTCTCTCTCTCTCTCTCTCCTCTCTCTCTCTCACACACACACACACAGACACACACACACCATTTATGCCATACTTTCGGGGTCTCCTACACACACCTGAATCGTAACCTTTCAAGCAAGAACAGACACGCCCCTGCTCACCCTCCCGCAATTCCTGGAATAGAATTTGGCCCAGGGTGCAGGAAAGCTAGCGATAAAAAGATCAACGAGATTTTGAGAACTGAGGAGGTGACCCGTTGTCTGAATAGGGGAGGGGGCGCTCTCCACTCACCGCCTAAGTCCCTGGAACGACGAGGGCCAGGACATCCTGGATTTCTTCAGGCCGGGCCGGTGGCCGGTCTCCACGGCGTAGGAGGTGCGGTCCATGGCGCGGCAGTACAGGTAGCGCTCGGTGTCGGAGTAGCCGCGGTGCCGGACGCGGCCGGTGGCCCCGCTCGAGGCGTAGCGGCCACGAGCCGCCCCGGGCGGCGGCGGGGGCGGCGGCAGAGGGGGCGGCGGCGGCGGCGGCTGCAGAGGGCACTGGGGCTGGGATTGGGGTGAGGGCGGCGGCGGCGGGGGCAGGTGGTGATGGGGATGCAGGAGGCGGAACTGGGGTTGTCGGAGAGGGTACTGGTGGTGCTGCTCCTGCCTCCAGAGGTGCTTGGGGGCTTTGAGAGCGGCCCCGCTGCCGCCGTCGCTGCCCTCGCCGCTGCCCGCCCGGGCCGGCACGCTGCTGCCCTCTGCCTCCATCGTGGCTGGGGGCTCCAAGCTCTGCTGCCCAGCCGGGTTCACCACGCCGGCCCGAGAGCCTTCCCGATGCTGCTGCCGACGCCGCCGCCGCTTCTGGAGCCGAGCAGAGGCTGGGCTCAGCTTTCCACTTGAAGCCACCACAGGCTCGAGGAGACCAGAAGAGAGCTCCGCCAGCGGGAGGGGTCACAGAACGCGACAGGGCTCCCTCCACAGTGGTTGTGGCAGGGATATGCTCCTGGGCTCCCCAAGTCACCAAGACTGGGGAGCGCGGTGCGCGGCTTCGCCAGCGGTCGGTGCCTCCTTCCCTCTTTTCTTCCCTTCCTTCCTTTGGGCGCCAGCGGCGAGAGCTGGAACTGTTGGCAGCTCGAGCTGCAGAAGCAGTAGCGGCCGCTCGTGTAGCCGCCTCCTCCGTCCAGGGCACCCGAACCTTGATCCCCGAGCTGCTGAAAAGTTGGACAGCTCCTGACTGGTGAGCCAGAGCTGTGACTTTCTCTAAAAGCACCCCAGCCAGTCAGGAGTCAGACCTGTCCTCCGGATCCTTCCCCTCCCCCTGCCCCCGCCTCCCTCCCCTCACTGGCCCCTCAGTGCCCCTGTGGTTTCCTCTTCACCTCCGCTTGCCTCATTCCTCCTCGAGAAATGGAGTTTGGTGGTTCCTAGCTGATTCTCAGAGCTTGTTGACGATAAGCCCCATGCTGGAGCTTCCAAAGAAGAGGGATGTGACCTGGCAAAGTTGCCAGGAATGGTGCGTGTGCGCGTCGCTGAAAAATTGGATCTAGGTGAAGATCCAATATTAGGATTAATTCAGTCATAGGATTAAATACTGTGTGGATCATAGCAGGGAGAATGTCCAATGGTTCCTCTTGAAGATCTTCCTCCAGCTGGTAGCTCGTGTTGCTGCTGCTTCTGTGATTAAGATCTCCAGGAGTGGTCTTAGTTGGAAATCAAGGCGAGCCCATTGCCACAGCTGAGCTAGCTGGCCAGTTAAGGTTGGGTTACTTTTTCTATTATAAACCTCTGGTTATCTTCAGTGTTTCCACCATCTGCGCCTGCCTGCAATTTGCCTTTCTGCCACTTTCAGCAGAACACAGCTCTATTACCAAAGCACTTTTAAAATGTGATATTATTTTTATTCCACAGAATTTAGAGTCATATTTGACATTAAAATCCAAGTTCAATTTTTATTTGTCTTCCTTTAATTAGTATTTTCCTGCAATATTGAATGTTTTGGAGAAGCCAAGAGAATTTCAGAGCAATATATAGACATATTTTTTCCTGTATCTTTTTTGTATTACCACATTACTTAACGATCATATGTCACTTACTCACTGTTAAAATAATTCTAGAATTAGACTTTGTGGGAGTTACCACTGAACCATCCATTATTTGAAATGTAAATATATTTAGGACTCAACAATAGCTTGTTGGCAGCATAATTATTCTATTCTCTGCACACACTCAATCTTCACATGATTGAATATGTACATTTTATGCATGTCATATAACGAATACTAAAGTATCAGGATCAGGAAACATCTCACAGGCTCTCCAGAGTGCTGAAAATACAGGGTTCCCCATACAGTCAACGATTGGTGTAAATGCCACTCGGGAAATAACATCAATGAAAATAAATGCTCACTTTGCTCATTAGCTCGAGCTGCAGTCTATAAAATATGCAAGTGCCCTCTTCTCCAAATGGGAGCAATTAAAGTTAATATTGCACAAAAAGATCCTTGGCATCTCTTCATGGGATTCTTTCTTTCTTTGTTTCTTTCTTTATGGCAGGAAATGTCCCTTCCTCCTAAATTTCAGTATTGGTACTCTGCCATATCTGGTCCACAACAAAACCTGAGAAAGGCCATGACTTGAGAGGAACAGGGCAGTCTCACAAGCATCACTTCACTCTGTGCACGACTGAAAACATACCTGACTAAGGCACTCTCTCCCTTCTTTACAGACACAAGTGTGACTAATGGCAGTGGCCAAAGCATTTTCCATGCCTAGGAAAGGCATTGAGCTGGTATCTTTCCAAACATGAAAGGAAAGAAAAGGAAGTATCATGGAATATAAACTGCTTTTTTTTTTCTTTTAATTCATTGAATTATGAACATTTGGACCATTTCAAAGAAATACACAAATTTCTTCTTTCCTCTGAAATGCTTGACACCTTTCCTCTCAATATAACTAGGCAAAATATCTCTACCTGTAATTTTTATTTTTACTTCTCAAATACTGATAGTGCTAGGAATTTATGATCTTTCCAGAATAAATAGAATAATTCAAATCTAACCTTTTTCAATCAGTTTTTGACTTACTTTTAATTTGTGAACACTTTTCCTATATTCTCCATTTATTTTTTTAAAAAATTATTTCTTTGCTTAATTATATAATTACAAATCAGGTACACTTTAAAGTGTGAAAAAATCATTTAAATATCTTCTAACATGTTCCCAACTTTGAGAATTTTCCACTTCTCTTATGATTCCAAAAGAGTATTGATATGTAGTTTATTGTGTGATCTTTGAGGTAAGACAGCTTGGATTCCAAACAACAACTTCCTATCCCTGTGAACTTAACTAAATTACGTTCCCTCCATGTCTCTTAAATACAAAGTAGTACTATTATTACCTACTTCCCAGAATCTGGTGATTACTTAGTGAGATAATACTTAGCGCAATACATTATACACAATAAATGTTTAATAAAAGTTAGCAATTTTGATTATTCCTTCCAGACTTGGAAGAAATTCTAAATATTATTTTAATCAGTGGTTCCCAACCTTGGCTGCACCTAGGGAGCATCACCTGGAGGACTTTAAAAATGTTTGATACTGAACACTAGACTAGTAATTTCAAACTGAGATGTTATCAGAATCACCTGAAGATCAAATCAAGCCCCCAAAGGTCCAAGTTCCACCAAACAGGATAGGGCTTGGCGTTTTGTATGTTTACCAAGTTTGCCAGGTGGTGCTGGTTCAGACTATAGTTTAGAAATCATTGCCATTCCCAGACAAATGAAATCAGCATTTCTCGGGGGAGGACCCAAACAAGAGCCCTTAGAAAACACTCTCTAGGTGATTTCAATATGTGAATAACGACCGATCCAGACCCATTCCCTTATTATGTGGTTGCAAAAAACTCCAAGTACTCTTAGTTGACTTACCCACATGACTCACTTTCTGGCAAAATCAGTTTAAGAGCCCTGATCTCATGAAAATATACACTTTATCTATTATTCCAGTTATCTCTACGTTAAAAGAAAATCTTACATCGTTAAAAATGAGGACTCCTAGTCTTCCACTTAAAAACTGTTTTCATTAATCTAGGGCTTGCCTGCTCATATTTGAAACAACCAAAACATGAAACTATACAATTGTCCCGTTGGTTTTCCATACTTATATGTCATATAAACTATTCATTTCCCCCACTGATTAATCATAGATGTTGGAGTTTTATGGGCATGGTCTGAGAGGGTGTTTGCAATTTGGGGGTTCATATGGGGCATCTTTGAAAGCTTTCACTACTCACCATCAGCACATCTATATAAAAGTGAAAAGTCCAGGTAAATGATCAGTGTATTTTTTCCTAAACAAACCTAAATAAGCAGTTAGTTGGTGCCATTACCATGAGACAGAGAGTATTAAAAACCACAACCACCACTCCCTTCTGCCAATGCCTCTCAAATCTGCCCTAGAGAGCAAATCAATCACTCAATATGCTGCTGGGCAATTAACAGGGGAGAACATTGCTGTCAATAATGATGGAGAGTTCTGGTAGAAATGATGTCAATTAAAAGCTAGGAGAGATTAGGCTTTATTTTTATCCAGAACACAAAAGTAAATGTTAAGTTATGATAATGAAGGGTCCACTTCTAAATTGGTGATGGGAGGAAGATTTCAATGAAACTTTTTTGCATATATCCTATGTATACTTGAACACACATGTGTTATTTTGATAAAGTGCATTAATCTGATGCCAAACAGCATAAAGTTAGAAATTTTCAACATCAATGTTGTCTTACACAAGGCCAAACTGCTGCCTAGTTAGAAATATCCAAAGGATGCAGTCAGTCTTAGGTTTCATCTAGATTTTCAATGTTTTTTAGAAAGTGGGTAAGGATATTTCCTTGAGCCAAAAAAGGCTTTTAAAATTGTAAAAATCTACACATGTATTAGATAGTATGTATTGTCAATATTACCACTTAAATACTAACGCTAATGTCTCTATTCCATTGTTTCCATATATCGTCCTTGTTTTAGCAATTTCTTCTCTGATATGAAACATGAAAACTAATATATATATATATATGTTCATATGTGACTGAAGCATTGTGCTGTGAATCAGAAACTGGCACAACACTGTAAACTAACTATACTTCAATAAAAAAATATGAAACAAACCACAATATACAATAAATGTTAAAGTAAGAAATTTTGCTGTTGAGCATATTTGTCTTTAACTAGCACTTTGATGCAAATTCAGCTGCAATTTGCTGGCCCACAGGCTGCAGCACTACCAGAGAGCAATTCTGTAACTTTCTAATGACATGACTCTACTTGTCAGTTCAAGTTAAAAATATATAGTTTATATGCTATTTGCCAATTCCCATGCAGACTTTGGTATTTCATTGATGAACATTAAAAACAAAAACAAAAACAAAAACAAAAACAAAAACTTGTCCTCAAAGAGCTTAGTGTCTTGTCGGGGAAATAAACAAATAAACAGCTGTAAGTCAGGGAGAGAGAGAAAGAGAGAAGGACAAAGAGAAAGAGAAAGAAAATGAGAGGTGTTGATGGGGGATATGTAGTGTCTGCTGTGGAAACGCAGGAAAAATAGTCACTTCTTAAAGCTCAGTGAGTCTTGACAATGAGAGAGTAGTATCTAAGCTGAGGCCAAGACTTCAAGTACAAGTAGGAATTAGTTAATCTCATTTTATATGAACATGTTTGTGTGACTATATGTGTGTGTCTTGGAGAGTGTCAAATCTGGAGAGTGGGCAAATCTGAAACAGGCAAAAACTTAGAGATGAGAGAAGTTATGGGGCATTGGAGATCAGAAAATGGCAAGTGATTCTGTAACTCTGTGTGGACAGGTAAGCAAGTAGGCGTCTAATGATGGTCACCTCTTATGAAGTGCCCCCTCAAAGAAATATGGTGACTGTGTGTCAGTTATCAAAAGGGGCCTCTTCTGAGTGGATCAGGTTTTAAGGTTGATGGGTAAGATGCAGAGAGAGAGGAAATCAAGGATTTGAGAGGAAGAAGGAGGATAAGAGATGGTGTGCTGTCCCTGAGAAAGTGAGAGTGGATTAAACTCTCAGACACAGACGGAAGGCTTTGCCTTAAACTAGACAAAAGGCAACACTGCCATTGTGACAGGAGAGAAATGAGAAAGGATGGATTCAGATGAAAGTCAGCTTATTGCATTTATTGAACATTTAACTTTTGGCAAACACTTCTCATGCATTATTTTATTTAACCTTTTTAACAATGCACTTCTTTCTTCACATTTTAGTATTTTGAAAATCATAATGAGCCTTTCAACGGAGACTAAAAGAACCGTGCCAGTCTCCTGCAGATGTTGAGTACAGCCTACCTGACCTCAACTCTGCATAGAAAACATCTGTACACCTGATTGTCTCCACATTAATTACTTCATTCAGCCAATATTTATTGAACATTTAATATGTGCCAAACACTAAGTTCTGGAGAAAAAGAGCTAAGTAAAACAGAAAAGTTCTGGCTGTCCAGTTCTATTTGGAAGAGACAGAATAAACACTCAGACAAATACGTAAATACGTCAGATATGGCTAAGTGCTATAAAGCAAATTGAAGCAAATTAAGAACTGAGAGTCTGATGTTTGGGAGTTATATTTTGTAAAAGGTGGTCAAGGAAGACTTCTCTGATAGGTTAGAATTTTAGTAAAATCCTGAAGGAAGTAAGGGAGTGAGCCAATGTTCCAGAGTATGGAAAAAGCAAGTGGGAAGAGATTAACATAGCAGCCAGCATGTTATATTTGAGGAATACCAAGCTGACCAGTGGCCTGGGGTGAAGTGAGATGGAGGCAATTTGGAAATGAGGACAAATCAAAGAGGGCATGTTGGTTACTTTAAGAACTTCGGATTTGTTACTCATATTCACAGCGCAATACATGGTTGAATTTTAGACTTAATTAAAGTAGATTCAGACACCTAATATTCATTTAAAATGTCTTTGAAAGACCATGCCATTGAAGAGGTAAGTTACTCTCTACATAGAAAAATATGAAAATACGCCTGAGAGACAAACATTTACTCTAAGTGAAGAAAATGTTTCTTTCGGGGAGAAAGACTACAATATAAATTTATATTTATATTTATATTTATTTACAATAAGACAACAAAATATTCATAAGTACTTGAAGCTCCATGTTGTTTGATCATTGAAACAACTACAAAATCATGGCCAGTCATTCAGCAGCAATACATTTAAAATGAGTTGATATTATCAAATCCCTCAGAAGACGTCACAGAACTTTCAAAGTGACTGAATTGTGAGACCTGAAGGATAATTACTCAGGTACTAAATGTCCATCTGTCAAAAGTTTCTAGCTGACTTTTAAGAGAGGATGCTAAACTTCTAGTGTTTGATAATTAAATGTAAAAAAATGAATCACCATGCTTTGAAATGTCACTCACAATCTCAAAGATGCAAAAGAGATTACAAGAAGTAGCCTGTTACTATGAAATTTGGCCTAACTAGCAAAGACCCAAAATAGTAATGAATCTTTAGATATTAAGATTTAATCTTACACTTTGAGATGTTGAAAAGTAACACAGTATGAAAAAATGTTCAATATCGCTAACTATAAGAGAAATGCAAATCAAAACTACAATGAAGTGTCACCTCACAGCAGTCAGAATGGCCATCATTCAGAATCCACAAACCGTAAATGCTGGAGAGGGTGTGGAGAAAAGGGAACACTCCTACACTGCTGATAAGAATGTAGTTTGGTGCAGCCATTATGGAAAACAGTATGGAGATTCCTCAAAAGAGTAAAAATAAACTTACCATATGACCCAGCAATCCCACTGCTGAGCATCTATGCAGAAGGAACCTTAATTCAAAAAGATACAGACACCCCAATGTTCAGAGCAGCACTATTTACAACAACCAAGAAATGGAAACAACCTAAATGTCCATTGACAGATGACTGGATAAAGAAGTTGTGGTATATTTATACAATGGAATACTACTCAGCCATGAAAAATAATAAAATAATGCCATTTGCAGCAACATGGATGGACCTGGAGACTGTCATTCTAAGCGAAATAAGCCAGAAAGAGAAAGAAAAATATCATATGGTATCACTTATATGTGGAATCTAAAAAAAAAGATAAATGAACTTATTTGCAAAACAGAAATAGACTCAGACATAGAGAACAAACTTGTGGTTACCAGGGGGGAGGAGGTGGGAGGGGATAAACTAGGAGTTATAGGTTTGCAGATACTAACTGATATATAAAGAATAGATAAACAACAAGTTCATGTTGTATAGCACAGGGAACTATGTTTGATATCTTGTAAATTAAGGTGAAAAAGAATATGAAAATGAATATACGTATGTTCATGAAGGATTGTGCTGTACACCAGAAATTGACACAACACTGTAAACTGATTATACTTCAATAAAAATATATACATACAAAAAAAGATTTAAAAAGTAACATGGTAGACATTGGTATGGCAAAAGTGTACATTTTCCATTCATTTAAAAATGTAAATTTAAAATAACATTTTTCATTTTGAAAAATTCCTACTAAATTTAATTGAATATTGCAATGAATGGGTTCCCTAAAATAGACGATTTCCAGCATTAATTTCATTTTACATATGAGGAAGGTGAAGCTCAGAAAGGCAAACATTGGCCTAAATTCAGGTAGTTATTTAGTATCAAAGCCTGGACTTGAGTCCTGGCCAAACTGAGTTGAAAACCTGTGATCTTGCCTGGATGACAAAGGGAGAAACTAAACATAGAACTTTTGAAATTAAAATATCAATGGATGAGTTGTTTAATAATATCAGTGTATGGGTGGTTTAATATAGAAGTGGAGAGCTGGAAAGACATTAGCTGAAATATTAGAAATATCTTTTGTGAGGGATAAGATACAAATATTCATTATCAATACTTCCAATCAACATTAAACTATAGATTCTAGACAGCTTAATAAGACAAAACACACAGAGAAACTGAAGATATATGGATTGAAAAGGAAGGCAGAAACAAAACATTATTCTCTGATGATATCATTGTTCACAAATAAAATACAAAAGCATCTGTACATAAATTTTTAGAATGCTAAGAGAGTCCAGAAGGGTGACTAATTTACAAGAATCAGTTGTTCTTCCATTTACCAGTAACAGATAAATGTTGTATTTACATATACACATGTATATATATATATATACACACATAGTTTTTAGTAATAAATATAATAAAATATATGTAAGACCATTATGGAGAAAATTTTTAACCTTTCAAAACTTTTTAAAAGACCTGAATAAGTAGAGAGATACACCATTTTCATGAACAGAAAGAATCAATTAGATAAAGAAGAAAATTTTTCACAGAATGATCTATTAGATTCAATGATATTCTCACCAAAATTACAACAGGATATTTCAAGGAACTTAACATGTTTATAAAAATTTTATATGAAAAATAAAGAGGAATAAATAGTTTAGGGTACTTTCCCAACCAACTATTAATGCTTATTATAAATAGGTATTAATAAAGACAGTAAAGTAAATAATGGGATAAATAAAATGTCCAAAGAAGCAAAATAAAGATCCCAGATATAGACCTCTACAGCTTGGAAATACTTGTTATTTGAGATAGATGGCATTGCCAAAGAGCAATTATTCAATAAATAGTGCTGGAACTATTGGTTACCAGTAGGATAAAAATTGAATCTTGACTGTTACCTCATATAATAAACAGAATTCAATTCTGATCATATTAAAGATTTTTTAAAGCATATGTTTAGATATTTAGAATTTTAAATATTTAGAAGGAAGTACAGAAGAACAGAATTATGATATTTGTATAAGGAATGATTTCTTTCTAAAAAGTTATAAAAAGTACTAACAGTGAAAGAAAAGATTAATAAACCAAACTACATTAACATTTAGAACTTCCATTATGAACTTGAGAGAACAAGTCATAAACTGGGAGAAAATACTGCAAACGACTATTTTAAAATAAGTACTCCTATAAATCAATTTAAAAAATAGAAAAATAATCAAAATACCAAAAAAGAAGAGGAAGGCTGAATGGTCATTAAACATAAGAAAAACTGATCAATCTTATTAGTAATCAAGGCAAAAGCAAGTACAGACCACAGTGAGAAGGCATGTAACATCCACTAAGTTAGCAAAAAAAATAAGAAGCCTGATGGTACCATGGGTTTGTAAAGATAGGAATTCAGTGGGAATTCTTACACATTGCTGGTGGGAAAACAACTGACCATTATCTGCTTAAGGTGACTGTTTGCATAGACATGATTCCACTCCCGGGTATTTATCATAGAGAGTCTCCTACACACACACACACACACACACACACCCACACCCACACCCACACCCACCAGGAGGCTTGCACCTAAGTATTCATAGCAGTGTTATGCTTTATAACAGAAAACCGGTCCCAACCTCAATTTCTAGCAATAAAAGAAAAATCAAATTCTCAGGTATTCACACAAATGTTACCTCATGCTGCCATAAATGACTACTCAAGGTAACTTTGATGGACCTTAGAAGTGCCTTTATTAAGTTAACAAAGTAAGTGGCAGAAGATTGCCAACACTGAACCATTCTCCTTAAGTTTAAACACAAGAAACAAATAAGAAAATGAGCAAAAAAACACTCCACAGAAAACCAAATAATGTATTGGTACAGTGTTCTTGAAACTAATGTGCATATGAATCAATATATGTATTAAATGCAGATGCTGATTCAATGGCTCTAAGACAGGGCTGAGGCTCCATTTTTCTAATACGCCCCCAGTTGACACCAGTGCTACAGATCTGTGGACCATGTGTAAGTAGCAAGATTTTAAAGAATATATATATATGTGATATTTTATGAAACATTAAAAAATAGGAAGGTTATGAAATTCACAAAATTTAGGTTGGTTGTTATTTGGTGAGCAGGGAAGAAAGATGGTCAATGGGACGAAGAAGAAACTTACAGGTAGATACAGTAAGTTGACAATACTGTTCATAAATTCATACTAGTTCATAAATTATATGCTCTATAACATACACATGTTACAAAGATTATTTTGTATATATTGAATGTCGCATAATAAAAACCTACAAACATCCACAGGGCAGGGGACCTCCAAGGGAACCCACATTACCACCAACAGAACAGATAACACTGAGATGGGTAGGAACGAACAGTGAGCAATGTGTGAACTGAACAGTCCATCTTTAGAATAGAAAGCTGCAGGCCATGTGTAAACACTCTGTATTTGTAAACTCCCCAAATTAAATCACTGGGTAAATGTTTAAAATGGTGGCAGTATAAAAAATGTGGGAAGGCCAAATAGAATTCTGAGCTAAAAATAATTGCAAACGTCTTTAAGATAGAATTCATCTTCCTGTCGAAGTTCAGCTTTTAAGTTAACACTGAAATCAAATACAAATTCTTGTGAAATGATATCTATAGATACATTCAAATGCAAGGTGACTGTGTTCCATTCTTTGGCTGTGATTGTCCCTTCCTATATTCCTAAATACTTACCTGCTACATCCTCTTGATCAGCAGAAAGTTTACTTCCTAGGGTTAGGAAGTGCTTCAATTTCTCAAATATCTGCCATTAAAATATAACATTCTTATCATCCAACATGTTATCTATCAGCAGACATCACAGCAGGGGTTAATAGCAACTAACAATAACTCAGGATAGTTGCCTAAGGATCAAGAAGTGGGGGTAGCAGAAAAGCGAAGAGAATTAAGATAGTTTAAAATAGAAGATGGATAGGGACAGAGAAAAAAAATGCTATCTTAATATTACCTTAGGTTCTCCAAAATGTTCTGATGTATAAAAACTGCGATCCATCTCTGAATCATGCACTCATCTAATATCTATCTGTTCTAAGGGGTAAACGGTATAAGACCACAGAGGGTAGGATGCCTAGATTCCAATGATAACTAATATTTATAGAGCTTACTCTGAGCCAAGCATTGTTCTAACTGCTTTTTAAAAAATGTATTACTATCCCCATTGTACAGATAACAAAACTGAGGCACAGAGATGGTAATAACTTGTCAAGGGGCACACAGAGAGTTGAGCAAAGCCAGGGTTACACATCACACTGCCAGGTCAGAGCTCCCCCTCTAGACTGGTGTTCCCTGCTGCCTCTGCAGTTCCAGTACCTGCTCCTCTATTAGCACGTCTTATAGGCTTGGATGTTTCCAATTTCCTTGTGAATGGAATGGAATGTTCTAGTCAGGAGGATAAGTACAGGGATCAGACAGAGCTAATCTGAACCCCTGAAAGTTGTGTGAGTTGGGGGCAAGTTTTGTAACTTTGCCAAGCCTTAGTTTCTTCATCTGCAAAACTGGATAGTGGCAAAATATACGTGATAGAATTTTGTAAGAATTAAATACAGTAATTCATGGAAAACATTTAACTCAAGGCCTGGTCATTTTAGGCACACATTAAGAATGTGCTACTGCTGTCATTGTTATAACTATGATGATGATTATTAAGCGAGATTATAAATGTAAAACCAGGTCTACTCCAGATCTTGTGCAAATACTACAGTATACCATGTACATACAATACACATGAAAAAATCCTGGGTATTTTCTTTTTGTTGCTTTCTTTCTCTTTTTATCTCCCTGAGTCACATAGCAATTAAGTGTGGAAATACATTGAGAGGAACTTCAACAGAAACCAATTTTCAGGTGCCCAAGCTAGAAACCTGTAATAGACAGAGGAGGGAGGAATTCTCTCCCACTTCACAGGAATAAGGCCATTCTACGGCTAATTATTCAAGTTTAAATTCATTAGCCTCCAAAGGGGCCTCTGAATATTGTTAGAAGATTATCCGAGACTACCAAATTCAAATCTTGCAGTAGCCATAGCAGAGATTAACTGAAAGATGAGTAAGTTTAACCCATTATATCAAATGGCTTTCTCCTCCTGTGATAACAAATGTTATTTTTCAGCAGTACTCCAATTCATCCTTAAGATCTGCAGTAAACAAAACTTCAAAGGGGGTCCTGGCATTGGGGAGAGACTAGTTTCTCATTCTGTCTTCAAGGAATACACATTCCTTCCAAAAGAGTGCATTCAGATCAGTACCCGGGGCAGACTCACAAACTAACATGAATTGTACCCCAATCATTCTCGTTCTTTGTAAATGCAAAATTAAATGAAATAGCACCTTTTTTCTTTTAAACATTGGGAAAAGTTGCTGTTTATTTCAACAGACATGTAGAATTTTCATATAACTTGGTGAGTAGAATAGAAGAAAATAAGAACCTTGGGAGAGGTAAAAGTGTATAAAATTTACCATTCAAGGCAGACTCTCCAATATGTTCATTTTTACTCTATTTTCCTACAGCCTTGACACAATGATACAAGGTTTTATTTATTTTGATCAATGTAGTTTTACCATAGTATTCAGAGGAAGGAAAAGAAGGATCTGAACCATTATTCTCTTCAGCATGACACGACCATTTTCAAGTAAATGGAAGATCCATGGTCTAATATTACTAAGGCTAAATAATTTCCCCCCGGCTCAGTGCATGGAAAACAGCATGTTTTCTTCATGCATAAATAATGGAAACCTCATCGTTTGAACACACTGAATTGTTTAGAATGCTTTGTGGAGTATGCGAAATGGAGATCTAGATTTATTTGCAAGTGCAGGTTCAAAGATGGGGACAAATTGACCAATTATAAATCACACGTTGGGTTTTCAACCCAGTTCTTTTCCAAGCAGTAATAGGACTATGCCTTTAAGCCAGAAATGAATATTTTAGTGAAATAAAAAAGCTGCAATACCTTAAAAGTGAAGTTAGTTATGTCTCCTATTCTGCTTTGTTTCTACTTTTATTTCAACTTCATAGTGTTTCCTGGCTTATGGAGAAGGACGAAAGCTAGTGTTGACTTGGGGTCTACTATATGTCAGATGGTGCTGTAATGGACATTTACTGTGTTGGTGTGATAGTTGATGGCCATGGCCTTTTTATCAGGTAGGTATTACTATTCCTCCTTACAGATGACAAAGAGGTATAAAAATTACACAACTAGAAAATACTGAAACCCAATTTCTAGACACTATTTATGTACCTCCAAAACCTTGTACAGTTTATTTAAGGAATTTACCAAATCTAGTACAGGGTCAGGTTCCTGCCTATTTCTAATCTGGAACTATTTCTTTAGGGAAACTATGCTAGGAAAAGTAGTTAGCTTTCTAAGACAGTCTGTTAATCCACAACAGAAATACCATACGTTGCAGTAAAAGGCGAGGTTGGCATACTATGGCCGTGGGACAAATCCAGCTCACCACCTTTCTTTGTAAATTAAGGATTATTGGCACACAGCCACGGCTGTTTACTTACTGATTATCCATGGCTGCTTTCAAACTACAACGGCAGAGTTCAGTACTCGTGACAGAGATGCTACAGCCCACGAAGTCTGAAATATCAACTCTATGGGTCTTTATAGAAACAGTTTGCTGGCCACTGATGAACAAGAAAATATTAGACGGCAAGTTCCGTCACAAACAAACCATCCTTTATTATGTTCTCTCTATGAGGAAATAATCCCTGGGCAAAATTAAGTGTCAAGGTCCCAGCAGGCAATTTCAGCAGCCTCCAATTCAGCCCCAGGGGAGGCTAAGGGGATGAGATGGGATGAACTCAAGCGACTAGCTCTGACTCAGGTAGTTCACCCGAGAGGAAGAGCAGCTCTTTACAACTGCCCATTGCCCAGCACTGATGAAGACTTACTGCTTGTCCTTTGCTGCCTTTCCATGTTACTCTCTTTTCCCCTCAGCTGAAACATCCCCAAGTCCTCTCTTTACTTGTCTTCCTTCATTCCTTTCAAGAGGTCAAAGCCTTCCCTCTTTTAATACAAACATCCTTTTAAAGCATGAAGGAATATGATTATTTACCCTTGACTGAAATTGATTTATACACAATGTTTTTAATTCTTCAAGGTACATGAATTTATTTTATTTCCTTCTGTTGATGGAACTAAGAACTTTGAAATTTCAGTAATTCTAGGCCACATCCATGTGAAACATTTCCAGTTTGTAATACCACATTATAGCTCACACTAACTCTAAAAGTAATCTATACAAATACTCAGATGTTATTAACTGAGAGGCCAAATAATTTGTTCACATTTGTAAAAGAAGTTATGAAATAAAGAAGAAATTTCAAAAGAATTCTCAAAATTATTAAAATGTTTCAAAAGAAAAAATGAAATTGCTTTTGGAAAACTTTTTGGGTATTGATTACTGTTTCAGTTGAAGAACCATGACCCCCAAATTTGCATCAACCTGAGACTGAAAAATGTCTGATAATTATTATAATTTCTACTTAAAATTCAAATTTCCTTATAACTTTCATCAGTACCATTCCTGATGGCTTAATGAAATTAGCTAGAACCTAACAGAAATAATCTCCTCAAGATTTTTTTATGACTTTGTCCTGAAAACAACTGGGAATAAGGTCCAAGATTAGGTGTTTTACCCATGATGGACAGTAACTCTAGCAACTATATTGTCCAAACCAAAAGCTGGCATTCATAGTCAGATCATTCTCTAGGAAATGGAAACTATTTTATTTTTTTAAATTGAGATTTAATGGGCATATATTCATTTCAGTGGTATAACGTAATGATTCAATATATGTATCTTATTAAATGATCACCACAATAAGCCTAATTAACATCCATCACCACACTGGTAATCTTTTTCCCTTGTGATGAGAAATTTTAAGATCTACTCTCTTAGCAACTTTTAAATACACAGTACAGTATCATCAACTATAGACACCATGCTGTACATTCCACTCCCAGGACTTAGTTACTTAAAAACTGGAAGTTTGTAGCTTTACCCATTTTGCCCACTCCCCTACTGCCCAACTCTGGCAACCAGCAATCTGTTCTCTGTATCTGTGAGTTCAGAATATGGTTTATTTTTAATTGTAATTATTTCCCCAAGTCTAGGATGTAGGATAACCATAACTACAGAGATGCTGCAATATATTCCCCAGAGTTGCTCTCTTAGTTAAGTAGGGGAAGATTTGGATAATTGAGGATTCTACATCCAGTTTCGAAAACTAATGATGAAAGGAATTCAAGAAACTTGACTGAGAGTTAAATTCATGATGGGAAACATAACCATTACAATATACTTGAATATATCACAAAATGGTAGATTAATTTTTTCTGGATTTCTTTTTATCTACATGTATCACCATATTCATTATTTCATATTGTGTTTTCCTCTTAGTTCGTATTTGGGCACCATCTTTATATGCACTGACTCTTTAAGGTGAATTAACTGACTAGCAAATCCAGTTGTATAAATAAAAATTATCAAATATGTTTAATTAATAATTAATATCATTTTAGACTACTTCTTCTCTTTGATTCTGTGTATCCAAGCATTTCTAAGTCTTATCAATTCTTCCTTTACTGTACCTTTTACAGTCATCACTTCCTTTCCATTGTAAAATTTCCAAAATTATAGCACAAGTCTTCACTCCTGGATTATTATGTCAGCCTCTAATTTAATATTATTCAAACTGGTCTGAAGACCACTTAAATCAGAATTGCATTGATCCTTGTTAAGATGGAGATTGAAGGCCCTCTTTAGATTTACTCAGTCAGAATCTCTGGAGTAAGTCTCAGGAATCTGCAGTTTTAGCAAGCTATCTGGGTGGATTCTTAAGCACATTAACATTTTAGCACTCCTCTATAGACAGCCTTCCATGATTTACCATTATTCTCAGGATGAAGTCCAAATGTCTCAATTTGGCAATCAAGGACCCACACAAGACAGTCAGAAACGACTTTTGCAGTTCCCCACTGTCTCCAAAGATGACAAACTAATTCCTAGTCTCATGCATTTAACTCTATTTTGAAATTCCCCCACCTCCAGCTTGGAAAGTTTTCCACTTATTCAACTCCAACCCAATCGCATTCCAACCCCAAAGCAAGGCAATTCCAAGTTTTTCCATGGTGCCTGCCTTGATCTTTCCTTTTTATGAGCTCATATCATTTACTGTTCATACTATTTGTATGGCACTTAATTATAGACTGTTTGTACTGCATCTTGAATAGTCATCTAAGTTTGAATGTGAGTATGCATGCCTCATTTTCACATCTTGATCATGAAATTTCTGAGGATAAGAACATTGTGTATCCAATGGTGCTACAAGCATACCTATAAACAATGAATAAATATTTTTGAAATGATTAAATAAACTAAAAAATTGACTAAGTCTCCATTGATTTAACCAATTATTCTGCTGATAGAGATAATTCTTTTGGAGTTGCACGCATTCTGTGTTGAGATTCCCTAATTTTATTAGCTTACACTTCTCTCATTTTTATTTGCCAAAGAGCTAACCGTGACAACTGAATTAATCCCAAATCAGACAAAATGCCAGCAACAGAGGTATTAACACTGTAGTCCAAATATCGTATGAAGATCTTGCTGGCTGGTTCAACTGTGAGATAAAGCTTAAAGTTATAAGCATTATTCTGCCCATTTTATACTCAGTTACACAATCATAAAATGCCTCATTTCTCATTTACTGCTTTCGACACCCCAAAGAGACGCTAGTAACTTAGCTGTATGACTCTTATATCACCACAGACCCTATTTTCCCCATTGGTATCATTTACCCAGGATACTCATAATCACAAATATCTCCTTGCCTCCAAAGGATTCCATGTCTAAAACACAAATTCAGAATTCACAATGCAGTAGAATCCATGGTGTAGAGATAGGGTCCACACTCCAGCCCGGCAGGGACTAGACAACAAGCTAGCTGAAGAATTAGCATAGGAGCACTGGTTGACTTAAAGACTGGCTTATCTGTCTCCAGAATCTAATGCTCACCATATTAAACACTATCAAGCAATCTGAGTTACCTTAATGAGAATACTTTGTGCAATAATTGATAAACTTTGTATCCAAATGGTCTTTTGATGAAGTCTAATTTATACTATGATCCATTTTTTTAGACATTTAAAGTAATATACTATGGGAATGTGTATGTTCTAAGTTTCTGTACCTAAACATACAGCCAAATTCTCTATTTGAATGAGTAATTTATTTTTTGTATGAATTCAGATTATTTTAATGCTTTATAAGGCTCACAGCAAGTTTGTTATTATTATTTAAATTTTCATAGAATGTTCCTTTTTTCAACTGCCAAAGTACAAAAGGAGGCTTTGGAGTAATAAAAATTTATGTTCAACACCCAACTCTGCCACTGCCAGTATGAATCTGGGTATGTTGTCTGCTCCTCTGAGGTTAATTTCCCCAAGATGTTAAAAAAAAAAGGAATAATAATTTCTACATCAAAGATTTGTAGTAAGGATATAATAACACATGAATGGGTTGAGAACAGCACTTGCCATACAGTTATTTATTGTCTGCTTCCCCCTAAAACTCAGTAAGAGAAGAGCTGGTACATGGTAGGTATTCAAAAATCATTTGTTGAATTAATATATTAACTCATTTTACTGATAAGAGAAAAAGATTAAAGGTGATTTTTTTATATTTTAATGTAACTTATCTAAAATACTTGAGTAAAGTATTTCTTGGAAGGGGAAACATTAAGAAACCAGTCTTTTCTTCTTTTAGATGCAGGAAAGCAGGACTACACTTGGTAATAGGAGATGTATATCATTGTCAAACTGATAAACATATTGTGATCAATATGTTTATGACAGAGTAGTCTAATGATACCAAAATGCCTGGGCATATTACCCTGATGATCTATGAAGATTAGATCACTTAATCTAGTATTTTGTTAATGATCCAGGATGAGGCTGGAAGGGAGTCTATATTTGTGAGTTCTACACTCTTGCATCCCTAATGGTTTTTAGTCATTTATACAAACATAAGAAGTAACAGGGATCACATCATTCATTCATTAAACATATGATTATTGGGCACCAACTAACTGCCAGGAAATGGTCTAGTCACTGGGGATATAGCAGTGAACAACACAGTCAAGGCTGCTACCATCTGTATTTAATGTAGTGAGGTGAATAATAAACACATTATATATATATAAACAAACACTCCAGAAAGAAAATAATGAGGCATGCTATGCTGAGAATTAAAATAAGGGATGTGTCAGCAGGTGTCTGAGGCTGCTTTAGATTGGGTTGCCAAGGAAAGTTTCTCTGAGTAAGTGACTTTTAGGCTGAGATCCAAATGACATGGAGGAACCAGGAATATAAACGTCAGGAGAAAATCATTATAGAGGGAACAACTAGGCTAGTATGGCAACCTTAAAGAATGGCTTGGCCAGTTTGAATGAAAAGACATCAGGTTATTGGAGGTGAGAGAAAACTAAGCCAACAGCTATTCAAGGGCATGAGGAATATTTCAGTTTTCTCATTGTTATATGGAAGGTGCTAGATGAGATAATTGCCAAGGACTGTTTTCTACTTTTAAAAAATCTAAAATTTCTATAGTCAAGATGATTTGATGAATCCCAGTTGAACTCTTTATGAAACACCAGATCTCTCAAGTACTTTAGTAGAAAATTCTAAGAGCCTGGGAACTTCACTTCTTGCCCCATGTGGCTGGAGATGTGGCAGTTGTTATAATGTTCTGTGAGCAGAAAAGGGAAATGCAACTCCTTTTCATGTGTGTGAAAGAGCCAGACAAATATGTTTAAATTTTGCATTAGTGAAATTTCTATTGAAGAGAGAAAAAAGAAAGATGTACAAAATTTAATATATAAAAAGTAAAATAAGACTTGTGGTTCAGAATCTTAATTATAAATATTAAAACAACTCAGGTAATTAATTTCTATAGCAATAGAGATACTAATTTTTCAAAGAGAATACAGAAATAGAGCATATTCTTGTGTTTGTCTACCTAGAGTACAATATGTATATTTCTCTATAAAAATTTGGAGTTATAAGTTACATGTTGACTCCCACTTGTACAAATCAGCTGTAAAAATAGCCTCTATCTATGTTAAACATTTAGTATTTTAAACATAAAATAAAGTAAAATAAAATTTTGTGGAACAACATGAAATGGCAATGCTGGGATCAAGAATAATGAGAGCTTTAAAAACTCCCTCACAGCATATATAAAAATAAATTCAAAATGGCATAGACTTTATAAAGACAGGATACCATAAAACTCCTAGAAGAAAACATAGGCAGAACATTCTCTGACAAAAATTGTAGCAATGTTTTCCTAGGTTGGTCTTCCAAGGCAAAAGAAATAAAAGCAAAAATAAACAAACTTAATAAAAAATAAAAATAAAAAATAAAAATAAAAAGTAAAAGCAAAAATAAACTTAAAAGCTTTTGCACAGCAAAGGAAACTATAGACAAAATGGAAAGACAGCCTATGGAATGGGAGAAAATATTTGTAAACAATGCAACTGACAGGGGCTTAATTTCCAAAATATATAAACAGCTCATACAACTCAATAACATAAAAACAAACAACACAATCAAAAAATGGGCAGAAGACCTAAATAGACATTTCTCCAAAGAAGCCATACAGATGGCCAAATGGTACATGAAAAGATGCTCAACGTTGCTAATTATGAGAGAAATGAAAATTAAAACCACAATGAGGTATCATTTCACACCAGTCAGAATGTCCACCATCAAAAAGTCTACAAACAATAAATGCTGGAGAGGGTGTGGAGAAAAGGGAACCATCCTACACTGCTGGTGGCAATGTAATTTGGTGCAGCCATTATGGAAAAAAGTATGGAGTTTCCTTAAAAAAACTGAAAATAGTTACCATATGATCCAGGAATCCCACTCTTGGGCATATATCAAGAGAAAACTCTAATTCAAAAAGATACATGCACCCCAATGTTTATAGCTGCACTATTTAAAGTAGCCAAGACATGGAAGTAACCTAAATGTCCATCGACAGATGATTAGATAAAGACAAGGTTATACACACACACACACACACACACACACACACACACACACACACACATACAGACACACACAATGGAATGCTACTCAGCTACAAAAAAAGAATGAAATAATGCCATTTGCAGCAACATAGATGGATCTAAAGATTATAATACTAAGTGAAGTAAATGAGACAAAGACAAATATCATGTGATATCACTTATATGTGGAATCTACATTATGACACAAATGAACTTATTTACAAAACAGAAACAGACTCAGACATAGAAAACAAACTTATGGTTACCAGGGGGGCAGACAGGAGGGACAGATTAGGAGTTTGGGATTAACAGACAAATACTGCTATGTATAAAATAGGTAAACAATAAGGACCAACTGTATAGCACAGGGAACTATATTCAATATCTTGTAATAGCCTATAATAAAAAATATCAAAAAGAACATATATATAAGACATATAGTAACTCTGGTCAAAATAATATGTGCCAACCACATTTGTCAAAAGATAAACTATAGGGAAATAAGAGTTTTCTCAGTATGAAAGCATTTAATATCTAGAATCTGACAAACCAATTGAATATACATACAATTCAGCTTTAAATCCTGCTTAAAGGACCTTAGTCAAATAGTTGTTTCACTATAATTGTTAACACTGATATAATGTTTGAATTTTTTTTAAAAAAAGATGGCTCTGGATATCACCAACTTTTAGTAAATATTTTCAAGAATCACAGCAAACAGATTGGGAATATAGTATTTTTTGCAAACCTATGAGACTAAACAGATTACTTTTTAAAGATGTCTTTCATTACACACTGTTAAACAGAATGAGTGAAGGTCAAAGGAGAAGGGGAAAAAGCAGCATATAGGTTGAATTCTACACTGACATCTAGGACTGGCTAGCACAATTGGGTAGAGCATGGTGCTCATGAGGCCAGTCACAGGCTTGATTTTGACATGTGTCAGTTAACCTCATTCTGTTTCATGTTTCCATGTTGAATTCTAACCATCATTAGCTGACTCACAGCTTACCTGGTCTCTGTGGGGCCCAAGCCAGATAGTTTGCATGGGTCAATACAAAGTTTTAACTACTTCTGGAAGAACAATTTTAAAGGGTTCAGCCTCCTGATAGTAGTTCATTAATCACCTTCTCTAAGAAACAGAGGGCAATTCATTACTTAGGAGTCACAAGAGGCAGTGAAAGCGTGTTGAACTTTCATATAGAAGACCTGGGTTCCAGTCCCAGTGCTAGGTTCCCTGAAGTTGTGACCTAACATATATCAATTAAACTCTCTTTTAATGTCCTCATTCATTAATAATTCAATATTAGTACTCTCCCAGCCTCGACCTGAAAATAAGAGTATCAAATAAGATGTGACTTGGTCTCCACTGTGTTTCAAGATTCTAGACTATAATTGATGCTTGCTTAATAAATATTGCTGAATAAGCTTAGAATGAATTTGGAAGACTGGAGTGCAGTATTCCAATGAAACTAATTTTACCTAAATGACCATCTGTAGACATTTAACGTAACTTCATATATTTGACAATATATTGTAGATTTTGTTATATAAAAATAAAGATATGATATTTATTAAAATTACATAAAATAAAATGTTACATAATCACATCTCCTCTTACAAACTGCCAGAAATAGTAAATGTAATTAAAATATGTTCATGTAGAAAATCAAAATGTGTAGTCAGTCTTCTAAATTTAATCACTTTCTAAATGATAATCTAATGACCTATGATTTGTAATAGACATACATCAGGCCTACAAAAATATAGTGGGATAAATTTGGGGGGGAAACAGCAGTATATACAATACTGATAGAAATATAATTCTCATTTGAAAGAAAATATTTTTCCGACATGGTCTGGAAAATAAATAATATTAGGGAAAAAGTCATATAGTCAAGTCAGTTCTAGGCATATTTTGTCTCTACTTTAAAATGTGTGTGTGGAGTTTTGTTTTTTTTTTTTTTAAGAGGCACTTGTTTATGCTGCAGTTAAATGCCATTCAAACAATTATTTAAAGTTGATTATCTGATTACCTAGAAACCTTTCAAAAATGCCTAAGACTAGATTAGATTTTGTTTTCTAGAATGTGGCAGACAGACATTAAAGTCGCACCCATGATATTCACAGCTTTGTATAATTCCCTCATCTTGCTTGTGTGTATGAACTGTGACTTGCTTCTAACAAATAGAATATGGCAAAGGTGATGGGCTGTCTCTCTTGTGCTCACTTCACATTATGATATATGAGACTAAGTCATGCTAGCAAACTTGCTCCACTCCTACTTTGCTTTGAGGAAATGAGCTGCCATGTTCTACAGGGTCTACAGAGAGGGCAACCTAGCACTGAACTGAGCATGGCCTCTAGGAGTTGATAGCAACCTCTAGTCAATAGCCACCAAGAAGCCATGACACTCAATCTCATAGCTGCAAGGAAATTAATGCTGCCAAAACATAAGTGAGCTGGGAAGTGGATCCAGCTCCAGTCAAGCTTCCAGTTGAGAATGGAGCCCTGGCTGATACCTTGATTGCAACTTCTCAAAGGATCTGGCTAAGCAATGTCTGGATTCTGGACCCACAGAAACTGTAAGATAATAAATGTGATTTAAGCCATTAAATTTATGGTAATATGTTACATAGCAATAGAAAACTGATACATGGAATATTTGAGGAAGTGAAATTGTTCTGACACAAATATCATAGACAGGCTCAAACACAAACACACACACATATATATACATATGCATCACACCACATAAACAAAAGCAGATTGTCTTTAGGGGGAAAAGAGCTGAGTTTAGTAACAACAACATCTTTTTTGAAAACTGGTTAAATTGAAATTAAAAAGTTTTGCTTTTTATAGCTGGATAGATTCCACAAACTACTCTCTAAACCATTGATAACATCGACAATCTGCTAAGTTTATATCCATGAAACAGCCAATTGCTAATGCCAATCTAAGAGTTTCAGCTTGGCTTTATGATGTGTGTTTATTTAGAGTATGGCTATAAAAATATTCTTGAGCCTGGAGCAGGGATATATTACTCAATTCTCACCTTCCCTCCTCTAACCCATGTCTTTCCTAGAGACCAATTAAATCCACACTACACAATCTGCATGGACTTTCTACAGGGTTTATTCTTTCATTAAACAAACTGGATTAACTATAACTATACTTCACTGACAAATGCCTTCCCTCATCTAGCTAAGTATTACTTATTCTGAAATTCAGGTCAGATTTACATACTTTAAAAGTCATATCTGGAATTCTTCTATCTGGTCTGATTTAGGTAGTTTTCATTTGTACTCGAAGAACATTCCATACAAATCACTGGATGGTAATCATGAATTTACTGCTATATTTCTTCCTTCTTAAGGGAGAGAACTTGCCTATTTTTCTTTTTTTCAGCTCAGTATGTGGCACATAGTAGACATTTAATGAATATTTAAAAATTTTTATTTTTCAAAATGGTTTTACATGTAAATGCACACACATTTTAACTTCACAGGTATCCAGTTGGTAATCTGGCAAAGATTAATTAGTAAATGTGTTGGTCTCTTTAGTAGCAGAGCAGATGCTTTCTGATAACAACACTGCCCCTTTATTAAATGAAGCATATTATATCTCTATTTCTTTAATGCACATGGTAAATTTTAATTAACTTTCTCTGATAACAGAAGATGCAGGAAAGAACAACTGAATTAAGATTATATAAATTAATTTTTATTGTTTAAACATTCAAAACATGCACTGAATCCATAAATAAAATTCAGACAAAAACCTTAATATTGTGCTAGTGAAAATAACCTATGCTGGGGCATTGATGAGGCTCATGGAGAGTCATAGCTCTTGTGTCTTGGTTTGTCATTAGCCTCAGTATCCTATCCTGGTTCAAAACCTATATAACCCTGCATGGCCCTAGACAATAACTAATACTGAAATGGATAATCTAACAATAAATAATTTGTGATTCTTATTTCTGCTCTTTCCCAAGCCCATACTTCAAAGAAAAGACTAACTCTATATCATAATCACTATTTTTGTTCCTATACATGACTTTACCACCCTAGGGAAACACTGAAGTGCTGGATGTATAATTCTCCCTCAGTGTAAACGGGCTCTTTCGAGGTTCTTAATGTTCGCAGCTAAAATACATATTGGAATATTTTCTTCAGCTGAACTAGAGGATGGCTTTTGTCTCCCTGGCTTTGAACGAGTAATATGTCACATCTACAGTAAGTTAGAAATTGACTTCATTATGGAATAGAGGTTAAGGGCACATACTCTGGAGTCAGACGGCCAAGGTTTGAATCCTGGCTCTGCCGCTTACTAGCTGTGTGACATATGGTGAGTTACTTAACTTCTCTAATCTTCAATTTATTCATCTGTAAAGGAATAACAAAAGTGCCTACCTCATGGAATTGGTATGAACATTAAAGGAGGTAATGTATACAAAATGCTAAGAGTGGGTAGCACACAAAAAACCTTCACTTAATGTTAACCATTATTCATATCCCCTCTCATGCAGTCTCCCTTTATGTCAACATTTCAAACTGGGCAGCATATCAAATGTAACAATTGAAATATTACCATTATCATGGTTACCAAAGATAAAAAGGTTTAAGATGACTATTAATATCCTTTTGATAACCTAAGAAATGATTGTAACATTAATCTTTAGAGAATGGCATTGAAGCTACATTGGGAAACTCAAAACATTTCAGCTCATTTTAAAAAATGAGCTAAAATGAGATTTAAAAGGATATGAAAATGGTATTGGACAAGGAGAATGATTTCCTGAAGGAGACTATGGATAAACTAGAAAATGGGAACCTACAGAAAACATACAGGAAATCAGAAAAGATATTTTAATTTTGTCTAGCCACACTTTCAAATAATCCTCCTTAGAGCATTTTGCCAGATGTTTGAGAGAAATATCAAAACTGAGATTCCAATAAGAGCTTACTTCTATCTTCCAAAAAAAGGTATATTCTATTTCATGGACAAGTTATCAGTATTAATAAAAATTCAAACCCTCAAGGACATTAAGTTATACTAAGTTACACAGAATTGCAGTTTCTGAATTTACGAGAACCTTTTTCCATTATAAGCATAAAATGCATATAATGTACCATCACTCTGAGTTCTCAGTAATATCTTTTGTGGGCTGTTTTGAGGTGAAATCACTGAAGTCTATATTGTTGAGAAATGATTAATAATATTGATTTAAAAGTTTAAATAGAGATTAGTTAATAATTTTTGGTGATATTTTTGTGCTAATGTTAATTTCAAACATTTAAAGTGTAGTTTCTCTTACAGAAAACTTTCCCAAAGCCACAGTCCAAACATCTTATCTTTTTCATAAATTACAGACATTATCTCATGTATAAAAAAACCTCAAAATATTGTCCCTTGTTCAAAATAATTTGAATACAAAATTAATGCATTTTTTTTCAAACATGAATTTGTTTCTCTATAAGGAATAAGATAATAATGACTATGTATTCATAAAATATTAATAGTGGTATTTAGTCTTATTAAACATAAAGCCCAACTTTTAAAATCAAAAGTTGAGGTTATGAATTTATAAATGTCAACAAAATGAAATGGAGTAGATTTGGAGACTATTGATTCCTAAAGGGAAAAAATAGATTATTAACCATATCACTGATATTATTTCAAAGTGTATGCAGTAAACACTGGAGATAACACTCAGAATAAGTCATATTCAACTAACCTCAATCCCTTTTTTTGATATAGTTTTTGCTCTGAGGAATCTTTAAGAGGCATTGATTTCAGCATGTTTCTGATGCCTTCCACGACATCCTTATGGATGAAATTGTGAAATGTGATATGGTTGATTGTGCTGTTGGATGAATTAATTGCTGGTTGCTGGCTGAATACTATATTCAGAGAGTGTTGCTATATAGCTTGGGATCAACTTGGAGTTGTGATTCAAATAAAATCCAGCATTTCAATTCTATATTTTTATCAATGACCTGGGTTGAGATAAGGAAGGCTAGCTTATCAATTTTGTGGGTAACAGAATAAAATATATTACAGACTAAAAACTATTTTGAAATTTTGAATAGGAGGAACCAAAAACATTGAAATTCAACATGTATACATATAAAGTTCAACATTTAGTTAAAAGAAAAAAATTTTTAATTAAAATTAAAGAAATCTGGCTTTAGGCGGTCTTTATAAGAAAAAAACCTTGACACTAATTATGTAAGTTTCAGTATACTGTGAAAAGAACACTTACATTGGGTACATGTCATTTCACTGTAGTCTGTGTTGGTCAGACTGTATCTGGACTATCATGGCTATTTCTAACTTATTCTTTAATATCAGAAAACTATGAACAACCCAGATGTCAAAACCCAACGTTTGGAAAAATAGTAAGATTCTGTGTACTTGTATCTGTTGTTGACTGGTTCTAAATGCTTGTTTGCTGTATGAGTACTTGATGGATGAATAAAAGGGAGGAAATTTGGAAGGAAGAAGTGGAAAATAAGGAAAGGATGATGAAATTAAGGATGGATATACTGAAGAAAGAAATTATCAGTAACAGGAATTATGGTTTCTCCTTTATGTATTCATGGGACTTGATAAGCAGGTGGAGTAAAGAGGCTGGTATTATCCCAGAGGAGCACTAGCACCCACTGTTGACATTACCAAGGGGGCGGATGAATGGGACATAAAGAAAGAGCACATAACAATCAGTGTCCTCCAACAATGGGTAAGGCTGCCTTGTGAAGTAATGAGTCATTGGAAGTATTCAAAGCGAGGTGGGCTGGCTTTCAGTATAGGAATACTAGAGGGTGAGTCATCCTCAAAAGAGGAACATGAAAACCCATGGGCTCTGCCTTCAACTGTCCAGTTGGAAAACAGGTTTGCAACAATTAGAAAATACATAGGTGACTGCCATAATTGAGATACGGCAGCATGGAAGAAAGAGGCGTCAGTTTATGTAGAAGCTGGTAACATTTGAAATTGAAGAGTGAGTGAATTTTGCTAGTTTGATGACATGTATGCATTTGAGAGCATTTAAACTGTAGTTCCCCTCTGCCTAAAATTATCCTCCCCTCCATAATCTGCCCCTATTTTACAACACATTTTTTTCCCTTCTACTCCTACCTAACCTTTTCTGTCTATTTTCTTTCTCTCTTTGATCTCTTAAAGCATCCTTCAAGGTCCAGTTCAAAGATTCCCTCAGATGCAAAGTCTCACATGACTACCAGGGCCTCTTTGAGCCTCTCTTCTCTCTCTTCCTAAACCTAGTAAGTAAAACTAATTCATAAACATACAATGTGAACATGGTAAATACCATCCTGCATTTGTTCAATGAAATTCTTGTAATAGAATGTAAACTGGCAACCAGACAAAGTAACTTGCAGTATATAGTATGAAGCTACCAGTGTGGTTACATTTGTGTACACCAGAAGAAAGTTCACATAAATTCTCATACTTTAAGAAGGCACCTGTGAGTCAGAACATCAGCAAAGTATATTGTCCATATTTATTACCTAGAAATCTTGGAACTTGGTATTTTTTTCCCTTCAAAGACCTTGAGTTTGATTCAAGTGCTGCTTCCTGAATTCAGGTGCAGGTGCTAATTAGTATCAAGGCACTTAAATCCAGAGAGGAAGGTAAACAGAGAACATATGGGAATAGAAATGTCCCCAAAACAAAGGTTCTTTTTTGATGATATGCATGGTTTAAAAAGTTTCAAAATAAGAATGCAAGCTGATAGACAAGAATGTTCTACATTCCTCATATTGAAATAAAGCCACCAAGATGAAGCATTTATTACTAAGAAATGTGATTGTCTAGTTATTCAGTGCTTGAATATTTATGAAGTTTACAGTTCGCATGTGGCATTTCCATAAACTGCCTTGATTAATGAATTTAATTGTAAATGTTATGAGCTGATTTCTTAAATTGTATTTCATTTTGTTTATGTGGTTGGTATAAAAGTAAATTTTCAGACTGAATAATGCTCAGTGGATTTGAATCAGGTGACAAAGTAGTAAGCTGTATGATGCGACCAGTGGGAAAGCAAATATGATGGCATGAATACCGAGTTTGACCAAAGTAAACATTTGGAGGGCTCAGCACCACATTTTCTGGGTTGATCTGTACCCTAAGTTGACCCAGAAGTCTATCAAGGGGACTTAGTAAATAAGCACCAAGACCAGATATTAAAAATGAAAAGATGGATATGAAATTCTCCTTCAAGGACAATTCTTTGTATATGGGTCTGATGGAGGAAGAAATTCACACCTTTGGAGTTTTAAACAGTAGGGAGGAATAAAGGATGGAAATGATGGAAGAAGCTTGTCGACCACCTTCCCTGACCCCTTGGCACTTTGTATGTCCTGCAAAAGGATGAAATAAAACAAATATTATGGGATTGATGCCAGGCCACAAATCTTCCTTCCTACTCCTGGAACTACCTCTGTCTCACTCTTTATCTTTTCTGATAGCATTTGACACCCTCAAAGGTCTGGACTTCTACATCTCTCATAAGTCAAACAGCCTTGCTCATTTTTATAATTGCCATCCCCAAAATGAAGCAAAGTCAAAACTTTAGTGGGCATTAACATTTTTGGCTACAGTAAGAGTTTAAATAAGGATTCTTTTCTGGGTCATGAAAAGATAGATGTATTTAAAGACTCTCTCTCTGTATGTGTGTATACACACACACACACACACACACACACACACACACACACACACATATTTACTTTTTTACAATCTGCAAATGCACAGATGTATGCATTCACATGAAAATTAATCTCCTTTTAAAACTCATACTATGTGTTATTCATACCAGCTTAGCGTAGTACACTCCAGCAAAGTATAATCTTGAAGAAGTTTAGACATCTTTACTGTACCTCCACAGTCCTCAGATAAATTATAATATTGGTCTTAGCAATCCCTGAGGAATCTTATGTGTGCCTTTTTCTATCTAGAGAAAAGGAATCTCATCTATACCCATTTCTACCTTTTTTCTTTTTTAGGTCAATTCTTTGTATCAAAACATAACCACCTTCACACCCATTCCATTTTGATTAACTTTTAAAAATAGCCTTTGGCACAAAACTTTTGAACAGCTTAAGGATATTGTGTCTACAATCTTTTATTTTTTTCAAAAATTGGTCCCTGCTCCAAAGAATCCTAAACGTTAGACATTATGTTCTCTTCAATGTCATTTTCTCCAATAAGCTTTGTCTGAAAATGTGAAAAGATTTAGACAAGCACATGGCCACTTGGTTAATAATGTGCAAGTGCACTTGTCTCTGAAATGCTTTAAATACATACTTATTCCCATCACATTTGGAGACAGTTTCTCTAACATGGCACCCGGATGGACTACCAGTGGATCTGACTCTAGGTGTAGTTACCGTACAAGACAAGCACACCTTACCAAAAAGGCCACAAAGGGATTGGATACCTCTTCCCTAGGAAAATGCTTCTCTTCAAAGTCAATGAATAAGGAAGCTGGAGCTATCTCTGTTTGGAAGTCATAATGTTAGCTTGAGAAATGCAGTCAAATACTGCTGGAGAAATGTTGATTTCACGCGAATACAGCCTTGGTGCCTGGTACATCTCGATAAAAGCATAGTTAGCCTTAGTCCAAAGGAAACTGTAGTGGATTGAAAATTGACCCCATGAAAGATACGTCCACCTGGAACCCATGAATGTGAACTTATTTGGAAAAGGATCTTGTAGATGCAATTAAGTTAAGGATCTTGAGATAGCATCTTGAAATAGGGTGATCCTTAAATTCAATGATGTGCCCTTAGACGAGAAGAGAAAGGAAGAGGAGAAACACAGAGAGAAAAGGCCATATGATGACAGAGGCAGAGATGTTGGTTTCACCTCCACAAGCCAAGGAACACCCAGAGTCATCAGAAGCTAGGAGAGTGACAAGAAAGGGAACCTCCTCTAAAGCCTCCAGGAGGAACAAGTCTTGCTGACACCTTGATTTCAGGCTTCTGGTCTCCATAACTGTGAGAGAATAAACTTCTGTTGCTTAAAGTCATCTATATTGTGACAATTTGTTGTGGTAGTCTTGGAAAACTAATATAGAGTCAATTTTATCCTGGGATCTGAACTCTTCCATTGTTATCTGCACTGAGAAAGGTGAAGAAAACCAGGTGGCATGGATGTACCTTTGCTCAGGGAGTGGGTGCTGGTTACACTGTACTCAGAAGGAGAAGCAGGAATTTTATTTAGAGTCATTGAAAAAAATGATCGTTTTGAGCAACACTGTGCAGAAATATGGCTAAACGAACCTTTGTTTATATGTTAAAGTACAGGGAGTTTTAGGTTCCAAGCAAGAGAAACAAATTAAAAAAAAAAAAAAAAAGCTTTATTCAAGATCACAGTGATGGCCATAACAAATGTGACATATTTCTAATATTTCAGAGATTCTTACTCTTGTCCCCTTTTAAAAAAAAAGTTTTCAGAAGGGAACAAAAAAACCGCATTTGAGATGAAATGTTTCATGTTTTGCCATTCACAAACTAGACATCTTGAGGAAATACGAATTTTAATCTCTGTAATACTTTTCCAAAAGAGAGAATTCTGCAAAAGTTTTTACCTATCTTTCCCATTTTGCCTGCTGACATGTTTGTACAAGGAAAACTTCATATATGAAAATTCTGAGGCTTAAATTATGCTTCAGATCATGTCCATTTTTTAAAAAAGTTTATTTAGCCTTATTTTGCTATGTAAAAAAGTAAATAAAAGTTACAAAGGTATGTTGAGTACTTTGGTTTACACGCTTCTCTGATCTTGCCACACATTCTAAATTATAGCATTAAAAGCTACTTTACTCTTAGAAAACATTCATGTTTAGAAAAATCACATATTGAAAGCATACCCATTATGACTTTCATGACCATGTAAATATGATCACTGCTATAAAAGAGCCTTCCACCTAATGTTACAGGAGGAATCCCTGGGAAATATCAGGGAGAAAACTGATGCAGAATTGGGTTATTTAACCCAGAATCAAACAGCTGGTAAGTGGAAATCTGACTTTTAGGTTTGAGCTTTAAGGCATTACACAATACTGACCTCCCACCATCGTCAGTAACCAAAGATTCTGATAAGCATTTTTATGCTCTAGGAATATAGAGGAGGAAATGGTGATTTATTCCGACTTGGGGGAATTTGTAAAGGCTATCGGTACCAAGTTGCTGCTTTGTTGTACTTTAAGATGGAGAAAATTCAAATGTGGAGGAAAAAGCATTTCAGTAAGAGATAGTCGATAAAATTGGGAAAACTCTAGCGAACATTTCCTGCAGAAGGGTTTTGTGCAATTTCAGGGCATGATGGAAATTTCCACATCCCAATTTCCACTACACATCCCTCACCCCCAGATATTTGCTAATCCTTCTAGAAACTATGAGAATCCCTTCTTTCTGGGAGCAGCATTAGATATGTGGAGGCCTGTCCAAACTTCATGGGACTCAGATCTGGAAGTGGGTATCTGGTCCCCTGCATCATTGCTTTTAAACAGGATTCAGAGAATCTACAGCTGGAACATCTTGTACTGCACACATAATGCCTCAAATTCAAGTGATTTTCCTCAGATCCAAAGTCCTGACCCTGCTCAGATTAATTCAGTGGTTTTGATTGCTAGCACTAAGGCAGAGGAAAACATTACAATTTGAGGAGACACTTCCATAATTACTGATATGTCTCTAAACTAATGTGTCATTTAGTCTTAACACTGAACGTTTTAAAGTCTTGATTTCCTGTCTCTTCAATTAAGGGTAGAACTCTATGGAACTGACTCCAGAGTAAACTTGACGATACTGAAACGGAAAATCAGAGTATCAGGTAACTTCTGGGATCCTGCAATAAACACAGTACCCAACGCAAAGTTTAACAGAGCTTACTGGAGTAACCTTTTTACTTTCAACAAATAATTAAAACTTGTACTAAGAACAGGATTCCTACTGTGTGCCAGAACTCTAAATGATTTTACAGAAATTATATAAATCCTTACATTTATATGGGGTAGATATTATTATACTTACTTTACAGGTAAGGAAGCTGAGGATCCCCAAGAAAAATTACTTGCCCAAAGTCACAAACTTCGTACTTGATGAACTAAGGATTTCAACTCTGTTTTTTTCCCCAGTATTGTGATAAATGAAATGTTTACAGCTATATGGTCCTTTCCTCAATATGTTTTCAACCTAAATGGAAAAAAATGAGACATATCCAAAATTAAGTGGATGATAATTTTGCCTATCTCATTGTACCGTGGTTATAAAAATTAGCTTACGTTGATCTGGCTAACCCAAGATAGTTTCAGGACTGCAGAATTCCTAAGGGACAGAACTGCTATCAAGCTTAGAAAACACTTAAAAACTTATGTGATTATGGAAGGTGAGATTCTTTTATATATAAGCTAAACAAGGAAGTTTTAATCCACAAAAATGATGAAACATTCTGCATGAAGAAGTAAAAGGAGTTGAATTTCGGCACTATGGGAGAGTTATGACCCTGGAAGAGGAGATGAGAGATGAAAAGTCTGGAGATGGGGAGCCCTGTGTTAGTGGACAGACTTGGTCAGGGAGTGTCTGATAGAAGACTAAGCTCTGATTCTATCATTTAAATTCCAGTTGACCCAGTCGTGCTATAATTAATTAGCCTTTATTATCCCAAAGTTTTCAGTAAGTTTCAACCTGCTGCTAGTGGTGTTGTGGGTAGTGATAGAAAAGAAGTGGAGTCCTGAAGTTCCAGACAGTGGCCAACGGGAAGAAAGCAGAGGCCGAAGGCAGAGCTAGAAGCAGCTGCTGGGACCAGAGCAAGTGAAGAGAATCGAATTGTAGAGCGAATGGCTTGGAACAGATAGGCGGCAGATCTCCCTTCCCCTCAGGGTAGTAGAGGACTGAGCCTAAAAGGGAAGGAAGGAATTCAGAGTCGCTCATTCCAAGGGATGGGGCCTGAGCCATATTCTTTAGCTGCTAAAGAAAGTAGTGATGCCAGAAACCTGGAGGACTTGGGATCTCAGATAGCAGAGGTTTGATGAGATCTCTAACACAGAGCACAGTGTGAGACGCCAACTAACTAGCATGGAACACATGTCACAGCAGTGCAGAGGCGGAGGAGCTCCTGTCAGGTGGGGGAATAGAGAGTGTACCACAGAGGATGTAGCACTGCACGTAGGCCTTGTGAAATATGTAGCATTTGGGTAGGCAAAGGTTGCTGTAAGGGTGTTCGATTCAGCACAAAAACAGCATGAAGGCTGGAATGCCGATGCATGTTCTGGAAACAGAAGGATGTTTACTAACTTAAGTTGGCCACATATTGAAAAGCAATGGAAGATATGGATAGAAAAAGAAAGGCTGAGGTTAGAGAGAGGAGGGTTTTCAATGTCAGACTGAAGAGTTAGAGATGTATTCTACAGCAAACAAAGAGTCACTGAAAGTTTTGATAAATAGAGTAAAATAACTTGTGGTTGTTGGCCTGGGGTCTGGAAGTAAGAAGTATGAGGACTTTGGTTTTCAACATGTTGAGTTTGAAGGGCAGGCAGTTCATAAATATCGAACCCATTAAACTTGCAAGACTAAAGCTTAGGGAAACCTTCAAGACAAAAGACATTGATCAGGGAGTGATTCCAAAGGCTTGAAGTAACAGTGGAATCTGTGGCAGTGGATTGATGGGAGTTCCCAAGAAGAGAGTGAGAGAGACGAGGAGATGCCAGACGACAGAATACAGGTATGACTTAGGGGGTGAGAACTGAACACTCACAACCACAGAGGGCAGAAAACAAGGTGAGTTTTTCTGGAAGGGTGAGGTGATTTAATGTATTATGGAGGATAAAGACTGGGAAGTAAGTAAATTCCAAGGAGCACTACTTTCCTATTTGATGAAAAAGGGATAGATAATAAAGCCATTGTGACTGATTTAGGAATACACAACACGTGGGGAAAGAAACTGAAGCATTTAAATTTAAAATGTATCCAATTCGAGTCTTTGCCAAGTGGACTTTTAATTATTCTCCAATATGTATTAAAAAAATTCTTGCATCTAGAGTACATTTGAGTGGATACAAAAATGGACATCCAAAGAAAACACAAAATAGCAAATAATTTTCAAAGTCACTATTGCTGAAAGCATTTACATCCTTGCCCCTCAGAGGATGGGGACCATAAGCCTCAGGATCATGTAGGAGCTTGTGAGAAATGCAGAATTCCAGGTCCCACCCTGGATTTCCAGAGTCAGAACCTGCAATTTAACATGCTTCTCAGGTGATTCACTCATTAAAGTCCAAGAAGCAATACAGTGCATAATACTCCTGTGTCTACACCTCAGATTAAGGTTATACATGCCCACTATATATTATGGGTTCCTTACTTCACACAGTGAGATGTGATTACATCACATAACCAGGCTGTGAGACTGGATTTTAGTTCTCAAACCCACCACTCAACTGCTGTGAGAAAATCTCTCTCCACGGTCTTCAGTTCCCCAGCAAAAGCAGCAGTCACAACCAGTCCTTTAACTCTGTTATCTTAAACAGTTTGAATTTAAAGGGCATAGCCCCTGCTCTGTAGAATCTATGATGTAACACTGACATCATGATGGACAGAGGGACATTAAGGGCATATATTAAACAAGCTCAAAAACCCACAAAGCAAGTATCTCACAATGACAAAATGAAGGTAAGAATGGTCTGGGAGGACATATTTAGGGTTCCAAGAAACTGTTATTACTGATTCCTCCAAGCAGTTCAAGGTTTTCTCAGGATGGGAGTTGCTTATTAAAATTATCTAAAAGAGGAAGCTCTGCAGACCTCCAGCGATGACAGAAAATAAATAGTACTCATGGACGGCTTACTGCATGCCAGATACGTTTACACGCGTATCTCCTTTTACCCTCACAACAACCCGAAGAAGCAGGCAGCACTACTCTGATCCTCATTCACAGATGGAAAACTGAGGCTCAGAGAAGTCAGTCATTTGAACAAGGTCATATAGTTTACAAGAGGCAGAGCTGGGAGTGCAACCCAGATGTGACTGAAAAAGCAGACAACTAAGTATGATACTATCAAATGGGGGATTTGGGAGGGAAATACAAATAATATTAGCTAATGTCTTTTAAGTATTTACCATATGCCAATCATCATTTTAAGAGGTTAGCACATGTTAATACATTCAATCCTCCGCCAACACACTGTCAGATAGGTACTGTTATTACAGGTGAGTGTATTAATCATCTAAGGCTACCATAACCAAATACCATAGACTAGGTGATTTAAACAACAAAAATTTATTTTCTCCCAGTTCTGGAGGCTGGGTTCTTGGCTAACAGACAGCCACCTTCTTGCTGTGGGCTCACAAGGCCTCTTCTGGGCACTGCACATAAGGAAAAAGAGGCCTCTCTCTCCTCTTATAATAAATATCACCATCCTATCAGATTAGGACCTCAACCTTATGATCTCATTTATACTTAATTACCTCCTAAAAGCCCTATATCCAAAGATAGTCACATTGGAGGTTAGGACTTCAACATATGAATTATTCAGGGAATAGAATTCAGTCCATAGCAGTGAGGAATTGCCATATAAGCATGAATAAAGAAAGTTTGTGATTTTTAATAACAATGTCATGATTAAATAGCATTCACCCAGTGGTGAATGGTGGAGTTCTAGTATAAATCTTGGCAGTCTGGCTCTGGAGACCACACGTAGCCACTAGACATTGCTCCCTCTGAGGGTCAACCAATAGAGGGCATATTAAGCCTAACATAGCTCTTTAATGGTTAAAATATTTTGTTTAACAAATACTTTTATTTAAGTATAATTTCCCCCAAATATCTCTTTACTGTTAGTGGACCTGCGACACTGCTTTTTCTTTTTCTTTTCCAATGCCAGGACAACTAACAAATGTAAGATGGGAGAAAATAGGTCAAATTGTATTGATTGCATATTACCAGCTCCTTGGGACAAATTTATTGAATGATGTCCTTCCATTGCATCCAGGTTCTCATAAAACCTATTATTCAACACTATTCTTCACTTTGTATCATTGTTAAGGGTCTCTCCACTCAGCTAAGCCCCTAGAAGTGCCAATTAAAGGTGAGATTAAAGACACTCCATTCATAACCTAGCAGGGGCATTGCTGTTTATCTGCTCATGAATTGACAGTGGGCTGAAAAGAGGGATTAAGCCAGGTCCAGCTATTTCTGGATGGCTGTACCAACCAAAAAGAGCCTGGGATAAAAGCAGCTGACAATCTGAAATTTTAGAAGTAAAGAAAATACAATAAAGTCAACGTGACTGGTATGTCTAAAGCCATATATTGAGTTCCCTACTCTAAGGATAATTCTACATTATGAACAAAAATATTAAGAGATGAGCATGGATAAGCCAATGGTCAAATCTATTACTCCAGTCTCATTTCCTATGGTCCCCCAACACACACTCTGCACTTCAGCAAGGCTGTCACTCTTCACCGTGACCCAGATACTCACTCATACATACATTTTGATTATGTTCATGCTCTTTCCTCTAACAGTAATGCTTCCTCACCCAGGCTATCCAAATCATTCATCAGCCCAGTTCAATTATCATGTCCTCTTGAGTCTTTCTCTCATGGGTCAAATTCAATTTGAACTTTAATTACACACAGCTCTATACTAATATGCCAGTGGGAAGACTTCTAATAGCCACGTATATCTGGTTCTTTCTTCTCAGTACATGAGAGGAATACATTCCCCTGCCCCGAGTATAGATGGACAGGTTTGTGAGACTAGTTCTAGCTAACTAATTGCATATGAAGATAAAGTATGTCACTGCCTTGCTAGGGTATTTAATTACCAGTGTGAAACCATTCCTGCCTATCCTCCCCTTACCAGTGAACTATAGTGTTCCAAGTGGTAGCCTCCGTCACCCTGAGTCCCTGCTAAAGCACAATGAGAATGTGGCATGAGTGAGAAATCAACCTTTGTTGTTTAAAGCATCTGAAATTTGTGAATGTATGTAGTTTTGTGGGTGGGGAGGGTGGGATAGAGGATGGGGGTGTTATTACAGCAAGACCTAGCTTATCCTAACTAATATAGTATTTCTGCTTTGAGATTATACATATATTATGCTGCTAGGAGTCTTCTTTTACTCCATACTCAACAAGTATTTATCTGAGTATCTACTGTATGCCAGCCAATGGCCTAGGTGACCAGAGAGACCAAAAGCAGAGAGCAAACAGGCATTTTATAAAGGAGAATTCCCTCCAGTGGCACCTGCCTGGCACAAAATTTGAACGAGGTCTTCAGGGAGAGTGTGTGCTTGGGGATGGGTGGCGGCAGAGGAGGAGCTAAAGCGTCACCACGGTGCTGTGGGAAGGGACAGACACAGGCAAGAAATGAGACTTAGCAATTGCCAGCACTAAATCAAACATAACTGAAGGTACAGGTTTCTTTCTAGCCTCTATAGACGCGGGGGGCACACAACATGATTAGTTTTGAATTGCAAAGGATTTTTCTGGCTACACTGTAGAGATTGGATTGCACATCAGTTAGGAGGGTGTTCCTTATTTGGGCACCAGTTAGGAAGATTGTGCAGTAGTCCAGGTGAGAGACGATAACAGATTAGACTACAGTACTGGTGATGAAGGGAGAGAGAGGGCCTAGGGCATAAACTGCTCTATAAAAAAACATAACCAAATTGCGGCTCCTTTGAAGGAACAGTTTCTGAGGTCAGTGTTCAATATTTGTTCGGACCCAGTGAGGTTCCTCTCAGTTGTCTTGTTCCCTGGTTCTCTCCTGAAAACCAGCCTGCCTTTTAGCCTCTATCTTGACTCTGCTGATTACATGGCCACCATTGTTTTTGAGGGCACTCTTAAGCTCAAATTTCTCCATGGTTTGTTGCAGATTAAGCCAGTTCCTTTGGGAAGAGATTAATAACTATTGATTTTATGGACTGCTTCTCCTCCCAGGCAAAATCTGTAAACCAGGGTTCTGGAGATGGAGGTGGGGACCTTAAAAGCTTCTCTCAGCGTGATTCAGGGGTGTTCCCAACTCTAGAAGCTGAGCTTAGTAGGGGCCTGCGGGCAGCAGCCTGATGTCCTCTAGGCTGGTCTCTCCTGGTGCAAAGCCACCACATCAGGAGCCCAGGTGAAGGTGATGAGGAACTCAGCATCCTCATATGCTGTGCACAAGGTGGTGTCCCCATTCTGCAATTAGGGGAGCATGGAAAAGGGCACTTCTCCCTCTCTCAACTACACTCACCCAGGGCTTAGCCTTAGCAGCAGGCACTGGGGCAGGATGAGAAGCACTGAAGTCCTACTCCTCCTGGGAAGAAAGCACTCCTGCTGGGAGCTGTCAGGGAAAGGGAGCCTGCATTCTTGGCCATGTCAGCTGGATGGAGCCTCCGTGTCATGGAACTGGGAGGGGGGTTAGGGGGAGAGTCTTGGTTTAAATATGCAAACTCTTACCTGTCTTACTGATTTTTTTTTTATAGATGGTCTTGGATTTTTATTTCTTCATTCGCTGTCTTTAGAACTATTTCCAGAAGTTTGTTTGTTTATTTTTACAGTTTCACTAATTTCACTTGAGAGTGAAACTAGTTAATGGAGCCCCTCAAGCCGTCCTGCTGGAAGTTGATCTTCTCCCTACAGCTCTGTCTTGAGTAACCCCTTCCACGGTGATTCTGCGATTGGCAAAGAGATTGCTAGCAAATGGGAAACAAGCAGAAGCTTGCCCTTTCTTGAGCTGGAATCTTTTCTCTACCATATGAATGAGTCTGAGCTAGTGTCCTGGAGGATGGTGAGCCCACAGAGAGAGAGGCCCCAGGTATGCCATGTGTCCCAGACCTCACAGATTAGGCCAAGAGAATGGTGTTAGAAAAGCCAGGAGAACAGAGGATTTCATGGCAGAGATGCTAAAAACAGTGAATTCAGCTGAGATATTAAGTAAAAGAAGAATAAGGACCTGAATAAGGACCATTTTATGAGTGAAATGGTGACAAGAGACAAAACAGAATAGATTTAGGAGTGATAGGAAAGGGAGGAAATGGAGCTAGTGAGATAGGCAGAACTGTGGGGGAAGTGTGGCTTTGCAGAGGAAAAGAGGAGCGAGGTAGACATTGAACAGTGGTTCTCAGTTGGTGGAGACTGTGTCCACCATGGGTCATTGAGGGATGTCTGGAGACATCTTTGATTCACAACTTGAAGGAGCACTCTCATGGATAGAAGCCTAAGATGCTGTGAAACATTTGACCATGCACAGCACAGCCTTGCAATAATGGATTATCAAGTCCAAAATATCAAGAGAATCCCTAACAAAGAGGAAAAGTTCAGTGCAGACAAGCTTTTTGGCTTTGTTTTGTTTTTGTTTGTTTGTTTTAAACACAGAAGATCTTGAAGATATGTTTTGATTCTCGTGGAAAGTGGCTGGCTGATAAGAGGCTGAAGGTGCAGAAGATGAAGGTATAACTTTCTGTGGGTAAGAGTTATTACTATTCTTTTGCCCAAAGGAGGATACTGAGACTCTGAGAGGACCAGTGCTTCGCCCCAGGTGAGAGTCAGTGAACAGCAGAGCCCAGCTCCCATTGGGCCTGACATTAGGCCAAGTAGCTAAAGAAGCTTAGTGTTCCTGCTGTAGTGCTGACAGCAACTGCAACAACAGCAGAAACTTCAACCAGGCTGATATTACCTGTTTCTCCTTCCCACCTTCTGAAAGCTCTCGTCTTACCCCAACCCGTTTTCTTTACTAAGCCATGTTAATAACTTATTGTTAAGGCCGAGAATATCATTTAGAGAAGGACCTTCACCTACAGTCCAGGTTCCAGTTCTGCAGTCCCTTAACCACTTGGCCTCTGCCATCTGTCAAGCATCACTTCCTCTTCAAGACTCATTTAGGGAGTCAACCCCTGCCTGTTCTTTCCTGTACTCAAAAGGCTTTGCAATCCCAGCCTTGACTCAGTGAGCCTTGTTCTCCTCTCTTAGGAGCACAGTTGGCTCATGTGTGCAGCACAGAGGAACTGACTAGTCCAAATGACAGGCAAACTCTGGTGGATCTCGTTCTGAACTCTGACCCTCTCTCAGGTGTTCTGATTGCCCTCCACCCTGAAGGAATGATACCGCAAAATTCCAAGTATCAGCATTTTATAATAGCCAAATACCTTAATCAGACAGTAATAACAAATGTGAAGTGAGAGTTGCTAGAAGCACTTATGCTGTCCCCCGGGGACAGTGACGGTGGCTAAGGGAAGGAAGAGAATGGAAGGCAAATGAGGAAATGCAAGAGGAAAGGCCACTTGGAGCCAAATAACGCATTAATGTGCTGACATATCTGTAGAAAAAAATCCTAAAACCTGTATCTAGGAGGCAGACCCCGGACAGACCATAAAAGTGTCCAGGGAACACGTGCCGTCCCCCCAAGGAATCTGGCTAACCTCGAGGGGCCCAGAGACGTGTTCACTTGATGCAAGGGAGACGGCGTAGGGAAGATGAGAAAGAGCCACGTGTCCCCTCTCTTATTCTAACAGATCCTTACCTGAGCTATTTTTAAACCTCTTTGGATAGATTTCACCAACGCCCTCTCCTACTTTTTCCAGTTTTCAATACTTTTTAGTTTCAAGAAAGTCTCGCATTGGGATTTTATCCAGACATTCTTCCTAATCGACCACCCTGCAATTCCTTCTTACTCACTGGAGAGAATACTCTTCAGCGTCACTTGTCAGATAACCTTTCATGGACCAGAGGTATTTCTTCTTCCTCCCTCTCAACTACCTTTCTCCCCCCACCTCTCTTCTTTCCTCCTCTCCCGCCATCACTCATTTCCTTCTCTCTCTCTCTCTCTTCTTCCTGCCACCTTAACCTTATTTTCTCTGAGGTTTTCATAAGATTTGAACCAGATGTGTTTGACCCCAAATCCCATAAAATATAGATGACATGAAGTATAACTAACCACCCTGGGAGATAAGGTTATTTTTTAAAATGTGCACTCTGATCTACTAAAATGTTAAAATGCAAAATTTTGGGGAATGTCATCTAATACATCAATCTATCGAGAAGCAATATAATTTCACTATTATTATTATTTTGCCAGGTTTTTCTGTGGCTTCTTTTGAATGTACATAGAAGTAGTTTAGTTAATGTTTCCCGGTGTCTATGTATTCAGCACCACATTGCTGAAGCGGAATAAATGGCTAAAATGGCAGTCTGCCACAAGCTCTTCTGCCACTTCGTGAGGAGTGAGTGTATCGGAAGGGAATATCATTTACTGTTGACTAAAACATTAAAAGATGAAATAATATCATTTGAATCAAGTGCTTTTCATGAAAAATCACTAAAAGTCTATCAGAAAAATACTGAAAACACTTCGGATCACAGCCAAGTCTTTTATTAAAGAGCTTGAATTACTGTTTAGAATCTGTATATGCAGTAGTTTGCATCCATATAGACTAAGCTTAAGAGGCAGGATCAAATGAAGATCTGGGATCCTTAACCCTTAAATATCTTAGGATATTTCATTTCTGAACAGCAACTGAGACAAAGATATGGACAATTTATATTCAGCTAAAACAGAGCATAGGAAGATCACTTTCCTATTTTCTTTCCACTCTTAGTATCTCTTTACACAATTATTGCTTTCATTCCGCTTTCTAACACTTGCACATCATAGGTTATGATAGAAACTTGGATAAAACATGAGAAGCATCTTCCATGTGAGGACATGTCCCAAAATCTGATGCCAATGAGGTCATGAGGAAGAGTGGTGACAAAGTGAGTTTTGGGAGTCAATGGCCTCACAAAACAGCCACCTTTTTTTTTTTTTTTAAGTGAAATGATGAGGAACAGCTCATCATATTTTAACGTGTGGTGTCCTGAATAAACTGACCCATGTCTGAGCTGCCCTCCACACTGTAGATGGTCCCAAAGTGGGCACAGGGGCAACGTCCTGACTTCTAGTGCTCATTCTGGCCAATTGATATCTCTGTTTTCCCTGCCTTCTAAGTGCTGAGGCTCAGATAAGCAGTCCCTTCCACTAGCCTCACGTTACAGATAATAAAAAGGATACAGTGATGGGTAAGAGACCTACCAGGGGCCATGGCAGAATCTAATGAGGTAGCTGGAATCAGAACTCATACCCCACAACCTCTCATATTTAGCAATTATTACAGCAAAGTTGGGAATTAGCTTCCCACCTCCAGGTAGCTAAAGGCATTTGATACCAATGTGCCTTAGTGAACAAAGAAAAAGAACATAGCCAAACATTTGTGTGTCAAGATAAATCTTTCACAAGTCAGACTGTTGGATCAAAAGACTTTCTGAAGTCTCTTGCATTCCTAACATGGTATGCACCGAAGGACACCCATCTTCCCTAACTTTATTTAAAGAAAATTATTCAAACATGAAAGCCATTTTCAACCAGTTGTGGAGTCATTAGCATTTACCAGGGTCCAACAATGATGGGCTCATGTTGCCCGCTATGTTGTCAGACCAGGTCTGCACTTGCTCCCAGTCATCTAATGTGAAAAGTGACTCAGGGAAAGCACTCTCTAATTGGTGAAACACTACACGCATATTAGGGGCTCTAGTTTAAATTAAGGAGTTATTATGATTTCTGTCCTAATGTGCCCATAATTCATTGCTGCATTGTGTAAATTAAAGTCTTTTCAGTTGTGTGTTACATTCTGGTATTTATTCGGCCTCGTTGGAAGCCTCTCCTTGTCAAACTATTGTGTTCTACACATTTATAATACAATAACGTGCCTTGTGTGCTTTTTCTCTCACATCCCTGTTGATATATAACTGAGTTTTGCCCTAGTTTTCAAACAGAAAAGTTTGGATTCTCAAACAAAATGCCAGACTCCTGATAAGGCTTAGGAGACTCTGTTTGTAGCTAATGAGATCGAGCTGGAAACGAAGAATTCCTAGAGGAGTGTCATTATGCCAGCCAACTTTGAAATTCATTGTTATGTTATTACATTTGGCTATTTTCAACTTATCGGAGGGTTTTCTTTTCACAGGAGAATATAACTTCCCAGTACTTTCCTACCAAGAGCACTTTGCAGTCCTTTGAGTAACTTCCTGATATTCCTTGGAAGGCAAGGCTCAGTCAGTTCTTCCATTCTCTCTTAACCTGGGTTAACCTGGGAAGTGTAGCCTGTACCGTTCCCAATGCACATTTAAACAGGAGATGAATTCCTGGTTATGCAGGGCTGGGGAGATTCTTGAGGGCCAGATAGTAGGCTCAAGGGTTTAGGTCTACAGAAGGACAAACTGGTCCATCAGGTCCTGGAAGTCAGTTTACCAGTACCTCCCTCACATGGATATTGACTACAACCTGAGAAGCAAGAGAAAACTGAAACCTGTAGGGTATGCATACTTGCCGCTGAAAGCTTGTAATTTCTTGAAATGTGAAATGCAGATGCTGATAAAGAGGAGTTTAAACTTTTCAAAGGCATTTTTAAGAAGTTGTTTAAGAAAATGATTTTCAAAGATATGGCTGACTCTTAAGAGTAGCCATTGGGAAATCATGGTGGCAATTTGTAATGTTTAGTACACTGGTCAATTCTTACAGAGATGTATTAAATAAACTTCAAATATTAGCTTACTAGTGAGTGTAGTTAATAGTGCCACAAATGCAGGGTGAGTGGAGCTCCTTTATATAAAAGTTGTTACCCGAAGTTAAAAATAATCACCACTCTTGAGATATTCTACCAGGTTTTCCCAATGGGTACTTACTATATTTTGGGGATGATAGTGTAGCCTGGATTATGCCTGAATTTACATAACAATAAGCTAAATTATAATAGAATTCTTTTGTGATTGAGGAATGCTGTATACAAATTCTATATATGGAGAAACAAAAGCAGAGACAAATTATATTATTTTCTTTACACTGCAGAAATCTTGTAGGAAATTGCATGTTCTTCTCTGGGGAGTTACCAAGGAAGTAGTCAGTGGTTGTATACCATGAAATTCTAATTTTGTGCAAAGATTGTAATAGCTGGCTGTTCTTACAGGTTGAACTACTGAAGACAGAATGAGAAATGTGGGATGAGTAAAATAGTTTCTGGTTGAATGTCGTGTCTTAATTAACAAATGAACACTGAGCCCCCAATAATAAGAGCTCTCCACTAGAGGCTGTGGTTGATGAAGTTACTAATCCATGCTTTTAGGCTTCAAGACACTTATAATTTACTTGAGGAGACAAGACACACAAATGCAAAACTTTTTTTTTTTTTTTAAAGAAAGTATATCATTAGCTGCCAGTTAATGAGACAGCGTAGTAGAAAAGAAAGACCAGAGTGGGAAATCAATGTATAGGTTCTGATCCTGATTATTCTTTAGCCAATTGCCTTAATGACCTTGATCAGGTCATGATCTCCTTGGGCTTCAATCTTCTCACCACAGTATAGGTAACATATATGAAGTGCTCACTAGGAGTGCCAGGCATCTTATATATATTTTCTCACTTCATCCTCAAAACCACCCTACAAGGTAGATAATATTCAATTATTGACCCCCATTTTACTGATAAGGAAATTAAAGCAAAACAAGGTTAAGTAACTCATCCAGGATTATATTGCTAGTATGTGGCAGAGGATTCAAACTCATATTCTCAGATAGGAGAAGTTGTGACAGAATTAGTATGGTGTTGGGGTAGGGGAGGCGGAGAGAGAATAAAAGAGAGTGAGAAAGAGAGAGAGGGAGAGAGAAATATGAATGTCTGATGGGTTTTTCTGGTTGTGTTAAATGATATATGATATCATTCATGATAAAAGAATTACCAACTATCTGGACAAGCTCTAAGACTCAATAAGAGTCTGTTCATGTCACATGCCAGTGGAGAGTCCATTCCCTTGAGTCTATCTCCATTCCATGTGGGCCTGACTCTCTGGTTCAGTTCTTTACATCATGATCATGTCAAGCACCATATGTTACTTTTAACATTAAGAAGCAGCTTTCTAGAACTATTTGCAATAGCTAAGACATGAAAGTAACCTAAATGTTCACTGACAGATGGTTGGATAAAGAAGATGTAGTATATTTATATACATGGAATACTTCTCAGCCTTAAAAAGTGAATGAAATAATGCCATTTGCAGCAACATGGATGGACCTAGATATTATCATACTAAGTGAAGTCAGACAGAGAAAGATAACAATCATTTATCACCTATATGTGGAATCTAAATTGTGACACAAATGAGCTTATTTACAAAACAGAAGCAGACTCACAAACATAGAAAACAAACTTTTGGTTACCAAAAGGAAAGTAGGGGGAGGGATAAATTAGGAGTTTGGGATTAGTGGATGCAAACTACTGCATGTACAACAGATAAACAACAAGGACCTACTGTATGGCACAGGGAACTATATTCAATATCTTGTAATAGCCTATAATGGGAAAGAATCTGAACTAGAAACTAAAGTGTATGGCTAAAAACTTTTTATCTTTCCAAGTACAGACAGTTAAAAATCTAAAACATAAATATCATCTACTATCACAATTTTATAAAAGAAAGACCATTTAAAAATCAAAAATATTGGAAGGATATAAGCTTAGAATGAAGGTCATTTCCTTCAATTGAATAAATTTAGCTTTGTAAAAGATTCATGATGTCGTCTAATTTCTGATTTTAGAGACTGCCAATGAAAATTTCACCATCAACCAGCACTAGTCTTTGTCCTGGCATTTGGGAACCACAATGATGAGGCCATGACAGACACATTTATGGCTAAATTTTTCTGCAAGCAAATGTAATCTAGATTTAGCAAGTCTCTAATTTTTCCCTACAACTACACTGAGGCCATGTTCAGCAATTCATTGCATCTTTCCAAAAATAAATCCAATTCTACAACTCATTGAGACAACATTTTCTCTAAGCATTATAAAAATATAAAAAACAATTTTATCTCACATAGCACATACGAAAGTTTCATAAATATCCTCTTTAAACATCTCTGTTCTTCCTTCAAAGTTCATCTCTGAATGTCAAATTCCTCATTTTTCTTCTCTCCCTACCCCTTTAAATCCATAGTCTATAAAATTCTTATAACCCCATCACTTCTGGTCCTAAACTTTCATGTCCCAATCAATAAAAAACTAAGCTGGCATTAGCTAACCAACCCCATATCCCCATAGCATAGTGTATTATACAGAGATAAATATATTGCTCTTACATTATCTTATGTTGTGACCAATACTCCTCTCCTAGAAAGGTAGGGTCCATGTTCTCTCTCTTTGAATCCTCAAGGAAGTTTGTGGCTGACCCAACCATATAATTTGATCTAAGTGATGCTCTGTAGTTTCCAAGGCTGGGTCACAAAAGGACTTTGCTTCTAACAGGCTATCTCTTTCTCTCTGGGGATGCTGGTTCTAGGATCCCAGCCAGGATATGTGAGGAAGTTCGGACTAGTTCTGAAAGAGAGAATACGAGGAGATGAACTGAAGCCTCTTGTCTGCAGCCTGCATCAACCACCAGACATGTGACTGGGATGTCAGAGGATCTTAATCCCCAACCTTCAGAGTCTTTAGCTGAGGCTTCAGAGATTGCAGAGCAGAGACCAGCTGTCTCTACTCTCCCTTGTTCAACTTCTTGACTTATAGACACAATATGAGATAATAAAATATTATTGTTGCTTTAATAAATCATTAAGTTTTTTAAAAACTATTTTGGAATGCAGAAATAGTTAACTAATACACCCCTTAGGAAGGAGCTCATGATCATCTATCATCATTTGTATCTTCACCTTGAAGAAAGTGAAGGTGGGGGGGTGGGCATTAATGTTTTACCATCTTCTTCATTAAACTGCTTTTAAAATCTTCACCAAATAAATTCTAGTCTCATACATTTATCAGGCACTATTTGTTCTAGTTATTTATATAGAAATGTCTCTAAGACTTCAGGAAATAATTTAATGTTTATATCACAAACCAGAGATTTGCAATCATGTCCTGGCTATGCACAGGAGAAAAACTGAAACTGTAAATTATATTTTGCTAATGAAGTAGCAAAATATTTATTTATTAAATATTTGTATTTTGTTAAATTTTGAAACCATAAGAACAAAGCATTTAGACTATCACCTTAAGTTTAGTTCATATTTTTCACAAGAAAAACAGTAATAACTTTGTTGGAGCCAGCTAAAGCTCTCATTAGCATTCATTTGCTAAAACTGTAAATAAAACTGAATATTATTTTATCATAAGAGCAACCCTTAATGTTGCAAAATACAATTTTCAATAATCTTGGAAACTTGTCTTTACTAACGTAAGTTCACAGCTCTCAATCTATTTTTGGCAAGATATTACAATGACTGAGCAGGCCCAGTGCTTATTAAATTATTTATATTGCTCACAGGACTATAAATTATTGGGAATATTGTAAACATTTATAATATTATATAATACATCTGTATAAATGATAACTAAAAGGGTAGCAATACCTTCTCATCTGTTTTACATATGTAAACAGTTCATATTTTAGAGTAAGAGAAGAACTGGGACAAGTCAGTGAAAGGAAGATCCATTCAACAGACATTCTAAATGTGGACCTTCCAAAATGCTCAATTTCTTGGAAGGTTTTGCTATTCCTTATTCAAAGAGGGTGGGGGAAAACAAGAAACAATACAGTGAGCATTACTACTGCCATATCTTTGAAAAGAAATGGGCATTTGTTAAAAAGAGACTATCCCTGAAATTATTTTAACATAGGAAACCAACATCCTGGTTCAGGATTACTGAACTAGTATTTTGGCAGTTATCTGAGCACCATTCAGCATCAAGGAATGTGTTCAGATGGGTGATTCAGACCCAAAGGTAGTGGGAAAAAAGCAGGGAAGACTCAAAAAGTCCAAAAAAGGCTTTTGTTAATAGAAATGGCAGATCTAAACATATTTCAGTCCAGACTGTGGCACTTGCACATTGAGTAAGAATTCATTCTTATTTCCAAAGACCCAGCTATAAAATGTCTCTGCCCTGAAGGTGCCTTCCTTATTTTTCAAGATTTTACCACAGTACTAAGAAATCACTTTTCAGACAGATTCAGAAGAATAACATATATGTGCCCCAAGCTCTTTGTCTTGGTTCCCATAGTTAAGATTAGTGAATACTTGCATTAAGTTCATGCATGTGAATGATACACAGGACAATGCCTGGAATATAAGGGCTGCACAAAAATATGTGTTTAAGTCTTCTACCAGAAATGACATAACAGATATGTGGAATTCATAATGTACAGTTGTATTAAATCTATAAGAAGATTTTTTTGGCTTAATACGCCTTCTTTTAGAATCTTTTTCCAGGGAAAAATCAGAGATGTACAAAATATTTATAGAATTTGAACATTTTTCCCAAGTTGGTAATCAGAAATGTTCAAAACACTTTGTGTGCATAAGTATCTATAATGGTAAAAAAAATGGAAATAATCTGATACAAACACAATTCAATTAAAGCAATAAAATGTTAATCTGCAAACTAATCATTATCTGGAAGAATTTTTATGATACCAAACACGTTAAGAATGTTAAATAAAAATAATAAGTGAATTGCTATAGCTTTGTAATATAGCTATAGTAACCAAAACAGTATAGTATTGGCATAAAAACACACAGATCAATGGAATAGAATAGAGAGCCGAGAAATAAACCTATGTACATATGGTTAATCAGCTTTTGACAATGGTGCCAAAAATGCACAGTGGGGAAAAGATAGTCTCTTCAAAAAATGGTTCTGGAAAAACTGAATATACACATGTGAAAGAATTAAATTGCATCCCTATCTTACACAATACATAAAAATCAACTCAAAATAGATTAAAGACTTAAACATAAGAATTGAAACCATAAAACTCTTGGAAGAAAACATATGGGAAAATCTCCTTGACATTGGTCTTGGCAGTGGTCTTTTGGATTTGACAGCAACAAAAAAGGCAACAAAAGTAAAGATAAACAAGTGGGACTGCAACCATCTAAAAAGTTTCTGCACAGCAAAGGAAACCATTAACAAAATGAAAAGGCAACATATAGAATGGGAGAAATATTTGCAAACCACATATCTGATAAAGGTTTAATATCCAAAAGATACAAGGAACTCATACAATTCAATAGGAAAAAAATATATCACACAATTAAAAATAGGTAAAGAATAGAAATAGATTTTTTTTCCAAAGAAGACATATAAGTGGCCAACAGGTGCTCAACATCACTAATCAGAAAAATGCACAAAATGCAAATGCAAAAATAGGTGTGAGATATCACCTCCTACCAATAAGATGTCTATTCTTAAAAAGATAAGAGAGAAATGCTGGTGAGGATGTAAAGATAAGGGAACCTTTGTCCACTGTTGTTGGGAACATAAATTGGTACAGCCAGTACCAATTGGAGGTTCCGCAAAAAATTAAAACTAGAACTGCTATATCATCCAGCAATCCCACCTGTGGGTATATATCCAAAGGAAATGAAGTCCTTATCCCAAAATGATATCTGTGCTTCCATATTCATAGCAGCATTATCAACAATAGCCAAGTTATGGAAACAACCTAAATGTCCATTGATGGACAAACAGATGAAGACAATGTGGTATATATACAGTGGAATATTACTCAGCCTTAAAAAGGAAATCCTCTCATTTGATGAACCTGAAGAGCATTATACTAAGTGAAATAAGCCAGACAGAAAAAGACAAACATTGCATGGTATCATTTATATGTGAACTCTTGAGGAAAAAAAAAGCTGAATTTCTAGAGATAGAAAGTAGAATGGTGATCACCAGGCTGAGGAAAATGAGGAGAGGTTAGCAAAAGGGTACAAATTTTCAGTTATAAAAAGGATAAGTTCTGAGGATTTGCTGTATAGTGCAGTGACTATAGTTAATGATACTGTATTATATACTTGCAATTTGCTAAGAAAATAAAACTGAAGCATTCTCATCAAAAAAAGGGTAACTAAGTGAGGTAATAAAATGTTAGTCAACTTGATTGTGAGACTCATTTGACAATGTCTCATCACATTGCACACTCTAAATATATTGCAATTTTATTTGTTAATTATATCTCAATAAAGTTGAAACAGTACTAAGTGAAAAATAATGTGACATATAAAAAAGTTACCTCAATTTTAAAATTATAAATTTAATTTATATTACAGTATTTAATTTACATAAGACATTATTGCATATAAATAAAATTATATAAATATATGCAATATGTAAATGAATACAAAATATCAGTAGTACTTTTCTGAGTAGTACAGTAGAATTATTTTAAATTTTCTTCTTTATACCTTTATTCCAACAGAAATATTTACAGATCTTTTTCCTCCTACACTGGCATAAAGTTTATATTTACTAAAGTTTAAAACAAAGCAAATACACAGGAATAAAAAATATACTGAAGTGACTGAAATTATTACAATCAAATTGTCTTTTATATGCCTACTCTAAAATCATCCATATAAGTATTTATTAAATGAAAGTTAGTTACATATGCTTGTATATGCATAAACTCTATGGTAGTTTTGCTTCAGGGGAAGGACTGGAAAACTGAGAATCTAGGGTAAGAGAGATACTCTAGCACATTTTCTACTTGTTTGAATTTTTATCATGTGCACATAACATTTAAAAAAAATTAAAACATGTTTAATAATAGTTGACATGGGTAACTGTCCAATCCTTCTAGCTAGTGATCATTTCAATTTTAGCAGGTATTTCCCCCAGGCAATGTTGGCTTGGCAATTCAACTGCTGTGTGCAGCCTGAGTAGCAAATCAGTTATTCTGTTCAGTGGGTGCCTGCCAACTTGCAGGAACAGGCTGCCCCATCCAAGTCCATTCCTCTGCTCAAAATAGGAAGGAAATCCCTTAGGGATATCACAGAAATTGGCCTGAATCTGCTCAAGCTTCCAGCTTTCAGGACACCCAGGGATTACTCAGCTACTCTTCAGCCAAGCCTGAGAATTCCACCCAATTTTTCTGAGGGGGTTGTCCTGCTTCATATTCTGCCCCACTCATTTTAATCACGATAGGAGCCAGCTATGAACTGCCTGTCTGTAGCAAGTGGGTGCTGGGCTATTTCTCATCCTGTTCCTCTTTCTATTGCAGCCATCCTTTGTGCCCTCCTGTAGGGGAAGGTCCTCCATTATACAGAGCTACTCCTTCCTGCCCTAAGGTTGCTTCATTCAGATCTCTCTTTTCCAGTGAGGGTGTATCACCGAATAAGATCAACATGTTCTCTCTGTGGGACTGCTCCTACTTATTAAAAGGAGTAATTGAATGTCTTTATATTCTGTTCTCTCCCTAAGTCCCTCCTGTGTTTAAACCAGAGGAGGTTGTGCTTCACTTCCTCACTAACAAAGCTGTCTGATACTCTCCTGCAAAGAGAAGTTTAAGAGCTCACCTGTAAGACCTCTTGCACTTCTGGATCCCACAAAGACAGAAAGGCAACTGACTCAACTTTGAATGAGACAATGGTACAAAAGCAAGAGTCCTACACATTGGTGAGTAGTCCGGGTCTTAGATGGCAGGAAACCCCGAACAATAAAGCAGAAGGTCACATCTCTAGGACACTGACTTATGGCAGGAGAAAATGAGTTCTGGGTGGGTCCAAGCAACCATTGTGTTACATTAATCAACAGCTTTCAGTCCACAGGACAGTTCTGTGGTCCCTGACCACTTGGATACAAACCTTTGCCCCCTTACCCTTTCCCACAAAGACTCCAGCTCCCAAAGCCCATCAGCCCAAGGCCTGAGTTTTCTGTGACCTGGGCTGCACCTCAAGCACAGCAGAGACATCATTTTAGATTGGTGTCTTGTAAAATTTTTCAGTAACAATACAGTAGCCACACAGTCAGAGTGAAAAACATGAAAAACAGTATGGGCGTGTACGTGTGTGTGTTTATGGAAGGTGCTGGAGAAACAGAGGAGGAGCAGAGGTAATGAAGCTTAAGAGGCGGGCCTCTCTGCTTACACAAGCACCTTTCAAGGCTCTGGCTGGTGCCCTGGCAATGTGTTTACTCAGTTCTACGCTCTTGTAAAATTGTGGAAGCAAAATACAAATTCTTCCAGTCTCAAGAAATGAATTTGGAAAGATGTTCTGAATGTTTCAGTAAGACAGGTGAGAAATGACTGACTCCTGATCTGTACATATATGAAGGATACTTTTATTAACCCTTCAATTTGTAGTTAAAGAACCAAGGAAGAGATAAATAAGAGAAAATTTTGAACACAGTCACTGGAATATGGGAAAATGCAATAAGACTGAATGATTAAATCGAAAGAAATTATTCAGATAGTGAACAGCAAATAGTAACAATTTTTTCAGATCATCTCAAAAGTGGTAATTTATTGAGAAGAAGAGATAAAATTTCAAATGAAAATGATGAATGGGCTCTTGGACTGCTTAACAATTGAATTAATGAAAAAGAGTGACCCAAACTAACACACTGAAAAAATTCTAAATTTTTTCCAGATTTGACATAAAATGCTGACACTGATAAAGTTGATCTAAAACTCATCTAAACTGATTGTGACACTATAGTGAGGACCTCAATCACAAACTGATAAACCAGTTAAGTCAGGAGTATACAAGATTGGTTATCACACAGACACAAACCCAAATGCTCCAAATCTTACAGCTCAGGTGTGAAAAACACATATTAAAGATTTCACCAAAATGGACAACTCTAACAATTTGCCTATTACTTATTACCTAACTTTCTAAACAAGTAATAACTTAAAAAAAAAAAACTACCCTAAAGGAAACTCTAAATTATCTTCTAACCTTTCCATAGAAAATATTATAGTATCAGTGTCATTTAAAGAGACAATCAAATAATATGAAGCCAAAAGTATACAAAAAAGGTATTATAGAATTATGTTGGGTAGTTGATAATACAATATGACTTTTAGTATTTTGGGATATTTGTGATATAGGCCAACTCAAATTTGTAATTTGTCATGATTTCTTTTCTCCTTTTAAATATTCACTTCATACCTTATTTACAGTGTACTAGCAATTTATTTTTGATATTTATTTGGTATTTATTTTTGATACTTATTTTAATAAATTAAAAAATTTATTTTGGCTCCTAAAGAAGACACCATTGCTGAAGTAACTTCAGGCCCAGGTTTCAGCCGCCCTCTCCCCTCAAACCTGCATCTACTCTGTAGAAGAGACTAGAAGACTGGGAGGAAGAGGAGAGGGGAACCTGCACATAACCAGCCTCTGGCGACCCAAAGAAGCCAAGGTCTTACAGAAAGAGGCAGAATCGAAGTTACTTTTCATAAGAGGGAAAAAGCATTCAAGAATAGCAGAGAGAGACTTGGCTCAAAAGGTGTACAACATTTCCTCTCTACTGTCTCCTTTTTGATTAGCATATGGGCAATCGAAGCTCTTTCTATATTCCACTCCAGACCCAAAGATTACGCTCTTATTCTCCTTCTTGGCCAAAAATCTCAGATGGGTGGGAGCCAGATTTAATTTCCTTTTTTTCAGTAACATTCTAAATCCCCCAAAGTTTTATTTCACAGACTTGAAGATTTTAACCAAGACTGTTTTCAAGGCTTGAAATAAGACTGAAGAATCCCGTCCCCTCACACCTGTCCACTCACACCCCGATGGACTCACCCCTGCCCATACCGCTCACACCCCTGATTTGTTCTCTCTCCTACCAGTCTAGTTAAGGGAGTTTTTACTAGAACACAGTGGCTTCAAGCCATACCAAAAGCGGGAAAATAACAAAACATAGAAACAGGCTGGTTTCCAAATACAGATTCCTTACCCTAATTTAACTTTAGAATCAGAAAGATAAGTCCCCTCCTTATATAGCAATCTCTATTGTCAAATCAGGTTCCTTACATTTTTCTATTTGGCTTTTCATTCTAATCCTACACTCCTATACTTCATAGTTAGACGGACTTTTCCTCTTATTTAATGTGGAATTTTATTAAAAACACAATGTCTTCTTCCTACTGCTCAGGTGAGAAACATAATCTTATTCAGGGAGGGGTGACTTGTTCCCTGCATTGGTTTTTGATCTTGAAAACATCTCTAAGATCTCAAATCTCTTAGTCTGACTAATAGGACTGGACTCCTGAGACAAGTTCTGATCCTTTGATTGCCATACTGACTTCATAACTCTCTACTAGCAATCCTTCTGACAGGGTCTGCATGGCTTTAATTTCATGTAAGCAGAAATACCTAGCACATGCAGGATGGAGGCATATTGCAGGCTACCTGCCCCTGCAAGATGTATGTATATAGAAGGTTTATTAACAGAGTCTGTGTTACACCTACATAGAGATGCAGAAATTAAAGTGCAGTTGTTTGTATGAGAAAACCTTTGAAAGAGGAAAGAAAGGTCTACATGATGGGCCTAGAACATGACAGTGTATCAATCAACAATCTGCCTGTTACGTTCTGACTCCTTTCCTCCATAAGACTTTGAGCTTGACTTTGGTCTCACTGTGAAAAAGAAAAGTTCAAGCATTTTTCTTAAAAGTCAAATTAGTCCATATAATGTCATGATTTTTTAAAAATCAGAAGCACCTAGCATTTGGGCCCAATCAAACAGAGAAAGTTCCATCCTTCCACACCATCTAATTTTGTAGATCTACCTCTTCACTCCTGGCCAGTTGTGGAGTCTCTCCTCTTCAACAACATCAGCTTCCTCACTCAGTGTCCTAAAGCAGGATTGGCCCTCTCTCCAGAGGATCTGTGTCCATTCCTAGGCTCTCTTCTCTATTCACCCTTTGCTCTATGTAGGCAATCTTTTCTACACTCCAAATATAGATGAGATAAGTCTATCTACTCTGCCTGCAAATATTTCTCAAAATCTGATCATTTTTCTTCTACTCACCACCTCTACTCTAGACTGTGCCATTGTTCCCCACTGAATTATGGCAGTAGCTTTCTGACTAGTCTGACCATGGGTCCTCTTATTTCAATGTCCCATCTAGTCTCTAGTGATCTTTTAAAAAGGTAAATCTGATTTCACCCCATTCTTCATGGTCTCCCATTGCTATATCCTTAGTCTGGCTTCCCTCTGCATCCTACCTACCTCTTCAGCATCTCTTTCTCCACGTGACTGCTTAATTTTTAGTTCAATTACACTTCCCCTATTTCAATTCTTTGATTATACTGTGCTGTTTTGCCTCAGGGCTTTTGCACATGCTAATAAAAAATAAAGCACTGAGGAAAAAAAACCTCTACAATTTTCAACCACCACACCTACCCACTTACCTGCATCAATGCTATATATCCTGCTTTCTCTTATATTACTATAGATAAAGTGTCTTTGCTCTGATGCCAAAGTTGGTCCTTCTCTTGTACTATAGATCCATCCCTTCTTAGCTACTCAAAAGACATGGTTCCAGCAATTTTCTACATCATCAGTTTTTCCCTCTACTCTGTCATCCCTGTTATGGCCTGAATGTTGTGTCTCCCCAAAATTTGTATGTTGAAATTCAAATCACCAAAGGGATGGTATTAGAAAGTAGGGCATTTGGGAGGTGCTTAGGTCACGAGGGTGAAGCCGTCATAAGTGGGATTAGTGCTCTTATAAAAGAGACCCCAAAGAGCTCCCTAGCCACTTCTACCTTGTGAGACACAATGAGAAGGCACTGGCTATGAACCAGGAAGAGGGCCCTCACTGGAAGACAACCTGGCCGGTGCCTTGACCTTGGATTTTGCAGCCTCCAGAACCGTAAGAAATAAATTTTTGTTGTTTATGAGCTACTCAGTGTGTGGTATTTTGTTAAGCAGTCCGAATGGACTAAGACAATTCTCATCAGCATACAAACATGCTGTTAAGTCTTCAGCTTAAGAGAAGAAAAATCCTTGTTTCCATGTTGCCCCTCAGTTATGCCCCATCACCCTTCTATCTTCTCTAGAGAGACTCTTGCAGCATGACAGTCAGTATGGCTAGCTTCCTCAAGTCCCCCAAACCTTTATTCAAAGTCTTATTCTTGGCGTGACCTCCCCTGGTCACTTTATTTAAAATTCAAGCCTCTCTAGATATGTTATACCCCTTTCCCTAACCCCTGCCCACTAAAATGTAAGATCAGAGCAGAGATGTTTGTTTACTTTGTGTCCATTTTCATGAGAGTAGAACTATGCCTCTTTATGCTCTTGAGCAACTGGCATCATTCCTGTCCCAGAGATGGTACTCCACCACCCTGGTGAATGAAAGGATGCATGCGTGAGCATAGTAACAGCATCACCTCTCCTTGGCTCCCACCCTGCTATGGGAAACAGCTGGTTATATGCACGTGCAAAGGCCCTGAGGTAAGATGATTATGGTCTCTTTATCCTTTTCTTTTTTTAGGAACTTTTTAAAAAATTGAAGTATAGTCAGTTTACAAGGTTGTGTTAATTTCTGACATACAGCACAGTGATTCAATTATACATATATATATATATATTCCTTTTCATATTCTTTGTCCTTATAGGCTATTACAAGGTATTGAATACAGTTCCCTGTGCTATATAGTAGGACTTTATTGTTTATTTTATATATAGTAGCTATATCTGCATATCCCTATTTATCCCTCTTCTCCCCCTTTCCCCTTGGTAACCATGAGTTTGTTTTCTACGTCTGTTAGTCTGTCTCTGTTTTGGTAAATAAGTCCATTTGTATCCTTTTATTTTAGATTCAACATGTAAGTGGTATCATATGGTATTTTTCCTTTTTCTGACTTACTTCCTTAGAAAGACAATCTCCAAGACCATCCATGTTGCTGCAAATGGTTTTATTTTTTCCTTTTTTTTTTTTTTTATGGCTGGGTAGTTCCATTGTATACATATATGCCACAACTTATTAATTCTTGAAAAGCCTAAATCTCTTGAGAAAATGTCCACTCAGTAACTGCTTACAGTCAGCAGTCAGCAAACATTCTCTTTAAAGGGTCGGAGTGTAAATATTTTAGGCTCATCCGGCCAAGTGGTCCCCACCTCAGCTGCTCTAATCTGCAACAGTAGCTTGTGCTCCAGGAAAACTTTGTTTACAGAACAGGTGGCAGGCAGGATTTGGCCTGCAGGCCCTAGTGTGCCAATCCTGGTCTTAGTTGTTTTTCTGGATCTTAACTCATCTTCTAAGCAAAAGTACATGATGCCTGCCCTATCCCCCCAAAAAACTGGTACATCTCTCCCCTGTTCAAGGTGTGCAGATTTAGCCCTACTGCCTCTCAGACTCTGATCTGTCACAATTTGAGGATCTCACTCATCCCCCGACCTCTCTACTCAATCTCCAGATCACTACCAGTCTGTGACTTAAGATTATTTTAGAAAGATTACTAGAGCCAATAGAGGAGGCAAAGAACAGTAAAAGAAAGTCTCTTTACTTGAGGACATCACATGATTTTTATCCCCAATAGGCCTCAAATGGCATCAATGTCTCATGACCCCTCCAAGGAAACCATATTAGAATTTTCTTCTTCCAGAACATTATTAGAACAGTAAACTCTAGAAAGAAAATAAGTGCAGATCCTTAGAATTCCTTTCCAGAGGTGTTTACTAAGACCCGTATTTTTAAATTTTGTAGATGATATATTTCTCTCTCAGGTATACAGACCTCTGTCACTCAAGCAATCTTTTGTTTGCTTTTGCTTACAAAATGTTGCTGTGGGGATAATTTAAATGCAAATGGGAAGCCATCCAAAGACAACTTTATTTTGTTGTTGTGATGTGAGGCTAATCGAAGTAGTCATTTTCCAGGATAAAAATGTCCTTTAAATAAGAGAAGTGGTACGGATGTTTCAACTGATAATTATTTTATTTTTTGCAAATGTCATCTGATTTTGTTTTTCTCATCAATTAATAGACTCTAATAGGGTATAAGACAAAGTCATTTTCCTAAAAATAATAGGTCTTAAATCGTTAAAGCAATATTCTGTGACAGTTTAATAATAGATCTCAGTGTTATGTGACAGCACCTTATTTTGAATGAGCAAGGGTTTTAGTTAATGGTGCTAATTTTTAACAATGAAATCTGACTTTAGGAGACCACTGTTAAGGAAGATTTTCCCCATGTTTAATACATTCCTAGGAGAGATCTTTTGTATTTGTTAAAGTTGCAGTAACTCTTTCAAGCCAACAAGGCCAAGACCATCTAGCAATAAAGATACAATTTCCTAGCTGGTAAATTAGGCTCCAGGTGTGGGGAGGGGAATCTTTGTAGAAAATTGACCCAGAATTTTCTCAGGATCTCAGATGCCCTAGGACCCCTCATCATTTCCAGTCTCTTTCATACCAGGCAAGGGTTACTTTGGCAGAATAACTTCAGCTCATGTCTGAACATTCCAGATAATTATAGATGTCAGCAGGGCCTTCCTTAGAAAGAGGGTGTAACTTCAGGCAGATATCAGAGAATGTTCAGGTATTCTCAAAGGAAGAATGCTGATGCCAGACCTCTTTCAAAACTATTTCAGTTGCGTTTTTTGTTAAGTAACCAGATTTCTCTCAGCTGTAAGAAACAGTTCTGGATATGCAATTCATATTCTGAAGAATTTGGAAAATTCAAGTATCCATCCATTTCTCTTCATAATTCCACCGTTAACATTGAAACAAGCCATTAAGTTAATTCAAACAATTTCCATCTCATGAAGAATGGCCTTATCAGATCCTTTCCACTTGACTGGAACAGCCATCCTGAAAATAAATATTATTCCAGGAGGGAAAGTGGGAGTACAATACAAACTCTGAAGCATAGAATTATAGTTGAGGTTAAAAAGCTGTGACTGTGATTAAAATAGTACATTTAAGGTAGAAAGAGGGAACCAAGAGGGGAAGAGGTAACTCAAGGGTTTGTGAGATTTGAGGTAACATGCCTGTGTCCTCTGGGCTGGAAGCTGACCCTGCAGACTGATGATAAAGTTTTGGAAATGATCTGTCTCTGAAATACTTCTGAAACAGATCACGCACATCCTGCACACACACATACATGGGCACACGCGCGTGCACGCGCACACACACACACACACACACACACACACACTGTAACAAAAGTAAATGACTTCTAAAGGACAAGGGCACCTAAAAAAAAGTTCAATCGACCATTTCTAGTCTTTTCCCTCACAATTGTTTTCAAAAAACATATCGGGAACAACTCTGATAAATTTAGCACTAGATGTAAGGAAGGATTAGATAAAGGTATGTTCCCATATTCAAAGGGAAGGCTTTCTCAGTGGACTAACAACAATCAGGGTTCATTTTCCTTCAGGGAAAACTTCTTGTAAAAAAGAGAGACAGAGAGAGAGAGAGGCAGAGACACACACAGAGAAAATTAAAGTAAATTAGTACTTATAGAGGAAGACTATTCTCCAGAGAGGAAAGACATGTAGTTTGTAATTTCATGCACTTAATTAATTGCAGTGCAAACCACTCTCATTAGGAGTCCATTTTAAGCCTACCAGCTTGAACAGTCAAAAGGAAGTAATTACAGTCAAGCCCTGTCCTTGTCTCCTTATTGAGAGCTTCACAAACTTTGCCAGGGACATCTTGAGAGACTCTTCTCTCCACCACCCTCCTTTTTGTTACCCTTTTATGTAAAAGGAATGCACTAAAATGAAAACTCAGTTTTTCCCTTTGGTCCCTCCCTACTGACTTTTACTACTGATTTTACAATGAAAGTTCTGGAAAAGTCAAAGCACTTTTTGTACTTTGGTTTCAAAAATGGCAAAGCTTCATAATAAATTTACAAAGGGCTGTGTACCTGTCAGGGGTCTGGGTTGCAAACAACAGAAATCAACACTGACAAACTTAAGCAGGAAAAGGAATTCATCAAAAAAATATAAGCACAGGGAAATATACACAAAATCTTATGGTAGCTCAAAGAGAAAAAAATGTGACAATGAGTGAGTATATGTCCATGTATGACTGAAAAATTGTGCTGAACACTGGAATTTGACACAACATTGTAAAATGATTATAAATCAATAAAAAATGTTTAAAAATATATATATAAGTCAGAATGACAGGGAGCTTGAAGAATGAGACTTGAACAGGAGCCAGTGAAGGCAAGGAGTAGCCAGCAGGGAACCGTGTGATCAGTCTGCCTAGGACGCTGTGCTCACCAGCTGGGCACATACTAGCCCTGGTCAGTGTCAGCAGCCACAACCCCCATGCCACTAACTTTCACACTCAATAGTGGCACATGTGATGGTGGGTCTGAGCCATCCCCTCAAGATTCAAAGTCCTGGCTGGGAGCATCAGATTGACCACACTGAGGTCTAGCTGCCAGAGAGGCATGAAGAGGGAATACCTGTCCCCTCTATCTCCCCTGGTGGAAGGCTGGGCTCTCTCTCCTACCACCCTGAGGTCCCTCCAAAACAGAAGAAATCAATCAACCAAACCAGTTTTCTATTCCAGGGCCTTGTCTTCCTTGAGTTCTCATCCCTCTGACCACCCCCAGGGTTATATTCTCAAGCAGTGGGGTGACGATAATGTAAGTTAGCAAAAAGAGAGTCTAGAGCACCTGTCTTGCTGCAAAGTCTGGTGGGATGAGCACCAAACTGAGCATCTTAGACCATGGAGGCCGCTGCAGAAACCTAAATTCAGTCGCTTATACATAATAGAAATTCATTTCTCACAGTTCTTGAGTTTGGGAAGTCCAAGGTCAAGGGCTGGCAAATTTAGTGTCTGGTTAGTGTCTACTTCCTGGTTCATGGATGGCCTTTTATTGTGCTGTCCCATGGTGGAAGGGGTGAAGGATACTCAGGGGTCTCTTTTAAGGGCACTCACCCTGTTCATGAGGGATCCACCCTCATGACCCAATCACCTCCCCAAAGGCACCACCTTCCTAATACCATCTCCTTGGGGGTTAGGATTTCAACATATGAATTTGGGGGGCACATAAACATTCAGACCATAATACCTAGGTTTACTCACAAAGAAGGAGAAAAGATCTAAACAATTGCTGAACAATTATGGGTCAAAGCTTAAGTGCCTGCTTTAGTGTTAAACAAATCCTAGGACCAAGCAAAAAGTAAGTTAGGTACTTGCTCCATGGAATGCTTGCTCTTGGAATATAAGACTGTAAACCAACTAAAAGTTTACTTAATAAGACTAACAGTTTGCTCATCAAAATTCTTACGACCTTCACTTCACTTTAAGACCCCATTCATTCAAAGCTACTAGGCCCTTAAATTCTTCTCAAATCCAACCATTTTCCACCTAACAAGGCCAGGCTATAAAACTCTACAAATATCCTTTCTGTACTTCTCCCTTCTAAAATATTTCTAAGTTTAAAGGCAGTGTTCTCTTTTGTTTCAGTGAGACTAATACTTAGCTTTGCTTGATCAATACTCATGATCAAGCTCATGATCTTTTTGGGGAGCCTGCTGCCAAGAGAGCCTGGTTACACAAAATGATAGAACTCCGAAAGGCCCAAGAATTCCTCCTCTCATATTTGCCAAAATTTTCTGTTGAATTACATGGGAGAAACATGATACCATGAATTTTACTGTCATCTATTCATAAATATACTCCTAGCACTTTCGACAGTATCTTTTATACACTAAAGCTCTGTAGATGCTCGGATGAATGTAACTGCAGATAAATCACAAATGCAATTTTAATGTAATTTCACTGGTTGGACAAACACATATATTCATTTATAGAAATCAAGATGAGAGGGAAACATAAGAAAAGATACCATAAACCTTCTAGAAGAGAACATAGACAAAATATTCTCTGATCTAAATCTTAGAAATGTTCTCCTAGAGCAGTCTACCAAGGCAATAGAAATAAAAGCAAAAAGAAACAAATGGGACATAATTAAACTTATAAACTTTTGTACACCAAAGGAAACCATAAACAAAACAAAAAGACAACCTATACAATGGGAGAATATATTTTCAAATGATGTGACTGACAAGGGCTTAGTTTCGAGAATATACAAACAGCTCATATAATTCAGTAACAAAAAATAAATCCAAAAATGGGCAGAAGACCTAAACAAACAATTCTCCAATGAAGACATACAAATGGCCAATAGGCACATGAAAAATAAGGCTTAATATCACTAATTGTCAGAGAAATGCAAATCAAAACTACCGTGAGGTAATACCTCATACCAGTCAGAATGGCCATCATGACAAAGTTCACAACAATAAATGCTGGAGAGGGTGCGGAGAAAAGAAAATCCTCAAAAAAAAAAAAAAAAAAAAAAAAAGATGAGAGGAGGAAAAAACAACCACAATCTTGTTATTCCAGAAAATCTAATTATTTTCATATTGCTTTCCAGTTCTTAGACACAGGCATATATTTTTCAGCACTATAATTCAAACATGGATATGGATATGTACTTAAGTATTTTGCTTTTCTTCCCAAAGGTTCCCAAGTACTTCACATTACCATATAGTTATCATAATGATCATTTTAATGACTAGATAATGGTCCATGAACGTGAATTTTCATTATTATGCTTTCACTGTTTTGCCACTGCAAAGGATATCTTTCACTTACAGGGCAGTGTTATAGAAACACTTAGTAAATCTAAAATCATTAGCCCTAACCTCAGTTTTTCCAGTGGATATTGAGCAGAACATACCAGAAATTATGAACGAAAATAAGAAGGTGAAGGTTTTATCTGGTCTTTATTTGTGGTAAAGACACAAAAATCTAAAAATCAATCAACATTTACATTTCTTCTTAAGACAAATGAAGCCTCTCTGGGTCTCTGTAAAGTATAATTAATACCCTTTGCTAAGGCATTTTGTAAATATGACATACTCCATAGTTGCTAAATTCTAGTCACAGATACCATTCCATATGGTGAGGATTAAAACAAACAAAAACGACCCTCAACAAGGTCACAGAAGAGACATGACTAAAACATTGTGTTTGCAGAGGCATTATATCAAGGTTTTTAGTCCTGGTACTTAAATATGCAACTCTATCAAATAGTTTTGAATGAATAATTAGCATGAACACAGTTTGCTATTAAAAAATCTGCAAGAAATACATTACACACAAGCTAAGAGAAAACCTTAGCTTGTGCCTTTGCATTCTTTCACCAGAGTCACGTAAGTAGCTTCATTTACTGCAGAAAGTTTTCTACAAATAGAATTTGTCCACATAAAATACAACTTCATTCTAGATTTTGCTGCTATAATTGGCAGCATGATGAACTAGAATAATGTTTGAATCTCAGAAATAGTATTTAAGAATATTTAAGAAAGCAGAATTGTTTAAGGCAATGATCATTTCTAAGAAAGGACATTCTCAAAAGAGAAATCCAAATGCTAATTAACACCTAAGTTGTTATTATCACTGGCAAAAAAAAATAGGGTTAAATATAAAAAAAACCAATTGTTGAAAGTAAAGTAATCTTCCGATTGCAAAGATAATGCACATAAGAAAAAATCAGATCCTTCTCCATATTCCACAGCCTGTAATAAATCTAGGACACAGCTGAGTAGCTTGAAAGATGTAAAGTTTCCCAAACAGCAGAAGTTGTTTCCAATAGATGATGAAAGTACTGGGAACTAAAGGCTACCACCGGGGACCTACTTATTTGGACTAGGATAACCTCCATAGTCTTTCCTCCTCCCTGAATCTGTCTGTCAGAGGAAAGCTGGACCAATTCTTGAAAATATTTTAGAATTCAGCTATAATAATCATATCTCAGAGAACCACCGGAGGTAGATTATTCCTCCTCTGTTCCTTATCCTTATATTGCTCTGTGATTTTTCTTCTCCATCCAAAGCCCCACTCTTGTTCTTCCAAATTTCTGAGTTAGGTCTTCTGGAACCCCTTTTTTTCTGTGGTAAACAGACTTTCCTTTGTCCTCACTTTGCCTCTGAACAGTCACCCCACATACTGCCTTCTTTCAAACTTGACCCTTTGTCGAGGATGTCGCTCCCCTGCAGTGAACCAGAGGGAAGGCTGCCCTTGGTCTTAGCGCCTTGTAACTCTTCCTGAGATGGGGTTGGGGCTCTCCCTGTTACTCACAGTAACTTACTAATCAGCACTCCTCCATCCTCTTGTGAAACCCTCCCTTTGGCATCCATGCCAATCAACTCTATCTCATCACTGACTTCCACCAGTCTCCCTGGTCACTATGTCCTCCCATTGATTGAAAACCGTGCACCTTTTTAGCTCTCTGACATCTTGAGTCCTGCTTCTATCCTGTGTGGCTTCAGTGTTGATGTGGAAGGGTCACCTCATGCATAAATCTCTCACTTCTTCCACTACTTCTTTTTCACCACAGTCACGCTCTTCCCTGGCAATCCCCTAACATCCTGAAAACCCCTTAAATGGCCCTCAAAACTTAAATCTTAAGGTTCAAACATCCCATACTTCATATATGCCATCCTAACTTCTTCAGTTATTCTAATTTCACCTCTTTGACTTAAGAGAAACCTCGAGAGATCTCGAACCCTTTCTGTATCTGGTTCTTCTTATACCCACTCAGTTCCATACCAAGCTTGGGTGCCACAGTTCATCACTTCTTTCACTATCTTGCAAAACTCTCAAATCCCTTCCTCAATTTTTCTTATGTTGCATCCCCACTCTCAAATTTTGGATCAACTGAACTATTTGCCTTCTCAATGCCTATACCTTGGCTACTCAGCACTACTGGAGAATATTCCAAACTATCACACATTGGTGACATGAAAAATGAACAATAATGGTAACTTCAACATGGCCTATTGGTCTAGCCATCCTTAAACAGCTTCAGTTATCTGAATGCAGACATCCCGCTTTCCCTTCTCATTGGACTTTGTCCCTGCTGTTCTCTCTACCTGATTCCATCTCCTTTGAGGTCTAAGCTGACTTTGTCAGTTCCTCATAAGCCTAGGCTAATTTGCTTCCTTATGATATCCCACATTACCCTGCATTTCCTCAGTCATCCTTAAACATCATATCTAACAAAGGGGATGTAGTTGTCTGTTTTCTTGTTTGTGTAGCCAAGTGAATTCTAAACTCTATGGAAGAAGTGGCTGTGTCAGTCTTGTTGAGCATACCATCTCCAGTTCATAGCTCAATGTGTAGAAAAAAATAGACACTAAGTAACTACATAAACACACGATTAATACATGATTGAGTAGATGAACATATTCATCCACATAATTTGCAGTCATTCTTTTAAGTTTATAAAATTTAACTTGATTCTCTAATATGGATAGAAATATATGACTTCAAGAAATAAAGTTAATCTCAAATAATATAGGAGAAATAAGAAAGCCAAAATCACATGTTTACTGGGGCACAGAACAGTTAGTGAAGGTGGAATGGAGAACACTCCTAAAATATGTGACCCCCCAAAAAATGGAAAAGTTCCAGAAAGTCAATTGAAAAGTATACTTTTATATTTTAAATCTTATTTCTACATTATAAATTATATATTTTAGATTCATTATTTATGTATACTAAAGTTCTAGGTTTCAATGTATCACTTCCACATAACCAGGAGAGTGTGTGTGTGTGTGTGTGTGTGTGTGTTTATGGCATTCAGCATTAGGCACATTTTTTTAGTAATCACACTGGAGTAAAAGGCAGAACACCCTGAGAAAAAGCCCATTTGGAAATGCAGGCAAAGGTTGCACCCTTCCCAAGCTCAGAGCCACCAACTTCAGGGTAAATGATACTAATCCATCAAATAAAGTCAATCCAGATATGTTAAATAAATGAGATCAAACAACCAAATGCCACACTATTTTGATTGAATTCCACATATTTGGAATAGATCTAAAAATGCCTAGCTCCATCTAATTCCTTTGAAGTGGATGGAAGATTATAAACAAATGAGATAAATCAGTACAGTAAATGACACCTAAATCCTAAGTTGTTAGAAAGAATTCTAACCAACTAGCCAGGATTTTCAGGGAAACGAACAACAATCAAAAAGTGTAACACAAGAGGTCGTATATTTTCCCCACAGTTCCTTTTCTACACACAGTTTTGTTTTAACAGAATCTTTTTTTCCAGTTTGTGGCGCTCATTTGTAGGAGGGCAAAAGAGTGGGATAACCTCATCTCCCAAAACTCAGCCTAACACATTTATCTTGTTTTAGACTTTACAGACTGATACACTTTGACGAATAATAAGTGTAAATTAACGTACACATTTATGCAGCACTTAACAATTAAATAAAGGCCATTCAATCAGAGTGCTTTCACCTACTTTTTTTCCCCACAGACATGATATTGCAAGACAGAAGAACATGACCTTGAAAGAACTGTAAACCATCCCCAAACACTTCAATGGTTATATAAGGATGGGTTACATAATGATGGTCAAACAGGGTAGTGTTTGTGAAAACTCAACTATCCGAGGAGCTGGAAACAATGATTCTTGGATAGAAATAATTAAAGTGCTTTTATTCAGCTCTGCACTCTGCCTACCATAGTGCTGGGCTCTTCAATCACTTTTCATGGTAAAATAAATGCTTCACTGGTTTCATTTTTAGAAAATACGCGATCTCTAACCAATCTATACTATCAAACAAGTAAAACTGGCATAAAAAAAGATTTGGAAACAGGGACCAGATGCTCTGGTGTCGTAAATGTACCAGTTGCCACTCTCTTTAGTGTTTTTATGAACATGGGAGTCTGATGAGACAGAAACATTTGATTACAGAAGTAAACCCTCCCCAGTACATGTTACTTTGCTGACATACAAATACAGAGTAAAATTTGTGGTGTGGTATCATTCTGTTCAGATAACCTTGATTAGAACACCGGAGAGCACTACAAGAATGAGAAACCACTACAGCGGTCTAAAAAAGAAATCAGAGTTTGATAATTATCATCATATTCTTTATTTTAACTGAATTATCAAACTACTCTTTATTTTTTGGAAACATAGGGAGTAATAGATATCATAAAACATTCAATTTCTATGATGTGTGAGGAAAAACCATCAGCATTACTGAGTTGTTTAGATTAGATTCAAGATGTCATTTATCAAGATATTATACAGTAAAGATAAAGTGTTTCATCACTCTTAGAGTCTAATTTTAATCTTGAAAATCACAAATTTCAAAGTGAAAATGAAGCTCGATTCAATTAAATCAGAGTAAATGCTCTAGAAACAAGCCTCGTGATGTTTTGTGGATATTCTGAGAAATTTCGACACTGTGCCAATAAATTGCATTTTAAAAGATCAAAGACAAAGGAATCCAGTTTTTTTTTTACATAGCATAGATCATTACGATTATTGGAAGTACTGCTTCCCTATTTCTTTGTAGCGATTGTTTTTAAAACCAAGTCCAGCTCAAGAATGCCATATTTCTAAGGGAACTTTTACAATCACAATTATGTGTGCCCATTTTCAATTTTGGAAATCTTTGCCTAGTGGGTTATAGATATGCCACATAACTTTCAGCAAGAACTTATCAGATAAATCTCTTGAAACTTGAGCACGTATCCAATATGAAGGTGCAAGTCTCCTGGGTACATAGTGAAATACAACTCTTTAGTTTCATAAATTCTTATGCCCAAAACACTTCAAATCTGAAATGCCCACTATCAATACCTTCTTAGGTTGAAAAGATAAAATTGTAAAATTCAGATATGTCTGCTTTAACCAGGATTCTGTTTCTCTTCATTTTATTTGGTTTGGATTTTGATTCAGTAACAAAATGTTGAAAATTACCTTTTTTTATGTTCATGCTAACGTACTGTGTGTACTCAAGAACACTAGATGCTGGGAGGTTAATCAAAGGATCCAACGTCTAAGAGGCGACTGGGACCAGCTCCTCTGTGAATGGCACATAACTCATGGAAATATTTCTGGAAGATCCTTGGAATGTGAAGCCTTATTTGCCTAAAGTAGTTGTTCCCCCCTATGTTGGGGAGTTTCTTTTATTCCCAAGCATGACCATTTCTTCCTTTAACTTCTTTTCATTTTCCTTTTTTTATGGGACATAGTAATACAAATACACACAGTGTACTTCTCCAGACAGGTAATGGAGCACTAGTGATGAGAAAGTGTTTGTAATATTCTCCACCCACACATATCTCTGAATATACATCCATCCAGAGGTGCGTCATCATGTCACAAGGGGAAAACTTACTTCTTGGCTCTCATTCTATTATAGCTGATGCAGCAGTAAAACACAGCTAGAGAGATTTAGCACTACCTCCCATCACCCTCCCTCACTCCCACAATTTCCTACCTGTGTGCAGGAAGTGATTTCCACATGTGGCAAGCTAAACCCTTTTCAGAGTATCTGGGGAATACAAGGACCACCCAGGGAAGGTAAGCCAGAGTTGGGGCCAAGGGGAGCTCCTAATTCCTCCTGAGGATTCCGACCAGAGCACTGTGCAGAAGTCAGCAAGGGCTGTTAAAGAAGTGAAGCAAGGAGGAGGTAAGGAATGAAGAGGACTTCCCATCTCACTCCAAACATAACTGAATAATCCTTGCAAACAGGGCGTGTCTATGGACAGATGCCAAAAGCAGCATATTCTTAACACAAATGTGACAAGCCCAAAGCAACCTTAATTTTCTGAACCAGGAACAAATTTCTGGTTGACTCCTAAATCGGCTAGAACATCCATCTCTACTCCTAGGGTTATTGATAGAGGATCTTTGACGTCAATTCCAATAAAGAAACTAACAAAAGCTAACATGATTTTCTCCAATATTTTCCCAAATAAGCGTAGCAGTAGGTAGCAGTAATTGTTGTTATACAGTAAGTACCTATAATATGCCAAAATATTATCAAGTATTTTATCTTCACAACAAAACTGTGAGGTAGGTACTCCTATTATTTTTATTTTTGTCCTTGAGAAATTAGAAACTTGGAATGGTTAAGGAACTTTCCCAAGCTCAGATAGATATTATGTGGTGAGGCAGGACTCAAATTCAAACCATCTTTTTCCAGAGTCCCCACTCCTAACCACTTACTACTCTGCTATTGGCCACCATGAACATACTGTCATTTCATTCTCAACTTTTCTTTGTCTGCCCCCTTAATGCTGTGTGTCCTATTTGCCACCATTTAATATTCAAGGGATCAACTGTCTTTTTCTCCAAGTAAAACTGCCCTGCAGGTCAAGTGTCATTCTTGTCACCTGCTTTCTCCTTATTAAGCTGCATCCATTTCCCACTTTAAATTTTCTCCTTTACCCTGCACACTTCACTGTTTTTCCCCTTTATCTGCCCATCCTCCTTTCTCTTTTCTCCCACCTAATTCCACTGCTGTCTTACTTATCCTCATTTCTCTGACCTTTCACTGTGACATGTTTCCCTACACACCACACACACATACACACACACACACACACGGCAGAGGTCTTTAATGTTACTACCATATTAAAAGTAAACAGAAAGTAAAAATGCAAGCCATAATGTGACAGAAAATATACAATTATAATGCATATATCTAACAAATGACTCATATTTATAATGTACACTCTCCAGAAATCAATAAATTTTTAAAAAGTTGAATAAATATTTAAATGCGTATGGCACAAAAGAAGATATTCAGATAGTCAATAAACATACTGAAGGTAGAAAGTAAACAATACTTCTACTCATCAGGGTAATATAAATTAAAACCACAGTAAGATACTGCTACACATCCACCAGAATGGCTAAAATGAAAATGCTGAGAATACCAAGTGTTTATGAGGATACAGAACAACTGGAACTCCCATACCTTGCTAGGGAGAGGGCAAAATAGCACATCACTTTGGAAAATTGTTGGGAAGTAATAACTAAATATATGCTTATCTATAACTGAGAAATCCTACTTCTAAGAATGTAACCAAAAGAAATGTATACATCCACAAAAGACTTGTATAAAAATGTGCATAGCAACTTCACTCATAGTAGTTCCAAATTAGAAATACCCAAATGGTGATCAATGAAAGCATATAGATAAATTATGGTATATTCATACAGTAGAATGCTACACTAAATAAAAAGAGAACAAACTATTGATATATACACCAACATGATGAATATCAAAAACATTTTGAGTGAGAGACACCATATGCAAAGTGTTTACTATATGATTCTTCTTTTATGATGTCCAAGAAGAGGGAAGACTAGTCTTTTTGATAGAAGATAGGAAATGACATGGTGATTATGTGAGTATACAAGTATATAAAAATTTATCAAGATGTATCCTTAAGATTCGTGTATTTTACTGCATGTAAATTATGCATTAATAAAAAAGTTTTAAAGAAAGTAAATGGATAGAAAACTATTTAGGATAAAAATCTAGAAAGCTATGGCATTCCAAGTTCTTGCCAAGTTCATAACATTTCAAGCCATTAATAGATGTCTGTGTCTCTTCAGTAAGAGTCAATAAACAGTCATGAAGCCTGTGCGATCCTATCCTATATGAAAAACTAACTGGTGGATGAATTCAAGGTCCTCAGCATCCCAGGTGTCACAATTCTGTTTTGTGATCATTGAACATTTCAAAAGTTTGCTAAATCACAACACACGCGAGCTAACACCTTAGGCACATTCAGAGAGAATTATTAAATGTGTACATTTGAACACAGTCATATTTCCTGGTTTAAAAAAAAAATCAAAGTAGAATTGTGGAAGTATTAATTTTAAAAATTCCTCTTGAACTCTTGACCCAGATGCTTCATGAGGAAGTTAATAGCTAACAACTACAGCATTCATTTTTGTAGGTCAACGTTGCCTTAAGAAACGACATCATGACTTCTAAAAGGGTAACACAAGTCTCTAGACCCCCCTGTGTAATATTTACAGAGCACTGTCTGAGGTACTGATACCTCAGAAGAAAGAGAAAAAAAAAAAAAAAATTCGAAGGGCATGAAAAGCCTCCTTTCCCATCAAGGATTTACAATTGCCCATGTCTCAGTTGACAGTGGGGCCTGGATGCATACTAACCTTTAATGATGGGGAACTGGGCTATAGAGAATGTAGCTATAATAGTCTACACTTCCCATTAGCCCTTTCTCATATTTGTGAAGGAATCTGGTGTTCTTGGCTAACTGGAATGGTTTCAGAATGTGATCCTTAAACTTACCTTCTGTTTCCCTTCCAAAGCTCAGACGAAAAGTATACTCCTGATTTTTATATTTTGCAAATATTCAATTCACAAATTCTTTTTGCTTCAAAAGGTAAAAGGAACCCCTTTAATACATCCTTAGTCTTTGTTTCTTGGTGATTTGCCACTCTCATCCCTGGCTTCCCTTGGCTATTTTCTGGTACAGAAAAATCACTTGTTTCATCTCTCTAAAAGAGAAATTCTTTCCTCCAAAATATTGAACAAGTTTGTAAATGGTAAGCATTGTTTTTCTTACACTTAGACTCTTGATTTAAAAGGAAACAAACTTAGAACCAACAGAAGTAGTAGCTTACAGACGATTCTAAACCTCTAAGTTCTTTGGCACCTGGAGGCTGTTTATTTGTTTTTAGTAACACATTCAAATTTAATTAAATAAGCTTAGCTTTTACTTGAGACTTTTAATTATACACATGGCCCAACTACACACAGATATATTAAATATACTGCATCACTTTCTTTTAAGGGCCCATGATAGAACACCAGCTTCAAAAGAGAAATCATGTTTAGCCACCAAAATTTTTGAGATAGCAAAGGTAATTGAATACATCACAGGCCTAAATTAGTTCATTTTCATTTTAATTATAATTATAATTATAATCCCTTCTTCTTCAAATGTAGAGAAAGCAAGATAATGATTCTAAGATAAACCTGCTGTGCAGAAAAGAGTTTCCATTAGGCCTGAGATTGTTACCATTAGAAAAGCCTGTTGGAAAGGTTGGCCCTTTGCTGGCATGTGGGAACTTGGATTTCAAGAGGGTTCGCATCATTCCCTAACTGCTAAGAGTGGTTCCCTGTGCCTACACTGATCATGCAAAAAAAAAAAAAAAAATAGTGGTTTAAGCTGAACAATTGCTTTCCTTCTGGGAATCTGGAATTTAGGCACATGCTAGGAAGAGAGGGCCTCAGTGACCAGCCCTCAGTAAAAATTCTGGGCACTGAGTATATCTTTTATTTTTTGTTTTTAATTTTTTTTTTTTATTGTGGTAAGAACATTTAACATGACATCTAGCCTCTTGACAAAGTTTTAAATGTAGAATACAGTATCATCAACTGCAGATCTCAGGGGCTTGTTCATTTTGCATAATTGAAACTGTATACCCCATTTCCCTGCTGCCAGCCCCTGGCAACCTCCATTCTACTCTGTTTCTGTGAGATTGACTCTTGTAGATACCTCCCAGAAGCACTGAGGCTTAAACAGGTTTCCCTGGTAGAAGCCTTCTCTGGTGAACACATGTCACATGTGTGATCACAACTCAATAGTGGAGGAATTAACTGCATCCTGTCTGATTCCACTGGGAGAAGGAACTGTTGAAAACTTGTATCTAGCTTCCTCCAGATTTTGTTCAATGTGCCTTTCTCTTTGCTGATTTTGCTCTGTATTCTTTTGCTGTAATCAATCCAGCTGTGAATATGACTACTTACTGAGTTCTGGGAGATTTCCTAGCAAATTATTAAACCAAGGGGTGGACTTGATGAGCTCTGACACACCTGGCAGATGAATCCTGCCCCCTACACAGATGAAGTGGTATTGACCCCAAAGAGGGTTTTTGAGACCATATTTTTCAAAGAATGCTCAGATCAAGCTGCCATATAGAATTCCTCCCTGCTTTAGTGTGTCTGATCAATAGGTGTACAATCTTCCTTATATACATAGTTCACCAAAAAACAAACACATCACATACTTCCTCTTTCCATCACTTCAAAGTAAGAATTTGTTGTCTTATTTACCCAGTAGTGATTTCCTCATACCTTTTAATAACATAGGTGCTTTGAACTGGTCTGTAGTGATTCAAATAGCTAAACTTGGTATCTTATATGAAGTTACTGGTTAAATTTTTTCTGACCCCAACTTTCCTAATAACTTTTAGGAAAATCCAAAAGGTACGTTCTTTAGACATGCCTTTAACTTGACAGAGAATGAGGTGGACTCACATTTGCAGCATCACAAATTACTTTGTTCTTGTAATCTTAGCATGTGTTCAAGCCTGTCCAAGTATGGACCACTGCCTTCATTCTCTCTTCTTAAAAATGCAGCTAGCCAAAAAAACTAATAACAGACATGCCCACTATCCTCACGTTCTTTGACAATATTTTACCTGGTTAATGACTATTAGAGAGTAAAAATTCCATTGGTAAACAACAGGAAAAGAATAAAAACCCAAATACTCTGCAAAGCAGGAAATACAAATGTTACACTATGGAGATCTCACTGTCTGATGCAGAATAAAACCACCTTATGCTAGGAACTGAAACATTATTCTAATAAGCAACACCTGAAAATGTTAAAGGCCACATTACAAGACTCATGACTATAATTGCGTATTTGCTTTGATCCTAATTATAGTACAACCTATTCTTGATTCCAAATTCATTTTGCATCAATGAATATTGCCTACTATTTCCAGAGACGTAAAACTACATGGTAATTTGTCCATTAGTCCTCATTTGTTAAGAAATTTTCTATTAAATCACCTATGACCAATATTAATCTTCCAAGACCAAGTTCCCTTTCCCAGATGCTCACTATCATTCATCAATACCTTTTCAAATCCTCCTTATAAAACAATTTGACTAAATGTCTCCCCCTGCAGAGATAGAAACATTACCTGAGAAAAATCACCCTTCTTTCTTTTGGCTCTAGAAACCCCAAGATCCTCCCACTCAAATCAAGCAATGAGCCACAAAATGCAAAGACCACAGATAACAATCATCATCAAAAATATAAAATGGGGAAATGTCGCCCAAAGTGACTCACCCACTGGAGTCTGCAGAAGTGATCGCAATCAATGGTAGAATCTTCAGAGGGAGGCTGGTCGGTCATTGAACGTTCTCTGATTCACTTTTCAAGTCAGCTTGTTCCAGCTGTCTGAAGGCGAGAGGGGGAAGCTGAACATTGCGACAAGAAAGTCTCCGAACAAGATAGGGTTCCATTCCTCGGAAAGGGTCTTCCTCTTCATTACTGGAATGCAGTGTTTCCTCAGAGGCCTGAGGCAAAAATTCCAGAAAGTATAGCAATGAACACAAGCCCCAGGATTTATCATTACATGATGGCTTTACACTTTTGGAGAAAAAAAATAAGGGAAACTTCTCCATGAAAAATGCTAACTAGAAAGCAGTGACATTAACAGAAAAAATATTTGGTGAAAAGGCTAGAACTAATGACTGAAATCTAGATTTATTTTTAAAATAGTCTAGCTGTCCACCAGGATATTTCAATATGGCTCGGCTGTTACAGTTAACTGACATTTCCAATATCATAGAATTTATGAGCTTTGTTAATGAATTCCATGAAATAAGGGTAAATCAAAACATCTTTCTACCATCTATGAAGTGAACTGCATAAATTTCATTTTAATATATGTACTTTCACATATGACATATTCATGCATAGATGAAGAGGAAGAAAATGAATATAAATATACTTAGGACCATGTCTGTAACACATGGTTTCATACCTCACATGTTACTCAGATATTCTTTGCAAATTTTTATAATAAGGCTTTGTGGGGGCATAAAAAACAGACATAAAAAGAAAATCTGAGAACCTAGTAAACTTTCGTTTAAATCACAGCTGAATTTTGCAAATTAGATCTTTATTATCTTGCTACCTTTGCACATGCAAAGGAAAATCAAGTCTAGAATAAAGAAGAAAATGTAATATTTTGATTCTAGTAAAAAAATATACTGTTATATCAGTAATAATTATTGCCAAGTGGTTGGAAAGTCTATTCTAGCAATGTTTATTTTACTTACGTGCTCAGAATGATAGAGCCACCAAATGTTATCAGATAACATGCTGAGTTTTAGAATCCTTGCATTGCCACTTTATTAGTTTGCAGAGTGTTGCTTAAATTCCCTAAGTTTTCTGTTTCTTTATTATAAAAATGGGAATAATGTTTACCCACAAGAATTAAAGAGATCATGTATGTGATGTGATAAACAATCATAAATGGCAGTTTCCTTGCCTTCTGAGTTTTACAGGTGAAGAAACAAGCCCAGAGAGGCAAAGTATTTTTTCCAAAATTAACCTATTGGTTATAAGTTAAAAGTGCATTGGCTTTATGGAGTCCGCACTTTGCAAAAGTGTTTTGAAAGTTTGCTGCACTTCTTATTGTACTCCTATCTTTGGACAAGCAACTAAGGCTCACTGGCAACCACAAGTCTGTATTCTATGTCTATGAGTCTATTTCTGTCCTGTATTTACGCTTTGTTTTGTTTGTTTGTTTGTGTTTGTTTTTGTTTTTGTTTTTCAGATTCCACATATGAGTGATCTCATAATGTATTTTTCTTTCTCTTTCTGGCTTACTTCACTTAGAATGACATCCTCCAGGAGCATCCATGTTGCTGCAAATGGCGTTATGTTGTCGGTTTCTATGGCTGAGTAGTATTCCATTGTATAAATATACCACATCTTCTTTATCCAGTCACCTGTTGATGGACATTTAGGCTGTTTCCATGTTTTGGCTATTGTAAATAGTGCTGCTATGAACATTGGGGTGCAGGTGTCATCCTGAAGTAGATTTCCTTCTGGATACAAGCCCAGGAGTGGGATTCCTGGGTCATATGGTAAGTCTATTCCTAGTCTTTTGAGGAATCTCCACACTGTTTTCCACAGTGGCTGCGCCAAACTGCATTCCCACCAGCAGTGTAGGAGGGTTCCCCTTTCTCCACAGCCTCTCCAGCATTTGTCATTTGTGGATTTTTGAATGACGGCCATTCTGACTGGTGTGAGGTGATACCTCATTGTAGTTTTGATTTGCATTTCTCTGATAATTAGTGATATTGAGTATTTTTTCATGTGCCTTTTGATCATTTGTATGTCTTCCTTGGTGAATTGCTTGTTTAGGTCTTCTGCCCATTTTTGGATTGGGTTGTTTATTTTTTTCTTATTGAGTCATATGAGCTGCTTATATATTCTGGAGATCAAGCCTTTGTCAGTTTCATTTGCAAAAATTTTCTCCCATTCTGTAGGTTGTCTTTTTGTTTTACTTATGGTTTCCTTTTCTGTGCAGAAGCTTGTAAGTTTCATTAGGTCCCATTTGTTTATTCTTGCTTTTATTTCTATTGCTTGAGTAGACTGTTCTAAGAGAACATTTCTGAGATGTATGTCAGATAATGTTTTGCCTATGTTTTCCTCTAGGAGGTTTATTGTATCTTGTCTTATGTTTAAGTCTTTGATCCATTTTGAGTTGATTTTTGTATATGGTGTAAGGATAAGAAGATGTGGTATATTTATACAATGGAATACTACTCAGCCATAAAAACCGACAACATAACGCCATTTGCAGCAACATGGATGTTCCTGGAGAATGTCATTCTAAGTGAAGTAAGCCAGAAAGAGAAAGAAAGATACCATATGAGATCACTCATATGTGGAATCTAAAAAAGAAAAACAAAAGCAAGCAAACAAACAAAAAAAAAATAAAGCATAAATACAGGACAGAAATAGACTCATAGACATAGAATACAGACTTGTGGTTGCCAGGTGGGAGGGTGGGAAGGGATAGACTGGAATTTCAAAATTGTAGAATAGATAAACAAGATTATACTGTATAGCACAGGGAAATATACACAAAATGTTATGGTAGCTCACAGAGAAAAAAATGTGACAATGAGTGTGTATATGTTCATGTATGACTGAAAAATTGTGCTGAACACTGGAATTTGACACAACATTGTAAAATGATTATAAATCAATAAAAAATGTTTTAAAAAATAAAAAAATAAAACATACACGAAAAGAAAAGAATATAGATATCCTTCTTCGGGATAAACACAGAAAAGAAGAACAAAAGATGAGGCTAGCAGAGCTAAACACTGAATGTAGTTGGACAAAGTTAACATCTTTTTATAAAGATAGCATTGCAAATGCAAGAATGCTTTCTATAATCCAGATTATATGACAAAAGACTGAAGGTTTGTGACATTCTCTTTTCGATAAAACCACCTCACGAGGTACCTTCTTTGGAGAGGACGACCTCTATTAAAACTAAAGTGCGGCATTTTTATCTTGATAATAAAAACGATAAAGCTGTAGATGTCTATATCCTAATGTTTCTATTTAAAAACAGCAATAACAGATGGCTTTCTAAAAGTCCCAGATCAATGTGTTTTGATGATACTTCAAAAAAAAAAAAATAGAACAACTTTACCAAGTCAAAAGCAAGAGGTCAGATGGCCTTATTTTGCTGAGAAATGTAGAACTGAATCCAGGACAATCTATAATTCATGTTATTGTAGGGAAGTGGCATTTTTTGCAAGAGATCAAGGGAAAAGACAGTATTTACTAACACCTCTAAGGCATTATCTCGCAAAAAGTCATGCTGAAACTACTTGCATGAGAATTGCAGAAGGTATTTGCTAAAATTAAGACTTGCAGGCCCTATTCCAGATCTGCCTAATCAGAATTTCTATGATTAGGGCCTGGGAGTCTGAGTAAGTCTCCAGTATGATTCTCATGTATACTTAAATTTGGGAACTAATGGTTTTGACATTTTAGACTTGTTCCAGTAAGACAGTTTGGCAAAGAGTCAACAACAAAGATGTTCACTGCAGCCTATTTATGATAGCAAATAACTGGATGTAATCTAATTGTTATACTGAGGGATTGGCTTTTGATAAATTTTGATACGTCATTATGAAATACTATGAGAGTATTTAAATAATGCAGAAGAATATGTGATTATGTTCATGATATAATGTCAAGTGGGAGAAACACATTATAATATGATCTCACTTTTGTAACACAACACTAAAATAAAACCAAAAACCATCACATATTATATTTATAGAAAAATTATTGAAGGATATATTCTAGTTATCGAAAATGGCTTTCTCTGGGTGATTGATGGTGCTGGTGGTGATTTTCATACTTTTGTTTATTACTAGTTTCTATACTCTCTATTAAAATGCACTATGTTGAATTAAAGAGTATAATAAAAGTCACAACAAAAAATGAAACTATTCAACTTGATATTCATGGGACTCAAAAATTTCTCTTATTTAGCTTCAACATATGCCATATCAAAAGAAAAAATGCTAAAATATTTGAATGAGTTTAATACAAACCTGTGAGTTTGTAATAAAATGAAATTCTCTTCAATAATTAACCAACTTATTTGGAAGAGCTGTCAGAAAAATAACTTTAAATCTTTCCACTGCTAGGATGAGTATCTCTATGAAAGGCATGCCTAAAGAAAGCAATTCCTCAGGAATTAAGAGTTAAAATGAATGAGTGAGTGTTAAATATGTTGTTGTTTCTGCTTCTGTTGTAATCATTATTATTGTGTTCTTCAGTTTCTGTGAAAGATATTTAATTACTTTCTTTGTTCTTTTTTTTCCTTCTAAAGTAGGTAGAAAACCACTTAATAAGGCCTTTGGTGTGGGGACATAATATAACTTGTGTTAAATAAGTCACTGTGTTTGCTGATAATCTCAGAATTTTTGATGTTTCATATATATATATATATACACATATATATACACACACACATATATATATAAATTTTATAGCAGTATTATCTTAAAATGTATATACATTGGCCCTGAAGGAGAGATTGATTCTTTCTGTGCACCAGCTAGACCACATTCCAATCTCCCTTGCAGGTAGATGTAGAAACATCAATGGTATTACATTACATGTGATGGATTATAGGCCAAGGAAATGGGTGCCACTTTCACACTTGGCCCATAAAAGCTATGAGTACAATCCCTCATTTCTCTTCCCCTCTGGAACCCCTTACCATATATTGAAGATGGTGAAGACAAAAGATGGAAGAAATCATGGCTCCTAAGTGACTGTTTAGAGAAGAGCCACTTGCCAATCAAAAACACTTAATTTGGGCTACGTGAACCACAAATAATTTTCTGTTGTGGAAAGCCAGTGAAATGTGGGGTCTCCTTGTTACAGCTAGCACTCTATTTTATATATATATATATATATATATGTGTGTGTGTGTGTGTGTGTGTGTGTGTGTGTATGTATGTGTATATATATATGTATGTATGTATATATATATGTATGTATGTGTATATATATATATATAATATCTCATCTCTACTTTTTTGAGGTCAAGTTTTCTTAATCATGACATCATTCTTTTCTGAGTAATTCCTTAATTAAACATTTATTGAGTATCTACATCTTTGCAAGTTTGTGTGGGATACTGGAAATATGGATGAATTAGACACTTTTCTTGCTCACAGTTCATGGGAAAGGAAGACAAATTATCACCAACGTGTGATAAGAGCTGTAACAGAGGACTTAGGGCTCTTTAGGAGTACACAAGTAGAGTGAACACTCTTATGAGTGAATGAGGCTGCTGGCCAGAAACATCGACCAAAGGAGAAAACTATCAGAAATTGACATAACATTGTAAACTGACTATACTTCAATTTTTTTAAAAAAGAGAAAACTTGAACAGTTGCTAGCAAACTAAGAGGTACGATTACCTCATATTTCGGTATTTCTTTTTGTGCCCTGTCTACTTCTCCAAACAGTTCTGTTTGGTCTCATTGCCAGATCCTCTGTTAATTGTCTCTTCAATCAAGACACTATCCCCAACCATTTCTCTTCTCACCCAATACACTGTTGGTTCAAAACCAGGAAGCTTCCCAGATGAAGTCTGAAACTGACCCCTGTACACAAAGGTAAGGACAGGCCAAAGAAAGAGGCAGGTCAGTCCAGATCGGTAGGTGACAGATTTAATAAGGAAGAAAACTTATATATGAGACTTGTCAAGACAATGAATACAAATAAATTCTGCCTTTTTATTTATGACCCCAAGTCAGCCTTCAGCCTGCCAACTGTAGTGAAATGACTTGCTTATGTGTCCATTCCCTGTGTTAGCTTGGACACCCCTGGAAGAACAGGAGTATGCTGTAACAACTTTTATACCTCCACCACTCAGCCAGTGCCTGGGACAAAACATATGCAAAATAAACCTTGCTGAAGGCATGAATGAAGAAAGTAGACAAACTTGACCTCCATACTTTCAACTGTAAGAAACTGGGAAATAGTATTAGATTTGGTATTACTTGTATTTGTTGTTGTTGTTGTTGTTGTTAACTGCTAATACAAATTAGGTAGAGGCTGCAGCCCATAATAAAGAATTTCTTTTAAAATTTCAGGACTTGAGCTATCAAATTGCTTTGTTCTGTTCTCATGTTTGAAACTTTCTTCAAATATAATCCTTATAATAAGTACATTCACCTAAATTTTAAAGATAAGAGTGAAAGATTTCAGGTACCCAGTTCTTCCAGAGTACCTATGCTACATAAAGCATTGCAAAAGGAAGCATGTAAAATATTGCATGGATTTTCAGGAAGAAGGCAGAATAAGCTGAAGATTTTTTTTTTATTACTTCCACTGTTACACTCCTTATTCCTGCCTAATTAGTTTCCTGTAAAATTAAGCTCTGAAAAAGTAAAGTTTCCCTATGCCTGAATTTGTAATACATACAAGACAATTTTTGAAAACTGAGCCAACTCTCTAAGAACCAGGATAGTTTAATAGGTTACTACTGCAATGAATTGAAGATCATGCTCACAATTTAAAAGAACTATATACAACAGTAGACATTATACATATATACATATACACATATATATACATATATATTTTATTCTATGTCTCCACGAATTGTTTACAAGACACTAAAGCAATAACTGAGAATACACCTTAAGATTCCTCAACTTTACACCAAATGATTTTCCCCTTATCTCATTACTCATTTATATATATATACATATATATTTACATATATATTTATTTTATGTTAAAATCCAATGGTAAGTTTGCTCAAATAATCTTATAGGAAAGTCGCAAGTCAAGGTAATAAAAAATAAATACCCATCGTCTCTTAAAATTGAAAAGAGGGTTGTACTAAAAGAGCATTGTACTAAATTAACACAACCCATTTGCAAATGGATATTTTTATACCGATATAGAAAAGGCACACTTGCAAAAATGAATTCCATAAGAAAATAAAATTTCCACCCCAGGTTAATGCAAAGATAGCAGATAGTGCTCACACATCCACAGAGCATAATCCAAATATATGATGTGATTTCAAACTGATTAGAAGAGACAGAAATCACTGGAGTCTTTCTAAATCCAGTTCCTATAGTTCACTCATCAAAACTTCTAAAAAGTTCCTAAAAAGGAATAGAGAAAGTTCTCATCAGTAATATTCTATTGTATATGCTCATCAAGATGAAAGTCTGTCTGAAACTCTAGGATTCAGTTAACCTTCTGTAAATAGCATTGTACTTTCCCTGAGTGACCTTGAAAAATGAAGTAGGTTTTAGTTTGTTAGCAGAGAAAGGAAAGAAAATTTAAAGAAAAATGTGATTTCTATCAATTATTTACTTCACAATGATATACACAGTAATAGAATCACAAACCACAAAAACAAAAAAGCGAACATTGTTTTTCTGGCCCCTGAAACATGTCTTCTTGAAAAGCAGGTTAAAATTTAGCTGGCTTATTCTCTCACTGGAAAAAATCTCTCCCTTGAGTAATCAGGTGCCAAATCACAACATTAAGGGGAACACAAAGACTGATTGTTTTCATTTTCAAGTTATACTTAAATACCAATATTAATAAAAATATATTTACAAACACAAAAATGAAAACTGAAACCATCATTTAAGAGAAGTTATATTTTTAATAATAAAATAGGTCTGTAGAAAAAAACTAATAAAGATTGAGGTATAGTGAGAAAAGGGGAGATAAAGTAATGCCAAATTCCCTCTCACCATGGAGGGAGCCAGAAATCATGCTTTCACCCTTGGCTTTGGTTTTGAGTAACTTACAAAGTATTTCATTGATAAATAAACTCTGGGTCAAAATAATCTTTATATGTTTATATTCAATGTTATAGTCAATGGTGAAACATACGGTTTATTTTTATTAAAATAAGGAATGATACAAGAATGCTCTTCACCACTCCTTTTATTTAGCATCATTAATGATACTTATTCTATTACATGTTCTATATGGGTAGCTATTTGATCCTCATAAAAAAAGTACATGAAGGACTGTTATTATTCCCATTTTACAGATTTGGAAAACGAGGCTGAGAGAGGTTAGTTTGCCGCTTAACTCCCACTTTAGGGTGATTAGAGTGACACTATTAGTAAATGGTAAAGCCAGGTTTTCAGACTAGGTTTATCTGACACTAAAGCTCTTGGTTTTAACACAAATGCAACATTGCCCACATTTTTCAAAAACTTCTGGCCAATTCAGTAATATAGGAAAGAGAAATAAGAGGCACAAAACTATGAAAAAGATGAAGAAACTATTATAATTATTTGATTAAAACCTGGTTTAATGTGGGAAACCAAAAAAATCAACTGAAAAGTACTTATAGAAAGAAAGGTCAAGTACATTTGTTCAGTTATAAAGTAAAATATGCAAAAGATTTTCCTTTATAAAAGCAAAGAGCTACTGTTAAAACTATAATGGGAAAAAAATCACATTAATTAAAAAAAAAAGTTTAGGAATCGGCTTAAAAAGAGACAAGTGGAACTTATATAGGGATACATTGGAGATATTTTGGGTTCAGCTCCAGTCCACCACAATAAAGTGAATACTGCAATAAAGTGAATCACATGAATTTTCAGCTTCCCAGTGCATATAAAAGTTATGCTTATACTATAATGTAGTCTATTAAGTATGCAATAGTATTATGTGTAAAAAAGTACCTATCTTAATTTAAAAATACTTCATTGCTAAAATATCTGAGCCTTCAGCAAGTTATAGCAGTAACATCAAAGGTAACTGATTACAGATCACTATAACAAATATAACTAATAATTTAAAAGTTTGAAATACTGCAAGAATTAATGAAATGTGACCAAGTTTGAAATACTGCAAGAATTAATGAATTGTGACCCAGAGTCATGAAGTGAGCAAATGCTGTTGGAAAAACAGTACCTATAGAATTACTCAATGCAGAGTTGCCACAAACTTTCAATTTGTGAAAAAAAACAAAAAACAAAAAAAAGTATCTGCAAAGTGCAATAAAGCAAAGCACAATAAAAAGAAGTTTGCCTGTATTAAGAGATCTAAATAAATTTCCCAAGACTTATATAATCAAGCTTGATATTCCTTGCAATTATTTTCTAGGCTTAATACTATTGCAAAAAAAAACCAACTCATTTTTTTTTCTTTTGAGAGTATTGAAGAGGGCTTCAACTAAAAGAAAAAAGAGATTACAATAAAAAGAATATTTTTAAAATAAAAAATAATATGAGGATGGTCTTTCCCTACTACATGTAAATTATATTATGAAACTACATAACAAAAACAGTTTGGTAATTGCAAATAATCACAGAAAGATCAATGAAACAATACAGAATTTCCTTAAATATTTCTCTTTTATCCCCCTAAATTTTTTTTAATTAAAGTATAGTCAGTTACAATATGTCAATATCTGGTGTACAGCACAATATCCTAAGAACTTAATATGTGCTAAAGGAAATACTAATGGGGGAGGACCAATAATGTAAGTGTTGGGGAAAGTGGCTATGTAGACCATGTAAGAGGGAATAACAATGTTAACTATTAAAAATACTAAATATAAAAAGATAAGCCGTACAGTAACATCAGCAAGACCATGGAACAGGAAGCTCCAGACTTCATTCCCCAAGAGAGATACCAACTTAAAAAAAATATGAAGTACAAAGAGCTTTTATAAGAACTCCAGAAACCAGTTAAGAAGTTGCAATAATCAGGTAAGCTCAAAGCCAAAACCAGCCATGTTGAAATGGGTAAAAAAAAAAGCCATTTCATCTCTAATGTGATAGTGCATCTCCCAAGACAGCACAGCTTGGTGCAAATGGGAGAAAAAGCCCAACTCATGTTTGTTTGTTTGTTTTGTAGGGGGGAGGGAAAGAGAAAAGTGGGATGTACATTCAGTGTTACACCTTTTGTGTGTGTGGTGGGGGGAACAGCCCAAGGAACTAGTTTTTGTCACACCTGACTTGGAGCAGAGATGGGGAACCAGAATACTTGGGATGTGTGGGGGTCAGTTAGAACAAAAGAGAGCTTAGCAGTGCTAGAGAACTTTCAGTACTGCAGACAGACACCAGTGGGAACAAGAGAATATAAGCTCCTGAAAAAGAAACTGGGAAACCTCACTAATCGAGAAATTACATGCCCAAGTCCAGAGAAGATGCATCATCAGAAAAGGTCCGAGAGGCCTCTAGAATTTCTAGCCATGCCAGCTGGTGAAGGTCTTCCTCCTGTTTACAAAGGCAATCTATAAAGACTGAGAGAGGTAATTGTTTTTTCAGGTGCACAAATAACAGCAAAACATAAAGCACACAAAGACACAGGGAAACACGGGCTCTTGAAAGAGCAAAATAAATTTCCAGAAATTGACCCTAAAGAAATAGAGATCTATGAACAACCTAAAGAAATTTGAAATAATAGTCTTAAACGAGTTCATTGTACTATAAGAGAACACAGATGGACAAATAAATTAAATTAGGAAAATGGTGTATGAGCAAAATGAGAATATCAACAGAGAGACAGAAACTATTAAAAAAAAAAAAAGTACCAAACAGAAATTCTGGAAGATGTAATAACTGAGTTAAAAAAAAAAAATCACTGAAGGGATTCAATGCAGACTTAAGCAGAAGAAAGAATCAGCAAATTCAAAGGCAGCTCATTTCAAATTATTCTATTACAGGAACAAAAATAAAAAAAGAATTTTAAAAATTGAAGAAACTCTAAGTAACTATGTAATATCATAAAATAGACTAAAATATACAATACGGGAGTCCCAGAAAGAGAAGAAAGAGAGAAAGGGGCAGAGAGCTATTTGAAGAAATAATGGCTGAAAACTTCCTAGTTCTAAGGAAGGAAATGGAGATCCAAATTCAAGAACAAAAAAGGGCTCAAACTAAGTTAAACTCAAAGAAGTCTATTATAATCAAACTGTCAAAAGTCAAACACAAAGAATATCTTGAAAGCAGCAGGAGAAAAGAGACTCATCACAGAGAAGGGAGCTCCCATAAGATTGTCAGTGAATTTCTCAGCAGAAACACTACAGGCTAGAAGAGAGTGGGATGATATACTCAAAATGTTGAAAGAAAAAACCTGCCAACCAAGAATAGTATATTTCGCAAAATTGTCCTCCAAGATATAGATGCTATAAAGACCTTCTCAGATTAAAAAAAAGCTTGAGGGAGTTCATCACTACTAGACCTGCCTTACAAGAATTGCTAAAGGGAGTCCTTCAAAGTGAAACAAATGGACACTAGACAGCAACACAAAATCATATGAAAATATAAAGCTTTCTGGTAAAGGTAAATATTTAGACAAATACAGAATTCTGTGGTTCACAAATCAATTTAAATTCTGGTATACAATTTAGAAGATAAAAGCAGAAGAAAATAATAACTATAAAACTATGTTAGTGTACACAAAATACAAAAATATGTAATCTATAAAATTGATAACATAAAGTGTCTGTAAGGGGGATGTAAATAAGTAGCATTTATGTATATGACTGAAGATAGATTCTAACTGTAAGATGTCTTATGTAATCCCTATGGTAACCATAAAGAAAATACCAGTAGAAGATGCACAAAGTAAAATGAGAAAATATGTGCAAATATTATATCTGATAAAGGGTTAATATCTAGAATATATAAAAAATACCTAAAACTCAACAACAAAATATCAAATAACTCAGTTAAAAAGCAGGCAAAGGACTTGAATAGACATTCCTCCAGAGATGATAAACAAATGGCCAATAACTATATGAAAAGATACTCAACATCGCTAATCAATGGAAAAAATTCAAATCAAACCTGCAATGAGATGTTACCTCGCATACATTAGAATGGCTACTATCAAAAACACAAAATGACAAGTGTTGGCAAGGATGTGGAGAAATTGGAGCACTAGTGAACTGTTAGTGAGATTGTAAAATGGTATAACTGCTTTGGAAAATATTATGGAATTTCCTCAAAAATTATAAACAGAAATATCTTATGACCTAGCAACCACACTTCTTGGTACATATCCAAAAGAACTGAAAACAAGATCTCAAGGAGTTATTTGCACACTGATGTTCAGAGCAGCACTACTAACAACAGCCAAGAAGTGAAAGCAAACAAAATGTCCATAACAGATTAACAGATACAGAAAATATGATTTATACATACAATAGAATACTTTACAGCCTTTAAAAAAAATCTTGTCAAGTGTTACATGGATGAACCTTGAGGATATTATACTAAGTGAAATAAATCAGTCATAAAATGTCAAATACTGAATGATTTCACTTTTAAGAGTTATCTTAAGTAGTCATACTATGAGAAACAGAGAGTAGAGTGGTGATTGCCAGAGATTAGGGAGAAGGAAGAAGGGGATTTGTTGTTCAATGGGCGTAGAGTTTCAGCTTTGCAAGATAAAAATGCTCTAAAGACCTGCTGCACAACAATGTGCATGTAGTTAACGCTACTGTACAGTTAAAAATTACCATTAAGATGGTGTTTATGTTATGTGTATTTTAACACAAAAAGTAAGCCATAAAAATGAAATGTCAGTAAACATTTAATTGACCTTGGGATGGGGAAGTGTACAAAACCATAACAACAGAAGAAATCACAAATGGAATAAGTTTTTAAATATTGGAAATTTTCATTTATAAAAATAAACAACACTTCAAGTAAATTATGAATTGAAAAATAATTAACACCTGGTATGTCAAATGATCAATATCCTTAATGTTCTTTTACAAGTTAGTAAGGAAACCACTATTCTCCCAATGGAAAAAACTAGCTTAGAACATAAACAACAATTCACAGGAAAAAAATTAGGTCATACTTCTAGTAATAATAAATTCCCATGAAATTACTATGTTCCCATTTTTGACATAGTTATGTTCACAACTTTTTCTTAATGATAGTAATACTATGATTAATTAAGAGCTTACATGACCAACTAGAGAAATAAAAGATGAAGAGAACTTTCTGGAAAGTCACTTTGCAGTGTACATTAAGAGCCTTAAACATCATTCATGTCTCTTACCTTGGAATACCACTTCTCTGGAAATTAACTTAAGATGGTTGTCAGCAATGTAGTTCCACACTTGAATAAGAATATTACTTGTAACACAATTAAATGTGAAAACTTTAAGACAACCAAAAATTGTCCAGCCAAACAAAATGACCTTAGAACTATATCTATATAATAAATACTTACTTAGCTGCTGAAAAGAATTTATTGAAGAAAATCAGACAGCCTTCTGTCAAATGGAAAAACAGGAGCTAATAGATATATACAGCATGTTCTCAAAATTTGTAACACACACACACATACACTACTAAGAGACTAGATGGAAATATATCGTAATGATTATCTTTAGGTTGTTATCATAGGGTTATCTAAATTATCCACATTCAAATCTAATTATATACAACCTACAACTTGAAGCCAAAGAACTGACTAGTGAATATTACTGCATTCTGACAGAAGATGTGACCACTTCCCTGACTTACCACCCCAACACTATCCTTTGTATCCTGACTTCCTCACCTCCTTCCACCCACAATACTAGCAAGAAACGTGGAGGTGAATAGGAAGCAAAAGTTTCAAAGAAAGGGAGGTAGAAATAGGAGGCATAGGAAGGGACACAAACGTAAGAAGTCTAAGGGGAAGAGACTGAGGCTACGAAGAAAGAATTAGACGCGATAAAACAACAAAAGCACCAAAAATAATTACAGTTAGTATTTCATATCTTTAGTAAATAAAAATTTGAGAAAAACTACATTTCACAATATATTTATCCTCCCAAAATAATGATATGTAAGGCATTCATCAAGTCTTCGATTTAACTACTGATTTTAGAAAATTCAAGGGACAGGTGACTGTTGAACACCACCACAGGGATGCAGTCAGCAAAATCCAATTGGTGAGAAACTCTATGCCCTAGATGACCTAGTTTTGTTTACAAAAAACTGCAGGGGTGGCGGGGAGGGAGAAATTTATAGTCTAAACAAGAATTAAGACACAATAGTTTCAGTCTATTAACCTTGTTTGGAACTCATTTCAAACAAAAACTTAAAAAATATTTTAAAAATCAAGGAAATTTGATATTAAGAAATTGTCAGGAAGACTTGCAGATGTTTTAATGATACTGAGTTATTTTTTTAAAGCCTACTTTCAGACACATACTAAAATACCTATATATGAAGTAATACTATGTGTTGGATTTGCTTCAAAGCAATCCTTGTAAAGGGAAATGTAGGTGGGGATACAGATGAAATAAGAATTCTCTGTGTATTGAGAATTATTGAAGCTTGCTGATGAGTGCTTAGGGTGTATTATACTATTCTCTCTACTTTAGCACATGTTTGAAATTTTCCATTTTACACTTTTAAAATATAAAATCTCAAGTATTTTCTCCTTTAAATCAATAAAGGAGAAATAAGATACTGTGCTGTGCAAAGAGGAGGGGTCTGAGCAAGCAGAAGAGTCATTGAAATAAAATAGTGCTTATATCACTATTTTACCTAAGGCTGCATCTGAAATTAGGGTTAAAGCTATCTGTTCACCATACCCTATGAGGAAGCTATAAAAACTAATTAAAACCAATTTATATATTCAGCCATAAAAAACGACAACATAATGCCATTTGCAGCAACATGGATGTCCCTGGAGAATGTCATTCTAAGTGAAATAAGCCAGAAACAGGAAGAAAAATACCATATGATATCACTCATATGTGGAATCTAAAGAAAAAAAAGGAAGAAGAAGACAAATGAACTTAAATATAAAACAGAAACAGACTCATAGACATAGAATACTAACTTGTGGTTGTCAGCGGGGAAGGGGAGTGGGCACAGACTGGGAGTTCAAAATTTATAAATACTGACAGGTATATATAAAATAGATGAACAAGTTTATACTGTGTAGCACAGGGAAATATATACAAGATCTTGTGGTAGCTCATGATGAAAAAGAATGTGAAAATGAATAATGTATATTCATGTATGACTGAAAAATTGTGCTCTACACCGGAAATTGACACAACATTGTAAACTGACTATAACTCAGTAAAATTTTTTTAAAAGCCAATTTATAAAGTGCTAAGTATTCCTCAGAGACAGTAGCTGTGTACTTTCAAAGCATTATGATGACAATGATGATGATGACAATAATGTAGGATTCTAAGATTTTGCATATCACTCTTTGACAAGAATTTCTTCATTGTTCACTATCTGTGCTATAAAAATAATGATTCATAGATCTAATCCCACCACTATATATCCACTAACCTTTAAACAATTGTGTTGCTTTTCTTTGTCCTGAAGCTAAATACTTAAAGGAAAATGTGATCCCTTACCAGTATCATTTAGCAAAAAATCAATTACCATATCCCCTTCAAATAAACTGAAAGTTTCCCAGAATTTAATAAGCTATTGCTTTTTGTAGACAGCCTGCACCCCTCCTCAGGACTGCATTCTAAATACATTCATCCCTGGCACTCTAAATCAGGGCTTTAGATTTTTCTTTCCTTCAAGGTTATAAAGCAATTTCTCCTTTTTCTTGATTTTGAGAATATTAAAACTGCTAGAGCTTCACAATAAAAGGTACACAGAATTTTTACAACAAGCATTTAAAATCTAGTTACTTAATTCTGTTCCTTTGTCACATTCTGGCCTCCAAATATTATTTTCTAGGTTAGTGATAAGACAATTTTTCAGAGCATTACCTTCAGTAACTACCCCGAACAATGAAAATTGAAATCAGTTCCCAGTGGTTTGATTTATTATTGGCTTCCTTGAAGGATAAAATAACAAATCACTCCAAACCTCAAGGCAACATGGGTTTTATAAGTTAGAGTACAAATATGAGGGGATAAAAATGTATTTTCATCACAGAGGAATGATTAACGGCTGAAAAGTAAAATAAACACAGACATCAAGATGGATATAAAATATATTCAAATATTAGAAAAATCTTAAATATTTGGTTATCTCAATTAAAATATCCAGTAAATCATTTCCTTGTCCTTGCCATAAATAAATAATTGGCTCAATGCTCTGCCTCTCAGGTTTGTTATCATACACATCCTACTTTACTTTTACTATGTTTAATATTTGGTGTAAAATACATAATCTCATTTCATGTCACTTGCCTGATAGACTCTCAGGGTTGGAAGTGGCTTTAAATTCCATCTAGTTCAATATTCTCCTATTCCATGACCCTCCCACATGGATAGCTAACTGATTTTTCCTAGAGCACTGACAAGTAGACCATGATTCTACCCTTGACTATCCCTACTCTTGGAATCTGTAAATATTTAACGAGCACCTACCATGTGGCTATGCTGATTTAGCTACTTCAGTAGAGCTGAAAACAAAATGAACAAAGATCTCAGCTCTCCAAGAGCTCACATTCTAGCAGCTCCTGGGGGATGCATCACTCACAACCTGTTGTATTCCATTTATTCAATAAGTAATCATCACTGAGTGCCAGTATGTGTCAGAAATTCTTCCGACTACTGATGAACCAAAGATGAATAAAACATAGCAAGTCTCCAGTCACTGTGAGAAAGTAATTCTACATTAATGAATGAGAATTTTCTTCCCTATAATTACCACCAGTGTTTAGCTCTCTGAGGTTACACAGATTAGGTTTAATTGTTCTGCCCAATGAGAGCTCTGCAGATACATTTGTATCTCTTGCACCTCCAATTTTGTTTTACAGGCCATGCATTTCCCCAGGATTTTTTTTTTAAGATGCCAAGCACTCAAACTACTATACAGGAATGTAAAACAAATGAATCAGGTGGGCTGAGAAGAGCACAAAGGGATATTCACTGCATCTCCGTGGTTGATTTCCATACAAGCAAAATCCAGAAACCTATATTTTACTGAAACATCTATTCACTTTGAAACCTCTAATACTAGTTCAAGTTTCTAAACCTCCGTGTGTGCCACATAAAACACATCTGAAGGCTACAAGTTTGGAACTACTGCTTTAGATGTTCTTCATGTGATATAGCTTTAACTTCTCTCTTCATAGTATTGCAAATTTTTAATATGTACCAGTAATGTCTCAATATATATATGTCTCAATGTCTCAATATATAATGTCTCAATATATAACTTCTCAATGTCTTCCTTAAGGTAAATTGTCACAGTTCTATGTAGGGGAAAACCAACACAAATCTAGAGTCAAATCATTACCTTTTTTTCTGTTTTAGACCCCTTTCTATCCATAAAACTTGAGAGTGGATGAATATTTTGGGATGCAGGAGATTCACATCAAGTTATTGATTCAAACTTATTTCCAACCACCTAAATCTCCAGTTGCTGTTAAACTAGGTCTCACCTCTCTCCCTACTGCTTCTCAAACAGCATCAATTAGGACCTCTTTTCTTTTATATTTTCTTCAGTTTTATCATATTTACCTCTCCCTTTCCGTCTGTCAAGTATTTTTGTATGCTGATTTTGTTAATGAACATACTAGCTGTTCCTCCTATTTTTGTCTCATCTGCAAATTAGCTCCTTATGCTTAATGTCACTACCAAAATTAATGATAAAAATGATGAACAGGAGAGACCAAACGACCAAATCCTCTAGTCAATTACTAGAAGCCTCTCTCTAAACAGACACTGATGCATGAATACAGCCACTTAGTTATGACTTTGTCTAATGGTACCATCAACTGCCATTCTACATCTCAATCACAATTATTTTATAATCATAAAATATGGAAGATTTTATCAAATGCTTGCTGAAATCCAGGTAGACAATGAACATAGCACTCTTCAGATATACTGGGTCTACAGAAAAATGATATTAACTCAATATGATACGTTTCACTATTAGTGACCTAATATAAATTCCACATGATCACCATTTTCTTTTCAAAGGCACACAAGAATTTTTTTTAAAGATCCACTACAAAACTTTATCAAAGATCAATCATTTGATTCATTCACACATTCATAAATTATTTACGGAGTGCCTATGTTCCATATCAGAACTGCAATCATGACAGACAACATGTCCTGCCTTTGTAGAATTTCACTAGAGTCGGGGAGGAGAAAATAAAATAAATAAGTGAATTATATACAACATTAGACAGTGTCAACTGTTCAGAAGAAAGTAAAGCAGGGACAGTCAACAGAAAATCTGGAGGGTAGGAATGGGTAATTTTAGATAGGAATCCATGGAAGTCCTCTGAGAAAGTACTAAAGGAAATTTTGCAAAAGAACTAAAGGAAATCCTATTCCCTAAGGATATAACTGGAGGGAATTCACTTTCCTCCTCTTCCTAAAAATTGGGGTTATCCAATCCTACCTCTAATATACTGTTATGTATTTCCTCAGACTTCGGCAAGTTATTTACTTCTATGTGTCTCCTCATTTGTGAAATGGGCATGGCCATAGTGCCCACATCATTGCAATTATTGCGAAGATTCAATAAGACAAAGCATGCAAAGAGTTTACATCAGTGCCTGGCACATGATAAGCACACAGTATTCTGATACATGTTTCTATATGCAAATAACTTCACAGAGAATTGACATGTGAGGGATTAATGCAGTATACCAGGGACATTTTATTCGTTGAGACATAATTTTTTCCCAGCACATTATTTTCTCACAAAGTAAGAGCAGTCAAATGCAAATACACCAAAAAAGCTGAACACAGCACACTGGGGAGGCATATGGTACTGTTTCATGATGTCTAGTTACTATACATACTTATTTCCGCTTGCCTCACTTTGAGCACATGCTTCGTCCTGGAAAAGCTTACTGAATGGATCACTGGTTTCTTTGCACATTTTGGTCTTGTCTCTGTACATTAATTACACAGGTTTAGTGATCACATCTAAAAGTTTCTGCTATGCCATTTCAGTCACATCAGGTAGGCTTCTGGCGGGGAGGGGGGTTTCTTCACCTAGTTTAACTTCACTTCTTCCTTCCCATGATTATTCTACCCTTTCTAATCTTCATATTTTATTCTTGGGAAAAGCTCGTTTTATTTCTGTGTATCCAATTTTAATATGTGCCATGAATAAATTGAGGGATTTCTTCTAGACATTATTGGAAAGGTTGCAGATGATTCCAACACTGAACTTGTTTAACATCCTATTTCAAAATTTTATATGAATGATTATATTTTGATACTTCAATGCAATAAGTAATTAAGAAGAAAACAGAAACAACTGTCACAGTCCGGAGTCCTTAATCTGAAGGTCAAAGACAAAGCCTGGAGAATTGAGGGTGGGGTTAGGTTTAAAGTTTTAAATTCATGCTTCTAAATGTGTTCAACATTTGATAGATCCCATTGTTTTCTGCATAAATATAGATGTATCCACAAACAGCTTAAAATCACCAGATCTTAAACTGAAAGACATCTTTATCAGTCATGACTAAACACTAGTAAATTATTTGAACTGGAAATGCCAAATAATGGGGAATCATTAAAGCCCCAAACTCATACTCATCCATACTGTTTTTTTCATTTTAAAAATATTATTTTTGCAAAGGTAGATTTGACACGATAAAAAGTCGCCATTTGGTGAAAGCTATATAATTTTCTCATTTGGCATCGAGCATTTATAGAGATATGAGGAAATGTCATATTTTTCTTAAATAGTATGATATAGACCAAATATTTTTCTACGACATAGTACAGCCAACTAATGTGCAATTTTAAGCTTAATTTTTAGTACTAAATGATTTTTATTTTCTTCAATTTTATAGACAGTAATGATTTTGCAAACCTTCATAGTAAACACTAGTAAAACATCTAATTATTATTATCTAAAATAAATTCAACCTAAAACCTCTTCATATCATCTCAGTCACATCAACAATAGCAAAAAGTGTGCTCTGTACGACACAAGGTTGTGTATACAAAAGGCAGGTGATTCCAGGTGAATTGTATCATTTCACAGGAGAAATTTATCTCAATTTGCACTTGACTTCCAGGAGTGGACTATTGCAAGTACAGTGCTAATGAGAAAAAGATTAGAATTCTGATTCCTGACCGCCCCTGTTAGCTTCACTGAGGGAAACAGGTCTGCAAACACAAAAGGTCCAATTAGTTTCAGCAGTCATTTCACAAAACATTCAATTTTTTATAGGGAATGCTGAACAAAAGACAGGGGAAGTTCCCCCAACCTGCCAGCACCACTAGGGGTGGGACTCCAGAAATTATATGTTGACTCCTGGGTCAGTGACCTATCCGTAGACTCTGCCTTTGAATTCATAAGGCCTGAGAGGAAAAAACAAGGCCTGTGGGCTGTAGCTTGTTGACGTCTGTCCTAGACTATTTCTATATGGGAATGAGTCATGCTTGGAGAAAACAGTGAGCCCTTCTGCAAATGGTGTGTTACTCATGAGAGCCAGGAAAAGGGATGCAACCTTCCAAAAGTTTTTGCAACAATGTTTGCTCTATACATTTTAAAATTTTATACCAATGAAATCACATCACATACAGTTTTTAGTTGGCCCTGTCTTTTCCCCTCATACAATGTAGACATTCAAAATGAGAGTCTATGAATAGATCACTGATCCATCATGAATAGAACATACCCTTTTTGCTTTTGCATCACATGGTAGGTCTATGTATTTGGGACAAAAACTGGCTCACAAAGTGGAAAATGTTTACTCTCAGGCTTGTAACAGAAAAAGTTTGCTGACTCCTGGTCTAGGACATAAAGCATCATCAGAACAGAGTGTAGACATCTTGTTTCCTAACTGATGATTTGATTATCAAAAATAATTACACCCTTTTTTTCAAGTGGTCACTCTAGTTAGCAGAGTCTCCTCAGACCCAGGGTTCAAAACAGAAAATGGGTAGTAGAGAAAGAAAGGCTTTAATAGACATTAAAATTTCAACCTACATATTTAAACGCTATAGATCTTCAGACTACTGATGCTTAGAATCACTAAGAGTCATCACTGTGACAATGGTATATGAAGGTTGGACTAATATAAAACTGACTATAGGGTAGAAATACTTGTGTGCTAATGCACTAAGAATTCTCAGAAAACCTATAAAAATCAGATGTTATATAAAATAAATAATATCTAAAAATACCCCCATCAATTCCTAAGATGCATCCATAATCAAAATCTTTAAAGTAAACTAATTGAATTTTTGCAATGTGTCTAATGGAAGGAAAAGAAACTACCCTCCCCAGCAAGAACTGCACGAATGTGCATTCCTATCTTTTTTTTTAAAATGTATTTCTTTAAAATGCCACTTTAAATTTCTCCTTTTTAATCAAGAAACCCTACTTTGTCTAAATGTAACTTTAAATGATTCTATTTTATTCTATTCAGAATATTTCAATGAAAAATGAAAGTACAAAGTGACTTTATAAGTCAGCATAAGCTTTCATACTAAAATAATAATCAGCAGGAGGAAAGATAAGATATTCAGAAGGATTCAGAAAAATCTTGACTTCTGCAACTGAGCCTCAGACAATAGCATTGGTAGTTTCAATTTCCCTCTGGGTGAGAAAACATTCAAGGAATAAAACTGCTATAACCAAAGAACGGACTATTCTGCAGTTGGAACAATAGATGGTAGAGACAGCATCACTTTTTTTGAGCTTATGGGTACCACAAGTGCCACAGACAACTGTAGAGTCTGAGAGTGTCTTTGTGGGAGGCCCTTCTTAGGAAAACATCACATTCTCAAGTAGATAAAGAGTAGTTCATTGAAAAAACTGAAGGGACAACTAGAAAAAGAATTCTAGGGTTAAGAGCTACCTAACTGCTCCATCCCCATTCTAACCAGATGTCATTTTCCAGACGTGTAGGTCAAGATTGGCCCATGTATTGAGACTCATTTCTACTTTGGGCTGCAATAATGTTTGAAGTCTTTGACTTCAAAAGCTTTGCAAACTATCAAATTTCCCTCTTGCCTCTGGAACCCATAATTATTTTTCAAAACGTATTGCTTGTATTCTGGCTCTTGATATCCTGATTTCTGGCCTAGATCCTTGATATCCATCTGACTTCCTAAGCTTCTATATCTGGATTGGATCCATAAGAATCTCTTGACCCTGCCTTTTTGGACCACATAGAATTCTGACTTAACGTTTGGTTAAGTCATCATCATCACTGTGCATTCCCACACCACCATGAGCCCTGACCTCAAATTCCCATCTCTCCAAAAGCCAACAGCTTTTGGGCAAGACTTTATCTTCTCTTACGTCCACCTGCTTTTCTGAGTTTTCACCTTTAATCATGTTGGCTTATGCAAGCCCTGGTTTCTGATTACAACCTGGCTCACATGTGGTAAAACCATAGTTGTTCCATTCAATATCCAACTGCTGGACTTCCAAATACACCACTAACATGTGGAAACTATCTGTTGAGTACTAATATGGGTACTCTGTGTGTATGTGTGTATAATATGTACAAAAATCCAGTAGTGTACATTTCATGTCTTCCATTTTACAGACAGCAAACAAGAAGTCTTAAGGTACAGCAATTTTCCCTAAGCCACACCACTAGGAAAAGGTAGAATAAAGTGGCAGATCTATTTCTAACTGGCAATGAAATCATTCTCTGTTTTAGGGAGACTGTTACATGAGTGTCCCTCAATGAATGCTACCTCTTATTATTTTTACCCTTATATGGTCTCTCCTATGGTGCTTCTGGCTTAGTTACATGACTTGCTTTGACAAAAGGACATTGGCAAATATCATATAAGCAATGGTTTGATAAGAACTTGCACACTGGGCAGGTCTTATTCATTTAAAACACCTTCTCTTGGAATCAGCCATCATATAAAAAGTCTAACCCATCTGAGTCTGTCATGCTGTGAGGAAGCCCAAGATTATTAACATGTAGGAGCTATGTAGATGAGCTTGGAGGTGCCAGGTACGTGACTGAAGCTTTCTTGGACCATCCAGCCTAGACCACTTACCTATAAAACGCAGACAACTGAGGGGCCTAATCAAGAGCACCCAGAGCAGAAGACTTTCTTAGGCAAGCCCTGCCCACGGGAAGTAACAGACTGTTGTTTCAAGCCACAAAGTCCAACCCAGGACTTGCTGAGTTAGAAAATAAAATTGTCTCACTGTCAGCCCCTCCAGGTAGCCAAAGGTTCTCAGAGTAAGAAATAGCCTCTGATCAAATTCAGAGAGCTGCTAGCCCATCCAGAGAGCTGCTAGTAAAACATGGTCTCAGAATAAATAAATAGCAAATCAAGAATGTGGTACTAAGATCTCTTTTAAAATCTCTGTAAGGTACACTTAGCCGGAAGACAAGAAGTTCTAAAAGTCTTAAGGATGTTGCTCCATAGCATTCTGACTCTCAGCCTCAAGTAGAAAAATGTCTATCCTAAAGAGATTTGTGGGAATAGCTTTTACTTAATGAAATTAAATATAATTAGACCACAAAGTTTTAAAAGGAAGTGTGACATTTTGGACAAAATGGAAAGAGGCCTCCAAACTTTAACTAGCATAAAAAAGGCTGAGAAAGCTGCTCAGCAGAAAACACAGACCATTGTTTCACAGAAAAGGAGGATGATTTAGAGGACAGAATCAAGATCCACTGAAAAAAAAAAACGGAACAGAAAATCACATCCAGAGAACTGGGCTCTTTTCAAGAAACATTTCTTGTCTCTAGATTTGAGAGAATTGTGACATGTTCTTGGTAGGATTTCAGAAATGTGAGGAGACAGTGATTGCTCTGACTTCCCATTTCCCTTCGTTTGATTGGCTAAGTCTCTTGTCAGAGATAAAATAATCCTTCCTCATCATTGTGTGTTGGGGGTGTAGATGCACAGAGATTATATTAATCTCTTGAGAGATCAAGTCTCTGGGTCAAGAGAAGCTTTACCTGAAGAGCCTCAATTTCAGATGTACCTGATTTAGACGATAAGATTCTGGACCTAGAACCTGAGAATTAATTCTATGATGTGGTGAAACTTTTCAGGGAAGGGAAGGGAAATGCTGTGGCCAGAGGGAAGACTGTGATGCTGGTCACCAACCATTTCTCTCCTCCCTGCCCACATATGCTGCTCCTCACACACAAAGTGGTTCTATTTTTCTTCTGTTCAACCAGGAGCTAGACCTCTGACTTGCTCTGACCAATAAAATGCAAGAGAAATGATGGCCTGGGACTTTTGAGCCCAAGTCTGACAGATTTTACTTTCTCTGGGAAGCCAGCTGTCACCTTGTAAGGAAGCTCGGGCTAGACTACTAAATGAAGAGAAACCACATGGAGAGTTTAGTGATGGAACTTATATGTCAAGTTGGCTAGGCCACAGTACCCAGGTATTTGGTCAAACACATCTGGATGTTGAAGGTATTTTCTAGATGAGATTAACATTTTAATCAGTTGACAATGGGTGAAACAGATTACCCTCTATAATTGGGTGGGACTCATCCAATCAGTTGAAGACTTAAAGAAAAAGACCCAAGTCCCCAGGAAAGAGGGAATTCTTCCAGCAGGCTGCCTTCAGATCTGAGCTGCAATATCAACTCCTCTCTGGGTCTCCAGTCTGCCAGTTCACCCTGCAGATTCTGGATTGCCATCTTCAACAATCACTTGTGTCAATTTTCTAAAATCAATTTTGTGTGTGTGTGTGTGTGTGTGTGTGTGTGTACACACATCCTATCAGTCTGTTTCTCTGGAGAGCCCTGACTACTACAGAGAGAGAAAGAGAGGCCACACAGAGAAGCCATGAGCAGCACATATGTGAGTGAAGGCTTCTTAGACTTTTCAGCCCAGCCCAAAAGTCATCAGGTGCAGCCAAGCTGATACCACATGAAATAGAAGAATCACTCAACCAATCTCTGCCCAAATATCTGACCCAGTAAATTGTGAGGACAAAATAAATGATCACTTTAAGCCACTAAGTTTAGGGTTCACTACACAGCATTAAGTAAGTAAAATATCTTCTCTTCTAACCACTCTCTCTCCCAACTTAGAAATGAGCTTAATCTTTCTCAGAGATTTAGCTCTGAGGGCAGTTTGAGGTCAGCCTGTAACTGGGAATTAGCCAACCTCCAATCAGTGAAACCCATTTTCATTCAAACCAATTATTTGGGATCACGTTTCCCTGTACATAATGACCTTAGGGGGATTTTTTATAGATAGACCAGCTATTTGGTCATCTTATAGCTTCAGCCTTCACTTAAAAGTCTATTTATCAAAATAAGAAAGAGGGCTAAGCCCAAACAAAGACACAAACTCTAAGGGGAAAAGGAAGCTCAGCCCTCTTACACAAAACCCTATTGAGCCCTAGAGTCTTTAAGTCACAATAAATTAGGAATGGAGTCATTGGAATGCAAGAAGCACTCCTGCGGTTGTCACTGAGTCACTGGGTGACACGCAACAAGAACAATTGAACAGAGTTTTACAGCCCAAGAGAACAGTATTAGTGAATGGGCACAGCTACAGAAGCCTCTGAGAATCCAAGAATAACGAGGTCAATTAAATTCTGCCTATCTCTGTTCTAGGAAAATGTCACACTATAGCTACCTTGAGACCTAGGCTCAGGGCACAGGCAGTGCTGTAGTATGTGGCAAACAAGGGTGGATGCAGAGGGCTGTGCAAAGCCGCTCAGAATAATAATCCACTGGGGTTTTGAGCATGTGATCCATCTGCCAATGCAGAAAAATAACACATTTGTGAGTATGTTTATTTATTTGAAGAATGCAAATTTTATATTCTCATTAGCATACTGCATGAGAGGCTGGAGTTAAATTTCAAGTCAATTTTCTGGGGCCCTGTGATAGGTACAAGAGTACTAATACACCAAGCATCCTGATTATTAACCCTTTTGTAAGTCTAGACATTGCTCCTCCCTGCTTACTCCTCAACCCTCTACACACAAAAAACAATCTAGGCATAGACTGTCTTTAATGTGCTCTGATGGTGGCCTATTTCAAGTTCATTGTCAAGAAGCACATACCAGTGGTGAATATTGAATATTTTTTGTATAATTAATAGGACCAAACATCTCTTTCCTTCTGGAGCTGTATGGTGGCTACTGTCTTCCCACTGTGGTTTTGTCAAAGATTCCAGTTTAGAAGCCTGGATAGAATAGCTTGAAAAGTCATCATGGGAGTGGTTCTGGCAGCTTTGTTCTCCCTAAAAAGAGCTCCTTTTCCAAAACTGCCTTAACTTTGAAGCTGGAATGAAAAAATTCTTCAGAGGGACTCCTCTGCCATCCCTCCCCTCCCTTAGTTTCCCTCTAATCCTTTGAGTAACAATAAAGTCACTGTATGTACTGAGCCTCTGTAACAACAGAAATATTGCAGTAGGAGAGATGTGAAATTAATTGACCATATGGAGAGGGCCTAGACGCAAGAATTTTATAGTATTTTAAATAAGGTCTTAAAATGACTTTTTTAATCATAATAAACTAAAAAAATGTGCAAACCAGTTATGGCAGCAAGTTTCTGCCATACTTATCTCTTTCGATTAAATACAGGGACAGTAACTGAAGCTCTCAAAGCATCCCAGCTCTAAGATCTCACAGTTCCCCGTTGTACCCCAACATCTTCCTTCTCCTCTGCTATGGCTGCAAAGCTAACAGCATCCACCACAAATGTTTTCCTTTGCCTGTGTGGGCCCCTCACTGCTATTTGGTCATTATTTCTGCCTCAGTTGACTCCCTATCACATACTCCACAGTGATGATGCCAAGTCATTTATTCTCCCTAAGCTCCTCTTTTGTTTCCCTGGTCTTCTAACTAGTAAGATATTTCCTTCTGTACCAAATAGAAACCCTTCAATTGTCATGTGTTTTCTCTCTTCTCTATTTTCAAGATTGTGAAGTCCTCCCGCACCCTCATCTCATTCCTCCTCCTCCTCCTTCTGATGCTGATTCCTCAGTGCACCTGTACTCTAATTCCTAACTGTGACCGGCTCAGAGACATCAGCGCTCCATCGGGTGTCTCTTTCTCTTCAGCACAGAGAGGAAGTATGATGGAGTGGTTAAGAGCAAGCTTATGGAGCTAAGCCTTCTGAGTTTATATCCTGACATCATCACCTGTGCAGTCTCTTCAAAATATGAATAATCACAGAAGTAATTCTCTCATAGGTATATTATAAAGGTTAAATTACTTAAAACATTTAGAATGCTCTCAGGTACACAGTAAGCACTCAAATATGGTTAGCTAATACTACTTTCAATCTTCCTTAAATTCTTTCTCTGCCTCAACTCTTAATTTTTCCAAGTTCTTAAGCATCAGTGCTTTTTACCTTCATTACTTCAATGCCAATCTTCTTTTGAAAGAGTGGTTTATATTTACTGTTGAACTTGCTCATAGCTTCCTGACTCATTAACTCCTAGTAATTTCAGCTGCAGCCCCCACACCAATAATTTCCTAGACTTCAGCTCATATGGCCTGTTTCTGTTCTTATCTTTCTTCATTTCTCCACCCACCACTGCTTTCATTTTAAACATTTCTTCCTGCTCCACGCTGTATCACTCTGGATGCTCCTGAATTTCCTGTTACCTCCCAGATTTCTTCCTCTGATTCTCGGGTCCTTTCCTTCCCTCCATTCTGAAGTCAATGTGTTTCCTGAGATTCGGCTTTCCTCTCTCTGCATCTCATGCTGGGATGCGTTACAAGGCTGTGCAGTGTGCAAAAGCACATCTACAGCCTCGAGAAGAACAAGGTATGTTTGAACATTAGTTACTGTATTGGTATATTTCGCTAAAGCACCCTTAGATACACAAGCAGAATTCTAATATTCCAGGTCAGCAAATTTTATTTTTTAACCCCATAAATAGGAAATATTCATATGCAATGAATGACTGGAAAATGTGGTACTTTAAAGATGTTGGAGAACCAAGTGCCACTCTCACTATAGCTGGATCAGTGAACTGATGCATTATGATGCACTCACAGATGGCACTCACAGCCCAATGAGCACAGGACGATGAGTGCTTCTCTAGAAGAGTGGGTCACTTTTTTGAAAAAAACAAGTTTTTTTAAAAAAAACAAACTATTGTGTTTTCTTAATTTTATTTTAGATTGAACACACACACACACACACACACACACACACACACACACACGACCTTGGGCTCCCACAAGTTGGTTAAGCTTCCTGCCACAATTGGACTTGGACAAATGCGCTATTCACAAACATGAAACTATGTTGTGTTACATTTCAGAAGTTAGTCTGAAAACAGTGACAGGTCTAGAGATGCAGACTTCAGAAAACTCAGTGTCACTATTTATTGTTTCAAAAATATTATTTTTGAATATTTCAAAAATACTATTTTGAAAAAATATCATTTTAAATTAATTGGAAATATTGAGAGGTGGTCGAAAAAAGCTTGTAAATGGTGAAAAACGCAAAAGATAAGGGAAATGCAGAACAATCTTGAAGCAAAGGGTGCATCATAGCGAATCTGATGGCTCAAAATTAACAGAGCAAAGTCCCCAGCCACAACTAGAGAACTCGAAGTGAGCACTGCAGTTGGCCACAAATTTGTAAAGCACGTTTTGATGCTCATTTAAAAAAAAAGTTTTCAATCACTCTGGAGATGCAAATGAGCCTGTCTTGATGGCTACTGAATGGAAAAATTCTGAGAAATAGCTCCATGAAAACATCTCATTGAATACATAATATTAAACCAATTTTGAAAACAGTTTGAAAGTTAAAAAGCTAAGAAGGCAAATCTTGGCTGGGAGCAATGCTTCAAAAGCACAATCAAACAGGCAGAGAAAAAAATGGCTTGAAGCATCATCAAGGTTAGTTTCAGAATCCCTGTGGGAGGTGGAACTCCCGAGACAAGGGCAGTTTGGTGGAGCATGCCGTGACAGGGTCAGTTGAATCTGTTTCGATTCAAAAAGAGGCAGTCGAGATGACAAAGTGTATTTTTGCAAGGCAAGCCATTATTGAATAATCAAGAATCTGAAGATAAACTGGATTTTTACCTACTATTAGGATGAAAGCACACACATGAATGATATAACTACTTTCTTAGTCATCTGCGCTTGTAGTCTGTCGAGGCACGTTATGTGCCAAAATACTTGAAGGTAGAACTGGCAAATAAATTTTCAACAAGATACAAGCATGTTAGTAAGCAGGATGTTGACTTGGAAAAAATGTTGGGCTCAGATCTACGTTAAGTAAACCTTTGGAAGCACTAATATGCGTCAAAGACATTACGTCCTTGACTATGCCAGCAACCAATGATTTTATTCTTTCCTCCAAAATATTTTCAAGCTCCTACTGTGCCAACCACTATGCTAGACCCTGGGGATTCGATTCTGAATAAAACAGACATCATCTCATCCTTATAATATTTGCATTTACCAAGAGATGGATTCAAATGTTTTTTTTTCCCTTGCTTTTTCTCAGGCTGTTCAACAACTTAGTAATAACTGGATAATTTTGCAAAATACAGTATTTTGAATATTCTTCATTTCAGATAAAATTGTAATACAATGAGAAGAGACTTAGAAAGTTTATAATACTACCCAAATGCATTCTTACTCAAGCAAAAAATAGTACTCATGGTTAGAGTGTTGTATTTTAGCCTTAAATTAGTTTATTTCCATGGAATAACAAAAATATCATGATAAAACAAACCAAAAACCTGAATATTATGAGTTAATTTACTGTTCACACTTCTAATAAATTGTGGGTCACATGGGATTATTTATTTTAGCAGATTTGCCCCCCAACATTTGGACCTCCTCATTCAACTGTTGCAAGGTAAAATCGTGGTAACCGTTTTTATAAAGTGTGACAAATTGCAACATGGAATAGAAGTTTGAGAGTTACATAGAGATATCATAATGGGAATAATCTGAGGCTCAGTCATTTGCATGTGACAAAAAAATACAGCATTAGTCACAAAACAAAGATCATTCATTATTCATACTTCTTCATTGAAAATGTCCTTTCTGAATATCTTCATGGGAGTGTAAAAAAAAACTAACCAGTGGATCAGAGACTCTTTGTCTCCTAATAGACAAGTACGCAAGTGAGCCAACAACTCAACAAGTAGATGAACTCACTGAAATTTTTGGCAAGACAGCCTGACAACATGGTATCATCTTTCCCTTCGTGATTCTGACGTGCTCCCTTATACACAGCTCATTTCTTTAAAAATTATTCTCTAAAAATTATTCACATGGATTTGTGAATGTTTCCTAAGAATAAGGTAATACCAAGTCAGAGAAGAAAAAGTATAGGTATGCTGAATCCAGGGTACACAATTAGCTGTCTTTAATTCAATCCAATTATACACGAACATGATAAACTCAATGACTAAAACCTAAGGACTCATCTTTTAGTCATTACTTTCCCCCCACACCGACATGACTCCATCAGCCATTCCCTTCGGCTGTTTTCTCAGTTTTTACTTCTGGCCCCAAGCAACCCATTTGCCACACAGCAGGCAGAGGAATCATTTAAAAATCGAAATCATATCACTAATCCCCTTGCTTCAAGTCCTCAATATTTGCTGGGGCATTTAAAAGAAAATTCACTTCTGGGCATGGTCTGCCAAGCCCCTCTTCACTCTTTCAATTTCATTGTGGACCAGAATTCCTTACCCTCTTTTGTTCTCCAAAGTAGCTTCCTCACATCTGAAGCCCTTTACATGTGGGATTTTTTGGCCCAAGTGACTTGGTCCCCAGCTCTTAGTTCAACTGGATCCCTCTAGTTATTCAAAACCTTCTTAGGCCACACCCTCTCATTCCCCAACTCCCATTGATTTCATCATTATGCTTTGCTTCCATCCTAGGACTTATTTTCTGAACTATCCTGTCCATTTATTGAATCACTTGCACATTGTTGGTCTCCCTCTCACTGGACTGTAAGCTCCAAGATGGGCTTTGCCTGTTTGCATTACAGGCATATCCCCAGTGCCTGAAATCGTGTCTAGAGCATTCAGTAAAGGATTGTTGATTGAATCAGTGAATCTCAGTACAGCGCAATCTTGCCCATTAATAAATGAATCAGGAAATGTGCCCTTCCCATGATCTCTGCATTCTGGATACTTAACATATGTTAATTTGCTGAGTAAATAAACCTTTGTCTTTTTTTAAAGGCCAAGCTTTTGGCAACTTCTCCATGAAATCTTCCCCATTCCCTTCAGTTAAGACTACCCTCTCCCTTCTCTAAGTGTCTATTGTATTTGATCTATTTTGGTATTTTAAACACACTCTGCTTCCCAGTATAACTGACTGGGTACATATCTGTCCTTCCCACTGAACTGAAGTTTCTTTCGTGGCTGGGACGATTGTTAATCCATTAAGAATCCTACGGCACCAATTAGGTAAACTGAAGGCTATTGTTGAAGTTGGATGAGGGAGGGTACAGTGTTTGTGGCAGTGGTAGTAACAGTGAGGATATGGTGGATGAGGTGAATTGTGTATGTGTCAGAGGGGGGATGGAAGTCCCAGCGTTATCCTCAGCGATGTGGAAACTTCTCATACTATGAATTATAGTCTCCACTTTTTGGCTACCTAAAATCCTTAGTCAATCCAGGTATATGCACCAAGGGGCTCTTAGACCCATAAATGGAGATTATATAATCGTTCCAACCATCACCCATTAATGTCTACAGTGCTTGGTCGAAGCACTGGGTAGGAGTCAAGGGCAACTGATCTAGTGAAATCCCCTATTCTAAAGCCCTAATTGCACAAACTTCCCCTCAATAACCATGACCAAAACTGTGTTAAAAAGTAGGTTAATAACCAGGATCAATGGAGCTAAAAGCAGTAAATCAGATACTTCTAACAAAACAGTCATTCCTATATTCAGGTGAAAAATATATAGTCAAGCTTTGAAATCAGTATAAACCAAACCTTAAATAGCTATATAATTTTAAAATGAACACACTCCACATATCTTATACACAGATAATATGGCATCTTAAAATTCAATGCTTTGTTGAAAATGGATGTAGAACATAAAAATATAGTGGACAACTCAGAACTCTTTACATTTTATTTCTGAAAAAGAGAGTATTTCCTTATATTCAGTTATATATCTTCTTTGAAGTCTTTAGCATCTTTTTATGGCATCTTTTAAGGCATTTTAACCATCTTACATCAAATTTATATGAAGAAAGGTAGGGAAGATTACCACCATAATTAAAGAAACTGCTTTATCCCATAGATACCAAAAGATTTTTGATTTAACAAACATTAATTATGAACAAAATTTTTAAGTCTTTCATGTTGCAAATAGGTCTTAAAGGAAATTAAACTTTACAGGGGCTTTGCTTTCCTTTATTTTGCCACCACATCAGTTCCCATCACATCCTGCCATTGTAGAGTAAATCGAAACAAGAGCCAGGAAATCACAGGGCCCAAAAAATTGGTGCAAGCCTGCAGGCTGCTACAAAAATTCAAAACAGCAGCAGTCAGAAGCCCAGGGATAATCTACATGGTACCTTCTCCCTTTAAATCTGTGCTTGAATCAAAGCCAAAGTAGATTTCAGTCAGCTAACCCTGCCTCGTGGAAAAAGAAAAAGTTTATGTACAGTTTCAGTCGAACTTTTTACCTGCTGCTAAGCCAGTGAGCTTTTTACTGAAATTCTACTTTAAAAATTGTAAGATATGTGTGGTAAGAATATTTAACTACAGTCATCTCTCTTATCTGTGGTTTCACTTTCTGCAGTTTTAGTTACCTGTGGTCAACCGAGGTTCAAAAATATTAAATTGAAATTCCATAAATAAACAATTCATAAGTTTTAAATTGCATGCTATTCCGAGTAGCATGATAAAATCTGGTACTATCCCGCTCTGTCCTGTCCAGGATTTCCAACACAGACATCGGACATCGTCTGTTCTTGACATTCAGCCATCAACAGCATCATAGCGCAATGATCCAGGATCATCCAAAGCAGATGATCCTCCTTCTGACATATCATCAGAAGGTCAGTAGTGGCCTAACAATACTTGACAATCCCTACCTCACCCTTATGTCATCTCACCATGTAGGGGTTTTATCATTTCATATCATCACAAAAAGGGTAAGTAGAGTGTAATACGAGAGCTTGAGAGAGAGACCACACTCACGTAACTCTGATTACAATATATTGCTGTAATTGTCCAATTTGTTAATTAGTTATTGTTATTAATCTTTTATTGTGCCTAATTTATAAATTAAACTTGATCAAAGGTATGTACGCATAGGAAAAAACATCGTGTTTATACGTTTAGTACCATCCACAGTTTCAAGCATCCACTTGGGGCCTTGGAATGTATCCCTTGCAGATAAAGGGGGACTACTGTACTAAAATACCTATCCAAATTATACCAAATCTGGATCTATAATGAGGGTAGATAAAAGCAAATAGTGTGTTTGAGAGAGAGAGAGAGAAACTTGATCATTCACTACAGGTTAAAATAGTGAATTTAGCTCAGAAAAAATGGTCAAAACCTGATGCAATTACATATGTAGGAAATACCATACAATAGACTATCAATGAAGTTAAAACAAATTTTAAGTAAGAATAATAAAATCAGCTTTATTTACTAGCTATTATCTTGAGAGGCTATAATGAAGTATTTTATTATCAGTTGGTTAGTGAAAGACATGATAAATTATCTTTTTAATAGAGCTTTGGAAATAGAAGAATTTGGTAATTCGGGGAAATACAGTAAAATCTTATTATGGATTAAACTATATTTAAGAAAAATGATGATGCTTTTGAAGATGGTACCAGTAGAATTAATGACTTATTGGAAAGAATATAAATCTATTCCCTGTTAAACTACAGTAAGTTGACATTTATCCATTTAATTTGATCAATTGTGTATAGTCACACTGAATAATTCAGGCTTTTTACTTTCGTAAAACTTACCACACCATTTCTATTTCTCTAGCATGTATTTATCTCTAGAATTACAATACTATTTTTAACTTCCCTCTGATGACCTCAAAACACTATTTTCTGGGCCATTCTGCAACGTAAAAGGGTGAGACAGTTTACAGAGATTCATTTGTTCCAAATAGGAAAGATGCTTATTCTCATGATATCTTACTTTGCTGTGATATAAAACATATTGTGGGCTTTAGAATATTAAACACCTGTGTTCAAATCGTACTCTTTCTGGACAAATCACTAAACCTCTCTGAGCTGTTTTCTTTAACTGTACAATTGGGGATAACTTGCTGGGTAAGAGAGTTGGGAGAAGTAAATGAAATGACATAAGAGAAGCGCCTGCCATAGAGCTTGCCACAGAGTTGTCAGTTAAAAAATCTGATTTAAAAAATATATGAGTTTCTCCCTTTGCTATGTTGTCATGGGTCCTTTTAAATGATGACGTAAAGCAAAAGATATTGCTTGTGAAACTTTGCTGATGTTTAGAACACGTCAAAACGAAAAACTACATTCCTCTTTGAAATCTATACTGCACATTTTGAAGAACTGCAGGTCTTCTTTTTGCAGTCTTTATGTCTTTGCAGGTAAGTGAGCAGAAAACTTAATATGGCATCTTTTTGTAATAAGCCATGGTTGTCACCACCAAATAAAACATCTCTATATCAAGCATCTGACTTTCCTGGAAGTGTCACTGTGATTAGAAATCATCTCCAGATTTGGCAAAAGGAATGTCTGTACCCAGGTCTGTACACAGTGTCTCTCCCCCAATATACTTTTAACAGAGTTTACACCCACTGAGATCTACATATCAGTGATAAACTGCCTCACCTTTCATCTGTGCTGTTATTTGGTAAAGCAGTCATTTTCCTTGAGAGACTAGCAGCATTTCCTTTCACTGTCAGATTCTACCTTTGGTGCAAAGTGAGAACCAGAACACAAAAATCCCCAGCAATATATCTCCAATGTCCGATAACCACCTTGCAAATGATCACGTTGGGTTTTGAAGAGCTTTGTGGTAAGGATTTCAAAGACATTCAAACCTCTCTTCAAAAGTCATTGTTGATGGTTCTGCAAGAAGGTTTGGTGCCATGGTTATTCTACTATTTTCACACTCCAGGACTCAAAAACATAGTCTCAAAAAGAGTGAATAGGATGGTAAATTTTATGTTGTACATTTTAAAAATTATATTAAAAATAGAGTGAATGATACTAGGTAGCTATAAAATCTCACTATTAGAAGTCAAATAATTGCCATTAGCCTTAACCATTAACCTCAGTATTAATTTCGCCCACCTGCCAGGCCGATGTGCCCTTCACTCTTGGTGACACCCTGAGCGCTAAGAGATTCTGCCCATTGACATGTAGAAAACTGGCGTGGGCTTTTGGGAGGGAGGGATTTTCCACCATCTGGATGAGTCAAAGTCATCCAGTGCCATTTCTAGAAACAGTGTGGTGAAGGTAGACCAGAGACAGAAATTTGGCAATAGGCACGTGGAAAAAAGAAAGTTTGCTCCCAGTAATTTTTCTCCAATAAAAATATTTCTAGGGTACACTTCTTGGATGAAACAACATACATATATAGTTAGCTCAGAGTCCTTTTCATGAGCTAAAGGACTACAAGGTTTTAAAGGAGTCTTACAACTCCTTTTTCCACTGACAGACCATATCTTATAAGTTCTGGTCATCCTTCTCAGAGGATAAGTAGGAATCTTCTGGGTGGAAAAGACGTGAGAAGAGCAATAGGTGGGGAGAAGTGAATGGGAAAAGCATACACAAAAAAGCAAGAACAATGTAAGTACAGGATAGATTCAGGGGATGGTAAAGAGCTCAAGATTTTTATAAATATGTTTACAGATGGGAAATGTTTACATTGCCTCTGTAACAAATTACCACAAACTTAGTAGTTTAAAATAGCACCAATGTATTCCCCTATAGTCCTGGAGGTCAGAAGCTCAAAATTATTATTTTAGAGCTAAAATCAAGATGTTGGTAGGCTTGATTCCTTCTGAGTTGCCAGTAGGACTCCATTCTTTTCCTCCCCCAGCTCCTACAGGCTACCAGCATTCCTTGGCTTGTGGCCACATCAAACCAATTTCTACATCTGTTGTCACATTGCCTTCTTCCATCTCTCACCTTTTTGCCTCTCTCTTGTAAGACCTTTTATGATTATATTTAAAGCCTACCTGGATAACTAAGGATCGTCTCCTCACCTCATGATCCTTAAATTAGTCACATCTGCAAAGTCCCTTTGGCCATATGAAGATTCCAGGAATTAGGATGTGGATGTCTTTGGGAGCCCTCATGCAGCCTACCACAGCCAGTAACAAAAATTATGATAATATCTCTCATTACTATGTGTTATTCACTGTAGTAGTCACTTCTCATGCATTATATAGCCATTACTTTCCCTTTCTCTACAAGATGGGAATGATTAAGGATGACATTTAAAATATTTAAATATTTATATATCAAGGTACTGAGCAATGAGAATGGATTCCAGACACAGTCCTGGGGCTCCCATTTCTGCATAATCCTTTCTCTGCTGAATACAGAGTGTTCCATATGGTCCCAGGAAAACAGTCCGGAAGGCCAGGCTGTGTGTATGCAAACTTACTGATGGAATTAATAGCCTTGGTAGGAGCTTACAGAACATGTACCAGAGGCAGGCCCTCTGCTAGGTATTTTACATACTTTATCATTAAATCCTTACTTTGACCTTCTTGAAGAGAGATCATTATTTCTACTTTACAAATGAAGAAAATAAGTCTCAGAGAAGTTAAATGACTTGCCCTTGTTCATACTGTGACACTGTGATGACCAGGACACAAGCTTTTTGTGATTATAAACGCCCCCTTTCTTCCATCAGGTTTCACTGTATCTTATTCAAAAACCCAAAATAATATAATCTAGAGATACTTAAGTATTATCAAACTAAAATGATAGTTCATATAATAAATTAAATATTAGATTTGGGAAAACAATGTAGGGGGTCTTTCTTCAGTGATAGAAGTTAGCATGGCCATCTCTGTTCTCAGCAGAGAAGGTCCAATCATTATATCAAATAACCAAGTCAGTTCTTGGGAGGCGGCCAGCAAGGCTCATTGCAGAGACTGCATTGCCAAAGGAATCTCAGTGATATCATGTGGGCCTTCCAAGTAAGAGGCTTGGCACAAGGAAGTCTTTGGCTGTCTTAAATTTCTACCATTGGCTAGTCTACTAGTGCCACTATAACATTCCTGGGACACCTAAACTGTGATTTTGTAATGTTACATAAAGGTAAAATTAATCATACTCTTCTCAGTTTGCTTAGGCCTATAGAATTTAACAATCACCAAATACATGAAACATGAACTGATGAGTTTCAAAATACAGTTTGGCTGGAAATATTACAGTCATCCCTCATCATTACTTGGAAGTATCATATTCATTTTCTTTGATATGCAACAAATGAACTTATTCATGTGAATCTGATGGATTTTTTGTTAGTTTTCTGAGATAATAATTATTTTAAAACATGAGAAGTCAACTGCAAATCCATAAGATAAAATGATTTTAAATATTTAAAACAATATGTTATCATTGGATCTGGCACAAATGTCCTATGATTTGTGCACACACCCTTGTACAGCACGTAACCGTGTAAGGATCCACCAGTTAGGGCCTTCAAGTTTTCATAAGGAGTAAGTTTGTTTATTTTCAGCAGCATCTGGTCACCTGACGTATAGTAATTTTATATTTGAAAAACAAAAGGATATGAGCTCATCAGCAGAGTGAATCACGATAACAAACAAGGTAGCTGATGAAATAGTGAATAAGTGTTGGTAAATTTACACGGGTCATTAACCTAATGGTTTATTTAACTTTCGCTGCCAATGCCCATGAATATATATGAAAAGGCATACACACACACACACACACACACTCATACCTTCAAAATCATGTTCAAAGAACAGTGGAGAAGTAAAAAATTTCACAGAATTTTGGAAAAGAAAGAAACAAATCCTGAGTCTCTTTTATGACGTGACACTGAAGTCAGTGTTGTCTCCCTACCAAGAGGACCTGACGAGGCCTTCTGTTCCCTAGTTACCCTTGTGTCCTCACAGGCCTAGGTGCCCAGCTCTGTGGGGAGGAATTAAATCCAGTCAGTGAACCCTGACTTGGACACTTCAGGATCCATTGGTTTACTCAAACCAAACAGTACTTTGCTTATAAATGTTCTTAAAATTTTATTCATGTCTTAGAGGGTGGAGGCAAGGAAAGGAGAGAGAGAACATGAAATACATACAAAATCAGAAATGCACACTATTTCTAAATATTTTATCTGATGGTAAATATTAATGTCATCTCCAACAGCAAGGGTAAGAACTCATGATGAGATGTTATCAGAGACCAGAAGAATCCTATGCACTTCAATTAGTTAGATGTGAGGTTAAGTCAAATAGGATTATATGGTTTTCCATCACAGCACAAAACCAAAGCAAGAATATGTGCATAGTAATACTATTTTGTGGGTAGGGCCTGAGAGAGAATAAGCTATTATAATTCCTGAAGGTTAGGGAATCAGAGACTAATATAATAAGCACTATGAGTTAAAATATTTAGTACCTAAAAATTCACTTTAATACATGTACAAAATACAGAACTAAGAAGCTCATTTGAACATTTCCCCAAACCATTCTCATAACATTTCAATAGAGAAATAAAGGATGAGCATCGTGATTTTCATTTTATAAGCACTAGATCATCACATAAAATTTTAAGGTTCATGAGTTGTCCTTAATTTGTTTCAGTTTCACAGTAGAGATTAATGCATTAATTTATAATTGGCTTTCACTAATACTTGTAACATATCTTTTCTAGCCCAGGCCCATTTATTCATTTATTTGCTAATTTACTCAATCATTGGTGCTGTTAATATGAATCCCCATGCTGTGCCAATGACTATGGCATGTCTCAAAAATCCAAGGGTCAAAAAGAGGGAGAATTCTCTCTGCCTTGTGAAGTTTCCAGTAAAGGAGAGAAGACGGATATTGGACAAATGATTCCAAAAATACCTAATACATTAATTAAATAAAATGAGTGCTACAAAGGAGACATACAGCACATTATAAGCATATACTCCTCACCTATGTATGTACAATGTATTTCAGCTGAAGAAATCAAAGCTAGTACTGAGATATGGGACATAAGTGGCCAACTTTCATTCTGATATTTTTTATTATTCAAGTGATTTCTTAAACAACACTAAAAGATCTTAAGACAACTACTTTGTTTTAGTATTATGGATATTATCAAATTGATCCAAAACAGAATTTTCCACCATAAATTAAATATAATATAATCAAACTGAAATACAAATGATATGTTTATATTACCATCATTTTGAGGATTTGGGAAAAACTAGTTGGCTTCACTTTTTTTTTTCTCACAGGTCATATTCATTTTTGAAAAAACCCATAAGAAACAAGATTCTTAGTATATGTTTCTAAGATGTTTGAAGCCCTGAAAGCATTTAATCCTGTGTCTTTAGTTTAACCCATACCAAAATATTCATTTGTAATTTCTGAATTTCAAGATGCTTTCTATGCTAATCAGAAATCCGTAGATGTCCTTTCCTAAGCAGTAAAATTATAATAACAAAGTCTAGTGTATTGAAGTTCCTTTCATTCTCTTTTGGGTGCCAACAGACAGAGTCAGTTGAAATACAATGACTGTTCAGGATGCCCCACTTAACGTTCCTGAATATAATATCTGTTGTAGAAAATAAATCCCAATTATATTGTAAGTTCTATATTTTTATCATTCATTTAGGAAATAGATTTTGAATGACAAATCCACTCTACTCACCAAACTGGAAGCACTTTCTCTTTCAAGCTGTCTGGTTGTCTTTGTTTCCTGAGATGAATTCACAAGTACAAGAACACTGGGCTCATTTATCTGTTTTCAGTGTCCCTCAGCCACCAGTTTCATATTTTATTAGGATCTAAGCAAAATTATCTTTTGAGTTTTTCTAATATAATAACTTAGAGCTCACCATACATGAAAAAAGCAATGCCTCTTTTGGGGTACAAGCATGCTATAACCAAAAGAGGGACAACAGTGCTAACACGTCTTCAGCAAGACATGAGCTGCCGTACGCTTTTTCCCCTGTTAATAAAACACAGATGCTGCTAAGACTGCATGTTTGGTAGATTTCACCTGTGGACACAGAATGACATTGTCTTAATTAAATTTGAGTATGGCTATAGTCCATGTCATTTATTTCACTGTAACTTTGACTGAATAAGTTAATCAACTTCCCTTTGGGTTCTGCCCAACCATTAGTCATAGCTGCATACTTTGTGGAAACATTTTTCTATGTTCTTAATCATCTAAATTGGGGGTTTTGGTATGAGGTACTATTTAAAGAACAAAGTATCCAATTATACATTATTGGTATAGTTGATACTAGATATATGCACATTCAAGACTAACATTACTTTATAATATAATGAACTACTTCTCAATAATGCTGGAGTCCATCCCTAAGTAGTTGTCAAATAATAAACACTGGCATTAACTCTCTCATCACCCTAATTATGCACTCTTGTTTCATTTATTTCGAGACTTAAGAAGTAATATTTTAAACAATGAGTTATTCTTTGCTTCTTTAAGATTCTTGTTTACAATTAAGTGAACCTAGAATTCTCTCATAATTGTGTTAAGAAAAATTCCTTCTTACTTTGAAGTAGAATACTTTAATCATTTTAGCTGATTAAAATAAAAGCTTATGAGGGTTCATTGACTTTGATTAGTAACTTCAGATTTATAATTTAATTATCATCACTAGCTCTTTTAAAAACACCAATCATTAAGTAATAAATTGGTCTGAATTCTTATTCTGAGAAGTAATCACTCCATGAATAAAACGTTAGGATTATGAGATGTAAAGGTGGTATCTGCATCCCACTGGTGAAAACTGGTTCATGGTTTTGGGTTTGGCTTATTTCTTCATAGAATTTTGTAGCTAGAATCATAGTTCTACACAATATTCTTGTAGTACTGTTGTCCAGAGCCTCCATTTCTCTTGGGGAAAATATGGGTCACTCCTTGTCGTATCTTAGTCACCCTCTAAGAGCATGTGTACATTACAGGAAAGCATAGCCAACTCTTTCAGGCAACCAGAGGCTCTTTTTCGCACTGTCAAAGTAATATTAGAAACTTACTACGTGGTAGTCAATTGTAATTGTAACATTTGAAAATAACTGATTTACAAACTAAAGGATACTCATGAAGACCCCATAAGCCTTTTTTGTTTAAGTATTCTCTCCTAAATAAGCATATTTTGCCCTATATCAAATGCTGTTCTCTAGTAGCCTGAAAAATTCTACCTGCAGGAAACAAATAAAACAAATTAAAATAAAAACTGTGGGGAGAAGGAATAAAGTTGAACATCTACCATGTCCATAGGCAGTTCCAAAATTTAGCTCTGATCATTAAGTGCCCAGGATGTTGCAATATTCACACACTGCAAACAGCAACCGAATAAATATAAAGAGGTAATTATAGATGTCAAGTCTTTATCAAGAGTTAAGAAGGAAAACAAGTTCAATTGCTTAGGACATCACAAAGATTAATGGCACCAACAAATACGGCCATATATTCTACACTGCATATTACTCAGCTCTCCCGGAAAAGTGGCAGCTCCTGGAGGGCAGGGACCAGATGGACACCTTTTCATTTTGCAGGATTATATTACATTGTATATTATAGATGGCAAATATCTATTAAACTTAAATATCTGAAGAAAAGGGGTAGTATAAAATCATACCAAAAAAAACCCTCATTAGTTTACAAATGACATCTCTGTTGACACATAGCTACTTCCCTCTGCTGCCCATAATAAGCTCCAAACTAGCAGCAACAGTGACAAATTGGCAGAGGAGTCTGGGCAGAGGAGAAACAAGGTCAAGACAGGGTGGCCACTGTCTCCAATGTCTGCACATGTCTCTGTGGTTGATTTCCACAAACATTTCTTCAAACCAAAGAACAATAAATTATAAAAGTTGATTATCATTAACATTAAATTGCTAAATAACACATACAATAAATATTACATGTATACTGTATTATACATGATATACTGTGTATTGCAGAAAATAATTATATATAATAATTATATATAGTACAATTATATATATATGTATAATACTGTGTATTATTAAAATAGCCAGGTGCCATGCCTCCTTCTAAGCACTTTCATGCGTTATTTAGCTTCATTCACATAATAACTCTAAGAGATGGAAACTATTATTCAGTAGGAGACAAGAAAATTGAAACAGCTTGATGTGAAGTGACTTTCCCCAGGTGACCCGGTTAGTCAGTGGCAGAACCCGGATTCCAGGCCAGGCAGTCTGACTACAGAGCCCACACTGTTAAACTCTATTCTATAGCATCTTCATCTGGTGCCGCAGGGTGGAGGAACCATGGAGAAAGGGTGGTAACAGAAAGAAGCAAAATCACTCACAAGGAAGGAGAAAAAGAAGGAAGGAAAAGCTTAACAAAGAAACCAAGTCCAGGGGGCTGAGGCACTGGCGGGGAGAAGAGAGTGGAAGTCACTAAGGGGAGAGAAGAAAAGTGATGACAGACTTCACTTTTATGTACGGATACTGACAAGCAAAGGCAGCAGCATGAACTCTGTCCTCGCTGTACAATTTTCCTAATGAAATTGTAGGGAGATGAGAAATCCTTCAGTAACTGCTCACTGCCTTTCATCTCATCTTACCATAAAAGTTGGGTGACTGCCACATCCAAAAACTCATAAAAGAAAATACCAATTTACGTATGAATCATACTCTCACTTCTACTCCTGAAAATTGCCCGATTTCTTCATTGTATTAAAGCTATTGGGTCTCCCTTGAATGAACCCATCACAGCATTTTCTATCTCAGTTCAAAATACAAACGACCACTGGCCTGTATTAAACATCTTTTCCAAATGCGGCTGGTAAGTTGTGCTGAGAATCAGAAGCAGCAACCCCCAAACAGCGGTTTAGACTGAGACTCTGCTCAGCCGTCTATCATAATGTGAATGATGGAGAATGAAGGGAAGCAAGAGTAGCAGTACAAGCTGCTAAAAAAAACCCCCAAAATTTGGCCAACTACAATGATCAGTTTTTGTGCTACATGGATCTTCCCTGGGTTGGGGGTGCTGAAATGAGCTCTACAGAATCAGAGTTTCTTCTTGTCCACGAATCTATATTTTGAAAGCACAATGATACATTTTATAAGAGAAGTTTAAGAGGCTCATGTTCCTGATTTTGCTCTCAATCTTGGGCAACCTGCGTTATTTTTTCTGGGACTTAGTTCCCATATCTCTAAAATAAAATGTCCTTTTCAGTTTTTATAATCTATGACTTTTCATTTACAACTACCTTTGGTGAACACCATTTTGCACATACAAGACAGCATGTGTGCATGTGTGTGTGTACACATGTGTGTGTGCACAGGTCTAGCTTGACATGACATTATTATGACTTTCTATCTCCAGGTAGAACTGAAACTATTTTATTCAAGATCAGTGCTTATCTAGCCTACAAATTTCTTTGGATAGCACATTTAACATCTGACTAGGAAACTCATTCCTGTATCTCATAATGCCAACTGAAAAGAATTTTCTCATGTATATAAACAAGTGCTTTAGGGTTGGGATTTTTGGTCATGTATTAAGATGAATAAAAATGTTGTGGTCTCCTATGACTTAGATAGGTAATTGAATATCAGTTCGTATTTGATGAAACCAAACTTTGCACAGAAGAAATTATAAACTAAGAGACATTTAGATGATGAAAGTAAAAGCTATACCACACCAGGATTATCAGCGAAGATGTTATGGAAAATGGAAAAAAGACCAGTCATCAATCCAGCAAATACCCATAAGATTTAAAGCTTGAGAAGTAACAAAATACAAGCATTACGATGTGCTTACTTTCACATATAGTCATACAGGTCCTCTGCAATGAGGCATTTGAAGGCTCATATGCCTTAGAGGACTCAATTATGCTGGTAGCATTAAGCCATGAAAAAAAATTTTTAAAGAGTGATATAGAATCAACAGAACTTGGCAACAAAATGAAACTGAGGCTATAGATTCTGAGATACCAGCAGGGTGTGTGTGTGTGTTTGTGTGTGTGTGTGTATGTGTATATGTATGTATATATATATATAGTCTTTCTACCCAGAACATTCTGCAAGATTCCACTTTTTCACCCATCTATTAAAATTTAGTATTCCTAGGAACACCCAGGGAAACAAGCCAGAAATACTGAAGTCAATCCTGACTTTTCTCTTTCTCACTCAGCATCCAAACAGCCATCAAGTCATGCTGATTGTTACTTCCTAATTTTTTAAATCTTCTCTCCATTCTTATGACCTTGCTAGAGGGTCTGATCTTTTCCCCGAGGTATGAAAACAACATTTTAGTAGATCATTTACCTCTTAAATCTATTCTTTATGCAGCCAACGGAGCAATCTTTGAAAAACACAAATCCGTCTATTTCTCTCCCTGCTAAAAATACTTCTGTAGCTTTAAAGGCCTTTTCTCCTATCTCAGTGTTGGCATCACATATAGGATTTTTCCCTTGTGATCTGATCCCCTTCAGCCAATCCCTCCAGCCTCACCTCTCATTACTCCATGACTCATATCTGTTTTCTTTTAGCAACACTAAAGTACTTGGATTCCTCCACATACCTGGCCTTAGTTAATAGGTCTGTGATTTCAATACGCATTCTTGGCTCCCAAAAATCCATGACTCTCTTCAATCTTTTCCGTGTCAACCTGAATAAATCTTTCACATCTTCTAATACTTAGCTCTGAAGACATCTCCTCCCAGAAGCCTTTCTTCATTCACCTCCTCTTCAATAACCCTCTAATTCCCAAGCCTATGGTACTATGTCTAACTTATACTTAGAACATTGTTTCATTCTTATTTTTTTATTTCTAGGCTAGTCTCTCTCATTAGCTAGCTATGAGATCACTGAGGGCAGAGAATATGTGTTATTTGAATTGCATTATGCCTAACACCCCATAAATATTGACTAATTAATATAAATATGATACTGGATTTCTATCTCTACTGCTGTATTAATGCCGAGTGTATTTAAATGAGATTTGGATATAGGTATTTATGACTGAAGTCATTTTTCATTTGAAGGAAACAGATGTCATATTCAGAGAGAAGTTATATAATTCCTGTCTCTAGATCTGGAACACAATATTGCAACTGACTGTAATTGTGTTAATAGAAAGAAGAGCTTAGCTATATATAGAAGGGTTGATAATTGTACATAATGTGTTTGTGTAAGTATGACTCTTCTAGAGAGAAACTTAGTCAGATTCTCCAAATCTTCTGGTTTATTCTGTTGGTTTAAAATCCTCGATTTAAAGTATAAAAAGTAGACAAGAAAATACACTGTGATTGACCCTCAAATTAACCAAACCCATAGAAAAGCAAGGCACCAAAAACTGATGTTTAAAGGGCATTTGAAAAAAGATGATGAGATTTCAAAGGCTCCTGAATTTATAAATAAAGTTTTGAGCATTTTGAACCATGTTGGTTACTCTCACTCCTGTCTCTTCTTAAAATCATTAAAACTCTACCTAAGCATGATAAAAATGAAGTGCGCACTAAACTCGGATTTCTTGGTTTTGTGTTTTTTGTTTTGCATTTGACCTGCTGACTTTATACTATACATAGAGCACTATTCTATAAGAGGTTTCTGAAACCAAAACAATGAAAAGTGAAAGAAATAAAGCCTTCAGAGTTGAATGTTAACATAACCTAAGAACTATTTATACTTTACAACATCTTCCTCTTTTTAGTTTAGATTTTAGCATTGTTTTGTGAAAATTGTTGACTGAATTTATAAATGTATAAATGGAAGTAATATCCCCAGAAAATGTGATCTATACTCTTAATTTGTCTCCTAGGGAAAGAGATGAAATAAACAAGAGCTGCTAAAAAGTATTTCTACAAGTAGCTTTTTTATGGAACAAAGCTAAATAAGAACTGATAAAAGAAAGATCATAAAAGTTAGAACACCCCTGTAACATCTTCATGTTTACTGTTAATATACAATAAAGGACAGTTTATATTGCCAACCCTTTATCCCTCCATAAAGTTTTGGAGAAAAAAAAGCATAAGGCACCATTGTCATCCATAGGATAGATGCCACATTATAACACCATAGTATAAAAATCCTCCTTGTTTATTTTTATGAAGGAAAGTAAATCCCAAATCATAGTTATTTATTGTTCTAGAACCCTGAGTAGTTATTTAACTCAAACTTTTATGTGTGTATATTATATATACACACACATATATAAGGTGGTGTTACGCATGCTGATACGTTGTTTCTAGCCTCTTTGGGAAACTAGAAACAACAATGAAATGAGAAATTCTATTTATTTTGGCATTGTCTAATATATATATATATGTATTTCAATAAAAAATGTGCTTCCTCTATTCTGCATATACTGTAAAAGTACACACACGACATTAGGCATTTGGAAAAATCCATAAAACACTAGAAATTTTGCTAAGAATGACCTATGTTTGTGCTGTGGGCATCGGAAAACACTAGACAGACATTTGTGATCTTTACACATCCTGGTTTCTTGAATTCTAGCAGTTTCCTGATTCCCTAACTTCAAGCTCTTGGAATGATTGTGTAAATTCTTAATTACTTGTATTATACACTGTCCTGTATGAAATTCCAAGAATGGCTTCTCTTTCTCTGACTAAAATGCCCCCCTCCCATCTCAGATGCCATAAAGGGAAGTAAAGTATAAAACCAAACCACACTGGTAGTAAGGAATTGGAAAATAAGAATCAGAAAACAGAAGATTTAAGTTAGAGCAGATAAAGAAGTGATAACTAATGAAACAGAGTAAGCCATAGCTTGGAATGCCTATAAGGGATATCAGAGTGTGTGTGTATGTGTGTGTGTGAGAGAGAGAGAGAGAGAGAGAGAGAGAGAGAGAGATTGTTTTACACAACCAAAAAAGCTCAAATTTCCAAAACACCAAGTACGATGAAGAGTCACAAAAGAGAACAGAAGTGAAACAGGGAAGTGGCATATTGGAGTAATAATTGTAAGCTTCCCTATAAGGTAGCCACTACCCATCCCTGTAGGAAAGCAGACACCTAGTAGTTAGGCCTCTCTGACATAGGAAAATATTTAAGGACTTTTCACTAAAAACAAAAACATGAATAAAACAAGTAAATAAATGAAAACAGTAACAGCTCCAGACAAAAGATCTCTACAATCCGACATGTTCTGATCCCCTAGTAAAACTGTCCATTCACCGCTCCATTACCCTAAAGCAAAATGCAAATCAGAGCCCATTCAATTTTTCAACTCTTGAACTTGAATAAAAAGATAATCTTGGCTTATCAGGCATCTGAAGAAAATTTGTCTTGAAAGATACAGCCCATTATACACAGGCAAAGATCAAATGACCTCAGATAAAACAGATGACTTGGAGGAAATTAATCAATACTTCAGATTACTATCCTAAGAGAGATTTAAGGAAATATTGCTTCAGTATAACACGAACAAGATGTCTTGATCATAAAACAATCACAGAAGAAAGAGCTAATAAAAATTACAAACAGGGGAGAGGGTATAGCTCAACGTGGTAGAGTGCATGCTTAGCATGTATGAGGTCCCGGGTTCAATCCCCAGTACCTCCTCTTAAAAAAAAAAAGAAAGTAAATAAATAAACCTAATTACCTCCCTCCCCCCCCCAAAATAAACCTTAAAAAAAAAAAGTAAAATAAAAATTACAAACAGGATTGCTAAGAGGTTCAATGGTAACATCAGAATATAAATATGAGAAAAGTTCATAGAAAGTAGAATTTTTTTTAAAAGAGAGAAACAAAAAATATAATATGAAAGATAAAAAAACAGTAAAGGTCATCTAAGAGGTCATACATCCAGCTAATACTCCTGGAATAAAATAATAGAGAAAATTGAAGATGATAAATTATCAAAGAAATACTATACATGAACATTTCCCAAAGACCTATGACAATGGGCAGAGGTTACACCAATAAAGTAAAGCTACCTCCAGAATGTCCACAGTTGCTGCAAGGAAGCTGCCTTAGCTACCAGAGGAAGCCACCCCAGGGTCACCCTGAAGATCACTGCAGCCACTGCCTTCATTCCACCGTCCTAGAATGATGTCATTCATTCTTATGAGTTTAACTGCAACCTATATCTGATGACTCCTGAATTTGCTGCAGCTCCAGTTGCAACTTTGATACCTCAAAGCTTGCAAGTCCGCTCTACCTACACATCCTGCAGAAACCGCAAATGTGCCACGTTCAAATGTGACTCACCATCCTCCCCCACAGACTTGCTCTTCCTCTTCTTGTTTCATTTCTCCCGTTTCTGTCTTCCCTTGATTCTTCCTGTTTCCTTTTTCCTTCCAACTAGAAATAATCTAGATATGTGGGAGTCAACCTTCACTCTTCTCTCCTTCTCACTGTCCACATACACACAATCAGTAAGTTGTGCCAATTTTACTTTCCTTAAAAAAAAAATCCAGTCCCTCTTCTCTTTTCCGTTCTAACTAGCTTTATGTAGATTCATATACATTTGTAGTAATCAAAGGTAGTACTGGTAAGGCACTAGACAAATTGATTATGGAATAGAAGTCAAAACCAGACTGCCTACATGTAGAAATTTACAACAATAACATAAAATCTTACCATAATAATGGTGGAATTTCAAGTAAATAAGAAAAGTATGGCTATTTCAATATATGGTGTTGGGAACAATTAGTTATCCATTTAGAACAAAAAAGTTATAATCCTTTTTGACAAAACTCATAATCACAATTATAGATGGATTTAAAACTTAAATGTAAGACAACAAAACTATGAAAGTAGTAAAAGAAAAAAAATAGGAGATTATATTATATGACCTTGAATCAAAGACCTCTTTTACAGAGGAGATTAGTAAATATGGTAGCAAACCACTGAAGACAAAGCAGTAGGCTCCTAACTTCCCTCTGTGGTGCAAACAACAATGATTATGGAAAGTGTATATAAGCATGCTTTTCCCAACATATTATTTTTCTTTCTGCCATTTCCCTCCCCTTACCCATCCCATTAAACTATTTTGTAACCTTGCTCTTACTCTCTAAACTTCCTCATTCATTTTATCACCATCTTGATTTTCAGGTTAAATATTCCAAAATGTATCAGCCATCACTTCATACAAGCCTCACCTACCTCTTTAGCCATCAAAAATAACTCACAGCTGAGTTATAGTTACCTTATTTAGCAATCACTGTATTTCAGGCTTAGCGCCAAGTACCTTACATACATCATTTTAAATCGTCAAGACAACTTTCAAGGGAGCTTTTGTTATAATCATGTTGGCATAACTGCTTCCATCTCTATCTCTCTTTCTTATGAAAACCACTTTTCTAAAAAGCAGATATATACTCACCTCAAATAATTTACATATAAAGGAAAAAAACAATGATGAAAGTAAAACAAACAGTTTTATAGTCTCACCACCAGATATTAAAGATTCACATTAGGCAAACATGATTCTCTTTCTAAGAATGCATTATGATAGATTAATGGACAGAGAGAAAGAAAGAGAAGTGAGAGAAGTATTTTTCTAAAAATGTGAATTTTATACTGCTGTTAATTTTATTTAAAATTATTAAACTTAATTGTAATTGATGTTAACAGAATGAAAATAACAAAGGTAGACTTGTTAAGCTTTACATAACTACAAGATATTATACTGGATTTTAGGATTAAGAAAAGAGATTATGAAAACTTTGAAGGCATTAGGAAAAATTTTCATTTTAGACAACTCACTCTCCTCTCAGAAAAAGAGCATCTTAGTGTTTTCACATTCTCTCCTTCTGTCCTCTCATCCTTTTCTCCCACCCTCCTCTCTCTTCTCCTAATTGTTTTTCTTACAATGACTAGGTTTATAACATGAATAGTTTCTCTACAATCATAGTTTCTATAATTGTTCATAATTCATCATATAGATGAATTTATTACAGAGCAATTACCCTGGGGCATTCCTTATAAAAGTTTACAACTGTCTGTAAATTATATATTATATGTGCATTTTTTCTCCCCTATGACTTTAGTCCCATCAAGGCAGGGACCCTGCTGCTTCTCTATGTTCACCACTGTAACACCACACCTCACACAATGCCTGACACAGAAAAGGTATTCAATAAGTATTTGTTGGAAAGAAGCAATGCGTTAAGGGCTTCAAGGAATGTACACATGGAATAATAATAATGGAATTCAAAAGAGAGTTGAGTTGCTCAGGAAAAAATCTGTAGAAGATGTCTTTGAGGAGCATTGGATTTTGACAGATGACAGTGTCGCAGCTCAATATGTATCTTTATTTTAGGGGTGGGATGGACTAGGAATCAACAGCAGATTGGCTTAATGAGATGTATGAATGATGTAATTTTACACATTATGTATGTTCTACACACAGAAAACTATCTAGAAGATATTATCTAAATGTTAACTGTACTTACCTGGGAGTGAATCGATTCCAAATAATTTTTCTCTTCTTCATATCTTTCTCTAAACCTATCTTTTAAATAATAAGCACATACCACTTTCATAAGCAAAGGAAAATAATAAAGCTATTTTCATCTTGGAAAAATATACATTGATAATACCTAACATCTACAGAGGGCCTCCTTTGTGCCAGAAAGGGCTCCAAATACCCAATAATATTGATTCATTTCATATTTGGAATGAAACTTGTGAGTTAAGTTTTATTGTTATGCCTATTTTATAAATGAGGAAAATGAGAACAGAGAGAGGTTAAATACTTTGCTCAAGGTCACACAGCTAATAAGGAGAGGAAGTATCATTTGAAACCAGGCTGTCCAGAGTTTATGCCACTATCCATAACTACCTCTCACAGCAGAATGAGACTGATAATCAGAGCTCTTTTCTTACTGTTCTCAGTTAGAGGAAATCCAGGCAGTATTCATGGCAGGCACAGGCAGCCCCACTTTGTAATCTTCTCATTTTCCACTCATCCACTTTAAAATTTTTAATACTGTCCAATGGAGACTTTGGAGCTTGTTCATTTGACTCTACCAGCATCAGGCCACATACACAACTGGCACATGCCATTCAAAATCTGTTAAGATGCCGTCTCCTGAACTAGCTGCATGTGAAATTAAACCTCTCCTGTATCATTTCTCCATCTTCTTTTCTTAGATGAAATTAGTGGATAATTCATCACCTTTCCTCAAAGGGCCATTTCCAAACCTGTCAATTATATCAACGTTTCTGCTCCCAATATAAATGTCATGCCTCATCAGGATCACATAATGAAATATGATGTCGTCTATTTGCCTGAGTTTTCAAGGGTGCTTGGTGACTGCTCTCCTATACAACTTATCCATCATTCTGTGTTCCCTTGACTGCAAAAAGAGCAGGAACTACAGGTAATTCTTACCCTCTAGGCAAAGCCTATGCCCTAATGTAGGACAGAAGACCAAATACAATAGTGAATCATTCCTAATAAACCTTGGATACACACTTGTCACTTCTGGGCTTTTGGGCTTCCTTTTTCTGCTCAACTCAAATGGACTCAGGAAAGCAGGTTTTGAGTATAAGCTTCTTTACCTCCTAAGAAGCTCTTTATTCTACTAAGAAATTGGATAAGTCAGATAGAACCTATGTTTGATCCTGAATCCTTAATAGTGAGGCTACTGCAAATATAGTGCTGGTGTCAAGGGGGTGGGCAGGGGAGGGTGTGTGATTTATTCTTTATTCATGTATGAAATTTATGTTTTACATGCATGTTCTATATTATATCTTATGATGAATAAGTGTATGAGTAGTTTGCATGATCTTAAACTTTTTATCAATATTTTCCAAAACATTGTATGTACCTGCACCAATATACTCTTGCATGATAGTTCTATTTAGCACTTGGAAATGTTTTTGAATGATCTCTTGATAGGTTAGTAGAGCTTTTACAACCAACTCAGTTCATTGGAACAATGTAGACAGTTGACTTAGAAAACAGAAGTGAAATAGTCCACTTGGGGTCTAGAATCACTTACTTTGACTAGCCATATAATTATCAGCTCTTTGTCTCATTTGGTATTGCGTGACTCCTTCCTAAACCATAAAATCACATCAGGAAAATGACCAAGAAAATCTAAGATGAAACCATACTTTTTCCTGTTTATGCTTTCATTAGATGAATCATCTCATTCGTAATCATTACTCTGGCTTAAGTTCCTTCTTTTAACTAATCTCATTTGCTTCCATCTATGCTGATATGCACTGTTTTCTCCTGAGACACAGTGAAAAAGAAAATTGTTGTGCTTTTATCTACTCATGTGTTCCCTCCATAATCTGGCAGGGAGCTCAGTACTTAATACACTGGTTTATTGTCACACGATTATGCCATCATCCATCACCATCTATAATTTTTCCAGAGAAACTACTCTGCTTCTCTGTAATTACTGATGCTTCTACAATGATCACAAACAACAAAATAATAAAATAAAAAAGGAAAAAGAAATTGCAAAAACAAAAGCAATAAAAGGGTACCATTCTCTGCCTTCTTTGGGCACAACTAAATTCTGTCCTCTGACATCTGACGTATTCATTCACATAAGCCCACATTTCACTTATTTATGTTCCTTGAATCTCCTAACCATGGAAAAAGAGCCAAGCTGTCCTGTATGCCTCAGTGCTAAGCCCAGCTGCTGGCCTCCCCACTAAAGTACAGCACGTGTTCCTTAAGGTGACTCCATGTGGCAGACTAGGACGGTAGGAAAGAAGATTGGTTGAGCCCAGACAGTTGTCTGCATCTGGCTTTGAAAATGTAAACTAGGAGTGAAAGGGACAGTAAAGAAAGCTCAGTCTATTTTCTTGAACGTCAGGGAGGAAGATGTATGAAAGTTCTCCTTTAACTTCCTTATAAATCATTCTATGGCTCAAAATAATAAATGAGCTGTTATTATTTGTATAACTGTAAGAACATGCCTCAAATTTAGAAAATATAATTGCTTTAAGAAGAGAAGCCCATTACAATAACCCAAATTCCCAACGTTTTGAGAATTTCAGCACCTTACCGACTATTTAACTTAGCAGCAGGGTTTTCCCAACCTCCTCCTTCTAAAAATGCTGTAGTTTCTTTTAGCAAATGAAAAGATCATAGTGATTACTTTAAAATACTCCTTATGCAGACTTATTCTTTTTCCTTTTCTTCTTCCAGGTATCATACATCAAGTCACTAATCCATGCTCCAGGCATAATCCTGGATACATGCTACTTTACTGTCTCTATTAACAAAAGTTCTGCAAGTCAAGTATTATTTATTCTCTTTTGCTGAAGAATGAGTTAGTGTTGGAGAGGTTAAATAGCTTGCCGAGTTCTGGAAGGTAATAAATAACACAGCCCATGTTCAAATTCAGGTTTGACTGTTCCCCAACCTTATGCACATTCATTCTGCAACTCCAGGATGTATCCATGGGCTTAATGCTAATCACAGAGGCTCCCCGCCCCGCCCCGAGACAGTAGAGAGCTGTATCACAGAGGTGGTTAGTGGTGGGATTCCTGAGGCAGGTGAGGGAATATTCCAGTATGAAGATTAAGAGTTCCAGGCACAGAGAAGTCATGACTTCTGTGACACTGATTATATCCATAGTTGTCCTAACTATGTCCAAAATGGAATTTGGAATTTGGCTATTTGCTATGGCGGCACCTATCTGCCTGAGTCAATGTGCACACTCACCTTTGCGTTGGAAGGGGAGCTAGGGAGGAGTTTTACACCTTGGATTTGCAGTTGGTGGAGTTAAGAAGAAAGGAATAAGAAGCAAGAGAATAGTAGATGCTATGGACAGAATGGTGTTCCATCAAAAAATCCATCTGCTCAAGCCCCAAGCCCCAATGTTACTATACTTGGAAATGGAACCTTTAGGAAGATGTTAAGGTTAACTGAGGTCATAGGGGCTGGTGCCCTTATAAGAAGAGGAAGAGACATCAGAGCCCTCTCTCTGAGGACATAGCAAGAAAGCAGCTGTCTGCAAGCCAGAGAGAGAGTTCTCAGCAGAAACCTGACCATGCTGGCCCCCGATCTCAGACTTCCAGCCTTCAGAACTGTAAGAAAATAAATTTCTATCATTTAAGCCACCCATTCTACATTACTGTGCATTAGCAGTCTGAGCTTACTAATATAGCGAGAGTTGGGAAATGGTGTCTGCCATCTTTCTTTTTAAAAAATATTCACCCCGGCACTCCTATACTTTGGTTTTTAGCCCAGATGGAGAGAGGAGTGATAGTCAGATGATAGCTATATTTATTGAAAAAAAAAAAATCTCTGGGCACAAACAGTTCTGCTTCATGCTATAGGTGATAAAATACAGCCTGGTGTCAGGCAGAGGGGCATTTCCTCCATCACCTCACGTATCGGCGTTGGAGACCACAAGTGCACCATCGGCAGAGAGAGGGATTGGGTCCCGGCTGAGGGTGGCGGTGCCGGGAAAGACAGCCTTCCCCTGTAGGGCAGCAACTAGAGGGACTGAGTCAAGGAATGACAGTGTGCATATTGCTTTCAGCTCAATTAAAACATCTGGGAAGCTCATAATAAAGGGAGGAGATTTGGACAGGAAGGGGGAGGAGAAGGGGGGATGGGAGAGAGTGAGGGGCTACAGCCACGCAGATGGGGAACTGAGACTCACAATTAGGACAATGCCGTTAATGGGATCTCATCTGTATTCACAGGCTCTGTGAAAGCAAATGACATCTATATTCCAGCAGCGACATTTTACAATATACGTTAAAGCTTGCTCTTTATGACATGTTTATCATAACATAGACTTTAAAGTTCTGCCTGAAACAGAGTGATAGCAGTGTAACACTGAAGTCATAGGATTCTTTTTCTTCATTCAATTTTTACAGAAGAAACTATTTTATTAGCCATGTCAGATACTTCTGCCTGATATTTTCAGGAAAAGCTGACGTGATACTGAAAAGCACACATCCTTATTTTAACTTCCATGAGTGTTCAGTTTAGTCAGACATTTCTCTGCTTCTGGAAATACATGTCTTAATGGAAAATGATCTTCCCAGGAACAAAAAATCACCACAAAAACATACTAAGTGACATGACACACATAAAGCAAGTACCTCTGAGAAGAGTCATAGAAGGAATCTGACAAACTCCTGTTGGGTATCTCATTTCAGAAACACTCCTTAAAAGACAGTGGCACCAAATTCCTCCTTGACACCCTGGGAGTCAGTTTCTAAAGCAAATGATTCAAGCTTTCAGGTTAGTTCATATGCATATCCATGCTTTTGCTAAAATTTATGCATCCGTACTGAACATCCTAGACAAGAGAACATAATAGGACAAGACAGTGGTCTCAGTGACCTTTGATACAGCAGCTTCTTCAGGGCCCAAGGGAGAAGAAGATCCCCATTCCCAGAGTGGATACAGGTATGGGAAAATGGGGAAAAACTTCATGCATTGAGAAGCAGTGTGGCTCAAGCTATCAGGAGCTGGAAAATGGCTAAGGGCTACTAGAAGAGAAGTTGGCTCTGTCAAAAGAAATAAATGAAAAAAGAGTTGAGACTCATAAACATGCCATTAGTCCCATTCATCCAACTGTCTCTTTCTTTCCCCAAATACTCAGCAAGCTGCCCTAAGGGTTTCCTTTCCCTTGCAGGGCATCACACACTTTTGGAACATTCTGAGCCCCGAACTGGTCCAGAATTCAGACTCTCTTTCACTGTAGTGCTGCATGAGTGGATGGACTGATATTAGAGGTCCCTTCTTCAGTGAAGGGCATCAGAAGCTGGAGGGCACAGATTTGCTTCCATGTGGGGGATGGGAGGAAGGAAGCAAGGCTCTGTTCTATGTGCACTCTCTTATTTTCAGAAGACTTTCCTCTATTAGCTTTCAGGGACAGCCATCCCTACCACAGGCAAATGCAGAACTGTGAAAGAGGTGCTGCGTGGAGGGGATGCTCTCCTACACCACCCTGTAAGCCATCACTTACTTTATCTAGGCAGGGATAGCTCACCTTCTAGTCTTTCCAACACAATGTTAAAATACGGGAAACTGCTTGCTTGGGACCAAGCTCAGCCACTTACCTTCCTCAGCTGTTTGTATTAAGGAAACATGGCTAATCTTACAAGGACACCTCCATTCACTGGGGTGCAAGCCACCCAGCCTTACTGGGAGGAGGAGAGAGAAGGTGCCCCATTGCTCTCTGCTCACCCAGCACTAAGTCACCATGCTCTGAACTTTCACCTCCACCCATTTTTCTGTCACTCTTTCACCTCCAACTGTTTACTAATTATTTTTTAAAGATTTTTTTTACTTTGATATTTTTTACTTTCCTTAGTTCTAAATATCTTTTCTTAATTCTTTACATATTCATTTTCATTATATAAGTCTACTTACTTTGAATATTTTATCTGCTTTAATTGTATTTCTAACCTTTGGCCTCATTTGTTTCTACCTTTTTATCCATTGTTTTAAATTTACTATATTCTATCTTGTCATGAATTTGACCTATTCACCTTCCTTTTTGTTAGGATTTTAGTTCTTTTATCTCTGTTTTTCCCTTTCTTGTGCTCTTAACTTACTTTCAACAACAACAACAAAAGTTCCATCCCCTCCTAACCTACTCGCCTTTCTTATTTTTATTTTTTTATTATTTTTTATTTGGGGGGGGTAATTACATTGTTCGTTTATTTGTTTATTTTAATGGAGGTACTGGGGATCGAACCAAGGACTGTGTACATGTGAAGGAGACCCTCTACCACTGAGCTATACCCTCCCCTCTCCTCTCATTTTTAAATTGACTATGTCCTCCTGTTCTTTCCTTCTATTTTTCCACAGGCTTGTTCACAGAACAGTGAACATTCACTCTGACCAGGAAAGTTGGAAGCCCTTTCTCCCCCAATTTCTCTGGCTGGCATCCCTCTAGATACCCACATTCTCCTTTTTTAAGAAGATCTCTTCAAAATTCTAATCCGAGGAAAGTCAAAAGGTCACAGGTTAATAATTGTCAACGGGATTCTAATTCTCTATGGTTTATTGTTTCCTGCTAACATTTCAAACCATCAACTCCATGTCCTAAATTTCTATATACCTGCAGCATACATAATGATTCAACTTGGTAGACCGTGCAATAGTTGGTTATCATCTATAAGGATTTTTAGAATAGGAGACCACACCTGGGAATAAACTCTCAAGGCCAGTGATCTTCACATTTTTCAGTTTTATATTATCTAAACTAATTTTTTAAAACTAGTTATTTCTCCATATATGTACAAGTCAAATCTATTTTTCATCATACATTTAAATATTTGCAAGGTATGGATTATCTGACTGTAAAACTGACAGGTTAAAATAAAATTCTTAAATAATTTTCTAAAACTGTATTCAAATAAATCTAAATGCTGTGTTAATTTGGTACCATCAATCATCCATTTAAAACTATAAATGAACAAAGTTTTCATTAAAAGACAGAAATTTAATATTTTTAGTACTTCTTAAACTTCTATTTCCATTTCCATTTCCTCAGGAAATGTTACTGAACTTATATTTTAAATTTGAAAGCATTTTATAGCCCTATTACACTTCCATTCAGCAAAAAAGCATATAAATTGACATTTAGTTCTTAAAAAATATACTGTGATTATAATGCTTTCGGTATTAAAATTTTTTCTTCTGTGTAGACTTATCATTATAATCACATAGTACATGATTATTCAAAACATCTTGTAAGTTTTAATAACTGTTTAATATAAAAACTAAAATTTTATTGAGAATTTATCTTTAATAAGAGTGGTCTTAAAATTCTCAGTCTTCTCATTTATTTGTAGATGAATATGTCTCATTTTTAGAATGAGACAAAGTTCAGAACAAATTCTATTCCTATATTTTAATTTTATAGTAGATGCTACACATAAGTATATGGGGATGGGAGAAGCTTATTTGGTAATATTATTAAATTCCTTGAAATCCTCATGCATGCCAAAAAAAAAAAAAAAATACCCCAAAGCCTAGTCATGTAATACCAAAAATCACTCTCAACTGTCTATCAGCTTTAGACTTAAATTAGGTCTTCCTTCAATTTTGTTAAAAGCAAAAAAAAAAAAAAAAAAAAAAATTGATAACCACTTTTCCTGCACAAAAATTTGTTAATTATTAGAGTTATTCACTTTTTTAATACACTGCCAAGACAGCATGTCAAGTTGTCCCTTTGATTTCTACTGGAAAATTTGATATTTTTCATAGAAATATACCCTAGTGACATTAGGGGTGGAGAGGAGGCAAAAATTTTAACATTTTTTGTAAAATGGAGAGGGATAATTATGAAAAAGGGGATTGGAAAAGAACTTGTGACTCCATCCAGATTGGTTCTCAGGCAGATCTTTTTTTAGGAAAGAAAATACATGTAAGGTCTTCACATAACCTAGGTTACACATACCAAGATCACACACAGCTCCATGTAATACCCCTGCTCTGACTTAGTAAGGAACTGCCAAGTGTGAAATCTTCCCAAAGATGTCAATGGGAGAAGGTACAATATCAAGTTCCCAGGCAGGTCTCAGGCACAGCTCTACACCAGGTGGAGTCTAGCAAGTACTGAAAGATAGGGTTACCTGCCTTTTCGACAGGGTCACATGTTCTTGAGTTCTGGCTGGGCAGGCCTGATAGACAACCTACATCACTGGTCTTGGTCTCCTCTGGAGATTCTCTCAGTGCACAGGAAAGTGACTAATACTTTATTCCTTATTTCCATATTATTTCTTTGTTTATTTCTTTATTTCTATGAAGCAATTAGAGAATGAGAAAGATAACTTCATCAAGGTCATAGGCACTACTTCACATTCTTTCCTCCTTCTTTACATATTAAGGGAAGGTTTTCCCCACTCACCCTCTACCCTCCATGTCATAGCAGAACCTACTATAACATGACACAAATGGTTTTACCCCTCAATTCTGCCTCTGAAAGAGACCTTCTTCCTGGCCTCTGGTTCCCTCATATGGTACCCAACAGCACTTTTCTTCCCTGTTTGGCTGATGGCTAGGAAGTTCCACTGCATTGCCAGGGGGATCTTATCCATCACTAGCATTATTTCAGGACTTGGCCAGAAAGTCATAGGCATCACTTGTACTCACAACTCACTGGTCAGATCTAGCAGCCATAGCCCCCCACCAATCATGAGGGAGCCAGCAAGTGAGATCCTACCTTGTGTCTGGACAGAGGCGGAAGGTCACATACATGGTGACTTTCACTAGGGCTGCCATGAAGCTCTCTCTTTATTTTTTGCCATCCTCTCTCCCTCTCTCTTTAGCCATACTAGCTTCCATCAGTTCCTCAGCTGACCTGTGTCCATGTTGCCTTCTCCCATGATTGTTGACACCTTTGCTTTCTTCAGCTAATGGCTAAAATATTTCCTTCCTAGAGAATACGACATCTCCATTCTGTCGATCTGAGGTAACCCCTTCTATCACTTTTTCAAAGTTCTCTGATGATCTTTTATTTTTTGTCGCTCTCGTTCACTTATAGTTATGTGGTTATTTGTTCACCTGATTAATTCATGTCAGTTTTGTTCATTCAACTGCAAATGCCCTAAGCGACCAGGTCCATTTTGTTCACTGCTGTGAGTAGAGCTGATGCCTAACTTACAAATGCGCAATAAATATTTATTTTAAAAATGAATAAACCCAGAAGATTCAGGGCTTCAACTCAAGTACCTGTAGAAAGAAAGGTCTTCCCTGCATCATACCAAATGAATTGTATAATTTTAGACACCAAATACAGGAGAGGTGCTACAGTTCACAACATACATTGAGTAGCAAAAACCAAACGAAACAAATGAGAAGAAGGCTAGACTAGAGTAGAAGCATACAAAAAGGAAAAGAAGAAGGAGTCATTCATAAGTTTAATAATGTAAAAGTACAAAATCTCATATTCTTTCAAAGTAAACTGTGTACAATATATTTACAGGGAAAGCCCAGCCTGGCCATCAGATGCAATAATCAAGGAAGACTAAACACTGTGGAAAATTGAGTACTAGACATTCATAACCCGATGTACCACCCGAGAAGTTTACATTTCTCAACTTTTCAAAATAGAATCATTGGCCCCAATGTGTATAGTCCTTACTCACTTATTGCCTGAACCTCAGGGATTCTTTCATATTGTATAGCTTTTCCTAAAATGTTTCAAGATAAATAGGGCACCTGAAGAACTGCTTAAGGAAGTACTTCTAGAAGTGTTTGCATTCCAGTCTTAATGAGCTTGTTCCCTGCCAACTGTTTATCTTTAGTAACTCTAAGGGCATGGTCTGGCCAGGCTGGAGCTGGAGCCGAAGGTCTGACTTCACCATTTATCAAAGAGACAGCTCCGACCTCATTTGGCTTTTAACCTTTTGGCTTATGAGACATTCCCACTAAAGTTTGTGCCAGTTTTCTTCATTAAAATTGCAAACTGAGACTTTTTCAGCTGATTTTTCATGAACATAGACAAGTTCTAAGCCCAATTATCTTTGATATCAAGCACTGTTCTATATCTTATCACTTGGTGAAGAAATTCATGAGGACGAATACAAGAATATTTATAGTTTTTACCTATGAGTTAATGTGAACCAGAACTGGTAATGGGCTAAGGTAAATGGACACAAAATAAATCCCTTATTTAGTGATTAATATGACTGCAAGACTAAACATACAAAATGGGGTTGTAAACATCGAAGAAAATTTTTCAGTGAGGAATCACAGACATGTGTTATGATCCTACTCCTTTTAAAATTGTAACTTAATTATTTGACACTACTCATATGAGCTAGATGTACTCGTCCCCATTTATGGAAATTATAATTGTGAGATTTTATGACAGTGATCCTTACCATTTTAAGTGTGTGTGTGCAGTGTACGTGTATGGAATAGGCTCATTTGAGAACCTGATAAAAGTGACTGGTGGTGTCCCCCAGAATAAAAAAATCATGCATATACCACTTATCCAGCAAAATTTGCATATAATTTCCAGAATTTCAGTGACCCACTTGAAGCATATGCAGGGAAAGAAAACAAAATAAACAAGAAAACAAACTAAGAACAACTATTTAAAAAGCACGTCATCTTTGGTCAATGTTTCAAACACTTAATTCTCTTAAAGTCAGTTGTGCAGAATTAATTTTCTTAAGTAGCTGTTAATCCTATATGCTCACATGGTAACCTAGTTGTATAGTCAGTGGTCACATACAATTGCATAAATATCAGGACAGTCTCTAGGCAGTTGTTAGGTAGTTGCTGCTTTGAGCTGCCTGGAATCCCCAACTATTAAGGTACCACAACCTCTAGGACACCTGGGACTATGGCACTATCCTGCAACTGGGAAACCAAAGCCAAAGTTACAGCAGGAGCCTCTAGGATGTGGTACCAGCATGAATATGAATATCAATTCTGATTATTTAGTGCCCATGCTGTATGTAGGTACTATGAAATATTTTTAATAGAACCCCTGAGTTTATCCATTTAATTTTTCCCGAGAGTAACAATCTACTTGGAAGGGGGGAAAAAAAAACCTAGAGGCTTTCTTTAGTGTATTGAAATTGGAAGTATAATAAAGCTGTTGACCTTGTCTTGTCTTTTTAAGGACAGGAGTCTGAAAAGATTACTCACAGGTTAATTTTCCAGTGGAAATACAAGCACTGAGAGGAAAAGGGAGTCTGGAAGAGCAGATTCTGGGTAGATAGGGGCAAAGGGCGAGGAAAAGGGAATACAGCCTTACGATGTATAGCCAGGTGTTTTTGATTTCTTAGCCTCCATGCTTTGGGAAACTATTACACTCTCATTTCACATGAGAGTCTGGCAGGACTCGTACTCCTGGTTTTCACTTCCTAACTCCCAGGAGGAGTCAGTCATAGCCCATTTTCTATTAGCAGCAATGTGTTCCAAGAGTAAAGATATAGCCCAACTGATCAGCCAAGCAGAATCCTTTCCTACACTGATCTAACAATGATTAGAAAAAAGAAGTTCTTTTCAATGGGAGGCTGTCCTTCTTTCCAGGTCAAAAGAGCCTGTGTATTAGAGGAAGCCAAGAAGAGGTAGAAGATTGATGGAGAAAACCATCCCATTAGCGGTGAGGTGAGTCTTTGAGGCTCTAGTGCTAGAGTTATTCCTTTCATTTACAAGTCTTCAGGTATCCTTCCAGCTAAGGTAACTAATATGTTGTCATTATTATTTTTATTATTTCAATAGCTAAGCCACCTTGAGTTGGTTTTCTGTCACTTGCAACCAGAAGTGTTCTGTTTAATTCAGAGAACTAGGTTAGAAGCCATGTCTATGTAAAAAGAGGACCTGAAACTAATGCAATTATTCATGACAAGATACAAAATTCTAAATAGAAGGGAGAGATTGCTGATATTAACAAAACAGATTTTACAGTTAACTGTGATCATTTTTAAAAGCATATGTTCTGTTAATTTTTTAATTGCTTAGCAATGAAAGGGCATGAAAACTACCTATTGCACTCATTGAAAATACTCTGCAGCTTACAAAGGCCAGACTGATAGCAAACACACACACGTGCACATGCACACACACATATACATGCACACTGACTAGTTAAAAGTTAAGGAGAATAAACACATATTTTTGACAACTTATGTTAAGAAAGTCTTGAATATTCTAGGTGAAATAGGGAAGCTGAGGCAGAATTTTTTTCAAATACGATTTCCAATGAGACAGAATATCTAGAACCTTTATTTTTAAAAGAAGATGTAGGCTTTCTGTTATAAACTCAAATAAGTCACTGCTTTGATCATTAACATCATCCAAGGAGCTTCAAAAACAAAAGAATTGTTCAACATTATGGCTCTTTAGCCTGTGAATTTTTTCCCATTTAAAAATCATATTCTCATTTTTCTAATGACTAAATAAAACCATGAGTGCATTTTAAGAACCAGTGCATAATTATTCCCATTCAACAGAGAGAATTATTAAGCTTCATAGCATTTACTAAAAGCTTTAACTGTGAAAGGAATTTTCCGTAAGAGTAGAAAAATTGTCACAATGATCTGAAAATGCAGATCATATGGTAGCATAAGGACAAATGGTCATAAAGTGAATGAGTCATAGTGATTCCATCTGCTGCCTCATGCAGACACATGACAATTGACTCAAGAGTGCATGGACAGTTCTAGAAACTAGAAAGAGTCAGGACCTCTGTAATCTCCAACAACCTGAAAAAACTCAGAAGAACCACCACAGAGGTCTCATTCTTCATGGCAGTGAAGTTCATTTTAACTCTACTCTAGTGAGGGCTAAAAGTGAATTACTAAGCTCCTATCCCCATCAGATGGAACCAAGGTCAGATTCATTCGTGTGAGCAAGCTCTAGCCTTATTTACAAGCCCTGGAGCAAGATACATGGGCCAGGCTCACTAGTGACTCTGGGACTACTGTAAACAACCAAGTCTGCAAGGAGAGCATTGTGACCAACTGTGGCACTGCGCCCAGGCAAGCCAGACCACCTCACAATGAAAGACAACCTGCCTGAGTCAAGCATTTCATCGGGACTGATCCCAGCCTATCCACATCAAAACCGTCAGGGTCAAACCTTAAACCAACAGATCACAAGCGGTTAAGTGTCTGATAGCTCTACCATGTTCAGAAGACGTAGTGACAAGCGAGATGGTGAGGCAGATGTGGAATCTCCCTGGAGAGGCCTTAGAATAATATTGTATCAGACAGTATCAGACAGAAAGGACATATTCAGCATGGATGCTGCCCTCAGTTCTGTGCTGGGTGCTATCCCTGTCATGACTGAGTCATCCTCTGAAAGGAGTCAGTGGCTTCTCTAAATTCTATAATATAGAGATACGTACGCCGTGGACACTATGCTTTTCTGGGCTCATGTCTTTATATTCAAGAGGATGACCAAAGGGTTTATCCTTGCTCCTGCCTCAGATTTTTTGGGGGCCTTTCCTCTGGCAAAAAATCCCAGTTTTTATATTAGCACAAAGTACTAGAAAGGGCTAACCATTCCAGTACTTTTATGCCTGGGTAGAAGTCCTGCCTTGAGAGAACAGATGAACCAGAGAGTGGAAAAAATACAAAGTGCTAGTTGTTGCTCCCCCTCCTCAGTCTCTCTTGGCCCACTCCTCCCTTAGAGTCCTGGCAGAGAAAGTAAGAAGAGAAAGTTAATTTCATGTGCACTTTTACAGACTTGTGCCTTATTCCCTCCAAAAGAATGTAAAAAGAGAAAGAATTCTTATTTTGCATAGTGAAAAAATAATTTGCCCAGTAAAGTTAGGGTGATGTTTTTAGGGTGATTTTTAATTGGGCAAATTATGTGAGATTTGAAAACTTTAATCACAAAGAATTTTTGGTGATATGTGTAATTACATATGTAGTTCTATAGATACAGTACATAAATACAACTATAAAAATTTTTTGCACACATATGTTCTGAAAGCTAATATATAATGACTACTTATAAATGTGAAATCATGGGTAATTTTTATGTTTATTTTTATAATTTTGGTGGGGCTCCCCTAAATTTTCTTCAGTGAGCAGCTGCTATATTTATATTCAGAAAAAAACCCCAGTATTTTTATTAAAAAGATAGTAAATTAGCATTTTAAGGTATAATATTGTTGACCATGCAAGTAACATTAACTTTAGAATCAACCAGATAGATATTTGAATCTCAGCTTTGCCACATACTAACTGCATGACTTAGCAAAGTTGAATTTCCATCCTTTCTGAATCTCAAAGATCTCATCACTGAATCTCAGGGAGCAATCTACCAGTGGTGAAGAGTGAGTGATTAAAGGCAGTGCTTGATGGACAGTTTATAAAACACTGAAACAAAGTTGAAGGTAACCTGAATGTTAACAAGAATGTAGAAATCCTTTTTTATGTTTTTCTAAACAATGTAAGATGACATTGTTTAGCACTGAGGAGGGACTCCAAATTTAATGGGAAAGAATGCTCTTTTTAAATGTCTATTATTATGGGTTGAATTGTTGCTCCCCACCCCTAAATTCATATGTTGAAGTCCTAATGGTTAGTACCATAAAATGTGACCTTATTTGGAGATATGCTTTTTACAGAGGTAATCAAATTAAAATAAGGTCATTAGGGTGGGACTTAATCCACTATAATAAAGGGGAAATTTGAACCAAGAGACAGACATAGAGGGAAGACAATGTCAGGAGTCACTGAGAGAAGCTGACCGTCTACAACCATCTATAGGGAGAAAGGCCTGGAATCAACCCTGTTCTCCTAGCCCTCAAGAGGAACCACCTCTGCCAATACTTTGATTTCAGACGTCTAACCTCCAGAATTGTGAGACAATCAATTTCTATTATTTCATACACTCAGTTTGTGGTACTTTGCTACAGTGTTACGGAAATGACAGGCCAGCCAAGAAACAAGCACCACTCGGAGGGTTGGAGTACTCAGATGTATTATGCCGGCGGGCTCAGAGGAGCTTCTGCTCTGAAGCTCTGAGCACCTCCAAGACGTGCGCATGAGGTTTTATAGGGTAAAGTACAAGCTTGGGGTATTCGGCCAATAGGCATGGAACAGCTTTTTAGCAGCATCATTATCACAAAAGTAGAGGCAGGGAGGCAGCAAACCAGCATTCCAAAGCCAGGTATATCTCTGAAAATCCAGCTGGCTGGCAAAAAAAAAAAAAAAAAAAAAAAAAAAAAAAAAAAACCATGAACAGCAAACCAACACTAATTAACTTAGATTTACAAGTTAGTCCAGCAGAACTCAGATCAGTATTCTGATACTTAGATTTGTGAGTTATCTTGTTAGCCCAGCCCAGCTTTTCTTTCACATTCTTAGACTTGTGAGTGATCTTGTTAGCCCAGCCCGGCTTTTCCTTCATAACAGCAGACCCAGGAAACTAAATCGGTTGCCTTATTTTGCTAAATACTTGTATTTTTGCATGAGTACTAGTCATTTGTCTTCACCTTCATGGAAAGCAAAATTCACCAGGGAAACCAAGAAAACAAAACACTATATAATCGATTTTTTAAAAATTATTTAGTCTGGTTCTTCACAGAGGGAATCTCTGAATAAGATACTCATTCTCTTTCAAGAAGAGAAAACAAACCCTCCAGTGTTATAAAGACAGTTTGCTCTATGACTCAAGTTTACTGTGCCCTAAGAATAAACAAGGATATATAGGATGAAAGAAGATGACTTTAAATTGTGGTCCTTCTCATGCTGTATAGTCAATGTGCTGCACAGTATAAAACTATCTAGAAGGAAATTTATTTTTACAAGTCACTAAATGCTAATGCATAGTTTTAATGAGATCAGATGTATGCTGTTCAAGGCTAATATCCTAAGAGCTAATGACTGAGGCAATTGTGATGTTTCCATAGGGGAACAGTGAAATTCTGAGCCTTTATGGTATTTAATTACATGATTTCTGTGCCATTAACTTTTAGGAAATAACTAGTTCTTTTATCTCATACTGAGGTCTCCTTACCAACTCTCTTCCTTCTTTCAGAGTAATAGCTAACACCTTGGAAAACACCATTAAAATGGGTGTTTATAAATGTGTTGAGACTCTTACTGTGCCAGTCAACTGTGTCCTGAACAAATAATGTATTTTCAGGACTTCAGAAGTGTGAACCCTTACTGATACTCATTTCAACTAAATGAGAAGTGATGTGTTTAGGTTAAAAATGAATGTGATCCAGTAATACTCTTATTCTAAAAACCATAGCTGAAGAATAAAGTTCTGAACATGCAAAGAGTGAAAATGAAAATGAAAAAATAAGTGGAGTGAAATAAGAAAACCAGTGTTTCACAAGGGCTGTGTACTGCACACTGTTTCACTGAATGCTATGAGGTAGTTTTCTCTTTAGTTATGAATGAAAAAAAACAAAGGCTTAGAAAGATTAAGTCATTTGCTGAAGGACAAATAGAGACCAAGTGGAGGCACTGGAGTTTGAAGCCCTGTTTTTCTGATTCCAAATCCCATTCACACCTGAAAACTACACATGTGGCATAAACAATTTAAGAATGGTGAACTGTTTTTCTGAACTTATTCTCAATAAAAGATCATTAGACTACATAGTGTTCAGGGTATGACTTGATTACTAATTCAGTCTTGCCATTTTCGTATAGGATTTTTTTATATTTGAATGTCTGAAATGACATGGTAAACTTGTGTATAAGTTAAGATTGATACCTTACTTCTGTATCAAATCCACAATTCTCAGAACAATAAAATGATGCTAGAGATCAATTAGTAAGAACTCCCCTGTCTGTTAACATATTTCTTTATTCATTCAATATAGCATGTATAAGTGTGTTTATGTGTGTGTTATGTCAGGTACTATGATGAGCATCAGGAATCTGGTAATATACAAGGCAGAAAGGGTCTCTGTTCGGAAGATTACAGAACCCTGAAATCCAGAAGGAAACCAGATATACACCTGCTTATATAGGCAAATGGGAATAAAAAGAGATTAGAAAACTGTTTCTTAGTCCATGGTTGCAACTTCACTGGATGTGAAGGGAGATTATTTGAGGAAGATGACTGAATTACTGTAAAAGTAGAAACTATTTCTAACTTAGCTCTAAATCTATCTCCAGCACCTTGTACCCAATGAATGTCTGTTACCCTCAACTAAACTAAACTTTCCCATTAAACCTTTTATCACAGGTCATAGCCAGACATGGTGATTTAAGATTAACTTCCACTTACTTCTTGCCTTGGGCAAACTCTTGGTAAAATCATCAACACATAGTCTAAACCAAACAAACATAAGGAAGCATAATCGGTCTTTGAATAATTAATAGAAAGCTGAGCAGAATGTTAATTGCCCTCATAGGTAGAGCTGGCCTGATTTTTTCACCCAGGGATCCTGTTTTTTCTCACTGTAGTGGAATGTCACTTTATTCTACCAAAAGGCCAGTTCTTCTTTGCCTTTGGCAAAGGTAACTTCTGTGAAAAGAAGGAAACAGGACTAACAATCAACATGATACAGAGCTTCATCACTGAATCATGGAATCCACAGGTTGCTATGGACCTTAAATGTAAGAACATCTTTCTGGTAGAGGCGAGGAGAGGCAGGGCCTAGCTTGACAAAAGAGATGGCAGGAGTGGAATGACAAGTGAGAATCTTGCTCTTTCTTCTTCTTTATCTCTCAGAATTTTTTCACCAAGAAAGTGTTACAAGTTCTTATTCTTCTATTTAAAACTAAATAGAGCAATAAAGAGAGGGGGAAAAAAAACACCCTTCCTCCTTAACACTTAAATACACACACACACACACACACACACACACACACACACAAAATGCCTTTTTAGCAAAATGAAAAGAAGAAAAAAATCTACAAATACTAAATTACCTATAAGGATGGACTGGGCCCAAATACCCCAAACCAACCAAACTGCAGGAGTGGTGGGGGCCGTGAGTGTTCTAGGTGTGGTGGAAAAGAATGAGGACGTCTAGGGCTCCTGGTGCTGAGTGCCAAGGCCAACTCAGCTGCACAAAATACCATGTAGGAGCAGAAGGGGGACCCATCAGCTGAGAAGTCGGGAAAGCTACTCTGGTGCTGACCATCCCTCTTCACAACATCCCCCCTAAATTGGTGGCACAGGAATATCTAACTCATCCTAGTCTAAGGTTTATTTTAAAATATAAGATCCTCATATCCACACCAAGATACTATCAAAAAAGGGAAAAAAAAAAAAAAAGGGAAAAAAACAGCAAAAGTCCCCTGCAGATTAAGAAAGCAAATAAGGAAAATGTTCCAGAAGTACAGAAGGAAAATATAAACTTATATGGTATTATACATTTTTTTAAACTATCAAAACAATTGTAAATTTAAAAGAAAAAAAAACCCAACAGAAGTCTTTTAAAAATAAATAATGTGTAAATAAGTAAACAAGAAAATACTGTGAGAGGACTAAGATCAAATACATTTGTCATATCAATAAATGCAAGGACTTCAAACGCCTATCATAATAAAGATTTTCAGATTAGACTACAAAAATTTACAGATTACAAACTCTATGCTACATATAAGAGATACACTAAAGGAAAGTACTTCAGAGAAATTAAAAATGGAAGAATGGGCAAAGATATACCATACAAATAAAAAAGAAACCAGGGGTTGTAATCCTACCATCAGACCACAAGGGATATTGGTAAGTGGGACAATAAAGAAGGCAAGTTATAATGCTAAAATCTACAATTCACAATGAAGAACTAACACTTATAAATATCTATGTGAAAAGTAACAGCAATATAGAGCAGAAATAATAAAAGATTAAAGGAGGAATAGCAGAAACATACTAATATGAAACTTTATGTCTCTCAATTATCAAAAATGAAATAAGGACCCCCAAACAAACAATAAGGTAGATATTATAAATACAGGTACATTAAATTCTGCACTTGAATGATAAAGAATACTCCTGCTGTTCAAGAACTCTGAATATTATGAAAATTGGTAACATATTAGGTCCCAAAGAAACCTCATAATTCCAAAACAGTAGATGCAATAAAGATAACAATTTCTATTCACAATCCAAAAACTAGAAACAGTGAAATCAGAGATCCACAATAACAAAAATCCTTTACTCCTGGAAATTCTAATAATCTCTATTAAATAATTTTTAGATCAAAGCAGAAAAACAAATTATAACTGCAGGCTTTTTAGAGAACAACTATAATGAAAATGCTGCATATCCTAGCCTATGGAATATAGCTAATGAAGCATTCAAAGGAAAATACATAATTTTTAGAACTTACGTTGATAAAAAGAACAATAAAAATGAATCAAATATTTCAACTAGAAATAGGAAAGATCATAACAAAATAAATAGAAATAAATGAAGCAATAAATTAATGTCCATTTATTAAGCAGAAATGGAAAGAAGGAAGGAAGGAAGCAAGGAAGGAAGGAAGGAGACAAGAAGGGAAGGAGGGAGGAAGGGAGGGACGAAGAAAAATCCTGCTGCTTTTGGCCAAGGCACTTAGTTACATTATCCAACCTTATCAATTGTTTATAAAGAGCTTTTTGCCACAAATTCTTGAGGATCTAGAGTATTTACACTGGCATTTACTTCCCTCACCCACTCTTCCTTCACAATACGAAACAGTACCAGTGAGTCAGACGTACATTTGACACCACTCTGGAAACAACAGCAAAAATATCACACTCCTATTTCTGCCTTCGGGGACTATCACTCTTCTCAGGATACTTGCATTTTTTTCAGTCAAGAGAATATCTAAATTTTCACTAAATTATTGATTCTATCAAAATTGTGTGATATGAACTTATGCACTAAATGGCTTTATCTTTTATTGATAGCCCTGCAGTGGAACAACATAGGCAAATATTAGCTCTTAGGAAATCTGTTCACATATACACACTGGAGCATGAGGGAGTTTGTTTGTTTGTTTTTCTGTTTGTTTGTTTTTAAGTCAAAGCTGAAGCCTGTGGTGTGTTCCCAGGCCAACTCCAAGGAGTTTGTGCTGTGAAATCGAAAGTTCTTATGAAGTAGTCTAAAAACAAACAAATGAACAAACAAACAAAAAACTTGTGGTGGCTTCATCCACTAAACAAGTCCATGACATGATCAAGCATGCTATTCTCACTAAAGAGCAGAAAATTGCTGTGAAAGTATTGAGAGCACAAGCAGAGTCAGAAAGCTAAATTAAAAAATGTAAGCCTTTTTGAGTAATAAAAAAAAATCAAAAGAAAAAATCACATTAACCTACTAGCTATCTAATATACTCAGAGCAATCTGTGAGAAGGCTATGAAATGCATTTTGCAAAGCTAATTTGGAATTAACAGCTTTCTGTGATCTAGAGGTTGGCAGAGACACCAAACATGTACAAATTATCAAAGTGATCATGTTCCTAGGAAATTAGGCATTATTGGCAATAGCAATGTTAGGTCTACATGGTGTCTTGCATCATAGGGTTGAGAATGATGTGGTGTAAATTAGTTTGACTACTTGGTTGGTGCAGCAGGAAGGCAGAAGTCAGGGAATCCTCATTTGATGAAGTCTCAACAATCTCCAGTGTAACAGAATCTGTTATGCATCAAAACTGAGCAGAGAAAGAGAAAGTCAGCCTTCCTAGAGAAATGGAATGAATGCAGATCTAAAATTCAAAGCCCAGGAAATCTGACTCAGTATCTGGTGGCATCTTTGCATTCATTCATTTCAACTCTAATGTTCTTATTCAATAATAAAATGAGAAGAAAAATACATTTTTATTATGTAGCTCTTGCTGCCAATTCTGAATTTCAGGGTACAACATCTTATATTCGTTCATTTACCTACCAGGAGCAAGGCATTGTATTCTAGTCTAATACTGTACCTGAAATGTTTTGATCAACCTCCAGCCAAAAGGTGGACTGGTGAATTTTTACCTCTTCACCACCATTAGCATTAATCTCTTAGCCACCATTAGTATGAGAACCTGGGCTAATCGTTAGCATTTCCTCACCTAAAAACTAAGCATCCTATGGTATTACTTGTATACTTATATACAAAATAAAATGTTTCACACGCCTGAGTTGACCCTTGGAAGCTAGGAGCTGAATCCTGAATCACTTAGTGGAGTAATTTTCTCTGAAAATCCTAATGGAATTTCCCAAATGCTTCCTGCCACACCTACTCTTTTTCAGAGAATAGGAGATGAGAGGATGAATTTATGGTAATAGACCAAACACCCAAACACACCGCAGTTTAATTTTCCTTTATTATTGTATTTTTAATTTACTGTGGATGACTAACACTTATTAGTATTCTTTCCTGCTGCCACTGACACTGGAAGCTGCTTTCTGTCTGTGTCTTGCCAAACCATGAAAGTAAATAATTTTTAAAAACATACACAAGTTAGCTCAAGAAAATTGGGAGAAGATTTCAATGGAGTTTGGAGCTACTGAATTTTTGCTGTGTCTTCCATTCATCTTAGAAGCCTGATCTAGATAGGGTATCAGAACTAAAAAATAATTAATTTCAGAATCACAATAAACTATAAATTATCTAAGCAGGCTTTCCAGTCCAGATGGTTTTTAATTTACCAGCAAAGTAAATCACTGGAAGTCTGGTTATAAATCAAGCCTTTTAAATTCAATCTGTGGAGAAGAAATCCTTCAAACAGCCCACCAGTTACCCAGCGCTGGTAATGAAAGTGAGGGTGGGAAGGCGTGGAAGAAGTGTAGGAGGGGGATCTTGGGGCGGGTAGGTGAAAAATGCTGCATAATGACACTTACACTTTCACAAACAGTGCTTTAACTGAATCAATAGAATTATATTTTAACATGGCTGGCACCCTCCAGAGGAATCTTAAGACTCCAGGACTGAAGCAGCCATGGAACTAGTTTCTCAAAATTACGATGATCAGACACATTGATGGAGGGCAAATACAGATCTGACAAAAAAGAAAAGATAGAGATGATGACCCAGAAGCTCAACAATTAATACAGACAGAAGGCTTTCTTCAGCTCTAAGGAATACCAAGAACAGGAATGTCTGAAATCATGGGGTCATATTCAATATATTTTTTAATCAATATGCAATGAGAATTAAGGCCATGACCAACCAGAAAGGACATTCATTGTAAACGGCCAGCTGAATACCAGGGCTCTACAGTCCTACCCGGAAAAGGAAACTGTCCTTCTCCTAATCTCATCTTTGATTCCACTTCTACTTGTAATCTTCATTTTGGTACAGAAGAAATAATAGAAAACATCACCAACCAGGAGGTAAAGGGGTTTGTAGTGTAGGAAGTTCTTAGAGCATCCTTGCACCATGATTCTCATTAATCTATAAGCACCTGTGGGACAGAACTATCACTATTACGGCACCTAGAAGGACAGTTTTCAGGAAAAGAATTCAGTCAGCACTGCCGCCTCACTGCATGACAGATGCCAGCCTAAGTCAGAGTTTCTGGAGCTCTACATTTCCTGCTGGGGATTCAGACTCAAAACCAGCGATGATTAATGACTCCCCTTTTGATTTCAGGTGGACGTGAACTGAGTAGGAACATCAAACTTCTGATCTCATTTATAAGTATTACTCTATACTAGGATAAACAAGAAAAGAGGGATATAAGAGGAAGGATATTCAGGGATGAACTGTTTCCAGATGGGGAGCAGTAATGACCATGCCAGGATTCCCATCATGTATTATTAGCACATGGTAGAGGAACAGGATTTATTAAACAGGAGTAAAGAGTATGTAGCCAGGCCCCAAGTTGAACCAAACACTGTCCATTTCTAGAATTCATAAAGGTCTGGACACACACAGTGACCTGGTGAGCCTCCAGAAGTTTATTTTGTAGCAGGGGAAGAAGAAACTCCATGGAAAGAAATAAACCTAAGACAAAACAGAGACAAGGATAACAAACTTTACTTGAAAACAAGTCTTAATCATCAGAGGGGAAGAGTGATTCAGAGTAAAGCATTCCATCTATTACTCCCATTGAATTAAAAGAAAATGTGGCTTATTAAATACGAATAGGAAAAAAATCAAATTCACTCACACCTAGCATTAAGATAAATATCCAAATGTGACTTTTAAAAAAATCTATTCATTAGTATTAGCTGATATTCTGGGAAAGGAAAGAGAGGGAAGCAGACATCAAGGCTATTATCTGGAGAAAATAAAAATTACCTGACCAGGATAATTTAGGTTATATTTTAAATGTCAACAATAACATTGATGATATTGTAAACAATGAACATGATGATCACCAGGAAATTAGTTGGGGCATTTACTCGGAAAACAAAAGTAGTGTACATTTGTCAAACATCTTACATAGTAATTCATGTATTTGGAAATATTTCTGGGGAATTTAAACAATTGTAAAGATAAATGTTTATCAGTCATCACTAGGGGAATGCATTTCACTTCAATGTCAGAACAAATGTTCTAGAAATATCCCCCTGCCTCACCTAGCATTTAACTTATTAGCCTAAGAATTGTAATATGTATTTTATAGATTTCGCTCATATCTTACCCTGACATTCACTTTTCTAGGCTGAAATAACTAAAATTAATCTACCAGTCACACAGGAGTGTTACTAGATTTTCTACAGATATATGATAAAGAAAAAATATCTTGTGATAAAGTAAATAAAAGATGGTAATGCTATTTAATATAATAACAAAGCAAAAATTAAGAAGGGCGTTAGATTTATCCCATCTGACATGGGAATAATAAATAATTGCTTTATCCCTAGATTATTTATCCTTTTATAAAGATTTTTTTCTTTACCAAAAATCTAGGTTTAATTCATGATTTAAATGCTAATTTGTGGAAGGGAACACGGCGGTAAAGTAGAAAGACCCTGAGCTCATCTCCTCCCGCAGACGTATCAAAACTACAACTACATACAGGAGAACTCTCTTTGAGAACAACCTAAATACTAGCAGAACAGCTCTTCTATGATTAAGAATATAAAGAAAAAACACACTGAGATGGGTGAGAGGAGCTAAGATGCTACCTAGTCAGGACCCACACCCTGGGCAGGCAACCCAGAAGCTGAAGAGGATATCACAAACTTAAAGGACCTCTCTAAAAGTCCCACATTGGGCATCCCAGCCCTGGGGACCAGCACCAGGAAGATGAGCTCCCTTACTGGATTTTTAAAACCAGCAGAGCTTATAACTGGAGGAGCTGGAAGACTGTAGGAAATCAAGACTTTGCTTTTAAAGGGTGTGTGAAAAATTTACTCACTCTGAGTCCCAGCACAGAGGCAAAAGATTGAAAAGCACCTGGCACTCTAACTGGCCTGTCTACAGTCTACAAACCTATAAACTATACAAGATTCTGGCCCTTGGCACACCCCAAAAGAAGTCCTGGCCTGTGCAGTGCTCCAGCGATAGCCTCACTCACCAAGGCAGCAGCCCTTGATGAACTCTGGGAAAAGCCCTGGCCTGTGCCAGGCTAAGGCTCAAGCAGCCGCCAGTCAAGGTAACAGCCTCTGGTATGTCCCAAGAGAAGCCTTTGTCTGCACCCACTTCAGCTCCAGCCTTCTTGCTAAAGCCACTGGGCACATGTGGGAGACTCTTCCACACAAGGACACATCCTTGAGACAAGGAGAGGTAACTCTTCTGCCCAATTCATGGAGACAAGCACAAAAAATCAAACAAAATGAGAAGACAGAGGAATATGTTCCAAATAAACAGCAAGCTAACTCTGGGAGGGGAAAGAAAACTTATAAAATAGAGATAAGTAATTTACCTGATAAAGAATTCAAAGCAATGGTCATAAAAATACTCAACAAACTGAGAAGAAGAATAGAGGAACCTAACAAGAACTTCAGCAAATACTTTTAAAATATTAAAAAAAAAATCAGAGCTGATTAATACAATAAATGAAATGAAAACTACACTGCAGGGAATCAACAGCAGATTAGGTAATACAGAAGAATGCATAAATGACCTGGAAGACAGAATAGAAAAAATCACCCAATCAGAAGAGCAAAAAGAAAAATGAATCTTAAAAAAAGGATAGTTTAAGGACCTCTGAGATAACATGAAGCATACTAACATTCACATTTTAGTAGTCCCAGAAGAAGAAGAGAAAGAGAAAAAGGCAGAAAATGTATTTGATAAAATAATGACTGAAAACTTTCCTAACCTGGGAATAGAAACAGACATTCAGATTAAGGAAACACAGAGAGTTCTAAAAATGATAAATCCAAAGTGATCCCAACTGAAAAGGGAACCCTTCTATACTGGTGGTGGGAATGTAATTTGGTTCAGCCACTGTGGAAAACAGAATGGAGATTCCTCAAAAAACTAAAAATAGACTTACCATATCATATGATCTAGTAATTCCATTCCTGGGCATATATCTGGAGGAAATTCTAATTCAAAAAGATACAAGTACCCGAGTGTTTATAGCAGCACTATTTACAATAGTCAAGACATGGAAGCAACCTAAGTGTCCATCAACAGATCAATGATTAAGGAAGATGTGGTATATATACACAATGGAATATTAGCCATAAAAAAAGAATGAAATCTTGCTATTTGTGACCACATACAAGGACCTACAGAGTATTATGCTAAGTAAAGTAAGCCAGACAGAAAACACAAATACTGTATGATTTCACTTATATATGGAATCTAAAAAAACAAAACAAATGAGCAAACATAGCAAAACAGAAACAGACTCACAGATGCAAGAAACAAACAAGTGGTTGCCAGAGAAGAAGGAGGTGGAGGGACGGGAAAACTATGTGAAGCATATTAAAAGGCATACACTACCAGTTATAAAATAAAGAGGTCACAGCAATATAATGTACAATAGAGGGAATATAGCTAATAATATTTTAATAACTTTGTATGGTGCATAATTTATAAAGATTATTTGAATCACTATGTTGTACACCTGAAACTGATATAACACTGTAAATTGACTATACTTCAATTTTTAAATTAAACTTTCATTAAAAAATGCTAATACAACAACTGATGACACAACATTTTTATCTTATTTTAGTTTTATGACATCTATATCGATCACGTGGCTTCAAAGAAAATTAATTTACGGGAAATTGGTGATCCCACAGTCAATTTCTTCACATTTTGCAATGTCTTCACATTTTGTACCCAAATGAACCTGTTTAAACCTTCGATCAATTCAGCTGCCTCAAGGAGACTTGGCTAGTGGAAGAGCAGGGCTGTTATTAAATTTCCGTATATTTTATATCAATGCCGGTTAATATTGTTGAAAAAGAGAGTCTGTCCAAAGAATGTGTCTATTTCCATTCTGAAACATTAATTATTAACTAATAAAATCAATGCTTCCATGCTCAGTTTTAAACATTATAACCAATAATATGCACTGCTCTTTTTACATTGGACATCTCCTCCACGGAGTGAGTAATCAGTACTGTTTTGAACTCTGTGGAATTATGCTTAGCCAAATTTATGGAAAAACATGGTAAATGGCATGACTTACTTCTGATTTTTTATCATGTTGTTTGCTTGTCTTGATCTCATAAGGACAATGTGGACTTTCAGTCACAACTTGAGTGAGTCCTTTTATTGTGTTTTCTACTTAGTCAAAATAGTATATTCCTGAACTACTTATTTTGAAAACCATATTTCAGGGCAAACAACACTAAACACACTGCTAAGAAGTAAATCAAAAAAGATGACTTTGGTCTTGTCATGAGACCATCTAATTAGGCTTCTTTCTTAAAACCATACTCTCAGAAAGGGTATTTATACCCACTGCAGAGAATGAGTCAACTGACGATTCTTAATACCTGGCTATGGTTTACACTGTACAAGGTATAGGGAGACAACACAGAAAAGAATGGCTCTGGGATTCTTAATGCTAAGAAATGGAGGAGGGTAGCTTTGTTTGTACCTCCATCTCAAATCTCCATAGGAGCATAGTTTCATAAGGTTCCTGCTTTTATTTGCCCTGAGTCATTTGCAAACTGCTTTAGAAGGATAGGGATTGGACCACCAGATCCAAAAAGATGACACATAGGTCAACTTCATTTGAAGAGAGATTTCCTATGGACTTGCCATGAATTAATGTATGAAAAGGTCCAATCATGTATTTGGAAACTTCTAAAATAACATAAATTATATGCTCCAACCATCAGGGCTTCTGCTGCTTTCAAATTACACATTAAATAATGTAACTGTATATGAACTAAATCAACTGTGTATTAACTAAACCCTGTCCTAAGCAGAAGAGTCAAGTTTGAACTATCACTCCTCCATCCCATCATCTCTCTTCTTAACAAACTATGTGCCCATCCCTTCTGAATACAACAAATACCATAAACTTATTTAACACCAATAATACTCAAGTCTGGGATGGGTGCAACAAACAACACAAAGATACACACAAGATAGACTTTGCTCTCAAGAAACCGTCAGATATACCTTCTCCCATTTGGCCCACACATTACATTGCCATTATCTTAGATTCTTAATGCAGCTCCCTATGAAGGAATCACGGCAGTACCTTGTCCAGGGGCCAGACAGAGGTGTAGGTGCAGGACACTTCTAGACATGCCTCTCTTCATAATACCACTGTTGCTCCAATGTGTGTCCACTTCCCTTGGGGCATACATGGCAATAGCCTCCCTGAGTCTCCACCTTCCCTCTAAGACCATGGAAGAGACATCATTCCACTGATACAAAGCTAGTCCCTAAATCTGTTCTCCAGGTTCCATTCACTTCTGCCTGCCCTGAGACTGCCATAACAATCAGCTCTTCACTCTTTCATGTGTATTCTAGGCTGGCTTTTTTGCATGAGCATTTAAACATATTCACAGTATTAAACAACAGCAAAATTCTCCCTTGACCATACATATAACATCTAGTGGCTATCTAAGACTTCCCTGTCTACTGATACACCCTTAGAGCAGCAATAACACCTCCACGCAGTCTAACTCCAAGGGAGCACCTGGCTGTCCAAAAACTGTGTGTAACAAGAGAGCGTATTTACCAGACTGTGGAAACATGTCTGCTCTCCTTCCCCAGTATCAAGCACAGTGCCTCACACATAGAAGATGTTTGATAAGTCTGCTGAAATGAATTCACACAATTGAAGCTATGATGCAAAGAATGGGTAATCCATGAGAATAATGGACTTGATGCTTTCCCTGACTCACTGAGTCTCATATCCTTACAGTAACTAGTCGTATGTCATAGACTTAGTACAGAATAGAAGTTCACAGTAGGTATTAACTCATATTGTTCATTGATTAGAGCCATATATTTATTTTTATAAGATGGCAACTTAGTTTTTTTTAAAATATAAACGATGTTTTAAATATAAGCAGTTGTTTTAAATGTTAAAAATCTATGTTGGTGCTTAGAAAATATAAAGCACATTTGCAAAAATTCTCTGATTTGTAACTGGCCATTATGCATGCTTTAATGTTTTAACGTCTAAGACTGTATAATTCAGATTAACCATATGCAGAACAAAGGCATCTTCAATTAACTTGGCTCAGCAGAACATCACGAAATACAATCAGTATCTCTCAGAAAATATGTTGTTTCAGATCTGGAAGTCAAGACATTATGCTGAATATGAACCAGGGAACATAATTACTGAATCTAGTTCCCAGTGGTAGATGGAGTGCACTGAACAAAAAAAGAGATTAATTCCATAAGCTTAGCCCTGATGTTGCCCCAAAATGCTTTGCTTTGAAGAAGATAAAATCTCACTAGGCTGCAAAGAAACTCACATCTGTCATCAGTTTGCTTGCTAAAATCCTACTGAAAACACATAGAATGTTATGGTAGATTAGAAATAGTGAGTGATACAATATAGTTACCAATTTCTTAATCCATATTTAACACTGATAAAGGTATTATCTAAAGATATAAAATATTGCATTTATAATTGGTGGGGAGAAAGAAGAGAGAAGGAAGGAAAGAAGGGAAAGACAAGGGAGTGGATGGAGGGAACCTGATAGGCAACATGAGGGTGGTTAGGAATCACAGCCATATTCAGAACGCCACTAGTGTAAGAGTTGCTGCCGTGTTCCTCCCTCACCAGGAGGAAGTCTCTGAGTATATCTGACATAGAAGCATCCTCAGTGGCGACACTCATGAATTAAAGATTAAATTTAATTATAATTGACTGTGTAAAAAAGTGACTGGAGACACACAAAAAATGATAATAATTCTTAAAAGTTAATATATTTGAGCACTTACTAAATACCTGATACAGAAAAAAGAACTTAATAGCTTATGTAATTCACAATATAACCCTATGGCATAAATATTACCTCTATTTCTCAGTGAAAAACCTAAGCTTATATGACTTAAATAAAATCTACCCCAAAGAGCCAGTTAGTTGGAATTCAGACTCCTGGAATTCTGTGCATTTTGTCTTCAAATTTCCAGACTGAAGGTCTTTAATCACTTAAGATCTGGAAACAAGGACAACAGATTCACACGATATCATGTTATATTATCAAGATCTCTGTGGTATGCAGTACATTTTATAAAGGGATATATTTATTCTGACATGAAATTAGTGAATCATTGATCCATTTACTGGCAAGGTTAATGACAGAGAGGGGAATAGCCTAAATATCTCTGTTCTGTGCTCATCTCTACAATTCAGTATAGAAGATTTAAATTAAAAGTTCTTTTTTGTAGTGAATAACATTTATGAATGAGACAAAAACTATTATAGGTTTGCGCTTGCCATAATTCTTGGTCCATGTATCTTTAACTCATATCCAGAATAGGTCTTCTTCACAGCAGTCACCTAGGTGACGTAATGCAGGTCTGTGGGAGGGCAGGTAATAGATTATAGCCAGGGCTTGAAGAATGACACATAAACCCAAGTCTGTCCTAAGTCTTCAGCAGCCATAAGCAATAATGTCCAACTCAGATGGTGTTGTAGATGTGAACTTTTGCCCACAGACAAAAGGTTGAGACTCAGAGTTCTGTAGTTATAGCAATAGCATAGAAAATTCTATGCATTTAATTCTGAGTTTCTGAAAGATGTCAATGAGGGAAATCATCTCATGCCTATTGACACTCCCAAATATCACTCAGTGCCATCAACACAACATAATCCTTTGGAAGTCTCCCAAGTTCTTCTAAAGCTATTTATATGGGAATTTGACCAATGTAATTATCCTAGATAGAGGAAGAAAAACCTATATTTTAAATTCTGTCAGTTTTATAAAGATCTAACAATATAGAAACTAGCAGACAATCTATAATTGGGTTAATTATTTGTGGGAAAATAATTGGGTTAATGAGATACTTCTTTATGAGAAAGGTTGGTTGGTGCTGCTAAATGGAAGAAAATCAAGGACCTTAAAGATGACAGAAGTTAAAACAGGAAAAAAATTAATTCTTATATTTTGGAAACTGCAGACTCAGTGCCCACAGGAAATGACATCTGGAATGCAAAAATAACTTCCTATATTATAATCGACTGAACAGCAGTTTGCATCTGTCATGTCAATGAGCATGGCAGCCTGCTCAGAGTGGTATAAAGCAAGTAGTATTTTTGTTAATCCCTTTGCAACCCAGTCAAAATATGTGAAACTGAGAGCTCTGAATAAAACATCCAACTTTCTACAAGTGTGAACTAATGTTGGCTATATTTTTAAAAAGTTTCCCCATAAAAATTATTACTGTTGAAGTAGAAAAATAATTTAATATTATTCAAAATTGCATAGTCCTGACAAAACAACTATATTTCCTTCCAACTCTTACCCATATTCATAAGTAATTCTAAATAATTATAATTTAGCAGTACTATAATTTCACATTATCCTTAATACTATGTTTTGTTTCAGTACTGAATTATTTAAGAGTAACTGCTATGGGGGAAATCAATCAAGATGATGGAATAAGAGGATGTAGAACTTACGTGTCAAAAATACATCTACATGTGAAACAGTTCTCACAGAAAACTAACTGGAAATTGGCAGAGACTCCTGTACATTCAAGGCTGAGATCCACACATTATTGAGTAGGAAGGGAAGAAAAGCAATCAGGTTGGGACCTGTGCCCCAGCAATCAGGTTGGGACCTGTGCCCCTGAAAGGGGACTCAGAGGAAAAGGAGACTACACAGGTGGAGACCCTCCAGGGGAGAGAGTAGTGAGAGCCATAGGTTGGTACCCCAGTCCTGGGGTCCTACACAGGGGAGATGAACTGGTCTGGCTGGTTGGAGGTCTGCTGGGAATAACAGGAGGGCTATGGAAGCCTGGACTTTGCTCATGAGGAGAACATGTATGCTGGCTTGCCCCTGAGGCAGGGCAGAAAGGGCCAAGAGAGGACCTCTCTAGCAGCTGCCAGGCTTCCCATGCCTCAGCATGCACCTAAGCTTGAGCCAAGCAGATGTTCCAGACCTGCTCACTCCATATCAGAGCATGACACTGGATCAAGGGAGGCCACGACTAGGGAGAAAACTCAGCCACAGGATGCAGAGGCAACCCAGTCCCAGGGTGGAGCCTGAGCGGGTCAGTAGCAGCTATTGTTGGTGCTCACCCAAGCAGCACATCAAAAGCAGCAAAGAAAGCTAATGGCAGATGCTCCACCACACCTCATGCCCAGTATATGCCAAGAGACAACATGGGCACTGCCTGCCCTAGGGCACTGCCTCCCCACAAAAGAGTAGGGAGGTGGATACTGGGGACCATGATCGGCTGTGAGGACAAAGGGCACTTCCACCCAAGGCTGTGTCGGAGCAGAGCAAGGGAAACAACTGTGGGTAGTTACAAAGGCAGTGCATCAGAGACAACTCAGACCTCTGTGATCAATATGAGCCAAGAGCCCAACACAGGACCCCCTTGCTTCAGCACTCCCCCACCTCTGGGGAAAGGGTCTCAATACTGGGAGAGGGGGAAAATATATACTTCAAGGGAAAATAGCCAGGTTGGCCTGACCCACAGGGCTTCTGCCTCTGATAAGGCATTGACAGCCACAAGCAGAGAGAAAGTCCCACATCACACCATAGCTCTAGCCTCTCCATCTCCAGCCCCACCCACTACCACAGTGACAGCAGCCAGCACATCCTGAGGAAAGATGTGAATTGTATCCATGTCAAATCCAACTCTCCCATAAAAGGCATTGGGCACACGCAGTCTCTACAGGGATGCTCCCACATAAGAACAACCCCTTTGAGACAGCAACAGGTAACCGTTTCACCTAATTTTCTAGAGGAAGAGAAAGTTAAGCAAAATGAAAAGGTAGAGGAACTGCTCTCAGTTGAAAAACTGAGAAAGAAACCCCCTGAAAAAATAAATTATAAAACAGAAACAAACAATTTACCAGAAAAAGAATTTGAAACATTGGTAATAAAAACATTAATTGAATTAGGGAAAACAATAGATAAACAAAGTGAAAATTTTAACAATGAAATAGAAAATAAAACAGACCCAACCAGAAGTGAAGAATTCATTAGCTGAAGTAAAAAACATACCAGAAGGAATGAGTAGCAAACTAAGTGACACAGAAGAATACATAAGTGATCTGGAAGAGAGAATAAAGGAAATCACGAAACCAGAACAGCAATTTAAAAAACTAAAAGCAATTTAAGAGATCTATCAATTCATAAAAAGCATACCAACATTTGCATTACGGTTCCCAAAAGGCAGAGAGAGAAGAGTATTGAAAATGTACATGAGGAAATTATGGCTGGAAACTTCCCAAACCTGAAGAAGGAAACAGATATCCAGGTGTAGTAAGCACAGAGGGTCCTAAGCAAGATAAAGCCAAACAGACCCACACCATACGATAAAGAAACAGCAAAAGTTAAAGAGAGAATTCTAAAGGCAGCAAGAAAAAAAACAAGAGTCACATAGAAGGAAATCTCCATAAGGCTATCAGCTAATTTTTCTGCCGAAATTGTGAAGGCCAGAAAGGAGAAGCATGATGTATTATTCAAAGTGCTGAAAGGGAAACCACTTCACTCTCACTGCAACCTAAGACACTCTTCCCAGCAAGATTATCACCTACACATGGAGAGATTAAGAACTTCTCAGAAGCAAAAACTAAAAGAATTCATCAATACTAAACCTACCATAAAAGAAATGTTACAGGGTTTTACCAGAGTGGAAAAGAATTGAGAATCTATAGAAAAGGGAAAAGCCCAGTAGGAAAGGCACTGAGGCATTAAGGACTGAGAATCAACAATTTAAATAAGCCAATATGAAGATTAAAAGACAAAAAATGTAAAAGCAAATATAACTACAATAAACAGTTAAAAGATAAACAAGAAGATGTAAAATATGACGTCAAAAACATAAAATATGGAGGGGAGTAAAATTGTAGATCTTTTAGAATGTGTTTCAACTTAAACATGCTTGACCATAAAGCAAGTCACAACAAATTCAAGAGGATAGAAATTACATATAGCATTTTTCTGACCACAACCATATGAAACTAGAAATCAATTACAGAAAGAAAAATGTGAAAAGTACAAACACATGGTGACTAAACAACATGCCACTAAAAAAAACCAATGAGTCAATGAAGAAATCAGAGCAGAAATCAGAAAAATACCTCGAGACAAATGAAAATGGAAACACAACTCACCAAAATCTATGTGATGCAGCAAAAGCAGTTCTAAGAGGGAAGTTTACAGCAATAGAGGCCTTCCTTAAGGAACAAAAAAAATCTCAAATAAACAACTTAACCTACCGTCTAAGAAATTAGGAAAAGAAGAACAAAGCCCAAATACAGCAGAAGCATATGTGATATATTCGTACACAGACACACGCAACAGTATAAGTGAGCATGAGAAATACTAAACTTAATTTTATTTTTAAGAAGTTTGAATACTTAGGGTGCATTCAGATGTAAATCAAAACCTGTGACTTGGAAAAAGTTTGGTCTTTGGTCACATACAGAGAGATTTGGGTGTTATCAACATACAAATGGGACTCAAAGCCGCAGATTCATATGAGCTCACCTTGAGAAAAGATGTAAAGAGAGAGAATATGAGAAACTGGTCAGAAGCTAAAAACAGAACCTTTAGGCAGACTCTGTTTAGTGGCATTTAATTAATTATGACAAGTATTATTTCTGAGTATAAAAGAATAATACATGATCCCAGAAACTCTTCATCTTCTTAGAGAAAATAACTTTGCTATGTACACCTGTGGTGGTGCACAGTATAGGGTCGTTAAAATTATTTACTCTCACTCTTTAGGTGTTTGCCAAATTGTTCCCTAATATGTCCATTGCACTAACACAAATTCATGTTTTCAAAACAAACATTAAAACAGAACTGCCTGTACTTAATGAGGAGCATTATTGCACCAACAAGAGAAGTGGTGTGTCTGAGTAATTTCACATAGGAGTTAATATCTATAAATGTCAGGTACCTATGGAGGACATTGGCCCTGGACTCACAAAGTGAGGAGGCTCGTTTGCCAAGAGGGCAGGGCCCAGGAGCCAGTCTGCTGCACAAAAGGGCTAGCAATGCAAGGACTGCTCCTCAGAACCAAAAGGAGGTGCAGACAATGAGTGGCCTGTAAGCACCAGACCCATGTGCTACTAAAGAGGGCTGCTCTTTCCAGTCACTCTTCTGCTGAGGACACGTGGAGAGGGAGGAGTCTTCACTCTCACTGGCAGTCTTGTGCCAGGTAGGCAGCTGGGTCTCGGAGATCTGGCTGGGCCCATGACATTGACCAGCCGCCCAGAGAGCATCATGGCTCTGACTAGGCATTACGGTCTGCACGCCTGTCAGCTGGAAGCTCTACTCCTACACCTCCCCACAGCATAAAACTAGCTGGGTTGTCTAGTTATTATTTCTACCCACTTTTGAAGGATGAGGAATAAGATGCATTTAAAAGGCCCAGGGAAGGCAGGAAAGTGCTCAAGAAATGTTAATTTGAAAGGAAGTATTTCCAACTCATAGAATCATCTCAGTGTCAAAGTGTCACTTGATGTTCAGTCACCATGGAAGAGAAGGAACAGGCATTAGACACATGAGGAGATTGTCCATATTTTTCTTAGATAAATACAGTAAATGGCAGGGGAGAAAACTGATTTCCAGTCCCATGTGACATTTCTGATTTTCTCTCTGAAGCTACTTTATCAGCATCAGAATTTTACCACAAAATAAAATTTGATTAAGGAAAAATCCTGAAACATTCCAAAGATATTAAATAATGTGCCCACAACAAAGTAATAGTATTGTCATCTTTCATTGTAAAAACTAAAAGATAAAACTAAAACATTGTCATTTAACATCCCAAAGCAAATGGTCAGATTCTCCAATTCCCATAGTGATGCAATATGTTTATCAAAATTTTGAACAATGCACTGAGCCTTAAAATCAGATTATTGGGCCTGACTGGCCCCATGATCTTTTTAAAAACATTCTAATGCATGTAATATTTCAATAATGTGATATAGCCAATTTGATATATGGGTTTTTTTTCATACTATTTGTGATTGTTTTAATATAATGCTTACCCCACAACCTCAACTTTCCAAGTACTCAGGACTTTCTGAGATTATTTCCTACAACATTTAAGCCCTCAGAGATGTCCAGAAATCTTACTACATTTTCCTAGTTCATTCATTCTCCTACTCACAATTATTTCACACTCTCTTCAAGCTTTCAACAGTTTCTTCACTATCCTCATGTTCAGTTGATAATTTGATTACTATTTCATTGAAAAAAATAGAAAAATAGAAAATAATCTCCCTCTGCTTCCTCCATCACATTTACTAAGCCCTCCATTTATGTATCAAATCCCTCTCCTTTTCACCTGCTCAGTTATTACCCTCTGTCTTGCAGCACTAATTTTTCCTTCTCTGGATTAGTCCACCTTCTCTGGATTATTCCACCTTCTCTAGATTATTCCCATCAACATAAAACTCCACTAGAATATACCTCATTTATGTCTCACCTACCACCTGTCTCAATTCTCTGCCTTCTTTAGAGCAAGACTTCTCAGAAGAGTTGTCCAAGCTCGTGATCTTCACTTCTGGTCCTTCCACTTGTTATTGAATCCATTCCAACCGTGCTTTTATCCTCAGCACTCCACTGAAACAGCTCTTGTCAAGGTCATACAAGACCTCCTCAACGCTAAATTCATTAGTCAATCCCCAGTTGTTACTCAGGTAATAAGCAACATTCAGCAATTAATCACTCCTTCCTTTTTAAATCACTGTCGTCTTCATTTGACCTCCCAAACTTCCCTCACTCTAAGTTGTCTTCCTGCCTTGCTAGCTGCTCCTTCTCAATATCCATTCCTGTATCCTTCTCAGGTCCCCAGCTTCAGTACTTTGGATTGGCTTCTCTTATTTATCTACAGCAACTCCTTAACCTTAAAATAATCAAAACTCAAAATTATATTTGTAAACTAGACCTGAACTCCAGACTCACGTAACCAATTGTCTTTCCAACTTTTCCACTAATATGTCTGAATACATATGCCAAATTTAACATGGAAATCCTAATCTCCCCCTTTCAATCTCAGTAAACAGAAACTCTGTACAGTTTCTCAGATCCAAATTCATACAGAAATCTCTGGCTTCTTTCTGGCAACTGACATCAATCTATCAGCCAATATTGTCAGCTCTACCATCAAAATATATATAGATCTTGTATGTTTTACTAAAAACACAACTATCACCCTAGTCCAAGCCATTATTATCTCCCAACTGGAATAAAGCATTTTTATTCTATATAGAGGCTATTAGTACTTTGTCCAGATCTCTGGGCAGGTGCACTCATATCCCAAATATCATGAGTACTGATTGCTAAACAGCTCATAGCTGCATCCACAGAGAATCGTATTTGGAAGACACAATAATCTACTGATACAGGGATACAAAATCTGACCCCTTATCTAGAGGTGGAAAAATTTTGTGGTACCATTCATATTCCAGAGATTCCCTCTCCAGATGAGACCCCCTTCTGGTTTGGATTAGGCTAAGGCTGAGTTCACATGAAACTACATTTTTGCTTAGCTTTTCACCATAACTTATCTGGCTGCCCTCACTTCTTAATAGATTTATCCTAAGAGCACTACCATAATAAATCACTTCCACAATAATCTCCATCTCAGGCTCTGCCTCCAGGAACCTAAACTAAGATATTTTCTAATAGGTCTTCTTTGCATTTTCACTGCTATTTTCTATTCTCAAAACAATGTACAGTGTGATGCCAATAAATCTTATAGGGAGATTGTGTCCTTCCTCTGGACAATACCTTCTAATGGTATTCCATCTGTCTCATAGTAAAAGTTAAATCCCCTACAGTGACTATTCAGTCCTATCTGATCTCTCTGACCTAATCTTTCATAACTATTTTCTTATCATTCTCTACCCTAGCCTAAACTGCCTTCTTGGGGCTCCACACACATAATTAGATAGATACAGGTAGAGATGCATCTGTATTTATGTCTATATCTACATCCATCTGGTCTCTTACCTACTTTTGAGAATTGAAGCCTTGTGAGAGCAGAAACTATCTTCTCACACCGATATATATTCCAGTATTTAGAAGAATTTTCCTTACATGGTGGGAATCAAAACATATTTGTTGAATTAATGAATTATCTAGTTTATCCCTTTCAGTGCGCCCCTTATCTTGGCTTTCCTGTCAATGTCCAAATGTAAAACAGTATTTTATTTATGGTAAAGTGTCAAAGATAAGTGCTCAGAATTGAATGTCAAAAACCAGCCTCCTAAATAAGAAAATAAGGGCTTTCCCCTGTCCCCCCAATTTTGAGTTAGAAGTCTCCTTTAATATAGCAAAGATCCTAGCCTGAGAGAAGCAATAGTTGAGAAAGAGAGATAATTGGAGGCATGGTGCTTTTGAGTTAAGGGGGCCTTTAATTGTCATTTTTCCTTCATCAATTTCAGAAGATTAAGGTGTCCAAGTTAATAAAGCATCAAGCACAGCTTAAACTGTAACACATATTCAACATTTGACTCAAATAGTGATTTGCATCTGTAAGATCATGTAGACACCCTGGGGTTTGCTATAAAAAGTTTATAACTTACTATCCCAAATTCAGCTTACTTCGAAAAATAAAAACCAAATTTAAGCCTGAGGTCAGTAATACAAGTTATAGATGCCAAAACAATACCCTAAATACCAAACAGAAAAGATTTTGCTTCTATTAATACTTGTCTTATTTTTAACAGTAAGCACTAAAAACTACATAGAATTTTTATTACACAAATATTTAATCTGAGTATTCACTACTTCTACCAAAACCTTGTTCCTTTAGAAATAGATGGTTAAAGAAATGAAATAGGAACAAATTAACTTGATATCTTCAAGACAGTCTCAATGTATCAGTAAAAACTCTGCTTCTAAACGGCAACCTTATGTGTCTGAAACAAAATGGCATTCTTGCATTCTTGATTAAGAATCAAACCAGGCTGGCCAATAAGGCCATTTTGTGAGGGATGTAATCAAATGAATACATTTAAATGCTAGCCATAAACATCGAATTCAATTTAGTATTTATTTATAGTAGACTCACTCTATACTAGATGATAGAGTGGGGTGGGAATTCAAAAAGGAGGAGCTGTTTAAAAAAATACATGTTTATTGGCTACAGACATTGTTCTAGGCACTGCTGATACGATGATGAGTAAATAGATACTTTTCAGTAAACGAAAGAGATATTAACCATTTAATCACATACATATGAGTAAAATATCTAAGCACAGTGAAAGAGGTATATAGGGTGCTATGATGGCATAAAGCATGGAGTCCTGACCTAGTCTAGCAGTTCAGAGAAGCCTTCCACAGTGAAGTGAATTTTCTAAGGTGAACAGGATGAGGAAGGGCTCATTAATTAAAGGGGAAAGAGAGGTGGGAGCAAGTGTTCCTGGGAGAGAGGCACAGAGTGAAAAATCAATGTAGATGTTGTTCAGAGAGTAAGGCACAGAATGCATCAGGACAAGGCAGAAGAAAGTCTAGATACAGGGTATGATTCTGATTGCAGAGGACCTGGAACTATACCAAGGATATGGTAACAGTCTTAAGAACAATGGGAAACCATTAATAGGTTCTAAGACAAGGGTGTGTGATGAATGATAAGGCTAGATTTGTGTTTTGAAACAATGACTATGACTGCAATGTGGACAACAGATTAGATGAGGGACAAGAGTGTAATACCAGGAAGTGGATGAGGCACTATAGACAGTGGTTCAGAAAAGAGATAACATCAGCTTAGCTGGGTTGACAGTGGTAAAGATAAAGAGAGAAGGATGGATTTGACCTAAAAAAAAAGTGTGTTTTAAACCATATTAACATAATACATGCCTGTTTCTCTTGGACAGTACTATTCAGTAGACTTCTCCATTGATCTATACCAGGTCATCTTTATTGACTCAGGGTTACAGTTTTGGGTAAGTTATTCCAATCTCAGGGGTATAATGTGTGTTATTCTAGATCTTTTTCAACTGCCAGATAATAAGTGGGGCCTTTCCCAGTCTTGCTAGTCAGATGTAGTCACTCAGTCCCTCTGTGTTCTCATAGCATGTCTTCCTTGGTGTCATTTATAAAACTATCTCCTCTTTTCCTTTTTTCATCTCTGGGTTCTCCTTCTTTCTCTCCCTTTCAACTTCTACTTGGCTAAGTGTTGGGAGTTCCTCGAGCATGATTCTAGAGCCCTTGTTTTCTTTCTTACCCCGTACTTCCCATGCCTCTGATTTCAGTAATCACTTATATACTTAATACTCACTAACTTACGTATGTATGTATATTTGCTCTCTCGGGGTTCAAACCTGTATGTGCTACTGCTTTGTCAATATCTCCCATTGAGATTTCCTACTTCATATCCAACTTACCCAAAATTGAAGCCACGGTGACCTCTCACGGCCTGCTCACTAGGCTATATTTTCCTCCTAGGGACCTTATAACTATAAATATCAACCTTCATCCAATTATTTATCTTTACCTCCTCTCTTCATTGCTATAAGCATTCTATCACAAAGACTTGTCAATTTTACCTTCCAGTTAATGGTCGAATCCATCCTTCTCTCTTTAGCTTTACCACTGTCAACCTATCTAAGCTGATATTATCTCTTTTGACAGTTAATTTGCTACTAAGCATTTTCTTAAATCTGAATGTGTCAAATAATTTAAAGTTGTCTTTTTCTGGAAAACAGTATACTTTTTCGAAGTAAATTACGGTTAAGCTACACTCTTACTAGATGAGGAAAACAAAATTTCATTTTATTCCTTTGACTGATGGTTACTTAAAAAGCAAGCTCTAATTTTGTCATCAATATTTGTGCTACAGTGATTTGAATAGTAATTAAACAAAAATGTATTTATCTCAAATTGAAAAGAAAATGGCAGATTTTTAAATTACATACTCTTTGCTTAGAAATGTACAAAAATTCACTTAAAATACATATTTATATATAACAGTATGCAAATGCTCATATGACAGCTTGGCAAAGATACTGGAGAATCTCTGGATACTGCATATGCTTAATCAGAACTTCTGTTTTAAGTCTCTGGATGGGGGAAGAAAGGGCCAATAATGACACAGTGATGGAACCTGAAAAGTTCTAGAAATTGAAAACAGACAGGAAAAAAAAAATGTTGAATGCGTGAGAGAAAGCATCATTAACATGATTGAGATTTTCCCTGGTTCTCAGTACTTTTCAGGCTTTAATTTACATACCAAGTCAGTCATCTGACTATTGTACTCTGCTTTGGACTTCTCTTTCACCTAGGACCAGTTACATAATTTACAGGGCCCATCTAAATGTGGGGTCCATTGTGAATGCACAGGTTGAATGAAACCAGATCCACCCTCAAGTCTCCCCCCTCCAAAAAATGCAAAATAACAGACATGAGGTCAAGCTTTTCTAAGGGTTACGAATGGAAAGACTTGGTATCAGCCATTAGAGTTTTTGTATTAACTGTAGCCATTTAGCAATCTTGTCCCAAACAGACTCTTATATTCATATATAAAATCTTTGGTCTCTTAACTTTCCTTTTACTGTGTCATACAGATAATTATAACGTAACTAGAAATAAGGTCTCTAAAACAAAACAATGCAATACCCTTCTTTGTCCTAAACCTAGAGTGCACATAACAGGATGGTGTGTACTGCTGACTGAAATGCGTTCCTACTTGAGAGATTACCAAATACTGGCAGGCATATAGGAGAACAGTACTGGTGAGAACAAAGTTACTGAAAATTCCAAGGCAAGTTCTACTGAGAGTGGAGATTAACCCTGGTACAATGTGAAGAGGGATAATATAAATGTGAGAATACCAGAAGATGAGGCTCACTGGAGGCCATCTGGGAGGCTGGCTACAACAGGATGTTTCTATAGATGCCAAATTTCTATAATGTTGATAATGCGGGAGACTATGCATGAGTGGGGACAGTGGGTATATGGGTATATGGGAAATCTCTGTACCTTCTCAATTTTGATGTGAACCCAAAAATGCTCTAAAATAAAGTCTATTTTTTAAATGTCTTTAAATTATTTATTTACTTATATGTCATCCTATTCCAGAAAGAATTTACATGTTGGATTTTGAACTAAGGTACATATTTTCTTCCCTCATTATAAACAAGTGGTAAATTTAGTTATAATTATGATAGTATATAGAGAGAAACCTAAAGATATCACCTAAAAAAACTACTAGAACTAATAAATGAATGAAGTAAATTTGCAGGATACAAAATTAGTGCTCAAAAGTCTGTTGTGTTTCTATGCACTAAAAACAAACCATCAGAAGAAGAAATTAAGGAAACAATCTCATTTATAATCACATCAAATAGAATAAAATACCTAGGAATAAATCTAACTGAGAAAGTAAAATACATGTACTCGGAAAACCATAAGACATTGATGAAAGAAATTAAAGATGACATTAAGAAATGGAAAGATATACCATGCTTATGGATTGGAAACTTTATATTGTTAAAACGATGATACTACCCAAAGCAATCTACACATTCAATGCAATTCCTATCAAAATACCAATGACATTTTTCACAAAACTAGACAAATAATTCTAAAATTTGCATGGAAACACAAAGATCTCAAATAGATCTTGAAAAAGAAAAATAAATCTGGAAGTATCACATTCCCTTATTTCAAACTATACCACAAAGCTAGAGTAATCAAAATAGTATAAAAATAGAGTTACCATATGATCCAGCAATGATAATCCTGAGCACATATCTGGAAAAGAAAAAAGCTCTAATTCGAAAAGATATATGCACCTCAACATTCATAGCAGAACTATCTGCAATAGCCAAGATATGGAGGCAACCTAAATGTTCATCAGCAGATGAATGGATAAAGATGTGGTATACACATCTACAATGGAATATTACTCAGCCATAAAAAGAATGAAATAATGGAATTTACAGCAACATGGATGGACCTAGAGAGTATCACACTAAGTGAAGTAAGTCAGACAGAGAAAGACAAATACATGATATCATTTATATGTGGAATCTAAAAAAAAACAGTACAAGTGAACTTATTTACAAAACAAAAACAGACTCACAGACAGAAAACAAACTTACGGTTACCAAAGGGGGAGGGGTAGGGGAGGGATAAATTGGGAGTATGGGATTAACAGATGCACAATATCATGTATAAAATAAACAACAAAGTTTTATTGTATAGCACAGGGGAACTATATTCAATATCTTATAATAAACTATAATGGAAAATAATAGAAAGGAATAATATATATGTATGTATAACTGAATAACTTTGCTGTACCCTGAAACTAATACAATGTTTTAAATCGATTATACCTCAATATTAATTTATTAATTAAATGATAGAAACAGTATAATACTGGCACAAAAATAGACATATAAAGCAATGAAATAGAATAGAGAAATCAGAAACAAACCCACATTTATAAAGCCAATTATTCTATGACAAAGGAGGCAAGAATATATAATGGGGAAAAGACAATCTCTTCAATAAATGGTGTTTGGAAAACTGGATAGCTGCATGTTAAAGAATCAAACTGGACTACTTTATCACACCATATACAAAAATAAACTCAAAATGAATTAAGGACATTAATGTAGGACCTGAAACCATAAGACTCCTAGAAGACAGCATAAGCAGTATGCTCTTTGTCATAGTATGACCTATGACAAGGGAAACAAAAGCAAAAATAAACAAATGCAACTACATCAAAATAAGAAGCTTTTGCACAGTAAAGGAAACTATCAACAAGATGAAAAGGCCCCCTACTGAATGAGAGAAGATACTTGAAAATGATATATCTGATATTCCAAAATATATAAAGAACTCAAACAACTCAACAGCATAAAAACGAACAACCTGATTTAAAAATGGGCAAAGGAATTGAACGGACATTTTCCCTGTGAAGACATACAACAGGCACATGAGAAGATGTTGAACATCACTAATCATCAGGCAAATGCAAGTCAAAACCACAGTGAGATATTATCTCACACCTGTCAGAACATTTGTTATCTTTTTGATAACAAATAATAAGTGTTGGCAAGGATATGGAGAAAAGAGAACTTTCATGCACTGTTGGCGGGAACGTAAATTGATATAATCACTGTGGAAAACATTATGGAGGTTTCTTTAAAACTTAAAATCGGAACTACCATATAGTCTAGCAGTTCTACTTCTGGGTAATTTTCTGACGAAAACAAAAACATTAATTCAAAAAGATACATAGCGTCAAGATATGGAAGCAACCTGTGTTGCTTAGGTTAACAGATGAATGAATAAAGAAGCTGTGGTGTATATATATATATACACAATGGAATATTACTCAGTCACAAGAAGGAATGAAATATTGCCATTTGCAAAAATCAGATGGCCCTATAGAGTATTTTGCTTAGTGAAATAAGACAGAGAAAGACAAAAACTTCATGATTTCACTTATATGTGGAATCTAAAAATAAAATAAATGAACAAATGTAACAAAACAGACTCACTGATACAGAGGACAGTCAGTTGCCAGAGAGGAAGGAGTGAAATATGTAAGGGAAAGTAAGAGGTACAAACTTCCAGTTATAATATAATAAATAAGTCATGAGGATGTAATATACAGCATAAGGAACATAGCCAAATATATTATAATAACTCTGCATGGTGACAGATGGTAACTAGACTTATTGCAGTGATCATTTTGTATGTCAAGTGATAAATCAAGTCACTATGTTGTACACCTTAAACTATATAATATTGTGAGCCAATTATATTTCAGTGAAAAAAAGGAAAAAAGAATCATTTTCCTTCTTACAACACTCAGGCAGACACAGATGCACATATAAGTTTAAATTGTTGATCATATTGTTCTTTGAACTAAACACAGTTTCCCACTGAATTGAAGTGTGTGAGTGTGTGTGTGTGTGTGCCCTCAAAATATGCATTTCTGAATGCCTACAAGTGTGAGCCCAACTTCACTAAACCACACTATATGCTCTCTGTAGCCAATATTAAGACCACAATAATTAATATTAGTACAAGTGGTAAGAAAAATATACTAGTAACAAGTGCTATAAGGAGCTGCTTCCAGTTATTACTTATTGCTGCAATGTTGGCATCTACATTCATCCTTTTGTTTTTAATGGATCAAATAAAATTTTGTTCTAGATAGTGAAATTGTACCAGTAAGGGCTTTTATTGCTGAAAGCAGCATTATATTTTAACACAGTAATTCCACCTTTGGAAATTAGCAATCTCTCCATCCTAGTACACCCCTACTCACTCAAGTATTTGCAATGAGATCTTGGAAGCTCTGATGTTTCTAGGATCCATATATTTATCCCTGAAGGTAGACATTTAAAACACTGAAATGATGAAGCTGCTGTTATACACTGATGGAAGTTTCTTCATGATGTTTGGCTCCTTGACTAGGAAATGTAGTTCAGCACTAAGCCAAAAGATTTCTTTAATAGATCAATTCATTCAAGATAATTGAAGCTTAGATTTATTACATGAGGGATTAGTCACAAAATGGCCATGCCATAGCCATCAAGTTTTCCTCAAGATAAATGAAAGAAACAAACCAGTAATTAAGTGCATATTATAATTCTTTTAATGTACATATTCCAAGTTCTTCATAGGTGGCATTATACATTAATCATACATACTAGTTTCAGTGAAAATCCCTTAAACAGCAAAACTATTCTCAAGGGGTATAACGCAGTCACATAAGATTAAACCTATATGAGGACCATCAATGCCTGCAAAATTTCAGTGCCACACTTACTGCTACAAAAATCTATGTAGTGTCACAGAGTAAAAAAGTCCAGAAGAGAATAAATTAATTTAATAACTGTGCACATGAGCATGTGGGTAACAGAGGGAAGAGGAGGGGAAAAATTGGCTACTTATTGGAAACCTATATGGCATTTAGGTTCACCTAGGCCAGCTTTTCTCAAACTGCAAAATCTTGAGGTGTTCCAAGAAAAAAATTTCCAATAACATTGCATCTTCTAAAAGATACTTAATGTATTTAAAGAGATTTCTGTAAGTGTAATTGTCATGCAAGAATTTGCATTGAAGAAATTGAAAGAAACCCAGGAAATTGAATGAATCATAAATGCATGAGGTAGAATCTAAACATCAATGTTTCAGTCGTATCTAACTGCTAGTTTTATTGATACACATTGCCTCTTAAAATTAATTGCTTTTTGTTATGTAACCTACCTTACTTCAGCTATTGTTGTCTTTTAAAAATTTTTCCTGATATACATGAAAATGACAATCTATTTCATTTGTATTATTGTTTTGGTCCTGTACTGAGTTAAAATATGAATTGTTTTTCATCATTCCTAGCAGCAATTACCATAGAACATTTTTTGTCCTTTTTAATCTAAGTGCATACTATATCCCATGAGCTAGTGCTGGTGTTCTACCAATATGTGTTCATTTAAAAAGTATTTCATGGTCAAGTAAGTTTGAAAACATGTATTCTGAACAAATTTTCCAGTAATTTCTATCATTACATAGTATATTCCAGAATGGGGACAGAATCATTGAATCACAGGATTTCCATGCTGGAAGAGACACGGGTATAGTTTCCTCACTTTACTTAAAGTGAGGCCCTGAGAGGTGAGGTGACTGGGCTCAGTTGATTCAGAAAGTGGGATGAAGGATGCCATCTAGTTTCCAATTCTATGCTGTTCTCCCTGATATCATAAAGAAGGAAAAAAGGAAAGAAAGAAGGAAGGAAGAAAAGAAGGAGAGAGAGAGACAGAAAGTAAGAAAGAAAAGAGGAAGGTAGGGAAGGAGGGGAGGAAGCGGAAGAGGGAGGGAGGGGTGCAAGGAAAAGAAAGGAAGAAAGAAAAGGTGTGACCTCCAAGAACAGAAGTGTTGGCCTAGGCGTACCATCACAGAATTGAAAGATCAAGTGAAATGTGTTTGCTCTGCAACCAAAATATTTTTAAAATGGTGAAGCTCCATAAATAAGCAGTTATGTAGAAGAGACACTGAGGACTATGAAACACACCCTAGAGGTCAACTATAGATCCTAATAAAGAATGGAATCACAGGTACCCAACATAGATTAGTGACTCATCTTGAGCAAAAGCAAATTAAGCTTGAATTCTAAGAATGGTTTAAAAATTAGTTAACTCTCAGAGGATTGTTTGGCTGTAACAAACAGAATCTATTCATGTTAGTTTAAGCTGAAAGGAAGAAATTATTAAAAGGTTAGAGGATTAGTTTATAGAACTCAGAGCTAGAGAAGCAGCTAAGCCTCCTGTGGGATTAGAATCCAACTAGAAAACTGTCAAGAATCAAGGTAGCTATACACTGTCTCCTTTTTTCCCCTGGAGCTCACAGTCTCTCATCTATGTGTCCCAGGCACATCAGTTTCACTCTCTTCCCTCTCTAAACACTGACCCTCCCATTTCAAGGCCACTAAAGAGAGTAAAATCAATGTGTCCCAAAGCCAAATTCCTCAGAAAGAACTGTTCCTCCATCTTGGGTGATGGGTGGAGGTAAGGATGTGGTAACAGGACCTCCTGTTCCTTCAACAGCAACTAGGGAAGGACACCCCATGGAACAACATCAAAGGGAGAGTCTCTAAAAGAGAACCAGAGACACAGAAAATAACCACTGGCAAAAGAAACATTTAGCTTTTTAGGGCCAAAGATCCCTTGGGGAGAAGGCAACCACTGAGCGCACGAAAAGTAAGAACGAACAGAAAATGAACTGGGGAAGAGAAAAAGTAGAAATCCATGCTAGCCTTTTAAAGGATCACTGACCTGTGCCAGTCCTAAGGTTGCAGCCACAGCAGGTGTTGGTTTAGGTCTTGAAAGTGAACTCAGGAAGAATGCAGATGGGGTAATAACCAGAGCCTGCTTACTCCCTTTACTCTTTGGACCTGGTCTACCCAATCCTAGCCGCTCTGTTCAGAATTTCTTCTCACCAACTTCCTGTCATGTCTATTTCATGCCTTCCTGTGGCCTGAGACATAGATAATAGCGACAAACGAAGGACCATCTGCAATGATTGCCACAAGGCAGACATGACTTTAGGGAGAATCTAACCCATCCTGGAATGCTAGAGTAACAGGTGCTTTCAAACTGGAGAGAACTTGGTCTGAATCCATTCCTAATGCTTAGAAGCTGTCTGACCTAAATCAGTTCATCTAAGCTGACTCCTGATTTCTCAAGATAATAAAGATTTCCCCAGAAAATTTTGGGGTAATAAATAGGATAATTTTAACTTATGATAATAATAATAATTATTATTACTATTCAGCCATCAAAGTAATAATTGGATTTCTGATCTGTATCTCTTCTTCTAAACTTCGATTATAATCTCTACAGCAAGTCAGGAATACTGCAGCCTTTCATGTCAAACATGTACACAAGTGCTTACACGTACAAAACTTTACCATAAGAATTGTGTAAAAAACAAGAATTTATCAGTCACAGGACCCTGTCCACAAGGAAATTACAAAGATATAATGGACAAGAAAGCAAGTACATAAAAGAAGGAAGGAAGGAAGGAAGGAAAAAGAGAGAAGGAAGGAAAGATCGAAAAAAAAGTCTTTCTACTGTGTATTGGGCTTTTTACATGTATGATCTTATTTACTTCACAAGCCATCTTTTAGGGAGGTATTATTGTTTCCCTGTTACAAATAAGTAAAAAGAGACTCAGAAGGATTAAAGGGCTTTTGAGAAATATTTAAGAAGTGGTCCAGATAAAGTGCTGCAGTCACAGTAGGAAAATATTGCTTTTAGCTGTGAGGTTCAGGGTTTTGTGAAGCAGATGAAATTTGAGCTTTCCACACTGGATAGGATTTGGGCATTGGCAGAAACACCAGCATGAGCAACAGTCCTGATGGCAGGGAAAAACAGCCACGTCTGGGGACGACTGAGCAGCTAGACGCATTCCACATAACCGTGCACAAAGGGAGTGGCCTTGGAAAACAGGTCTGGGGCCAGATGACAGAGAGCTTGAATGCTTGGCTGATGAGTTGTGTTATTTCTGTGGGCAGTGGAGAACGACTGTAGGTGAGTGAAGTCAAGATACCCTCAGATCTTTGGGCTAGAGGCTACATATAAGAAAAATGAGGTGCAGAGCGTATAACAATTACCAAGGCAAAAGATAGTAAGAGTCAGATTTAGGATAGTAATCATGAAAATGGAGAAATGATGAAGGTATACAAGGAAAATGGAAATAGATGCAGCAGATCTTGCATTTGATTACATGGTCAAGAGAGAAAACAGCCAAAGATGGCATAGGTTTTGGAAACAAGGGACTCACAACAGCTGATAGTGAATAAGGAATCAGAGTCTTCTAGCTTCTACTCTCTGGGCTTTCTTCTTAACAGGAGGCTAATTTGGAAGCTGTTTCTATACTAACAAAAATGAAGCATATTGTTTTCATAAACCTTTGTAAAATCTGCTGCATTCTCTGGCATGTTTGCAAACAATGCCACGGTCTCCAGAAGTTTATATGCAACAGATTTCACGTTACTAACAGAAAGACATCACTAAAATAACACTCTAAAACAAATATACGGAGGTCACTTCTTAAGGGACTATTTTAAAAGTAGAAATACATTTGTTGAGAACTTCTAATAATCTGATACTTACTTACACATTAGATGCACATATATTTTTACCCACTACCAGTTTGGGTTTATTATTCATCCTCAGGAACAGTGTGGTCAGCATTAGCTATACACTCTAATCACCCATAGAACTGTAAAGAACGCTGAGTCCTAATCCCAAGGTCCTGGTATAATTGACCCGAGAGCAGCCTGGAAACTGGGATTTTTTTTAAAGCCCACCAGGTAATTCTAATGTGAAGTCTGGGTTGAGAACCATGGAACAATTGAAAAAAAAAAAAAACTGCTTATATTAAGAGGTAATTAAGATGTTTGTCTTGCTATCAAAAAAAGACTATCAGCCACATTTATATAATTTGCACCCATATGATCCCAAATCAGTCTTTTCCTAACATTAAATAAGACATGACATTTACATAAGAAACATTACATAAGAAAAATTACATCAAGAAGGAGGGTTTCGTGGGCTGAGTGGTAAGAATTGGGAGAATAAAAGGATAATCAAGAAAGATGTGAAATAGTCTGTCTTCTGAAGCATTTTGTTTATTCTTCTGACTCAGCAGCCACCCTGGAATATTACGGCAGTGATCACTCTCCTTGCTCCTCCCTGGAGCCTCTGAAAACGTTGGGTCACTGACTGGCTGACCACAGGAGTAGATTCCAAGTTCCTCCCCGCAGTGTCCCAGTAGCAGCCGCCTTCTCCAGGGAGCAAAGGTAAGGCAAGGCCTCTGTACACACTGAAACTCAAAGAAACTAGGGAGAGCGGGCTGTTGGCCCCGCTTCCTCGTATTCGGAGGAATGCTGGAAGGCCTACTGCTTTCCAAATGTCTTCTCTCTCCCCTCACATGCTGACTAAAGTGCCAATTAACTCCATAGGCTTCAGGCACTGCCAACAGAAATCCCGTATTAGATGCGCCTGTTCCTTGGGAAGAGGAAAGCTTTTTCTTTCCTTGCTCACTGTTGCTCAGTGCAAACTGCTACTTTTTCTCCAGTAGGCAGGGCTGTGAGGGACTAGGACGAGGCAGACAGGGACAGCCATGGGGCACAGCAGTGAGATGGCCTCCAGCTGTTCTGAAGTGCTCACCACTATTCCATTAATGAGCTTTTTTCTACCTCAATCCTGGCCTTCATTCATTTTGTTACTTCTCCATGAAGGACCCTCTTCCCCAGTGTTCACACAACTAGAATCCCATCCTTTTCTCAAATTCCAGTTCATTTACTCATATACTCACTCGACCACACCAACTTAAGTTGATCCTCCTTTGCTTTCTCAACTTTGTAACTGCATGTCTTTACGTTCATGATTCTTTCTTATCAGACCTCAGCACCTAAGAGACAGAAGTTTTCCCTTGTCCACATGTATACATCGTGCAGTACCAACTGTATACTCTGCATATAACAGGCATTCAAGAAATCTGATCAGTGAGTTAACTGAATCAATTTCAGTATCATCACAGACTTTATGTACAACTAGCATTCTCCCAATCTTGAGATAACTAACAAGTTTGGGAATGAAAGTAATAAAAGTTTCAAGAGTCTCCCCTGGAATAGACAACTTATAGAGGCATTTAATTACTCCACATAAATAATGGACTCAATCTGAAAGCAAACATGAATATTCTCAACTAGCTTTACCTTATGGGATTACAGTTGTTCTATCACGACTCTTTAATAGTAGCATATGTTCCTTCCTGAAACATTATTTAAATAAGCTTGGTTTATGCAAGTCCCGGTAGTCACTCCTTATAATTGTACTGCTAAAATCACTATAGTTCTTGGTCTAAAGAAGCTAATATATTCTCTATCAGGGTGACAAGAGGTCATCACTTATCTCGGAGCCCTGCACATAGCACACTCAAGGATGACTCCTCCATCTCTAAGGACTGGCAAGCTCTATGTTTATTTATGAGCCCTTGATACAAGCTACCCTTGCTTCCTGATTGCTGGGCGAGCTGCAGGGAAGAGACTTTAATTACCAAAGTCCTCACCACTTCTAATTTACTGAAGGGTCATTTCTACATTGCTTCCACTGCAAGCCATGGAGTTGTAGCTTATCTGCAATTACTTTGCTTTTACTTCAAGAACCTCATTTGAACCAAATCAACTTTGTTCTCATCTGAAAATTTTACATGTAGAGAGGTGTTTGGAGCATGCTAGTTTCCAGACATCCTTCCCCTCAAAGTACTTAACATAGAGGCTTCATAGCTGGTACTGGGTCTAGCTGGTGAAAGAACAAATGCATGAATGAATGGTGTTTACATTTTGCCAACAGAAGTAAGTAAGATCTGAATTTGAGATATTTTGGCATTAGGTTCAGAAAAAAAAAATGCAACATCATGGAATTTGATGCTGAAAAATCTACTAGAAACCTCTCTAAATATCATGTAAATAACATGTTCACTTGCCTTCTATTATCAGGCATCTTTTGCTACGTATGTCCTCCTTTTGAACTAGATTATAAATTATAGGGGTAATTATGTTTATTGCTCAGCACAGAACTTTGCACCTAGCAGTAGATGTTCTGTAAGTATGTGTGGCTGAATGGTCTACTTCCACATCATGCAAAATTTTGCCCTTGGACTCATATTCCCCACCCCTACCCCACCCCCCGACCACTGCCACCACCACCATCCCCCAGGTACAGCCTGCTGGATGGGCTGCAGTGTCCAAGCTCAGAAAGAGGCATTCACACAAACATATCACCAAGGCCAGCCCCTTAGGAAAACTGCAAAGTATGTCCTCACTGACCCTTTTCTTCACCATTTTCCCTTCTCCACCAAGTACTTTGTGATACTCAACTCACTTCAGGAAAGAATCTGATTCATTTATTACTACAAAGTCGTATTATAAACGGTATTATTCCTCCCATGGCTGCTCCATCTTAAAAGAGGTCTAAAGGAAAACATAATGCTCAACCCAAAGAAAGGCTCCTGATAACACGACAAGCTCTGAGACTTCTTTTAGTTATGAGGATGGCCATGCAGCTGGGTTGACCCTCGAAGACGACTGTCTGTATATTTATTTCTCAGCATCAAGTGCTAACTAAGGAATCACCCCAGCTCTGCTGTGTGCCCTGAGATCTGCCTCCGAGAGGAGGGGCATGAAGTTCAGAACCTGTATGTTCAGGTAAAATGGCTCCAATGTCTACTCCCTGATGCCAGCCCAAGCTCATTTGCTGGAAATTAGCTTTTCTCTAGAAGGCCCCACCCACCCTGGCCCCCAGGACTCACCAATCAGTACTTTTTTGGCACTTTCTAGGGTTCTGCCTCACATGGGCTCTGGAACATTCCCACCAGTCCTTTGGCCTTGCTAGCTCTGTGAGAATAACCCCCACTCTCAAACTCAGCTTCCTCTGCTCTGCTGCCAGTGCCCTCTGCTCAGGCTCCTGGGAGGAACTCAACTCCCTTGGTCTAAAGGTCAGTCTCAGCTCCTCTCTGCACTTGCTTGGGGGCCTGAGGTGTGCCTTCTGGAAGCTCTGCAAGCATGCCACCCTCTCCAGCCACCACTGCCACTGATCACAGGTGCTACTTGTCCTGGCCACTGCCACATGGCCGGAACCCACATCAACTCAATCCCTGTTTCAAAGACAAGTCTCAGATCCTCCCAGCACCAACAAAAGGAAAAAGCCTCTTGCTCCGTATACTCTGCCCTTCTTCAAAAGGGCACCTCTTTTCTTGCCTGAGGATTAAGGATTTTGCAGAGTAATTGGGAGTAAAATACTCATTTTCTTTGGGAAAACCCATTCCATCCCTGTGTGGCACTGCCACCACTGCCCAGGCCTCCCCTCACAAAATAGTCCATCGCTGAAATCTTCCCCAAAGCTGGATTTTAAAAATATTTTTCCAAAATCAAAATGCTACAGGATAGTGGCTTTCAAGCATTTTGACTACAAGCCACAGTAAAAAATATATTTTACATCTCATGTAGTACCTACAGACATAAAAAATATACATATGGCTAAAAAAAGCTAAACCAAAAAAGAAATTACTTACCTTATGTGTTACACTCTGAAATTTTAAATTCTATTTCATTTAAAAATAAGGTTGAATCAACTGATTGCACATTTCACTAACGAGTCCCTACGCAGTTTTAAAATACTGTTTTCAAAAATGCCCTTGGCGGCCCAAGAACTGAAACAGTTGGGTTCCTAATAAAGAAGGAACCACAATGGTAACACGAAAAAGATAACAATTGTTGCTGTTGGGAGAATTTATCCATTTTATTAAGCTCCTTTCACTGAAAGCAACAGGGCTTATTTCATTGGGTTTTTTATTATTTCTTTGCTATGTCCAATAATCACAGAATTGAGCTGTTTTCTTCCTCTTTCCACTTCAAGTGGAAAGTTTCTCCTTCACAGATTGCTACCAGCACAAGCACCATTCAAGTGGGCCACCGTTTAAGCAAGCCACTGCTACAGCAAACTAACAGCTGTGAAGTCTACTGGAGGACTATGAGAAGTACCTCCTATGATCACTGGCAAAGCCTGAATTCTCTGTTGAATTGATTATGCTTGGAGGAAATATAAGAAAGATTTCCCCAGGATATATTTGAAAGTGGGTGCCTTTTAAAAGGAAACAAAGAAATCACTTAAAGAAAACTTGTTTATTTCTGTCCTGGGGTCGTTCTTTGCTGTGGGGATCACACCGGTCCCCAAGTGCTTGCTGTGCATGGCCACACTGCACTATTTACCAACAGGAGGAAAGAAGGGATTTGCACATGCTTATTTCCAACCCCAACTCCCCAGCATTAACAGGGAAGCTTGATATTTTACAAACACATCATTTTTCATATACTCCCTTTTCTTTTATAGTGATTAGTCAAGATAATGTGCATTAGGTATCTATTGCTGTGTAACAAATTATCCCCAAATGTAGCTGCTTAAAAGAACAAACATCTATGATCTCACACAGTTTCTGAGGATCATGAATGCTGGAGCTCATCTGGGTGGTTGGGGTTTAGCAACATTCAAGAGCTTACCATCAAGCTGCCAGTCATCTCAGGGCTCAGCCGGGACTAGGGAATCTTTCCACAGTCACTCACTTGGTTGTTGGCAGCCTTCGGTTCCTTACTGACTGTTGGCAGAAGTCCTCCAAACCTTACCACAATGGCTTCCATATAGGCTGTCTGAGCATCTTCATGACTTGGCAGCTCCCTCCCCACGGAGTGAGCAATCAGAGAGAGACAACACTCAAGACAGAAGCCACAGTCTTCCATAACCTAATCTCTGAGGTGGTAACACCATTGCTTCTGCCGTATTCTCTTGGTCACAGAAATCAACCCCAGTACAATGTGAAAGGGATGACTGGGGGCCATCTTGGAGGCTGGCTACAACAGGATGTTTCTTTAGATGCCTAGTTTCTATGATGTATCCAAATCATCTGGATGTTCTAAAAGCTATTTTATTGCCTCCCACCACCAAATATCAATTCCTAATAATTTTTTTGAGGGGAGGATATAGAGGGGAAAGCCTATAGGTCCCTTTAAGTCTCTAATGAGAGCTGTAGATATATTCCCCAGGGGAATGCACAAAGGAACCATTAAAATTTTGCACACCATTTCTTGGAATTCAAGGATTCCTGGAAAACTTTCCAAAGATCTCAGGTTCAGAAACACTGTCCTCAACAGTCACCTGCTTCCTGCAATCATTAAGCACAAGGACATGTCTGCCCATTGGGAACTTACAACAGGATGTACATATAAATAATGACTGATAGACTTGTATAGCCAAACCCTATTGGACATTCCCATTTAGCCAGAATTTCAAAGCACTTTGGATAGAACATAGCCTTATTTTGAGCCCCAAGAAGTCTTAGGGATTCTGATTCTTTCAGGACAGGTTAAAGTTAGATGGAGAAAGGAATTTTGCTACAGAGAGCCTTTAAAAACAAAACGGCAATGTTCCACTATGAGCGGTTGATGGTATCTCAGAGCTCAGTAAAGTTAAACTTAATTCAGTTTTTGCTATAAGCCCATTTCCCCTCTTTTCTTTTTCAGGGTTACATTTTGAAATCCAGACTCTGAACCATGGCTATCCACCTTTAGTCTAATAGCTACCTTTCCCAGTGAAAGTAATTTTCAAGCATGTTTCTCAAATATTACTTTCCCCTTCCAACTGGTCATCTAGACTATTCAGTATATTCTATTTTCTGGCATCATTTAATAGAAGACTTTAGACACAGAGTCATGTGCCCTTCCTGTGTATTCCCATGACACCCTCGGTATATCCCAACAGAGTACATAAAAGAGGATAAATACAGGTGGCACCTTCCTATTTAACGCCCTTAAATAGGAAGGTTATTTGTCTGTAACCCCACCACTAGCCATGAACTCCCTCAAGGTAGGATTGCTTCTATCTTATTCATCATTGTATTTCAACATGCAGCCCAATATTTGGCACACAGAAAGCATGTCATATGCACTGAATGAAATAAATACTGTACTAAATCAATAATTATTACCCTATCATGTGATATGAAAGGTACATATATCCATGAAACTTACAGAGGTGGAATAAGATAGAAAGAACTCTGGACTAGGTTGGAGAGCCTAGCTTTGATACATCTTAGCTGTGCAAGCTAGGCTTTGTCTCTGAGTCTCAGTTTTCCCATCTGTAAAATGGCGTCATACATGACATGTCTGTGTTATAGGATTTTGTCAAAGTCCAAAATGAAAATTCATATGGAAAATAGTTTGTAAACCATAAATGTTAAAATCAGTCATGCATTATTATTGTTAATATCATTAAATGACACTGGAGAGTTGGTAGAGATGCTATGTAACATGAAAAATTGGTGAGAGTTTTTAAAAAGTGTCTCTCTGAAAGAAATCTAGTCTCACTGATGGTAGAGTGTCAGAAGGAGTACGTCTACAAGGTAAATAGACATTTTTATTCTGAAGGCTCAATTCTGCACTCTCTGTCACTATAAAACCAGTTATTGATCTTGACAAGTACAGAAGGTACTTTATACAAAATAGATATGACAGGCCCCTGACTACTAGGTTTGCATCTAAACAAAGGTAGAAGACTTGGCCTCAATAATAGAGCACATGCACCTGCATCAGAGTATGTCCAAGCATTCCTGTCTTTTTCAATTACAACCCTGAGGGTTGGGAAAACTGTGAATGCGCAATAAAGGCAAACAGGCAACCTTATGAGTTTGTTATCTCTACACATGTAGGTAAGAATGTAGGTGTGTTCATGTACCATAGATCCTTATCAAAAATGGGAACTCGGAAATAGCTTGTGTAGACACTTTGCTGGATATAGTAGTGTTGACAAATAGGGACTTGAGTTTCTAACCTTATAACAATAAAAAAAAAATCACTTAAGTCTTTACAACATAGAGTCATTTGTCAACAGTTCACAATCTGGATTATGTGATAACTTATCTTAGTTATTTGATAACTGTGTTGCTTTTATCCTCCCTAACAAAGTATAAATTCCTATCCCACTGTGAATGAGGAGGTTCAGCAAATGATTAAACTCATAGAGGAAATAAACTTTAAAAATCGCTCTTCAAAGCAAAATATTTCTCTTTGCTCCTTTAAGCTAAAACAACAACAACAAGTCTCTTCTTCCATTGTAAAAACATTACAGGCAGGGGAATTTAAGAATGAATGCTTCCCATTGCATCATGAGATCTCACAGGAAACACTCTGGGGCGAAGTTCATATTTCAAAATTTGATGAATTAATTGGGAAAAAAAGATAAAAATCTCTTAAATTTTTATTGAAGAATAGCATACATACCAAAAAAAATGCACCAAAATGCACAGCGCAATAAACTTTTACAGAGTACACCATAAAATCAGTACCCAGATCAAAAAACAAGTATCCTCATTACCCTGAAAGTCCCTCACATGTTCCTTCTCTAGTCACTAGCTCCCCAACCCCAATAAAGGTAACCACTATCTTGATAGCTAGCACCGAAATATAATTCTGCTTATTTCTGCACTTTATGTCCAATCAGAATCAGACAGTATGCATTCTTTTGTGCCTGGCAAATGTACATCTGGGAGATTCATCTGTATTTTTTAATGTAGTTTTAATTTGTTCATTCTCATAGCCGGCTAGTATTCCATTGTGGGAATACATTTCAATTTAGTCATTTTTTTTTTTAAATGGGCAACTAGATACTTTCCAGTTTTTGCCTGCTACAAATAGTGCTGCTATGAACATTTTTGTACAGTCTTTCGATGAACATCTGCATGCATCTGTGTTTGGCATGTACCGTGGAGTAGAACTGCTGGGTCATAGGAGATATGTGTGCTTATCTTTAGTAAATACTGCCAAACAGATTTGCAAAATGTATGTACCAATACACAGCCTCACAGACAGTGACTGAAGGTTCTGGTTGCTCCAAATTCTTGTCAATGCTAGGTTTTGTCTGCCTTTTTTTATTTTAGCAATTCTCGTGGGTGTGTGGTGGTATTAAATTGTAGTTTTGCTTTTTCCTTGATGATTAGACTGAGCTCCCTTTTCATATGTTTATTGACCATTTGGATATCCTCTTTGGTGAAGTACCTCTTCAAGTCTTTTGTTCATTTTCTTACTGGGATATCTGTCTCATTCTTATTGATTTACAGTAGTTCTTTACATATTCTGGATTCAAGTGTGGAGTGAGTTTTGTATTCTTAAATTATTAAGTCAAAAAAGAAAAGAAAAGAAAAGAAATGGCCCCATTACATGAATGGATTAAAACCAGAAAATAAAGTATTTGAAATTCACTTGATGAATATTTATTGAGCATATACTGCATGCCAGGCACTGTGCTAGGCTATGTGGAAATAATTTACAACACACAGACCTTTACCTCAACAAATGATAGGCCAGTAGATTAAAGCTGCAGAAGTTCAGATAGAATGCATTTTCTTATTGTATCTTCCCCCTATCTCAACACCGAATTTCAATTTCAAAGGACTTCCACTTCTAAAGGTCTGAGAACCAGCCCAAGAATTAGGGCATGTTTTGAACCAAATCCAATAGCTCATTCAGCTTTGAATTAAGTGAAACAAATGATAGGAAGGCTTTCTTATTAAATGTTGTACGCTGGCCTGCTGCCCCAGGGTGCTGGCTGAGTTTCACAGTCTCTGGTCAGTGATACAGATCACGAGAGGATGAGAAGCTTGTATAGTCAAGCTGGTCAATTTAGGTGCCAGGGATGCTGAGGGCAGAGCCAGAACTGGAAAGGTGTCTAACAACCCAAGAATCGGGGTTAGTCTCCAAAGCTGCTAGGAAACAAGGCCAGAAAGAACTTTCTGTCTGGAACCTGGACGAACCACCACAAGATGGACCATTGTAATTGTTCTCCTACCCCTTCCTGGGAAGCCCTGCTGCCTTCTGATACCATGTAGCTGAGGCTGCTCACCCCGGTCTATCAAATTCAAATACCCTTTACTTGTGTCTGTCCAAGCTCATTCAACCATAATTTCACTAGTCCTAAATAAGGGGAATATATATCTGGTTATTAAATACAAGTAACTTACCTCTTTTAATTGACCAGAATCTAAAATGAAAACATCTGGTGGTTAAAAGGATATGCTAATATTCCTTAGACTTTAGATCTTCTTACTCCTATAGTGGGCACTCCCCTAGAAATCTCAGTGATGTGCTAAAATTCAGTTTTACTTAGAATTCTGAAGTTACATGCACATTCTTAGATAATAAAAGTAATACTAGACTATATTAATTTCTTCATATAAAGCTTTACCAGGGGTTAAATGATGTAGGAGGGGATAAATTGGGAATTCAAAAATTGCACCTCTTGGGGAGTGATGAAAACATTAGCTATCTTGATTGTGATGATAGTTTCATGGGTGTATACATCTATCAAAATTCATCAAATTATACATCTCCAATATGTGTAGTTTACTGTACAGGAACCACATCACAATAAAGGTGTTAAAAAAAAAGCTGTAAGTCCATAGTATAAAACATAATCAGTTCTAGATGATTACCAATTTAAAATAAAGTTTAAAATATTTTAAAATCACTTTTCAATTATGAAAGTTTTGTGCTAGGAAACTTTGGAAAATAAAAGTATAGAGAAATATAAAACAAAATCACCTATAATCCTACCTGCCCTAGTCTCTGTTAATATTCTGGCATAATTTCTACCCATTATTTCTATGTATGTTTTTAAAATAATATAATATATTCAGATTTTCACAGTTTTTAAAATTAATTTAAATTCATGGTCTCAGCTTTTCTATGTTTAAAAAAACTTAGTAAACCTAACTGATGTTTACATAGTACACCATGAAAGTGATGTATCATGATTTATTTCTTTAACTACTTTCACCAAGTGAATAGTGTTGAGTAAGACTTTTGCCCCACAAAGGCAACTTTTTAATTTTGGAATTTTTTTCTAAATATATTCCTAGAATTAAAACATGGTATAGAGATACTTTTAAAGATACACATATTTCCTTTATACTTTCCTGCAAGATGTTTTCCAATTTCATATGAATGTCTATTTCACTTCACCCTAATGAGCATTGGACATACAGCTTTTTTGTGTATACTTCACTTATTGATAGATGACAATTATTTTTACTTGTTTTTATTTTCATTGGTTTATTGCCAAGCAGAGTATTTTTCAGTTATTAATTAGCCACCTAAATTTCCTTCATACATTCATTTATCTAAATGTTTACTGAGCACCTACTAGGTGCAAGGAGTGCTCTAGGCTATAGAGAAACATTAGTGAACAAAGGAAAAATTCTCTGCTCTTATGAAGCCAATGGGGAGAAACAACCCAGGAAAAAAAATCACTATAAAATATGTCAGGGAGTGATTAATACTACAAGAAAAAAATAAAGAAGGTGAAGAGTTAGAGAATGAAGAAGTGCTATTTTAGACAAGTGGATAAGGAAGACTTCTCTCTAATGAAATAAAACAAAAATTACTTGTGTGTTTTCTCTTCATTTCCTCTGCTGATCCATTTATAGGAGTCTTCCCTCTTAAACTATGATTTAATAAAAATGTAGCCAACATCTATAGTATTTGGCACTAACAATCTATCTAACTTCTGAAGTTTCCTAGATTTTATTTCCTTTCTTCTCAGAAAGCATGATAATCCTTAACTACTGGGTCATCCAAACCTACATCATTGCTCCCAATAGATTTTGCTTTTGTCTATGAATAATAATGTATCACAAATATATGAGTACTCAGATAATCTTAGCAAATTGGTTTTTATTATTCACACAACACATCTGTGAAAAACTATCTGGTCTTAATAATTTAATCCTGACCACGAGATTCAGTTTTTCTCTGAATAAATGAAAATCAGATGGATTGAGAATCAACCCTATGAAGAAAAAAAAAATGGTGCTAATTAATAATACCAATCTCATAGGTTATTGTGAGAATTTCATGAATTAATTACATGCTTAGATGGGTGCCTAGTACATATTACATACTCAATACATATTTTAATAATTTCACTGTTAACTTAATTAGCACCATATACTACCCAACCGGGCAAAGCAGCCCAAACTTGATTTTCATCTCTCTCTTGCACTGGCTTCTTGGAAATCGAGGAACAAGTTGTCAGGAGAATCTGACTGTGATGTCGACTGCCATTTAAAATCATAGCAATGTATAAATCCAGTCTACTCCCAAGATTCTTTGTACAAATGAACATCATTTGAAACAGCAGAGATTTATATTAAATTTAGGCACTCTATTTTGTAATCCTCTAAAAAGCTCATGCAGATTTGCGGGGAATCTGGAATTCATCAAAGACAGAGCTGTTGAGTCACAGAGACTTTTAGCTATTTCAGACAAAAGTACTAACAAAAAGTACATACATAGTAGGAAAAGTTGGAAAACATTTTAGCTGGACCATTCCTTTATTCAGGTATTTATTGAGTTGAGTTCCTCTTTAATCCTTTTTTTCTAAATTACCAAATCTCACTACTTCATCTCATGAAAAGTTTCTTTGGCCTGTAATGCAAATTTCCAAATCTACTGTTTTCCCACTATCATCAATATTATAGCCCCAAAGACTTATTTTTAAGAAGATGCAACACAACCAGGAATAATTCTCTCACCTAGCCCCTAGTATTCTTGCCTTCCTCTCCACATTTCTTCCACTTTGCCCTAAATGTGAGTATTGACAAATGAAAGTTTAAAGTCGCTATTCTTTAAAAGACTGATCTGAAATTTTCCCAAGTTATTTTTTAAGTTCTATGAAAACAACTTAAATCTATAAGTGAGTCAATAAAAACACTTCGAGGCAGAGCCCAGGTAGCATTAGCGATCAAAATTCATCATGATGTGCTTGGCACAAAAGGTTTTCTTAATGAATTACCCATTAAGATGTCAGGTAAATTAATTGGCATGGAGTTTTCTAAAAGCAAGTGCAAGGAGAGGGAAACAGTTAAGCACCCAGGATGCTAAAGGAAATCAATAGGCCTTAAGAAGAAGGCTGCCGGCACGGTCACAGCTCCCTTCCTCTTTCTGGACTTCCATTAACTTGATATTTTGCTCTCCCAACCTCACGCACTTTACTTACTCTTCCGAGAAAGTATAGTATGTAAGTTGACTTCAGACTTCATTCTGGCTTTTGAATCCTAAAGGTGAATTTTATACCAAAACCAATATCTGAATATTATATTACATGAACATCATCACCCACATGCCCCTTCTTCCTCACCGACAGAATTTAAAAAGAAACTAAGAGTCTGGTCACTCTATAAAAGGAGGGTATCTTTCACCACTTACTTTCAGATGGAGAAGAACGTTGGGTAGAAATCACTTCACTTGGAAATATTATTTTCCCACTCCTCAACTGCCCCACCTAATGGCAAGAGGGACATACAGCAGCCATTTTCTTCACGTCTATGATTGAAGAAGCCCAGCAATAATATTTCTTTATCTCTGCAAACTTGCAGTCCGGTGATTGAAACAGAGCTGCCCCTCCTCTCCCCTTCACAGTCCTACACTCCACTCCAAGTCACTTGCTAGCAGATAGCCCAGGACAAACAATCACAAGTAAGACAGCTCACAACACAGCCCTAGCCAGCAAAAAGGTACAGGTTAGCATTCAGCACTACCACTTGCGAGTGAATTCAGGTCCCTTTAAATCTATCTTCTTTTTAATTTACCGCCAAGGACCACCTTCCTCACCCGGGATGAAGGGTTGTAGTGGGGTTTCCATGAGAGAACAGATGAAAGCGCTTAGCACATTCTTACCCTACTTAGCATTAGAGGGGACCACAGAAATCATCCACTATCCCCTGCCCCCAATTTACACAGGAGGAGACTGAGGCACAACGAGGTCTCATGGCACATCCATCTTTAGTGGCAGATCCATGTCCTTGAGAAAGAGGTTTATTCTCTAGGCTGCTGCAGCCACCATCATTTTCTAATGAGTAAATCCTCCCAGTCTTCTACTTTTCACAAGTGAAAAGTTGTACTATGCCCTTTAGAAGGCTAGGGGTAAAAAGTGAAGGGGAGCATATTTTTAAGTTAGAATCTTGAGTTAAAACAACAACCACACAAAATTAGAATAGAGACCCAACAAAATTACAGCACAGTATTACAAAGGAACTTCAGCAATAGATGTTCCCAGCATGCCCCATATGCGGCGGATTAGCACTCTGTAAAATTGATAGTGCTTCCCAGAGCCCAGGGCTTGATGTCAATAATGGAAATTAACCACGATCCTCTGAAAGGTTTTCCATTATTCCTCCATATCAACTTAGAGTTGGTCTCTGTGTCTCAGTAGCTGAGTTTGATCAGATTCTATTATATCTCTAAGGACCTATTTGAAACTCTTTGTGCGTTTTACTTTGCTTTGAGTCATTGGCTTTGTTATTATACTCTTTGGGTTGTTCTGGGGATTGTATTTTTGTTTGTTTGTCTGTAGTTCTTGGTAGTAATAGTTAAGCTATAGAACACCTGTCCTGAATTCTCTGCCCAAATATGTGATACAGACTTATCATTCTAAGAAGCAGTGTTCATCCAAGTGTGGCCCTTAGACGGTACCTACATCGAAATCTCCTGCAGAATTGTTTAATGGTGGAGGTTCCTGACCCTCCATCGACAGACCAACCAGTCTCATGGGGTGACCTTTAAGAATATGCATTTTTCCTGATGATTCAAATGCACATAACATTGTGAGAGCCGCTGCCAAGAGAATAAAAGGAGAATAAAAAAGATGCTACCCAACCGCAAAGGGCAAAGGAAGAAATTAATTTTCTCCTTCTCCCCAAAAGCTCCACACTTGGAACCCTTTTCACCTGGTACTACAGACTGAGTTTGTAGAACTCTTTAAATTAATGAGACACTTTCCTAGCAGAATTTTCAATGATCTGTTCCTAGTCCTTGTCCTGAGAAGAAATTACACGGAAATACAAACAGATGGTTTTCAGTTATTTGTTTTTCAACCAATCTAAGTAAATTGAAAAACACAATGTGTTGTTATCAAATGACAGCTGCACCAAAACCTACCAAACTGAAATTCAAAGTCATCTCAAAAGAAGGAAAAATAGGTAGATGGACTTAAGCATCCCTTTTTAATTGAAAACCTGGGTTAAATCCTGGGCTGGTTATATTGTTTCAACTACTTTGGTCAGTTTTATAAAACTTAAGTGTGCTTCCTTCTTCTCCTTTCCATCAATATCATTCTATCCATTCCTTCTATTTCTGTCCCTCTTATCCATTTACTACTCTGTGTCTTTACCTCTTAAGAAATTTCCTGGGCCCATTTCTACATATTTCCTCACTGGGCAAGTTTAGAAATCATTTATTTACTCCAAGCAAGTTGGTTTCTTGAGTGTCCTCTTCTGGAATTCTTTGTTCTTTCTAATAAGAAATCCAGCTTTATATTTAACCTAGTGCAGAAGCACATGTGGGTCTGATCCTATAGACAGAAAAAGTAGATGGACAAAGAATAAGTGATCCCAAATTACATTACATCTGCTCTCTTCTGATGATTATAATCATTGTCCTCCTCACTTCAGGGAAGTACAGGCCTCAGCTGTAGCAGTGCTCTGGCAAGGGATGAGGGTGACATGCAAAGTAACTGGCTATATTGAGACTGTGGAAAGACACTGCTTAACTGAGCAATATATATCCTTAGTCAGCAAGATTGTAAGCTTATTTCTTATAACTGTTATTACAAGAAGGCACTATTTCTCACCTCCTCCCCAAGCCTTGAGATAAGCAGGAGAGGGGTAAGACTGGGGAAGGAGAGGGGGAGATGCGTTCCAGGGCACCTCCACTGCCTTGCTGGAAGTCAGGACATAACACAAGAGAGAAGGTATTGGAGAGGAAAGCCTTCCAGTAGCAACCACCTGCTACAGCCTGATCTATCGGTTGAGAAAATCCTTTTCTAGGAATAAATGTGTTCTTTAATTATATTAACCTCAAAATGCCTCAAAGCTGTCTTTAATATCCATTAGCTTCCCAATAGCCATTTATTCTCCAGTTTCTCCAGCTATTCTCCTCTTTCGTAATACTTCATTTTTTAAGGAACATCATCATTCAATAAAAAATATTTCTGCCCAAGCTCTTAACATAAAGATGAATCAAGCAATTAGTTATGAGAGATAAATAACAAATGTATTCCTAAATTATAAATAATAATAATAATAAACACTAAATGAAGAATAATACTATGTATTCAAAAGAAATCCTTTATTTATAAGTAATAGGAAACCACCTAGAGACACTGCTTAGCTCTTAAACCTCAATAAAAAATGGAATTTTTCAGGAGGCTGAGTGTAACCTCTCTTACATGGCAAAACCCCCAAATCTAGTGAAATCTGAAAGTCATTTTTCTTTTTCCCTTCTAATCAAAAAACTTGCATTTCTATTAAACCGGAGATTATTTGGGAAATGGTGCAAAAACAGGGGATATCAGTTTGGAAAAAAAAATAAGGCTGAATGTCTATGTCCTTCTTACATGTCAATACCTTGATTATAGAGGGGGCAAAATACTACATGTTAAAATGGAAAACATGCTCACAAAATAATTTAGTCAACAGGGAAAATTTTGGCTCACTTAGACCCCGTGGGGATTCCTAAGAAACTGTAGGAGGACAGAAGCTCTTTGAGAGAACTCAGGGCCACAACTCAGTTGTTAATTGAAGGTGTCACTGGCTGGTGCACAGGATTTGTATCCCAGAAAGTTGTGCAGTTGGGGCCAATGCCCTGGGAACTAGGCTTCCTAGATTTCAGGTTGCAAATCACCCTACATACATTCAGGTCGACTGGCATGAATTGAAGTAAGGTGTGAACAGAGCCATACTCAAAAGACTAACCAAAACCCCCCAAAAACCTAACCAAAAGTCTACCCAAAAAAGCAAAAGTGCCAACCAAAATTTAATAGTTAAAAGCAAACCCTCGTGAAGAGGAATATTATCCTGTTCGGGGCAAATTTCTGCCTAGCATGTTATCTACAAGAGGAATGTGATGACTTAGTTTTCTAACTCTATTATCCCTGTCTTTTCTGATCTCTTACTGGAAATAATCCATTGGCTCATTTCTAATCAACCTTCCCCCTTAAGCTCTGCTCTTCTTCCCGAGACATCACGGGTCTCTTTGGGCCGCTTGTTCTTCTGGGGACCCCTCCTGCACAGGCAGGCTGATGTACTGTATCTATGTATATTTATGTGTTAGTACTTATTTACTAATATGGCTGTGCCTCATGTAAAAGGATTATTGCAAAGAAGACTAAAGAAGAATGCTACCTTTTCCCATTACTGTTCCTACAGCTTTTGCTGTTGTACTTGTTATTACTACAGAATACGCCTTCTTTCCCTCTTCTGTACAATAACCTATCAGACTATGTGTAAGACAGCTCACCACAGAGGCTTATGAATCCTCAAAACCTGTTTCAGGTAGCTGTCATTTCAGCATCTAATGCAACTGAAAGGAAATGAATGTCAAGTTTAGGGAAAAAAAAGGAAACAATAGGAATATTAGAAAACATGGGTGAAATTATAATCTTGGAGTAGAAATGCCTTGCTAAGCAAAATACAAAAATGAGGAAGCTATAAAGGAAAACATCAATTACTTTTCTTTGAGGGGGAGGTAATTAGGTCTGTTTGTTTGTTTGTTTGTTTGTTAGTTTTTTAGAGGAGGTACTGAGGATTGAATCCAGGACCTCATGCATGCTAAGCATGTGCTCTACCACTTGAGCTGTACCCTCCCCCTCAATTACCTTTTAATAACACAAAAGGCATGCCCCCACTGCTTATTATTAATTTTATCATATATTAACACAATATTTAGGGGAAAAAATCTTAAATGAATTAACTCATTTTTTTTTTCAACTGAAACATTCAATTATCATCCTAAACCCTTTTCCCTCACAAAGAACACAGGGATTCTTTGCTGGGGGTAGTTTCCAAGTCTATCTATGTGATAGAATTCATTGCTACTGTAGAATGGAGGAAGGGAAAAGCTGAATTAAAGTAAGAAATGAAGAAATGGGACAGTTTTCTAACTCCATCTCTTTTGGTTTATTCATTAATCCACCAGTCAGTTGACAAAAATATATTGTTTTCATTAAGTCTCCATGAGATCAACCAAACCCAGGCTGAGAGAGGTATAAGCAAAAACATTCAAAATCCAAAGAAGTTTTTTTTGTTATCATCCATCGCTTGTCCCCCTTCATTACCGCAGAGACAGATTCCAAAGAAATTGAGAGACTACAGTAACGAGAATAAAATAATCGATTTTGTTAACCCCCATTCCTCTGGATTTCAGCACAGCTTTTTATCACTTCATTTATTGTGGATGTGCAAATTATTTTTAATTTGCACTATCCTGCATGAAAGACTAAAACTCACTAAAACTCACATTGGTTTCACAGAAAATGGCTCACAGTTTTCACTTTATCCTTTTTTTTTTCTTTCTTTCTTTTCTGCTGCATTTTTACCTCATTTTTATTATACTGATTGTGATTTTTCTCATAGTCTAATCTGGGTGAAACTTGGCAAACATTTTAAAATTTCAGAAGAAAGAAAGTTTAAGTAACAGTGAGGGGAAAGGAAATCTAACGTTTATCATGCAACTATTATAGACAAGATGGTGCTGTGCTAGCCATTTTAACGTGCCTTATCTCATTTAGTTTTCATAACAATTCTATGATGTAGTCATCATAATCTATATTATTTTCAATGAAGCAACTAAGGCTCAACTATCGCTCTGTCATGGCTACTAATTGATAGGCTAGCCTTTGAATACTGATCTACATAGTAAGGATTAAAAGTGGAAGGGAATAAATCCAAAAAGAGGGAGCGAAAGTAAACAGATCTCGAGGTTTGTATTGAAAAGTCTTCAATGTAAATGCCCTCCCAATTCCTGATAAAAATGTTTTCTTTTCTGCAGAAAAAGGGTAATGATACAGCCTAATTGACAAGGTTATTATGAGTCTCAAATAAGGTAATGTTTGTGAAAATCACTTTGTAAATTGAAAAGCATCACATGAATTTTGGGGGTAGCAATTATCCCAATGAGGTCTCTGTACACACACACAAAAGAGCACTTGATAAGAGAATGAAAATGCTTCAGAAAAACAATGGGAAGAACACAGATGATGACAGAGATGATATATAACAACATAATAGATGAAATAACAGACTTCTTACTAAAGTACAATGAACTGTTTATGCAATTCTGAGAATACATTTATCTGACTCTTTAGGGGTTTTTGTGTTTGATAATACAAACTTCAGTAGTTAATTTTAAAGAGGAATAAAAAACTAGGAAAGCTCAAGTGAAAACAGAAAGCCATGAAAGATGGAAAATACAATAATCTAATCACGGAAGTATTTTTCAAGTTCTGAGATCAAAATAGGTACCTGGCAACACATTTCAGGGTCATAATTATTGAAAAAAACTATTTTCTAGATGCTGCAACATCATTTTACAGAAGTTAAACTATAGTGGAATTTGGAACAAAGGACAGTCCACCTATCAAAGATGGAATCCTGGAATCAACACATCAGCGTTTGTGGAGATGTGCGTAGACTGAAATGGAAAGGTTAAGCAAGGGTAATGCATATAAACCAAATTTGTTTGCTCCTTTGCAAATACAAGGAAATAATCATTGTTTTTAGAGCAAAAACAAAAAATAAAAAAACCCTATATGTCTAAGTAAATTTGGTTGATTTATGAAATTATCTGTGTAGATTATGTAAAGAGAAACACTGCAAAGAAGCTACACTGACAAAGACTGTGTTGGTCTGGGATAGAAGAAAGGGTTAACTTATGGAAGGAGTGATTTAAATAAAATCTCTTAATGTTCCAAAACTCACATGTGCTTTATAAAGCTCGTTTCCAGGAAGGATGAAAACCTATCCAGCCACTTAGACAAATCCACTCAAATCTGAAAGACTGTGCTCTAATTAGAAATGAAGCATTTGGGAAAACATGTTCAAAAGGTCATATGGCCCACATGGCCAATTATCTTAGTGAAACTGCTATTTGCATAGGTGCCCCCTTACACTCTATTTAAAGTTACAAGAAAGAAACTGAATAACAATGTTTTCCATCCTTACATCCAGACAGCAAGTCTAAAATTCACTTTTGATTAAGATGTATGCATATAATAACATTAAGATTTCAAAATACCTTGACCACTCAGTTTTATTATTAAAACCTACATAAAATGTTTGGCATTTTCCTCCTATTCTATGCTATTATTTGAAATATTTATATTTTAGGCATTTTAAGCATAAGTACCAGCTCCTTTTTGTACCTGCGTTTGTACATCAAATAGGGATAAAAATAGTATTCATATCAAAATAGCTTTGAGGATTAACTAAAATGAGTAAATATATAAATAAAATGTTGGCATTTGGCCACAATAAATATTGCAAAAGTATTTTACAAAATAATTTGAAATAGTGTAGCCTATGCCAAGGACTTCAGTACCAGTATCTAGACACAAGTGTGTGTATAAGTGTGTATACACACACACAGATAGATACACAAAATATTTGAATGTTCCCAAGCATTCAGACTTCTGTGGGCAAATACAATTAACAAAGCCCTCTTCCCCGATAACCATGTGAGCCCTTCCCAGAATCTCTGGGCATACCCAAGGGAGAGGAACTTTCTTGGACCTAGTTGGTATTTGTTGCAGCTAACTGGACAGTTGTCCCAGTTAATGGCCCATCACTCCTCTGTCCCTGCTCGTTTCTTCCCTTGTCTCAAGCATGAATGCAGCTCTCCTCCTCCTCACACCCTGGGGCAAAACTGTTGCAACATTGTTGTAATTACAGATTTGTGTGTGTGTGTGTGTGTGTGTGTCTCTTTGGAGTATTTTCTTTCATCTTTCCATAAGCCACATAATTTTTGGCTGAAAGCTGGATATATTGTGTAGGACAGTAGATACTGAGGTAAATACATTTTTATACTTAAAGATGAGCACACTTTTCCTTCTGCGAGGCCTTTAGCATGGAGATTTGAATTAAACGAGTCAGGAACAGGACTGGATTTGAGGGGTCTGCTGTATGATTAACTGCGGTACACCACAGGCATCCAGTTTCTCTAGTGACACCACATGCTCAGGTTGTGGAATGGTTCTCCAGTGGTTATTTTCTTAATATCTGCTTCAGCCTCAGTTTTGGTTCCTTTGTGCTAGGCTCCCAGAGAATCTGTCTCTTGAAGTTCTTGCAGTCATTATTTCGCTGTTACTTTTACTCAGTGCTTGCTACGATGTTGGTGAGGGGTTGAGGGGGGAGGGTGTTCCTTGATGTTCTGATTAAGCCTCAGTCTTAGGTAGGCACTGTGTCCCTGAGGCTCAGGCATGTGACAGTCACAAGTGTTTCTGCTCCTCCTCCAGCTGTAGTGCTTGTCCTAGCACATATTCTTACTTCTCACCCTGAAGATAGAGCTTTGTTTTCCTGTTCCCTCTATCACCAAGGGATTTCCGTCAGTACCCTAAGTCAGAAGTTCTTATTGCTCTTCCCTTTGCAGATTAACTCTTTAATTCCACCGGGGAGATGGGTCTGGTTCCAACAGGGGCTGCTGTTCTCCCCAGTCTTCCCTGTGAGCACCTGATGAGGTTTGTAGAGGAAAAGTCTGATACAAGATGTCCCCCTACACATATGCAACCTCCAGTGTGTCTATATTCTCACACTTGCCTACACTCAGCATTTAGCAATTCATTAAAAAATTTTGCTGACTCTCCTTACTGGTTTATATAGCATCTGGTGATACCTACCTGATGTAAAAGAATGATGCCATCTTCTTTCTCCTTCTTGACAGGTGCCTATCTTTGCCCAGATTTGGGGTTGTTCAGTTGTCCTACAAGCTCAATTCTCTGATGGACTTTTTTACAGTCATAAATGTGCAGTGTGTCTAGCTTTGTATTTGTTGGAAGGGTGGGAACGGCACACTTTACAGCTCTCTACATCTCTGAGCTTAAACCCAAAGTTCACCCCAGAATTCCTCAATATTCTAAAATTAAGAAGTTGAGGTTACTCTTCTATTACTCTTCCAGGAGTAGGAAAAGAGGGATTTGGTGATGGCTCAGACTTACTGATGATTCAGTATCTTTCAATATTTTTAGCGGAATGGGGATACTCTTGGCTGAGAACTGACTTTGTGTGCAAAAAACATATATTTAAAAAAAGAACACAAAGATTCGGTTAGAACTTTGAAAGATTTTGATATAAGACCATCTCATAATCTCCTCAGAAAAAACTCTCCAAACGTTAGAAAATCCTGTCAGAAAGTTTTTAATTTACATCTAGTCTAAGTCACTTTTGTCAACATCTAACTCGATTTTGGGGGTTTGTTTTTGGTTTTCCCTTCTCGCCTTAAAGTTTTCAGCATTGTTTTGGGAAGTCTTAACATACAAATGTTTTCTGAATAGATAACAGCAATACCCACTGGAGGACATGCTCCTCTCAGACGACTCTGCCAATTATTTTGTTTACTTTGGGTGAGGAAATACATCTTTTGAATCCCTGCATGAGCAATTCCAAAAAAAAAAAAAAAAAAGAAGAATCTTTTACTCTTCTATCTTTCTATGTGTACATACTGGAGATTTCTCATCATTTCCTCAATGCCCTTGTTTATCTTTGAATATCCCTTCAGAGACTGTTGTTTCTGAGCAATGTCTAGGTCTCTGTTGGTATGATTCATCTTACACTGAAATGCAGTCCTGCTAGTAAATTAATGTTATGTAATGGGTTTGTGTAGAAAAACCCAGGTTAGACATTTAATATTTAAAGTACAAAGCAGAGATGAAGACCTCTAAAACTTATAGCTTTTTGTTTCAAATGAGTTTGTGGAAAAGATAGTTTTTGCTGTAGCACTGTGGTATTATTGTTTGCCTTGAGTAGTTGGAATACATTTGGTTTTAATGCTCAGGGAGCCAGATTCTCTGCAGAGCTTATATCCCAACCTGGAAGTGAAGTGGTGGAGGCTAACTCTCTGAACCTCTGGGGTACCATTTGGTGTGCAGCTCTGTGGGGTGTAACTTCTGTAGTGCAGTCAACTAGTTGGTAAGGGCTAAATAAATATTGCTGACTGAACTGAATTCAGGATGTTGAGGGCTAGGAACAGGGCCAAATTATTAATGTAGAAGCAATATTGCCAATACAGAAGTCCAGATTTCCATAATAGTAAGGAGTTTGGGGGGAGGACAGATATGACCATAAGAGTCATAAGCTAAACGTCTTTTTCCCTGTCCTTGTGCTATAAATAGGGATGTACCCCAAGATCCATTTGGTGGTGTGTGACCAACCTAGGCAAATGAAGGAAATAGGAAGCAAGGTCCAAGGCTCTAACCATGTAACCATTAACCATTCTTGGCCTTGGGATAATGGTGTTTAATCTCCACAACTTAGCGGAACATGTGAACTGACAAGAATGACTTTTTCTAACAATGAAAGTGAAGTTGATTTTTCATTAATCTGTTTACTGATGGATCAGTTCTATTTTTAAAAAGTCCCTAAGACTTAAATCAACTGGTACAGAAGCATGTGATAAAATTGAATATCCTATAACGTTATTTCAGGTGTTCTTTGCTTATTGGTTTGTGTTTTCATTTGTTTATTTGTATTTTGCAGTGTGCTTTCAATAATGTTTTCTTATTTTACCCTTGAAACAATCATAGTAGATATTATGAGAATTTGATAATAATCTAATTATTTATGTTTTTCTCACCCTGCTTCCCTCACCAGGACAGAGATACTAAGTGGCAAAGCCAGGACTGTAACTCAGGATCTTAAGGACCATCCCTATGCTGCCTTGGAAAGCAATGACCTTGGGGAACCATGTAAACACATCAATAATTTTAACTGAAATCATTTTTAACGTTCAAAATCCTTGTGCTAGGTGGCCACTTTAATAATAAAAAATGATACGTAACCCTAATTTAAAAAATAAGGAACTGGATTTAGTTAAAAGTAAGTGGACTTTATAATTAATTTTTTTTTTCTGGAGCAAAACACTACCAATACAAAATCTTACCAAATTATTATGCTTTTCATTATAATTTCACTTTGTTATAGAGCAATATTATCTGTAGGAATTATTCTTTAATATTCATCATCAACTCAACAAAACTCTCCATTTTTAGGTACCTTTGGTGTTTACATTGTGAAGTACAATATATGCAATTATTTCTTGGATATAATCATTCGGAATTCAACTGCAACTTGAAATTGTCCAAAACTGAAACAGCAAACACATCACAATATCAGGGGGAAAAGTGGAGGTTTTTTTTCAAAGGCAACAATGTAATGATTGACTTTGGCCACTAAAATTGTCATGTGATTGATTTCGGAGCAAATGGTGGCTGATCAGTCCCTATTCTTTCAGATCTTCCATACTCACATCCATTTATACTCTAGGCTATTCTTGTACTATTGTTGATTATCTTAGAAAAATTCTTTTTAACCACTCTAAAATAATCTATGTTTCTGTAACAATGAGCATAATTGACAATCATGGCATATTATTCACAGTTTAAAATATCCTGCCAAATGGGATACCCAAAATTCAATGAAGAACAAGTACACAGAGGTGTGAAAGGGATGGGACTTCAGAGTCCCTGGGAAGAATTCAAGATTAAAGTGGGACAGGCTTGGGTGGTTAGGGTAGGGTAGGGAGATGAAAAAATAAAAAGAAAATTATAAAAGTTATAAATTTAGTTGTCAAATATGCTCTATAAGAGTAGAGACCATATGTATCTTACTCACAATTTGTTACCCAGAGCCTAGCAAGCACAGTTCCTAACACACAGGAGCCATTCAATAAACATTTATGAATTTTGTAAAGAAAACAGCATAAGCAGGAAGGCAGGAGTCATGATCAAAGGAATAAAACCTCTGAAACTACAAGTTCTCATTTCTCTTCACTGCTAATCAAGACACAAGCAAGAATATTATTTTGGTTTAGCTTCGTACTTTTCAAAACATCTTTACCTATAGTTTCTCCTCTGACCTTCTTTGGACTTTAATGAGAGACCACAGAAGAAAATTTAGTTTCCATATACTTAACTTCATCAGGAGTCTAAGCTGTGACAACTTTGTCGATTTTGTACCTTAGGTGGTGATGGATATAGCACAGAAAGAAGCCAGTCTGGGAAGGTACTCATTATTTTTACTTTAACCATAAAACCCCCAGAATAATCAATCTTACAGAATAATTGTGAGGAACAATAAATGAATATATCTCTAAAGTGTCATGACAAAATGTATCATCCTTTCCAAGTTTTTTTTTCACTCTCCGGGTAGGCACCAGTGAAATGAAATGGCATAAATTACTCAGCCTGTGCCATTAAAAGAGCAATTGCTTCCTAAAACTCAGCAATGTAAAAGTACAACTGGAAAAAAATTATTTTTAAGGAAAAAGATAAATTTGGTTTACATGCAGCCAGTATAGATAACAGTCCCCTAAAAAACTAAAAATAGACTTAGCATATGATTCAGCAATCCCATTCCTGGGCATATATCCAGAGGAACTCTAGTTCACAAAGATACATGCAAAGTTCATAGAAGTACTATTTATAATAGCCAAGACATGGGAGTAATTTAAATGTCCATTGACAGATGAATGGATAAAAATGATGTGATATATATACAGTGGAATACTATTCAACCATAAAAAGATTGAAATAATGCCATTTGCAGCAACATGGATGGACCTAGAAAGTATCATACTAAGTGAAGTAAGTCAGACAGAGAAGGATAAATATATAATATCACTTGTCTGTAGAATCTAAAAGAATAATACAAATGAACTCATTTACAAAACAGAAGTAGACTCACAGGCATAGAAAACAAACTTATTGTTACCAAAAGGGGAAAGGTGGGAGGGATAAATTTGGAATTTATGTTAACACATACACACTACTATATATAAAACAGATAAATAACAAGGCCCCACTTATAGCACAAGGAACTATATTTGATATCTTGTAATAACCTATAATGGAAAAAATCTGAAAAAAAAATACATATATATGTGTATGTATAACTGAATCACTGCTGTACACCTGAAACATTGTAAATCAGCTATATTTCAGTAAAAAATAAAAATTTGAAAAATCAGTTTATACATTTTGGACATTTAAAGTCTTCTGTGAAAAGAGATGATTCTATGAAACCTGCTGAGCATATTTCACCAGGTGGGCACCTAGCTCCTTTACTCAAAACTGGAAGCCTATTTAAATGGACTTGATTCAGAATGTTAAGTATTTTCTAGATATTCTATGCCCCCAAAATAGCCCAGAATTTGCTTCCAGTTTTGGTTTTTGTTTTTTGTTTTTTTTTTTTTTTTTGAGGAGGGGAGAGAGTTATTATTTAATTTTTTTTAAAGAAGGAGGTGCTGGGGATTGAACCCAAGACCTCATGCATGCTAAGCTAGTGCTCTACCACTTGAGCTATACCCTCCCTCACTGTTTCCAGTTTTGAATAAATACTAAACAACAACCTTATCAAAAAAGAAAAGAGAACATCAATTGAAAGACATCTGGTGAGTGACAATTTTATCCAAATGTGGAGCATCCAAAAGAATCCTAAGTCAAACAGGGCAATTTCATCAAGAAACCAACAAATCCAATTGAGCAGAAGAGATCATGAATCTCTCCAAACTGGCAGGAAGAAGGGGTATTAGGCAACTGAGAATTTAATGTAAACTACTACAAGAAACATTAGAATTCAGCATATAAGAGAGCCGGTTAATGAAGAAAAATTAAAATTTATCCAGTTCATTCTCTAGATGAGAAGATTTATAAAAATTCATGAGTTCAAACAATATCAACAGAGATATTATAAGGAAAGTTACTTTGAAAAATTTTTAAGTACGCCTGACTTTAAAATATACTGTCATTGTAGAAATTTGTATGTGCCTCTCCTTTTGTCGGTTCCTTTATTGCCCTTTCCTGGTTAGCATAAAAATAGTGGCACTAATATCGGGAAGGGGGTGGCTCAGATAATCAGGTCTGAAATTTACAAATGTCTGAAGAGTTACCTCAACTGGTAAGTCCACTGAAGGGACAAGGTGCTTTTGAGACTTGTGTTATTAGACTGAAAGTTAAAAACAAACAATATATTTTGGGTGCTATTTTAAAGGGGATTGTTTCTTTACTTTCTTTTTCTGTTGCTTCATCGTTAGTGTAAAAAAATGCAACTGATTTTTGAATGTTAATCTTATAACCTGCTACCTTGCTGAATTCTTCAATCAGCTCTAGTAGTTTTTGTGTGGACCTTTTAGGGTTTTCTATACATAGTAACATGTTGTCGGCATATAGTGACACTTTTACCTCTTCTTTTCCAAATTGGATCCCTTTTATTTCTCTCTCTTGCCTGATTGCTGTGGCTGGGACTTCCATGACTATGTTGAACAGGAGTGGTGATAGTGGGCAGCCTTGTCTTGTCCCAGATTTTAGTGGGAAGCTTTTGAGTTTTTCACCTTTGAGTACTATGCTGGCTGTAGGTTTGTCATATATAGCTTTTATTATGTTGAGATACAGTGAGGAGATTCCTCAAAAGACTAGGAATAGACTTACCGTATGACCCAGGAATCCCACTCCTGGGCTTACACCCAGAAGGAACCCCACTTCAGGATGACACCTGTGCCCCAATGTTCATAGCAGCACTATTTACAATAGCCAAGACATGGAAACAGCCTAAATGTCCATCAACAGATGACTGGATAAAGAAGATGTGTTATATTTATACAATGGAATACTACTCAGCCATAAAAAATGATAACATAATGCCATTTGCAGCAACATGGATGCTCCTGGAGAATGTCATTCTAAGTGAAGTAAGCCAGAAAGAGAAAGAAAAATACCATATGAGATCACTCATATGTGGAATCTAAAAAACAAAAACAACAACAAAAAAAGCATAAATACAAAACAGAAATAGACTCATAGACATAGAATACAAACTTGTGGTTGCCAAGGGGGTGAAGGGTGGGAAGGGATAGAGGGGATTTCAAAATTGTAGAACAGGTAAACAAGATTATACTGTATAACATAGGGAAATATACACAAAGTCTTATGGTAGCTCACAGAGAATAAAATGTGACAATGAATATATATAAGTTCATGTATAACTGAAAAATTGTGCTGAACACTGGAATTTGACACAACATTGTAAAATGATTATAAATCAATAAAAAATGTTTTAAAAAAAAGCAATATAAAATAAGTAAAATAAGAATAGTGAAGGGAAGAAAACTATTTTGAGTAAAATTAAATTTAGCCTCTAAGTCGTGAAAAGCTGATTAGAACCTCAAAATTCATCACTGAGTTCCCTTAACATAAAATCTAGAAAGTAGGCAATGAAGAAAAACATATTAACTAGATCATTTTCAGTGTTATCCAACTGAGAGAATATATGGACCCCAGAATATCAATCATCAACCTTTAGGCATAAATATCACAGTGGCTTATTATCATCCTTTAAAAATACCAAACTCTCTAATATGGACTGAATACTCATGTCCCCCTAAATTCATACATTGCCCCCCAGTGTGGTGATACTGGGTGGAGCCTTTGGGAGGTAATTAGGGTCAGACGAGGTCATGAGGTGGGGTCCTTATGATGGGATTAGTGCCCTTATAAGAAAAGACACCAGAGAGCTTGTCCTCTCTTTCTACCATATGAGGGCACAGTGAGAGGCCAGAAAGAGAGCTCTCACCAGGAACCAAACTAGCCAGCACCTTGATCTTGGACTTCAGCCTCCAGAACTGTAAGAAAATGAAATCCTCTTGGTGAAGCCACCTAGTCTGTATATTTTTCTTATGGAAGCCTGAGCTGAAAATATACTCTATTGCCCCAATACTTTGATTTTATATCTATTTGGAAATTGATTTTCAATTCAATTTATGAACAGGTACAACATGACCTAGAATCATAGAAACTCATAAATGACAGGAGACAGAACTCTCACCTAGTTTGACCACCTATCCTATTCCTGAATCTTTTATATGATATAGATACTGACTGAATAGTCTTGGATGCTATACTTGAACCTCTTCAGTGAGAGGAACTTAGGCATTTCCATATAATCCATTTCTAGGCCACCCTGCTCTGTAGCTAAAGAAGCACCTGCAAACCTCAAGATAGAATTGACTGAGCAACTATTATGTGACAGGTTCATTCACCTTCATTATGATATTTTTCTATTTTACAGATAAAGACACTAAGGCTCAAAAAAAAATTAAGTGATTTACTAACAGTCAGAAATTTAAGCACCAGTGAATCTGGGGATTCATTCCACATCTCTGAATTCAACAACTATTCCCCTTTCACTGCACCAATGGTCTCTAAACTATATTGATTTTGAAAACAGATGACATTAAGAAGTAAATATAAATAGAATTCCTAATATTTTTAAAGCACACAATGGGGACTGCTGTACTTTATCACACTGGCTCCCTTATACCAGGTAGAAAATAAAAAGCTAGACCAGTAAAAGTACATCCATATTGAAAAATGTCAGAACATAATGTTGGGAGATAGTGATTATTATTCTTAATACAAAGAATAGTAAATCTACTATTTAAAAAATTATTTTCAACAGAAGTACAAGCTACAAGACTTAGATTTTTAACCTAAGAAACGTCATACTACATCAATATTTCATTAGAGAAATGCCAAGGAAAACTTCAGTGCCAGAAGTGATGTCAGTTAATGTAAACGGCTCCCTTCCCTTTGACCCAATGGACTGAAAAGAGTCAATAGAGTTAACTCAGATAGCTAAAGCGTTGGTGTACAGTCTCGACCACTGCAGCAAATTAAACTGCTTAATTAAAAGCAGAGTTGTTGCTCTAAGTGTTCTTTCATAATACTCTCTAATAGTCTTAGAAAGAATATTCTATATTAACTATTCTGCTATTTTGTTTCTTTCTGCCCTAAATTGCTATGCTATACAGATAGAAGGAAAAAAAATCGTAGACGTTTACAACTAAATGCTGCTCTAGATTAAACCAAATGACTTCATGAAAACATATTTGAGGCAGAAGAAAGCAAGTTTTAAATAGAGAAATTAGTTGATCCATTACGATTCAGAATAGTAAACAAACATAAAGCATCCCTTGTATACGGAATTTTTCTGCTATGAAACTTACAGTAGAGTGATACCTCATGAAGCTTCATTATACCAGTCATTCTTTTGAGATAGCATGGTTTTTATACTAAAATTTCATATTCTGTAATTGTTGTATAAATGTCACCTGCTCAGCCTCATTAAAGCAAAAGTCAAAACAAGAATTTCCTCAGCTTCCACAGATGGCAAAGATACTCCCTAAACTTAGCACAGAGAGAAATCTGTTTGAGCTCTGCCCTTTTGGTATATGGACAAAGAACCAACATTTGGATAAACCAAATGTGGTTCTTAAGACAAGAGGTATAAAACTCTTTTCTTTTCCAATTATTATTAAATCAGAAAGTCCAGAGTTAAAAAAAAAAAAAAGATGCTATCTAAATGATTACTTTTTATTTTATGATTTTTTTTTTTTGTTTCTTTAGTGCCCTGATTTTTATGGGACTTAATCTCGACAACATGGTTTTTACAACATTGGTATTTTTCAGGCACTTAAAAGAGATTAAAGAGGATAAGAAATCATTATTTTTTAACCTCAACTTTGACTACATTTTAGGAATCAGGGAGAGAAAAGAACACAGAAAGTCTGTCTCATTTACAATAAACTGTGGGGTTTAGGGCAACACTAAAGATATAACTTATTAAATACCTTTCATGTACCAAGCATTGTGTTGGTATCATTTCCATCTCACCCTTTAGAATACTGGAGTCAGTAACTTGTCAAATTTCCCACAGCTGGAAAGTTGAAAGAGCCAGATTTTGAACCCAGTTCTGTATGATTTTAAAGTCCACATTTTTTTAACCAAACCAAGCCACTTCTCAGGCAGGTCATTTAATCTCCCCAGGCCTCAATCTCAATTTCCTTATCCGTAAAATAAAAGCAGTGAGTCATGGTATCTTTAAGTTCTCTTCCAACTATAAGAAGAAATTATGTCTCAGAAACTTTATAAACTTTTTAAGCCCTATAAAATTCAGCAACACCATTTTATGAGAGATATATATTACTACCATGTATTCTAAAAACAAATGATGTAAACAATTGGAACAATTATGTAAGACAGGGAGGCAAAGCTTAAATTATTTGCCTTTTGTAATTCTCAACTGATGTGCAATGCATTTTAGCTACCTATTTTTTTTTAATTTGTGGACTTCTTTCATTGCTATATATAATAGCAAAATTTAAAGTATTTCATATTTTAAGAATATATAACAAAGAACTGGTTTTAAGATATTTCAATATTTTAATTTAGGTTCATTTATTATAAAAGTCTGTATATAAGTTCATCCTAATATACTGTTTAGTAGTATTAATGATATTCAACTCATTTAGATATTTTCAATTTAATAAGTCATATAAGCACTTTGATTTACTTTAAAATACTGTAGCTTTTACTTTGAATTAATTTTTAAGAAAATAATAATTTTTTAAAGTATATATTTTATTTGGTTTAGGAACTCAAAAATATATGCAAGTATATATCAAAACTAAACATATTATAGCACCAGAAATAGCGAAAAAAAAAAAAACCTGATTTTATGAACTGATGTTTGGAAGTTTCTCTAATGAGTCAACTACGTAGGTTTTGCTTATATGTGATGGAACAAAAGAATACATTTAAAGCTGCTATTTTTAAGCACTTCTCTCTACATAACATTTTGCAGGAATGGACAATCTTTCTTTCCAATAAATGGAAAAGCTAAATTAGAAATAATTGTCCTATATTTCCCCCTATTTAACAACTTGACTTCCTACATACACAAATTTTATGCAGATAAATGCAACTTGTAGATTTAGGGAAAACAGCTTGGGGTCAAACTTATAGGGTTTTTTTAATTATTATTATTATTTCAATAAAATTGTCCATTTCCTATATTTAAGCAACAGTCTGTTTGGGGTATAAGTTTAATAATTTAAATTTCCCAATCTACCTATTGTGTGGATTAAACAAAATTGCTCTCCAAACTCCTGTATCTTCAAAGAGCCCAGTCTCATAGCCTTGGACTCTGGTTCGTCCTCTCCCCATTCCCACCTTGGTGTTCACACAGTGTCTCCAACTCAGTGGACAGGCCACAGACATTCCATTCAGTTAAAAGAAAACTAGCCAGCACATGCCATACTTTTCTCTCACCTGGATCCCAAATTTAATACCTCACCAAAAGCCCTATCATTTTTTTCTTCCTAAATATTTCTTAAATATGTTCAGTTTTCTCAATCTCCCTACCATTGCCACCAATGGGCTAGTTATTTGAGTCCATGACCTTGAAGCCACCACTTTCCCTACAACCATGGAGCCACTGCACATCATACTCACTTCTGGAAGGCTCTACGCTCCTACTTTTCCTTGTTAGGCTAACTCACCCTCAGATCACAGCTCTCAACCATCTTTCCTCAGGGAAGTCTTGCCTGACTTCCCTGACCAGGCTGTCTGTGTTCTGCACCCTGTCATTGTACTAAGACTCTTCTCCCAGCAGGCATCACAATCCATTCATTCACTCATCCCTTTAACCATAATTAATACTCAGGTCTGTGAAAAGCGCTTTGCTGAGGATACTATGGTGAATATGGAAGCAAAGCCCTTGTCCTCAGAAAGTTTATGTTCTAGGATAAAGAAAGATGAGAGGCCATTACAGATGAGGACATGCAGAAGAATACTCACTCTATGGAAGGAGAAACAGTGGAGAACTGTTAGTTTACACCTATTTGTGCAAGTCTTTGATGAATGTTTTTTCTCCTACGTGGATCATAAGGGCCATAGCCACTGGGACCATGCCTCACTTTTGTACTGTCCACGTGCACCCTTCCTCTCTTTTTTCCCCACTGCAACTACAAATTACCCCCCAAAACTAGCAAAATGTCACTCTAAGTAAAAACTGGTTTGTTTATATTCTTACAGTTAAACTTTTTCATGGATCCCTTCCAAACAAAGGAAGAATTCAGAGCACTCATCATCAAAAGGGACACTGTACCAGGTCTTGAACGTGAGGAGAAAAATATAAACACTGAGTTAAATGTTCAAGAATAAATAAGGTGATTGTCTAAAGATGGTCCTTTTCTCCCTTCTCTTTTGTATGCCTTACGTTTTCACAATGATAGATATAAGATATACAGAGACACATAGGGAGGAGCAGAGGCCATTTTAACATTTAGAAGAGTCTCTTCGCATTTTCAAATGTCATAATGCCAAAGAAAAACATTCTCAGATTCTAAATCAAATTAGTTCTTTAAACTTTCCTCATCAAAAACAGGAAACACCTACTTCTAAATGTACAGTTTTGGATTCTCTTCTGGCAAAGACTTAAGGGGCGGGAGTGACATTCTTAAACCAGTGCAAAATAAACTTTTAAAACTCTAAAGTGACAACTTCTCACTAGGCAAAAAGTGTAGTTCTTTTCTCTGATAAACAGTAATCTCCTGCTTAGAGTCATTTAATTAAGTGGAAGCACTTTCTTTATGGCAGTGGATTTTCAAGAAGCTGAGAAGCAGTGAAATGAGAGCTGTACTGTTTACATTTGGACAAACGTAGGCAACTCGGATTCTCTTAGTCTGGGAAGCATGGGCCTTTCCACCAAGATAAAAATTTTTCCATTAAGCAAATATAAATAGAAAATCTCCGGGCATCATTAAGTACCCAAAGTTCTCTAAAGTCACAGCTCAGTTAATCATTTGCTTTTAGAATGTTTTTCTCCAAGAACAGGAAAATGTTTAATAATATGTTTTTAATTATCCAAAATAGTCTCCTTTTTTGCCTTTACACAGTATTTTCATATCACATGTCTCTGAAATTTAATCAAAGAAGGACATATTATATGAATGGTTGGCTTTCAAATTTAACTTATAGTAAGAAAACTCAGTAACAGAAAGATGTGTTTGCATTTTAGAAATTTGTATGCAGGTCACTTCCTATGACAATGAGGAATTGTATGATGATAAAAGGAATTCCAGGCTCCGTGCCACGCATGGTCCTTTATTTTACTCAATAATCCATACAACACTAACAAGTAAAACAAATGCATTCGGACATTCCCTCAGAGTTTGTCGAATTTCCTTGGTTGGTTATTAAACACAGTCAATACTCAGTCCAAGAACTGGCACACTTCTGGGTACATCTTCATTTTTTTAAAAACCCTGTTGTGCACTGTACTTCCCTCTCCATTACTCCCGAGTTGCTCACCCTTAAAGGCTGGATGGTAATTAATTCTATAGAAAGAATTAAAGATGGCCTTGGGCCATCACCACAGAATCACTGGTTGTAACACAAAGCATTCGCATACTAGAAAAATGTGTTTGCATTTGTGGTTTTCCTGATGCCTTCGAATGAATGTTCCTAGTCACAACTACATCTCTTTGGATGCCTTTTATCCCCCTTGGGTGAATGAACAAAGGGGCGTGTTCTTAGAGCTTGCCTGATGGAAATGAACAGTCCACGTTCATCCCCGCCTTGTGCCACTTTCCTGGGGTTGCTCTATTTGCCTATGCTTTCTTTCATAAGCTAATAGAAATCTAAAAATTATGACTAATTCGGTACCTTAAGAATACTAAGTGAGTGGAAATAAGGCTTAATCTCCATCAGGGCCATGAGGATTTTCACTTTAAAAAAATTTTTTAAAGGAGGGCAGAGATTAGAGACATATGCCAGGAAAGAAAGTTCATGGAAGTGATGTCCCACTGATCAAGTATTCACATTACTTATCCTGTACATGAACTTGCAGAATGTAACTGGTGAAAGTAGCTAGTGGTGTGAATGCGATTTATCCATTTGGACTTGCCCAGAAAATTTGATATTCAAGATATAAATTTCTTCAGTTTCAATTTTTAACAATATGTTTTCTGCATGCATCCAAAAGTCAGGGTGTCCAGTACCATGCCAGCAGGCACATACGAATGAATGGTAAGGCATAGAAACTGGCTGGAAGAGAATTCCCAAGAAATGTCAGCCAGGCCACAGAGACGAACAAGTCTTCATTTGTAATAAGCTGCATACAGTCAGAGAACTGAAAGTTAACCAAGGGTTTCTCACAAGCCTGATCATGAAAGCACAGTATTAAAATCCAAAGGAACCAGTAAAAAGTTAAGTGTACACGTTTTTAGAAAAGAAATGAAACCAAAAGGTACTTACACTCTTGCTCCGAGAAAGCAAATCACAGGTATTCCTTTTCATGGTGCTGTTTCAAGCAATTCAGACAGGCAAGAGTTGTTTGAACGTCACTGCTCTTACTGCAACAATTATCCACTCAAAAGCCAATTGGCATTCTGTAGAGTAAGGCAAGGAAATGTTTAATCAAGTATATGATTAACACATGCACTTTGAAATGCTGTCTTAGACTAGGACAGTAATTCTTAAATTATTCATCAGAACAGGCTAAAACGGTACTGTGTTTTAAGCAATAAAAGCACACACAAGCAACATTTCCAAAACAGTTTTTGTGAAACGTAAGTTAGAGATTTCAAGCACCATCTGTTTTTCCATTATTCAAATCTACATTTTTAGTGGCTAAAAAAAAAAGTAGTTACGGTAGCCACAACCTAAAACTACACAATTAACAGACACATACTACTATGTACAAAATAAATAAACAACAAGGACCTGCTGTGTAGCACAGGGAACTATATCCAATTTCTTGTAATAACAAAAAAGCTACATGTATGAAATAAAGCTGCGCACTGAGTTCTGAATGTGCTATTCTTGCTGGTACAGCTGGGGAATCCCTCAGTTTTCCACCACAGGATCACTAAGGTAGCTTGGTTCATCGCTGGAGGGATCTTGCCTACATCTGAAAGCCCTCTGACCACTGCCTTGTGGCCTCTTGCTTTATTAGCTATAATCCACAGTACTGAAGCCTTCTCAGTACACTTCATAAGGTCTCTATCCTTTCGGTTCAAAGAGCTTGCAAGGAATGGTTGAAAGAAACTGTTTACCTAGTCAAGCAATAACTATTATTTTAAAGAATATTCCACAGCCATTGCCACTTGAATGACAGGACAGCCTCATCAGCTAACCTTCACTTCCACTAGACACTAAGAAGTAGACTCTGTTTTAAGTTTTGAAGAAAGAGCAAATAGAATAGCTAGATGCTTTGTGTTCATTTCCAATACTCAGCTGTATGTGGACATGACTTATGTACTCATGGGCTATATTTGCATGTGGGCTGAAGGGCCTTTTGGGAAAGAAGTCACTCTAAGGGAAAAAGGATGAGGCAAACAGACTTGACCAAACCCCAAGAATGCTGACATTGTGGGTATGGACTGATTCTAACAGCATGTAGCTCTATCATTTAAATTTGTTCTAAGTTTCTCAAAAAACTTGTGGCTGAAGTTTAAAGAAAAGAATAACAGTGAGCAAGGACTGAAGGAGTTTGTTTTCTTAAAATGAGTGTAAAAATATCAAAGTGCAGAGTAGTGGGAGTTATGTATTCAAAAATAAACAAAACAAAGTAACTATACATACTCTTTAAAAAATACAAAACTAAAGGCGCACTCCAGAGAATACAGCATCCTGGAGGAGGCCAGCCCGCAGCAGCAGCAGAACCCCATGGTCCCCACCAGGGGAGAGGGAACATCACACGGTAACACTCTCAAGGCTCAAAGATTTGTTTGAACACATGTGAGTCACACCTTGAGACTTATGAAAATAAAAGGGACATACTTTTACAGAGGCCAGAGATCCCACAACAGCAAAGTGAAGCTAGAATCAGAGAAACAGAATTTATTATTGCTAAGAATATCCCCAGATACAACTTGGGGACCTAAAGGGCACCAAAGCAGAAAGCCTTTTTCTGGGATAGATGAAAATGCTTGCCTGAGGTTAAAGAAAAATGCACTATGAAATGTGAGTTGCTGGGATAAATATGGTTTCTTTGAGTGTGTGCAGTTTTTTTGTTTGTTTGTTTGTTTGTTAAGGGAATGGGGGTTGGAGGGAGGAGCTGACCCACAAATGCTAAGTTCTCAGCTAGTATAACTCCAGGAAGTTAGTCACCTTACTGATTAGTTATAATGCCAAGCATTTCATAAGTTCTCAGAAAATATAATCAATTTAAGAAGTGAACAGAGAGAGGCAGCCAAGATGGCGGAGTAGAAGGACTCTTGGAGCTCACCCTCTCCCACAAACACACTCAGTGAAAACCACGGACCCACCCATCCACTCAGAACACCTGCTGAACTTTGACAGACCATTGCTTTCTTCAAAAGACAAAATTTGCCACAAAACTGGTAGGAGAAAAGGAAAAAAGAAAGAAGAAAAAGCAAAACAGTATGGGACTGGTCCCACAGGGAAGGAGCGGCAAAGGAGGAATAGCACTGTACGCTGGGTCTCCCCCTCTCCAACGGAGGTCAGCGGGGCTGAGGGGGAACCTCCGAGGCTCGGATCTGTACAGAAAAGCCCTTGACCAACAAAACTAAGATAAACGGGCACAGAGGGTCCCCGCGACCCCCAGGCCTAGACGCTAACCAGCAGCTATGGGACAGGACAGGCTGCCCTAGCCGGGGCAGGGGGGACTCAGCCAACTGTGCAGAAGCAACCTCAGGGGGCTGCAAGGTGCTGTGCGCTTGACTGGGAGGGGATATCGAACAGAACAGCCTGGGCCACCCATAAAATACAAAAAAAAAAAAAAAAAAAGGCACCACTGCTGGTGTGCCCTGGGGGGGAGGGGCACCGTAGCCTTTGTCTCCTCAGATCTGCAGCACCAGGCGGAGGTGGGGTCAAAACCTGAATACGTACCTAGGGGCTTCACCAACCTCATAGGTGGGACTGAGATTTGTTTACAGCCCCAGGCAGAGGGGACCATTCTGCCCCAGTGCCTCTGTGAAGTCGCACCTCTAAGACAAACGAACAAGGAGCTGAGTTCTGTCACACAACAGGACGAGGGCCAGTGTGCCGTTTCCTGTGAGCCCACCTACCAAGCATGGGGAGAGGCAGCTCAAGGAGCGGCAGGGAACGCAGGAGTGACCCGCCCACCTACCGTGCGCGCCAGCGTGAGCGTGGCGTGGGGAGGGGGCGCGACCTGAGGGCCTCGCGCAGCAGGGCGAGGCCAGGAGCGGCCACACCGCAGAACAAGAAGGAGGCCCCGCTCAGTAGCCAGGGCAGGCTCTGGCCGCCACAACACCAGCCACACCCCCAGCCAGAGGGATAATAGCCAACAGGCACTGAAGGAAGACTTGGCAATCACCTATACTTAAAAAGGAACTCGCCCATACTGCCCAAGGCAACCTACAGGTTTAATGCAATCCCTATCAAATTACCCAGGACATTTTTCTCAGAACTAGACAAATTATATTAAAATTTATATGAATCACAAAAGACCCAGAATTGCCAAAGCGTTACTGAAGGAAAAGAATGAAGCTGGAGGAATAACCCTCTCAGACTTCAGACAGTATTACAGAACTATAGTAATCAAGACAGCATGTATTGGTACAAAAACAGACATGGATCAATGGAACAGATTAGAGAGTTCAGAAATAAATCCACAGACCTATGGTCAATTAATCTTTGACAAAGGCGGCAAATCATACAATGGAATAGACAGTCTCTTCAACAAATGGTGTTGAGAAAACTGGACAGCTGCATGTAAATCAATGAAGTTAGAACACTCCCTCACACCATACATGAAAATAAACTCAAAATGGCTTAAAGATTTAAACATTAGATAAGACACAATAAATCTCATAGAAGAAAACACAGGCAAAACATTACCTCACATACATCTCAGAAATGTTCTCCTAGAGAAGTCTACCCAAGTAATAGAAATAAAAGCAAAAATAAACAAATGGGGCCTAATTAAACTTACAAGCTTTCACACAGCAAAGGAAGCCATAAGCAAATTAAAACAACAAAATACAGAATGGGAGAAAATATTTGCAAAAATGAGACTGACAAGAGCTTGATTTCCAGAATATATAAGCAGCACATACAACTTAATAAGAAAAAAACAAACAACACAATCCAACAATAGGCAGAAGACCTAAACAAGCAATTTTCCAATGAAGACATATGAATGGCCAATAGGCATATGAAAAAATGCTCAATACCACTAATTATCAGAGAAATGCAAGTCAAAACTACAATGAGGTATTACCTCACACCAGTCAGAATGGCTATCATTCAAAAGTCCACAAATGATAAATGCTGGAGAGGATGTGGAGAAAAGGGAATCCTCCTACATTGTTGGTGGAAATGTAGTTTGGTGCAGCAATTATGGAAAATGGTATGGAGACTCCTCAAAATCTAAAAATAGAATTACCATATGATTCAGCAATCCCACTCCTGGGCATATGTCCAGAGGGATCCTTAATTCAAAAAGATTCTCGCAACCCAATGTTCATAACAGCACTATTTACAATAGCCAAGACATGGAAACAACCTAAATGTCCATTGACAGATGGCTGGATAAAGAAGTTGTGGTATATTTACACAATGGAATACTACTCAGCCATAAAAATGATAAAATAATGCCATTTGCAGCAACATCGATGGCCCTGGAGAATGTCATTCTAAGTGAAATAAGCCAGAAAGAGAAAGAAAAATACCATATGATATCACTCATATGTGGAATCAGAAAAAAAAAAAAAAAAAGAAAAATGATCATATATAAAACAGAAACAGACTCACAGACATAGAAAACAAACTTATGGTTACCAGGGGGAAGGGGGTCAGAAGGGATAAATTGGGAGTTTGAGATTTGCAGATACTGACTGGTATATATAAAAAAGATAAACAAGTTCATACTGTATAGCACAGGGAAATATATTCAATATCTTGTAGTAGCTTATGGTGAAAAAGAATATGAAAACTAATATATGTATATTCATGTATGACTGAAACATTGTGCTGTACACGAGAGATTGACACAGCATTGTAAACTGACCACACTTCAATAAAGAATTTTAAAAAGTGAACAAATATAAACTGTGAACTAAATATTTCATACCTAGGGAAGAAAAAAATATCAGCTAAATGCTGTGGGAAACTCATACACTATCTGAGAAAAACTCATTCAAAATATTTAATTATTCATTCAGTATTTAATGAGTACCCTTAAGGGTAACCATGGAATAGTTGCCCTTAGTGGACTGGTGACTCAGTGGTTTTAAATTAACTAATCAGTCAAATCAGACAAATGATGGATTTGACCGGATAAGGTTTGCTGAATTAATCAGATTTTTAACAAATTTGCCTTGACATATTTAAAGACCACCATTAAGAGAGAGTTTCCTATAGGAATTGAGAACCTATAGAAACCTGATAGGCAAAGGGATTTAACTGAAAACTGATGGCTGATGGAATTGCCCTTCTTAGCCTGTATTCCCAGGAGGCAGTATGGCCTTGCTAAGGGTATGGATCTTGAAACCAAATAGACATAGGATAGAATTCAGCTCTCCAATGGCATTCTGTGTTGCTTTAGGTAAGTTGCTTAACCTCTCTGAGCTTTTTACCAGATCTAAAAGAGGAGATAATAATATTCAGGTGTGTTTGAATTCAAATGAACTAAATGTATAAGGTCGTGTCTAGGAGGATGCTTGGCTATCACCACCAATCGTATCATCATCCATCACTACTACTTTTTCTTCCTCTTAATATCAAAAGGCAAGCATTTTCCCCCTAGCAGTTCCAAACTCCTTCAAATAAGAGTCTTACACAAATATGCTTTCAATTGAGCAGTAATGAATAACATAACAGTTCAGGTCCCAGGAGTAACCAGATAGCACACTCATATTAGGATCATTTAAGGAGAATTTAGTAAAGAGACTATTTACAGACTCACAGACATAGAAACAAACTTTTGGTTACTGGGGGGAAAGGAGGTGGAGGAGGGATAAATTGGGAGTTTGAGATTTGCAGATACTAACTACTGTATATAAAATAGATAAACAACAAGTTTCTTCTGTATAGCACAGGAAATTATATCCAATATCTTGTAATAACCTATAAGATGAAAAAGAATATGAAAAGGAATATACGTAGTATATGTACAACTGAAACATCATGCTGTACACCAGAAATTGACACAACATTGTAAACTGACTATATTGCAATTTTTAAAAAATGAAAAAAAATTCAAAAAATTAAAAGATCTGAGTAGGAAAGAGGAATTCATGAGGATGATGCAGTAGCTGCAGCTAGCAATAATGCAGTTCTTACCACCCCCAGGCGAAAGGGACTGAGAGAGGGATGGGTAGCCAATACCTGGGAGGAGAGAGTCAGAGAGTGGACTGTCTTGAGAAGGGAGGGACACAGCTAGCCTCAGGTGACCCTGAAGGGAAAGAGATGAAGGAATGAACTTGATTTCACTCTCTTCCATCCCTCTGATTGCCTGCGGGGACTTCCCATTAGCCAAATGCACCAAATGCAACAAGGCCAGAAGGTAAAGAAAGCTGCTGCTGTATACCTCACTGGTCAGCCTCCCAGAGCAGAAGGGCTCCTAGGGTGGGGCAGGGAGGAGAGTGGAGCTGGAAGGGACAGGAAAGCTGCACCATACAGATCTGATCTGCAGTCTATCTCTGCTATCTCATCTCATCAGAAGAAAAGCATCTATTTATTTATCTTTAATCCTCCCAACAACCCTTGAGGTAGATACTGTTCATATATTATCCCCATCACACAAAAAAGGAAATCAGCTCCAAGAAGTAAACTGCCCAAGAAACAGTAGTAGAACCAGGATTCAAACCTGATTTGTCCAATTCCAAAGTCCATGTCTTTGTCTACCCTGCCATCTTGCTTTGCTGCCAAAATCGTGAACTGATGCACTGTAATTATCAACGAGTGGTAACTTCTGCATATCAAAGCTGAGCCTAAACCAAAGAATGTTTGATGAAAAAAAGTTCTACTCTCAGAAAGGCGGTTATTCTAGTTCCAGCAAATTCCTCCCTCAGCAAAGATAATGCAGTGAGACAGCAGAAATTCTTTCTCCCTCCAGGAGCACTCAAAAGTAAACCAGGTGGGGGAAGACTGGCACAGGCAATTTCATTACTAGAGGAGTTTCCACATAAAAGTTAATTAGGGAGAAGGAAGAGGCAGCTCCTGCAGAGAGAACACTTTAGAAATAAAAATGAAGAAAGCAGCTAAGTAAGATAGATGGTGCTGGAACACTCAGAGCCGGAATTTGAGTGGAGCACCTGTGTAAAATTTTGCTGCTTCGATACAAGGAGTTAAGACAGGTTCTTTCCTAGGGATTTAGGATTTATATTGTGGAAGCACCTCATAGTACCCCTCACTGGTCAGCCGTCAGAACTGGGCATCAGATAAACAAGCTCATATTGTCTAGCACAGGGAATTATATTCAATATCTTGTAGTAACTTACAGTGAAAAAGAATATGAAATATGAATCTATGTATGTTCATGTATGACTGAAGCATTATGCTGTACACCAGAAATTGACATAACATTGTAAACTGACTACACATCAATTAAAAAAATATATGTATATATATACACACACCAAAAAAAAAATTAGTTCTTGTATCTCTGTGTCATACACACAAACTGTATGGTATTAGGAAAATCTCTTATCTGTTTTCTTCTACCAGCTGCTTGCTTCTCTGTAAAGATAACAATATTTCCACAACCCACCTCATGGGGTTCCTATGAAGATTACTTAGATACTGTCTGAGAAAGCTTTCTGGAAACTATAAAGTTCTCTGCAAATGGAAGTGAATTCTATTCATTTAAACATCAATTGTGCCAATACATGATGGTATTTTAAATATGAGTGACAAAGGGCTCTAATTATCTGCAAATATCAGAGAGGCTATTGAATATATTTTATATATTTCAGGGGAGTTTTTTTTTTTTTATTCTTTACTTCCTTTGGAATTAATTTTTTTCTTCTGCATAATTTAGTATATGTTGTGATTGCTGAAATATAAAGCCACTCAGATGCATTAACTTAAAATATATATTTATAGAGAATCTCATATATTCCAGGTACTGTACAAATCTCTCAGATAACCACCAACCTTTCTAGATTTAGGGGAAAGGATTTTTAGGGTGCAGTTGTCTATGAATGATCAAGGAATAATAGATTTATCTCCAATTTAACATCTTCTCCACCTCATCAAGATAATTTTTCTACGGCTGTATAAAATAGACATCAAAGAAAAACCAGGATAGGCTGTCTTTTTCCTTGATTAGATTCTAACCCAAGGAAAACAAATATTAGATAATGCACATATAAAAAAAAAAAATAAAGGAACGAAACCACAACTGAACGCTAAGCAACCATTGAAAAAAGACTGGAACCTAGCAAAAAAGATTTCCTGCAACTGGAAACATAAAAAGGGAACCAAGCAGGACGGTAGGCATGCTCATGATATAATTGGGCCCCATACCCCCCAGTGGGAGACCCACAAGCTGAAGATTTGTTAAGTTGCTGAGGCCCTCCCACAGGAGTGACAGCTCTAAGCCCCACATCACGTCAGGCTCCCCAGCTCGGGTCCTGGCATTGGGAAGAGAAGGAGACCTGAGGACTTCTGGTTTTGAAGGCCAGGGGGGGCTTGGCTCTGGGAGCCCCATGGGACTGCGGAAAACAGAGACTCCACTTGCTTGAGAAGCGTACACAGAAACTCATGTGCACCAGGTCCAAGGGCAGAGGCAGTGATTTCATAGGAACCTGGGCCAGACCTGGCTGCTGGATTTGGAGGGTCTCCTGGGGTTGTGGGGGATCGCTGCAGGTCACTCAGGGGACATAGAAGCTGGTGGCGGACATTCCAGGAGTGTTAATCTACATGAGCTTTTCTGGAGGCTGACATCTTGATTGAATCATTAGCAACAAGACCTAGCCCCACCCAACAGCCTGTAGGGAAGCCACAAGCCAAACAACATACAGGGTGGGAACACAGCCACACCCATCAGCAGACTCCTTAAGCCACAAAGGCCTCTAGACACAGCCCTATCCACCAGAGGTCCAGGACCAAGCGTCACACAGCAGTGGGCAGGCATTGGCTCCTCCTGCCAGGAAACCTGCATAAGCCTCTAGTCCAGCCTCATCCACCAGGGGCAGATACTAGAAATAAGAAAATAATAATCCCAAAACCCATGGAAGGAATCCACAAACACACAGAAAGACAGATAGGAGGTGGCAAAGGAATATCTCCCAGGCCAAGGCACAAGATAAAATCCCAGAAGAAGACATAAGTGATGAGGAGATAGGTAATTTATCTGAGAAAGAGTTTAAAGTAATGATGGCTAAGATGTTCAGAGAACTCAAGAGGAGTATAGATATACAGAGTGAAGTTTTTAGCAAAGAGTTGGAAAATACAAAGAATACCCAAACAGAGTTAAAAAATAAAACCACTGAAATGAACAATATACTAGAAGGAACCAAGAATAGACTAAATGAGGCAGAAGAATGGATCGGTGAGCTAGAAGACAGATTAGCGGAAATCACTACCTCAGAACAGAAAAAAGAATAAAAAGGAATGAGGATAGTTTAAGAGAAGTCTGGGACACCATAAAGTGCTCTAATATTTGCATTACAGGGGTCCCAGAAAAAGAAGAGAGAGAGCAAGGAACTGAGAAAGTTTTGGGTGAGATAATAACCGAAACTTCCCCAAATTGGGAAAGGAAACAGTCACCCAAGTCCTGGAAGCACAGAGAGTACCACACAGAATCAACCCAAAGAGGGATACACCAAGGCACATAGCTATCAAACTGACAACAATTAAGAATAAAGAGAAAATATTAAAACTAGCAAGAGAAAAGCAACAAATAACATACAAGGGAACTCCCATAAGGTTATCAGCTGATTCTCAGCAGAAACTCTACAGGCCAGAAGGGAGTGGCAAGATATATTTAAAGTGGTGCAAGGGGGAAAACTTACAACCAAGAATACTCTATCCAGCAAGGCTCTCATTCAGATTTGATGGAGAAATCAAAAGCTTCACAGATAAACAAAAGCTAAAAGATTTCAGCACCACCAAACCAGCTTTACAACAAATGTTAAAGGACCTTCTCTAGTCATCAAACCATAAGAAAAGAGAACAAAAAGAAGAAAGAGACAAAAAAAAAAAAAAGAAAAAAAAAAGAGAGCCCTACAAAAGATTGTTTTGGCTATTCGGGGTCTTTTTGTGGTTCCTTATAAGTTTTGGAATTGTTTGTCTTAGTTCTGTGAGGAATGTCACGAGTATTTTGATGGAGGTTGTGTTGGATCTGTGGATTGCTTTGGGTAGTGTGGCCATTGTGATAGTGTTGATTCTTCCAATCCAAGAGCACAAGAAATCTTTCCATTTCTTTGTGTCATTTCAGTTTTCAGAGTATAGGTAACCTCCTTGCTTAAGTTTATTTCTAGGTATTTTGTCATTTTTGATGTAATGGAAATGTCTTTGCCGGTTATAAAATTATGGTTTCTGAAGTGAAAAAAAAGTGAATGAAGGGCCGCAAATGACAAAATAGCCTTCTTTTCATGGGTGAGTTGTATTCCATTCTGTATATATATATTATATATATATATATACATTGCAATCTCCATTATCTATTCAACTATTTATGTGCACTTAGGATGCTTCCATATCTTGGCAATTATAAATAATGTTGCTGTTAGTAGTAGGGTGTATGTAACTTTTTGAGTTAGTTTTTATTTTGTGCTTGGCTTTATTCCTTTGATAACTATGTAAGTTTAAAAAGCTAAAGCTCTAAACGTTCTTAGAAACAATGAACAGTACATATATGTAAATTAAAAAATATATATGTAGTAAAAAAAAAAATGATCCAGCAAGCCATGAAACACATGGAAGAAACTTAAAAAGACATACTACTGAATGAAAGAAGCCAGTCTGAAAAGGCTACAAACTATATGATTCCAAGCAAATGACATTCTGGAAAAGGCATAGCTACAGAAACAATAAAAAGATCATGGTTTCCAGGGGTTTGGGGAGAGGGAGGGAGGGAGAAATGAATAGATGGAGCACAAGGGATTTTTAGGGCAATGAAATCATTCTGTATGATACTACAGTGGTGGCTACATGTCATTATGCATTTGTCAAAACACATAGAATGTACAACATCAAGGGTGAACCCTAATGTAAACTATGGACTTTGGTTGATATGTGCCCATGCTGGTTCATCGACTGTACCAAATATGCCACATGATGAGGGATGTTGAGGGTAGAGGAGTATACATGTGTGGATGAGGAGGGCTATGTGGAAACTCTGTATTTTCTGCTCAATTCTGTTGTGAACCTGAAGCTGCTCTAAAAGAATAAAGTCTATTAAAAAACAAAAACAAAAAACACACAAAAAACCCCCAAAAAAACAACAACAAAAAAAAGAAAGTTAGATCACTATAAAAGACAATCACAATGAACTGCAATAAAAAAATCTCAATTTTTCAAGGTTCATTCACCCACATATGGGCAGGCAACAAATTAGGAGTCTTCAGTGCAAGAACTAAATACTAAAAAAGTTAAAAGAAGCATATGAAGGGATAAAAATTAGACTTTTCATGAAAGTTTGAGTTGTTGCCATAGGCTCTTAAGTGCCCACTAATTCGCACCGCCACATGTATGATATATAACTTGGTCATTTGCTCCACTGTCCCTCTGCTAAATCTGTGGCAGAAACAAAGGAAGTAAAGTTCTGCTTTCTAAAGTGATGAATTAAGAGCAAGTCCACTTTTAGTCCAGATCTAAAGATGACCATAGATGTTTCTATGAATATATATATATATGTTTGTGTGTGTGTGTGTATGCATATGTGTATATGTATATATATCTTCTTCTTTCTAGGGTACCCTGGGAAGGCTGTCTCTTAACTGGGCTTCTGCTAAAGCTACAGAATCTGAAATCTAGAAAGAGTTCACAGTCTAATGAGGAAATTGAGTTTGGGATGTATGTAACCTGCCTAATATCACAGAGCTACCTTCTGGGACAAGGCAGGAATGAGACTGAGGCCTCAGTGCTCCGTGTCCAGTGCTCTGTCCAGCCAATAATACTGCCCTATGCAGCGATTCTCCTAAAACTCACTCTGTAGGCCAAACCATGGTCCCTTTCAGTGTATCCAGCAAAGCTCAACAACCTAGTACTTGCTGGAGTCAGTGCATTCTACTTGCAACAGAAGGATGGCCCTATGTTACCAGGTTGCAGCTTCTGCTCTGAAGGGCCGGCCCCTTCAGGGACCTCTGCATGGATCCACAGGTGTTTCAGCCAGAGGAGCCAGGTGATGTATGATTTACCTCTTTAATCTGACCTTGACTCAAACTCTGTTCTCCAACCCGAACCATCTCACCCTCATCTTAATGGCCTAATCCCTCCGATGCCTGAGACATGTGATTTCCACCTCCTATCCAAAAATACACGCTCTCAAAGTGTTCTATTCTCCGTCTTTCGGAATTTTTCTCTTCTTCAAAGTCCAGCAAAAGCTTTTCCTTTAAATGACAATTTGCCCTGCTGCTCCAAGTCACAGAGTTTTCTGCTTTCTCTGAATTCTAACAATAAAGGCTATGTTGCACCACAAATCATATACCATCTTCCATTTTTTTAATCATTGTTTTGTAGGTTTAATTTTTGTTTCCTCAACTGGGGGCTGAGTACAATACATTTTAATGCCTTTTCCACACTGCAAGTTACATGATTATAAAATACAAATTCCAAAGGCTGAGTATTAATTCATTATCATTCCTTTTGCCCATTCCATAGCATTTAACATAGTGCTGAAGACCCAACAGCTGCTTAATAAAATATATTTTAAAAATTGAAGTATAAACCCATAAGAAAACATGAGCATTTTAATTAATAAGCATGTAAAATTGGAAATAAAATATTCAATCTCAGTATTCATCAAAAAAAATGAAAAAATGAAAATCTCAAGGTTTTTGTCTTGCTTACAAACTAGCAAAATTAAGCTTTTTTTTTTAAAATAAAATACTTGATAATGGTGTCTATATGATGAAATACACATTTCATATATTGCTTATCAGCTTCAAAATGACGTAAGCCTTTGGAAAGGAATTTGATCATAAGTACCAAAAGTTAGAATGGTGTTATACATCTTTATATATTAACTCAGGAAGCAACATGATATATGGAAAATGCTTTATATGCAAAAGGCATTCTCAGCAGTGCTCCTTACAATAATAAAAATTGGGAAACAATTTAGATGTCCAGTAGTAACAGAATAGCTAAATAAAGTATGAGAAACCTCACAACGTGCTATGCAGTTAAAGCATATTTTACAAGATACTTTAACTACATGAGAAAATGCTTCTGCTATGATGTTAAATGAAAAGAGCAAGATTAAAGTTGTATAGACAGTATGATCCTACATCATATCTGAAGTTCTCCTGTGCTTCAAATTTATGCTTTTGGAAGCCTGCCAGACGTCTCCATTTGGAAGATCCACAATCAACTCAAATACGTGTCTGTATATGAACTCAACATTTTACTCTTTCTTCACTCCTAAATATGTTCCTTCTTGTATCCTCCCTCTCTCATTTATGGTACCACCATCCGCCCACACCCCAGCCACAATCCTGAGCCTCTCCCACTCCCTGGTCACCCACACTCAATCAGTGGTTGTGTCCTGCTGGAGTACCTGGCCAAGATTTCTCAGCTCTATCCTCTCTTTGAAGGTTCCCCACCACCATGAGCTTTCAGAGTTTTACCCACACCATTTCAGGTACCTTCTAATATGTCTCCTTGTCATTGACACTGCCTGTTTGTCCCCCCACACACTTATTTCACTCATTCGTTGTACTGAACCACTTGTAGCTCCCCACGCACTCCATGCTGCTTCCCACTTCTGTGCCCTTGTTTTTCTTCTATTTTTCCCTCTTCGTGTTCCCTATATTCCCTTCCTTCCTTTGTTACTTGACTACTAATGCTTCAAGACTCAGTTGAAATGTCACCTCCTCCTGCAAAGAGTTTCCTGAGTCTCCCACCATCCACCACCCCATCCCCACTGCCAGCCTGGACTCCCCACATGCCTTCTGAATGCCGCCAAGTGCTTATTTGCCAAATTACACTACAACAATCTGTGTCTCACTGTCACTGCCATCCTGGACTCTAAGGCACTTGAGGGTAGAAAGCATTTCATGTCTGTGTACATAATCACAACATAACATACATTCAGTACACTTTTTACTGAATTCTGCTAAATTGAACTGCATCCCTTGACTAGAATTATGAGAAGGAAAGCACATTTCCTCTCTACACTAAAAAAAAAAAACAAAAAACAAATGTTTTGCTTTGTGGCTTATGCCCACACAAAACAATCATTCTAATCCCTTCTCCTCCCATAAAATAATAAGAGCAGTCCCTCTTCTTCATTCGCCATTTACTAGACACTTGTGGAAGGACATCTACTGTGCTAGGGTCCAGGGATGCCAGGACAAACACAATACAATGTCCCTCCACAAGGAGCTCGCAGACCGGAGGGGGAGGGAGACGAAGAGCACCAGACACTAAGTGCTCTGACAGAGGCACAGAGTAGCTGGTGTGGGGCCCGGCAGAGGCAGAAATTGATGCATATGCCTACTGGCTTCAAAGTCTGTTCTGGGTTATTCTGCTCTTGCAAACACTTCACTTTAAGTTATTCAAATATCACTTCATACACTGGTGTTTTTCCCCAAGTAGAGGGAAAGGAACACGGAAGTGGGGGCTGGCAGTCTCTTTCATGCCTTTTGCACATCTGATCAGACCTCTGTCTCTGCAGAAGAGGTAACTATAAACTCCACAGCCAGAAAGTATTCTGTAAACACCCATCGAATGACTAATGTACAGGCGATCACTCTTACCTAAGAGAACACAAGCCACTTTTGATTTCAGCACAAATTTATTATAAAATAATTGACATTTTGGAAAGTAAAAGTACATCATTTGGCTCCCAAGGCAGCTCAGTTCTTCACTTCTAAGAGTATGGAAATGCCAAAATACCCGCTTTCAACACTTACCTTGAGCAGTATTTAAAAATAGTCCAGCTGAGTCATTTAGCAGCAAATAAATTACATTTCTTTCTAGTGTTCTGTGATTTGTGGCCTTTCCCTTCCCCTGAAATAATTGCAGCTCCCTAAAACACAGCTCTTCCCCCACCCCTCCAAAAAATGCCTGGGACTTCCCAATTCATCTCTCACAAATGTAGGGTCTGTTACTTGACTTTACCTTGCTCTGCTTTTAGCTTTCTACCTTAGCGAGGAAAGTTACAACAGAAGCTTCTTTTCAACAACTTTTCTAACCATATCCCTCCCACTGCCTCATTATGGTGCCCTTCCCGGCCTGGGCAGTGGGAGGTGACTAGAGCAGTTCTGTCATGTGAATCATAGGACAGCATGGTGCGTAGTCTGCTGGCCTGAGGCCAAGATGGAAGGAGCCTCTGCGATGTGTCACTGCCAGCTAAATTATAACAGGTCCATTGAGGGCCTCAGGACAAAAACCCCTGAGTCATCATGAGGGAAAACAGAATGACAGCAAGACAATCCTCACAAAACCCCTGGTGTGAGCAGCTCACTACCTACATTGGAAGGTGGAATTCACTGAAACATGGAGGCTTTTTACTTTTTCAATGCTTTTCTGTGCCATATCATATTAAAGTAAAAGTCCACCATTTGAGTACTTTCAAAGCATTCAAATGGTCCCATCAGTGAAGGCTGTGGGATATAGGCACAGACTGTAGCCTACAAATCATGCATTACAAATCATAATCAGCCCTTTCCATCATGAGATGAGCTCAGTTCTAAAACATGTACCATTCTACCTCTCTAGCTAAAACAAAACAACATTATATAGATGATAGGTGGATGGATGGATGAATGGATGGATGGATGGAAGGACTGACAGATGACAGAGACAGAAAGAAAGGGAGGGAATGGGAGAAGGACAGATACTCATGCTGTAGATCCTGGGTTCTATTATGTATAGCTTTCTCAATCAGAACTATTAGAAGCAGAACTCTCATCTCTAAGTCATAGTGAGCCAGACTTTTTCAGAAGTTTCTTTTTAAACCAACACACTCCTTTCTTCTTTGGTTGCTTCCATTTATCAGTTAGCAACAATCCTGCTTTTTATTCCTCTACAAAATCTACACTATGAACAACTTCCTTAAGATAAATTACAACCGAATTATTTTAAGACCTAGTGATACTACTGGTTTAGATTACGTGGGGTATAATTAGAATCTGAAGGAAATGAAATGAAAAGATTAAAAGAGACTAGGATAGTTGGCAGAGCATCATGCAGATCTTACTTAAGGCAAGTGTATGGAAGTTGTTCTAATGAGGCTTCAAGAGAACAACTTTTATCAGAGCACCAAGTAACTCCGTACCCTCAAGGTATCATTTCTGCCTGATTAACAGTTGCTATAGATTGCATTGCCTATAGATTTTACAAATAGAAGACAAACAAGGCATAAAGTGGAAAAGTTCAATGTTAACTAAAATAAACATAAATAAGGAAATTAACACAACCAAGAAACCAATGACTAGGAACTATGGGTTCTCCACACCTTACAAAGTGACAACCCATTAGCATCCTTCAAGAGAATGAGCCCACTGTGGTGGACTCATTAACACACAGACTGAAAACTATACATGCACGTTAACTTTTGCTGGAACCAAGGAATAAGTTTTTAATCAACAGTAAAAAGTAGTGCTTTTTAATGTTAAAATTAAAACAACAGCAGAAAAGAAGCTAGACAACAAGTTTGGAAATTTTTTTGTTCAAGAGTTTTACTGTTCAATCATTTTATTGTGGTCACTAAAGTTTCCAAACAACAAAATAAAGACCTATTAAGGCAGAGATTATAATACTCTTCTGCTATGAGAAAGCCATTTTTCAACATTTTCTTTCTCTTTCATATTCAGGGTCTATCTAGAAGCAAGTCAACCCCTTCAGTAGACTGCCATTTTTTTTCCAAATAATTTTCATTCTTATAAAGAAATCTTTATTTAGCTCACTTTATTCCAAAATAAGGAATTTTAAGATATTACCAGAGAAGAACAATTAACATTAGGAAAAAAAGGAAACTTACTGAAGGGGAGAAGATATTTGCAAATGATATGTCTGATAAGGAGTTAATATCCAAAATATATAAGAAACTCATACAACCTAATATCAAAAAACAAACAACCTGGTTAAAAAAATAGGGAAAGGACATGAATAGGCATTTTTCCGAAGAAGACATACAGATAGTCAACAGGCACGTGAAAAGATGCTCAACATCACTAATCATCAGGGAAATGCAAATCAAAACTACAATGAGCTATCACCTCACACCTGTCAGAATGGCTGCTATCAAAAAGACAACAAATAACAAGTATTGGTGAGGATGTGGAGAAAAGGGAATCCTAGTACATTGTTGGTAGGAATGTAAATTGATACAGGCACTATGGAAAACAGTATGGTGGCGCCTCAAAAAACTAAAAATAGAACTCTTATATGATCCAGCAACTCCACTCCTGGATATATAACCAAAGAAAATAAAAATATTAATTTGAAAGAATACGTGCATCCTAATGTTCATAGCAGCATTACTGACAATAGCCAAGACATGGAAGCAATCTAAGTGTCCAACAATAGATAAATGAATAAAGAAGATGTGTCATGTACACACAAACACACACACGGGAATACTACTCAGCCATAAAAAATAAAATAAAATGTTGCCATTTGCAACAAATTGATGAACCTTGAGGGTATTATACTTAGTGAAATAAGTCAAAGACAAATACTGTATGTTTCTACTCATACTAGAATCTAAAAAATAATATAAATGAATGACTATAACAAAACAAAAACAGACACACAGATACAGAGAACAAACTAGTGGTTACCATTTGTGGGGGAGGGGCATAATAGGGGAAGAGGATTAAGAGATACAAACTACTCGGTATAAAATAAACAAGACATAAGGATGTAGTAGCACAGGGAATACAGCCAATAACTTATAACAACCTTGAATGGAGTATAATCTATAAAAATATCCAATTACTCTGTTGTGCATCTGAAACATAACATTGTAAATCAACTGTATGCTTCAATTTTTTTAACCTAAATAAATAAGTAAACAAATGTTTATTCCAAGATGAAAAGGAAAAGAGCAATTAGTTTTGAGTTTGGAATTAGCATGAGTTTGGAATTAGTCATACCTGGATTCAAATTCTGTTTTGGCCATTTCCTGATTTTGTGCCCTTGAGGATGTTATTTAACCCTTTTGAATATCGAGTTGTACCTGGATCAGAGGAGGTGTTCCTTACACGTTAGCTTCATTTTACTTCATTTGCCCTTTACCTCCGGGAAGCAAGCATTGGGATTTTTAGGAGGCTCAGATCTTACTGACGCTGCAAAATTGATTCATTAAAAATGGGCTCTTCTCGGGATTATTATTCTGCAGTCACACCGGCAGGCATGAGAGGAGCCTGTTCTAATTCTTAGACACTCAAATGTGGTATAAGATTTAATCTTCAGTTTTTGTGTCCGGGCCTAAGCTCTTCCACGGCCTTCTGTCAGGTCAAATGAACATTTCCAACCTTACAGCCAGCGGTTGGATATTCTTCTCAAACTCTGATGCTTGCTTCTTTAAATCCTCATTGAAGGAGTTTTGAAAGGAATCCTATCACTTTTCTGGCAAGAAGTTAATTGTAACACCCACTCTCAGCTGCTAGCATGAAGAAAGAGCTACCAAGTTTCCTGCAAATTTGAAAGGCTCTGAGCGTAGAGAAAGGACGAGCAGAGAACCCTGACATGCAGAAGACAGCGCACCTCGGTTCACCGTCATCTCCAAGATTACCCAGGAACGGTCCAGAGCTTGTTTGCTCTAATTGGAGCCTGTGCTGAATCATTGCTATTCTTGGGGTACTCATCTGGTACCCGAAATTAGACCTTGTTGTCTAATGGTGATGAGGGATGAAGGTACATAACAGAAAAGAAAAAAAACCCTTAAAGATTATTTTGTTAATAGATGAATTTCTTAGCAAAAGAAAAAAAAAAAGTGGCAGTTTCTTGTCTAAGGACCTGGCTATCTTTCATCACCTAATGGTTTATTAGCTCAATTTTTCGAAAGGGCAATGACATTTGGGAAGCTGGAGTTTCATGTTTAAAAATCTCTTTAATTCACTGAAGAAGTAACATAAGCTAAAGAGTATGAGCTGTAAAATGAAACCAATTTAGTATCTGAAATCTAAGTAGCTGAGGAAAAGAAACTCAGAGTTAAAAGGGCATTTCAGTTTCCAGCTCATCTGAAACCTTGCCATCATTAAGACAACGTCATACCATGCCACACCATACCACATAGTACCATACCATAACAAAGATATTTTTACCGACTATCCTATTCTTAAATATTACTAGAGAGATTTCTCAGCCTACTACAATAGATAGAATTTTTAATACACTTTTTTGGGAGAAATAGTTTATCACTTATATTTAGCATAAATCATTCTATTACAATATTTTAGATCCTCAAAAACATAATTATTAATAACTATAGTAAAAAATATAATTTATTATTGGCTATTCAGCTTTTAAGGACCAAGATTATCCTGGCTCTGGTACTTACTGTGTGACTCTGGGCAGGTTACATGACCTCTCTGTACCTAGGTTCCTTTGTACACTAGACCTATGATATTCTGCTTCATACCACCTTTGGAAGGAATATAGAATTCATAGAGGTTAAGTGCTCCAAAGAGTGACAACACACGGTAAGCACTCATTAAGGTATCATCATCCTCGTATCTCTTTTTCACTCTTAAGAAACAATGACTTGCTAACAATGAATGTGCAGTAAATGTGTGATGGGAATCATTGTTTTGAAAATAATAACCCAACATTTTTCATTCACTCCAAATCATGATGCTCCGTAGGTATCCTACTCTTCCATCAAATCAATTACCTAGGCTGGCTGCTGATGAGAGAGCAGAGAAAGGATTAAAACACCAGATAGGTGGAGGGACAAAGCAAATCCATTTTACACTCACCTCAGTGTTTTAGGAAGAAGAGTCTAGGACAGCACCAGAGGGCTTCCTCGTGGGCTGAGTGACACAGAATTTACCTTAAAGCCCCCCTGTGCCCCTGGAGGAGAGAAGGGAGATGGCTGACAGTGCCGGCTGGAGAACTTGACAAAGTAATGGTTGGGAGGGGGCGTAAAGGGACACTAAAACTAAGCTGTAGGGGTGGATTTCCCTAACTGGGGATCAAATGAAAACTACAGCCAGACCTGAGAACTACAGCCCCAGCAAGTGTTGGGTGCCAGTCTAGTCGCCAAAGAGAGCAGGGTTCCCTAAAAGCAGTTCCTGTTCTTCGTTTATGTTAAGAGGACATAACAAAAGTACCAAGCCAGCTTCAGGTACTTCAAAACTGGAGGCAGAAAGGACTACAACCAAATCACTGCATTTAGTGATAGAAAAACACTAAAATGGAAAATGGCATATGAACCGAAGTCACTTTCCCCAGTTCTACGAGAACAAAAATTGTATTACTTCAATCACAGACATTTCCCAGGCATTTACTGTGTGCCAGGCAATGTTCTCATCACTTAACACGAATTAACACATTCAATTCCCACAGAGTTCTGTAAAATGGCTACCATTTTAATACCCAATTTTGTAGATAAAGAAATAAAGGCAGAAATAAAGTTATATAACCAGTCAAGATCATATGATTAGGTCATTTTGAACCCAGGATATGTAAGTTTCCTCCTGCACCCAGGGGCCATTGTGTTTTTTAGGGAAGGGGTCAGAACTCATTGAAAAGGAGAAAAACAACCTTTATCTAGAGCAAAATTTTGCATTAATTGAACACTTACACAAAATACATCATTCTAATCCCTAAAAGAATCTATGTTTGGGGTGTTTTTTATTTTTCCTCCCTTATCAGTGGAACAGCAGCAGTCCTAGAGCTAAATGATTGGTTTTAGAAAAATCACGTTTCTATATCTGAACTGTAGTGAGTAAATTTCGATCCTATTATAAATGTTAGTCAATGTTAAGTATACCCAAGTTCCAATATAAGGTAGGAATTTCAGTCTATTTATTTCATTCTCCTTGCTCCCAAACTGGCTTTGAGGCAACAAAGAAATATAGCAATAGCAGAAAATCAGGGAAGAGTGTCATCAGTTTAGGGACTTTCTGGAAAACAGCCCACAGGATCCAAACTGCCTGTGAGTCCATATACTCTGGGATGTGAGAAGAGTTTAATAGTAAGAAATCTGTTGAAAAAAGTCATCATGGCAATAGATCGAGGAAGAAGAGAAACACATAATCCTCTCTAAAAATGTCTAAAAAGCATGTGAAAAAGAAGAAAAAAAAACCCAACACTGAGTCCTGATTTTTAAGCTTTGATAAAACAGGACTATCAGGCAAATCTGCCTCCAGTAACCAATGTCTTGCTTGATTAAAGACTGGAGACCCTTCCTCCCATTGGCATCAGGAACAGGAGGACGCCCAATATTACCAAACTTAGTTAACAATATGTTTAAAGAAGAGAGAAGAGAGTCATAATTATTGGAAAAGAGGATGCAAATCTATAATTATGTGAAAATCACAGGACTCTTTATTTGAAAGACCCTCCAGAAACAAAGTATTAAAAGAAATTTTTTAAAAAGCTCAGTACGGTGGATTGATTACAAGTCAATGTTTTCCTACATACCAACAATTGGAAATGTGATAGCTACAAAAAGAAAAAACCTACACAACTACACACAAAGAAGATTTCTTGGTTTTTGTTTGCACGTTCATTTACTAAGGTGCAAGGGATACACAGGGAAAAGAACTATGAAACCTTATTGAAGAACATAAAAGGAGACACACCAAAAAAATCACACATTTCTGAAGAGGAACGAATGTGTAATTCCAATCATGTGCAGTTACAATCTGATTTATTTATCTATTTACTTACATCGAAATGTTTGTTATGGAAACTTTCACAAATACACAAAGGCAGGGGAAATGGGATCATAAACCGTATGAACTCATCACTCAGCTAAACAACATCTATGTTTTCCAATCCTGTTGATCAACCCCTAACATCACTTCCCCCACTATACTGCCCTGCCTGCATAATTTAAGACAGCATATAAATAAACATGCATCTATATGTAGAAAATTTTCTGAAAACAAAAAATAAAAAAGGCAGAATTTCTATAATAATTAAAATAATTTATCCTGGTACCAGAGTAGAAGAAAAACCGGTGGTTGGAAAAAAAAAAAAGCACTAAAGAGATACAACTATACACATGGATTTGATGTCTGATAAAGGTAACAACTTTTATCAGTGTTTACAGCATAGGTTAATCAATCGTTGTATTGGGAAAACTTAGTAATCATTTGGGTACAAAACCCAGTGCCTCCCTTCATATCATGCCAGAATAAATGCCAGATGAATTCAGGGTTTAAATGTGAGTAATGAAGCCACAGAAGTACTAAAATAAAACATTTGTTAATATTTTATTTCTTTAAGGGTACAGAAAGTCTTTCAGAGCATTATATATGCTAGACACTCTGCTAAGTGCATAAACTGAGAATCTAATGACTTAACTAATTTTGGAAGTAAAATATATATATCAAAATATTTCTAAGTATAAAATACAAACTAAGAAAATATCACAGTATATTTTGTACATAGAGTTACAACATGAAGAATTCTTTAAAATCCTAAGAAAAACAAATATGTCCCAGTAGAACGGGAAAAGAGCATGAAAAGGCAAATTCACAAAAGGATAAATTAAAATTTCAAATTAACATATGGAAAGAATCAACCTCATGAATAAGCAAAAAGTAAATAAATAAAATCAGGAGATGCCCTATTTTGTCCATCAGATGGTACATTAAAATAAAAAATAATGCTCAATGTTAGCACACTCAATTACTGCCAGTGGGAATATAATCAGTACGATATTTCCAGACAGGTATTTGGCAAATGTATCAAAAGCCTGATAAACACACATGCCCTTTGAATCAGCATGAGAAAACAGTACACAGATGTATGTGCAAAAATAATTACCAAAGCACTGTTCATATAGGAAAATAGGTGAATCAATACCCAACAATAGAGGATTATCTAAATCAACATTTCTGTAAAAATGCAATGACTATTTTGAAGCTATTAGAACTAATGATGTAGATGTATATATGAAGATGTCCATGATCAACTGCTAAGTGAAAAGCACAGGTTACAAGTCGTATTTATAGTATGATGCCATTTCTGTCCTATGCCTAGACATACCCAGAAAATCATTTGGAAGGATAGACAGCAAAATATAACTGTGTTTAGCTCTAGAATTATGGCGGATTTTCTCCTTTTGTTTCTTGCCTAATGTAATCTCATTTTTCTACAGTGAACATGCGCTAATTGTGCTATAAAATTCAGTAACAAAAAAGTATGTATATTTAAATAGCATTAAGTACAGTTTGAAGCTAAAGGCCAAAGTTGTTGGAAGATAGAATGACCATGGAATTCCTTAGTCAGGATTGGCTTATTGCTTCTAATGAGAAAGGTGATGCAGGCTCTCCATGATGTGACTGAAGATGGGATACTTCAGATTATTAACGTATATGCTTTGGCTGCTACGAAACATGCAGCAGGCTTTGAAATTCAAGTTCAGTTACAGAAATGCAAAGTTACAGTCATTACATTTAGTTCTCTTGGGTACTAACAAAGACAATGAAAACAAGGAATCCTAAAAATAATAGATGATTAACATGTTTATAAAAAGGCACAATTTTAAAATTTGCCAGTTATCTTTCTGGAAGTAAGCATGAGTTTACACATTTCAGATGCAAAGTTTCGTTGACTGAATTAACTGTATACAAAACACTTGCCAAGACATTTGTCTGTAAATTAAAAGAGAGCAACCAGATTGTTTAACCCAAGCAGGCAGGAAGCCTCCAAGTGCCATATGTCCTTCCCAAAGCCTGTAAGATCCTTGATCATCCAGAGCTTGGCTCATCCCTGTGCCCAGGAACAATCCTATTCCCAACTAAGAAGCATTTAAAGAGCTCTATGTTAATGGGCATTGAGAGAGAAAACAAACAAACAAATATACTTGTTGAGTGATATCTTCTTGCCAGACACAATGTTATTGGTTCATATCTATTATTCCACTTAGTTCTTCAGAATCTGTAGAACAGGTAGCATTTCCCCCATTCTGCAGATGACAAAACTAAGTCTAAGATAAATAAAATGATTTTCCCAAAGTGTCAGAAGTAACAAGTAATGGAAGTGAGAATCAAATCCCTATCTCTCCGGCTCAAAGCTTTATGCCCTCTTCAAAAGGCTATATATGGCATCTGATTTTGTCGCCCTGTAGCAGTTGGAGATGGAATGGCTTGGAACTAGAATGCCTGGGTTGAAATCCCACTCTGCCACTTGTTAGATGTGTGACCCTTCACGTGCTTCCCAACATTTCTGTGACTCAGTTTCCTCCCTTGAAAGTAGGGGTGACAGGGGTACCTGCCTCATAGTTTGTAAGGATTGATAAGAGTTAAAATGGAGAAAGGACTGGGATTTTTCCTGACAAATAATAAGCATCAATCAGTGTTAGCTATCTTGATTATTGTTTGGGGGGTTTTTGTGGTCACTTTATGCTCCATTTTCAAACAGTTGGTCTTTACCGTATCCCTCCCCACTTTCTGTCTCCCATCTTTCTCCCTGACAGCTCTGTAAGATTGCAAGTCTGATCCCCAGCTCAGCAGCGGGGTCCCTGCTGGCTGTCAAGCCTTCCAAGGTCAGCTGCACACCAGCTGCCCAGAGCACTAGGATTGCCCACACTCAAGCTCTGTCTTGAAGTGCTCTGCCAGCCTGGGGAAGGAGAGGGTCACCTGGGTGCCCTTGCAGGACATTGGCTGTGCCACCTACCACTGGTCACCCCCTCTCAGTACACTGGTCTGCTTGCAAACTGGCAAAACGTCCTTCTGTCTCTACCAGTGGGAACGCCACTACCCCAACCTCCGCTTGGAACAGATCCTATTTCCAGATTCCAGCAGCACAAATTTTGAAAATGTTCCCAGCCAGACCCACCACCGTCCACTGAGCTTAAGCTCACATTCAGAGAGACCAAAGAGAAAGCTTCTCAAATTAGAGATTATGGCCCCTCCCATCTCCAACATACCCTGATAAGACAGAGCAAGGTGGGACTCATTCATGCACTTGATTTTAAAAGCTGCACAAACTGCACATTTTATTCAGGCCACTAAGTGAGGCAGTCTCCAAACATGGTACGATTCTGTACAAAGAAATTACTTGCGAGTGTTTCTGGAGACAATGCTGCCTTCTGCATCCTGACCCTCTCAGCTTCTCTTCTTTCTGCCAAAACATAGTTAAACTCATTGCCAAAGAGAAGGATTTGCAGCATGACACCTGATTTGAAATCACCTGCAGATTTTCCATCATTCTGCCACCTCTAATCTTACGTTAATAAGTGCTTAACACAGCCTCAGAAGTTCAAATCCTTCCAGATGTCCTTTAATGCCATAGGTACCTTCCTCAAGGAAACATCACAATATTTTCAGCAACACAAGGTTGTGCAGAAAAATACAATATTCTGACGCTTCGAAGGACAGATTTTCCAACCTTCGATAGTACTCTAGAGATGGAACAATGAATTCTTTGGCCTCATCATTCATCCAAGGTTTCTGGTGCTTTGTTTTGAACTCTCTAAATATTAGCATTTTCATTTTGCTTTTTGAAGATGTATACTTTGTATCTACACTATACCTTTCACCCAAAGTTCTCAAAATTACTTTATACAACCATTTCACAACGTGAAAACTAGAATGCAAATTTCAGAGGTAACAAAATAGAGGCAAATTTTTCCAGTGATTCTTTGAAAATACATCTGTACACAAGATGCACAGAGCTGATATCACATTGGAAGGAACCACTATTGGGTAAATCACATTTCGTTTTGTCCTAAATGATGGTGTGGTTTCCAGCAGGACTCCGTAAATATTCAGAATGAAAAATTAAGTATTTGTTGAGCATCTCCTCATGGTGCAGAATCTACTCTAGACAGTGTTGTAGAGAGAAAAAAAAAAAAAAACGTATAAAACACAGATTACTTTAAACACTATCTTGTTCAGAGAATAAGGTTGAAACCAGAAACAATTACAGAACACCACAGTGTATAATTAGGGCTTAGTAAATTGTGTGGTACAGCTAACAAGTTCAAAAGTAATTAACAAAAGAAAAATGAGAGAAGCAGTTGTAGGCTAGGAACATGAAACAACGAAGTGTGTCATTTCAAGCAGACTTTAAAAAGTGGCAAGTGTATGAATGGGCAAAACAGAGAGGGATAGGCATTCATACCTGAAAGGAACAGAATTGGGGAAATAGACATGAAGTCACTAAAGACAAGGCAGAGACTAGTACATGGGGGGATAATGGGGAAAGGGTGGCAGGTAGGAAGGAAGGAATGAAGAATGTTTTCTCTACTGGAACACAAGATTTGCTCCAGGGAGTAAAGGGAAATAATCTGAGATTATTGCATGAAAAGGAGATTAGATGGGGTGCTGAGTGCCAGCTGGGTTTGATCCAGTAGGTAACCAATGCACCTTAGTAGCATCCTGCTTCAAGAAGTATATTCAGCCAACCGAAGATGAATAACTGGGAGCTGACCTAATCCATTGGTTTGTTTATTTTCTTAAGTCCTTATTTTACTGAATAATTTGGAAAGATCAGGTCTCCTCTCTCATTATCTCTGAAACTTTGGGTGATTACAGAGACATTCAGAATCTCAGTTCAAATAGGAATAATAACATGTTTGTTACATCATTTTTATAAGAATTAGATTATTTATAAGAAGTGATTAATACATAGAAAGCACTTAGTAGACGTCTCTCTCCAATAAGCTATTTGAACATTTTATAAATAGCCAAAGATTAGTTATAACTGAGATGCTAAAATTTCGACAGAACTGTTACATGGAGCCTCCACAGAGTTATAGAACAATCAAACTTGGTATTTAATCAATCAATGGTCTGATCTTATTTCAGTGTAATCTGTGTAGACTCAGGACTATTGCTTATTCCAAATGGCTTCATGAATGAGTAGATTGAATTTTACCCCAATTTAAATTCTAGAGGCAGAAGATAGATAATAAATTAATATACAAGTAACATACAAATAAATTAAATACTTAATGAGCAAAATAGAAAATATGCGAGATGGTGAAGTGCAAAGACAAAACCAAAACATGTGCAGCAATTGCAATTTTAGACAGAATGGCCAGGAAGAGATTTTCCGAAAAGATGATATTTGAATAAAATCCTGAGGGAAGCGTAGGAATGAGCTTTGTGTCTGGCAGTGCCCTGGTGTGTTTGAAGCACACTCAGGGGAGCTGGGGCTTACTGAGCCAGGGCGAAAGGTAACAATGTAGTCATAGCCTTATACATCATTACCACAGCCAGTCTCTGGGTACAGGGCCCCTTGAAGAGCAGAAGAGAACAGCAGGACAGTGGCTGTCCCTTGGAGGGCACAGAAATCATGGATGAGGCAGAAAATGGCCCCAAGCTCCAACCAAGCAACAGCTAGTTTCATTCTTCCGGTACTGCCCCATTCTGAGTGGTTTCCTCCAACACCAAGCCTCACACTCCCCTGCCCCGTAGCACACTAGCATGCAGCAACAGGAGGGATCTAATGTAGGGGAGACAGAGTCACTGTCCACCATCATTAGCGCATCGAAGTGCAGCCCAAGAACTAGCAACGGTTCCCTTTCAGAACCACTATCCTCGACCTGACAGGACACTGTCCAGCCCGCAGCCGGTACCAACAAGGGCAGAAAGTGCCAACAAGGACAGATGGTGTCTGCGGGAAGTGCACTTCACAGGCAGCCAATGATGAGCACAAAATGGTGAAGGAAAAGGCAACTTGAGGTTTACAAATTAAAACCAATTTCTGAGCTCCTCCCCTTTCCATCCACTGATGTAAAACCAGGCTGTTCGGACTCTTATTTTCACTGACTACCTGGAAGAGAAATCTGTGCTGGCAACCTCCATCAAGAGTCAGAGAACGCTGACAGGAACTGTTAGAAAGCCTGCTTCCCCCAAAGCAAAGGATTTTTCTTGATTAGTGTTCGTGACCTGGACAACTGGTCTGCGCCCTCTGCTACACTAGAACCTTTATAATTTAAAGAACTAATAAGGAAAGTCCTAATGATCTGTAGCCTCCCACTTCCCAGGGATAACCAAAGATAATCATCCTGTTGAAACATTAACAACATTGCCATAGCATTGTTTTATCTCCGAGTAACAATGGGGATTTGGGGATTCCTGTTGACAATTTTGGCACTCCCCTTAAAAACAAAAACACTAGAATTCTGTCAACATTTCAACCAAGCAATGGCCTACTGTTGTTTGGCATTACATAAAGTAGAGGAACAGCCTGGGATGGTAATGTCACAGGATGGTGAAATGTCACCATTATTTCAAGGTAATTTCCTCAACATGCTTCTAGTGCAAGATTTCTTTTTTCCCTACAATGCAGTTTGGGTGTAGCATTTATTTCCCGGGATATATTTAGAGGTTACTGCACACATACTGGCAGATGAGAGAGCGAGAAGGAGGGAGAGGAAGAAAGAGAGAGGGAGAAATTGAGAAAGAGAGAGACTATGATTGTAGGCATAAACTGGTTGTGTTTTTAATTATCTTGAAACTAATGAAGTGTTTGCTTTAAGTTGGGAACTTTCCTGCACTAATTACCTTACTTGAGAATTTAATAAAAACTACCATAACATGATCAGAAACCTTGCTAAGTAACTAAATTACTTACGTGTAAGTAATTACTTTCTTGCCTTTGCAGCTATAAGGTAAAATATACTCAAAACAAAAGAAAATGCCTAACAGCTCAAAATCTTAAAACTGCCCTCAGCATGAATTGTGTCGACTGAAATAAATGCACAGCCTAAAAGTTGAGAGTTATGTTTTATCTGGCAGGAGGACTGGAGACGGGATGACAGCCTCTCAGATCGCTCTGAGGGACTGCCCTGAAGAGGTAGGGGAAGAGCTAGGATGTATAGGAGCTTTACAACAAAGATCAGGTAGTTGGAACAATAAAAGGTTACTTGTTATCTAAAGAAAAAGAGGCACCTCAAGTTAAAGAATTTAGTGCTTTTCTATGTATGGGAGGAAGCAAACATTTGGGCTCATTGAATTCATTCTTTTGACAAGCATCTAGCCATCTAGGGCCAGTATCTTGTCCTTTATTATTCTGAGTCCCCTCAGAGTGCACCATTGTGAGTGGCTGCAGAGGCTGGGCTGCAGGCTTGTCTTCTCTGGGGGGTGGTGGCAGCTGCTGATGACTTGATGGCTTCAGCATTCTTTGTTTACTGATATGGTTTACAGTATTTTTTGTTCACAATTGCAAGTGCAAATTTTGAGATCCTACCAGCTTAGAACCCTCAAATGTCAAAGTAGCTTCTAAGTTGTGAAAAAAAAAATAGTAAAACAACACAGTTTGTTTCCTTAACCACTCAACAAATGTACATATCTGATGTTAACTCAACCTAAAAACAGAATTTTAGTAAAATTGCTAATCATGACAAGTTACAGCGATTTTCAGAGCTTTTAAAAATCCAGTAATTCTGGCAGAGAAACTGAGAACTGAAAAAATAATAAGTAAACCCTCAAGCTTTTCATTTACCTCAAAAAAAGAGATTTTTCTTTTGTTAAAATCAAAAGAAAACAAAACATTTTCTTAACCTCATATTTAAAAGAAAACTACAGGCTTATAAAATTATAAAAGCGAATTTAAAATTTGAGACAGCAAAATAACAAAATACATAACAAACCCATTAGGGTCTTATAACAGGGAAAACAAAACTGGATTCCATCAGAAAGCAAATAATATTATCTACTCCTCTTGTTGCCGATAGATGCAACCGGTGTTTCAGGTTCTTGTACCGTCCCAGAAAGAATTCAGAGACAAGACTTAGAGGTTAAAAAAAAGGTAAAGAGAGGATTTGTTAAAGGATGGATAGTACACTCTCAGGGGAGAGCTGGCAGGTGAGCGGCTGCCCTGAGTTTCTTTGGCAAGTTAGCTACATAGAGTATAAAAATGAATGGGCAGAATATTCATTGGGGTGGGGAGGGTTTGGGGTCGTATTCCCTGATTATCTTCCCAACTCCACCTTCCCAAAGGGAGGAGGGATTTTTGTCCTTATTTAGTCTGGAATGGAAGTGTCATGGTGCCGATGCATGATGGGTAATTCTGATCTGCAAGGCTAATTTTATTGAAATGAGGGCATAATGAGCAAAAGGTTACCTTCGGACACTAGAAATTCCTGCCTTTTCTCACCTTTCTTTGTTCTTCTCCAGGCCACTTGTCATCCCAAGAAATATGATCCCTTATCAGCCCCAAGGTTCCTGCTTTTCTTTCTACGCCCAAGGATCCCTGCTGCCTACATGATGTGTGGTTTCCTGCATTTGGCCTGTGACCCTCCTTTCTGCCCAATTCCTGCCATTTGGTCTGTGTCCTCCTTTCTCTGCTCATATCTAGCTATCTGTCTGCTCTAACACTCTCTCTGGTAAGCAAGAGACAATTAAAGTTTTTCCCTACAAACGGAAGATTTGAGTGGAAAAGAGACCCCCCCACAAAGAAGAGGTATCTGGAAGCTCTTTGGTAAGTGTCTAAAGAACCAAGTTGACTGTTTGAAAAACTATTTCAAACGTCACTGCAAATAGTTTTCAGGGCACAATATTTTTACATTTCCTTGGTTTCTTCTTCTGCTTGCCTTCTTTCACAGAGAAACTAGATCACAACACTCATGCTTTTAGGAGACTAGACTGTCAGGAAGGATGATGGGACGGCGTCGGTGACCAAGTCCAGTTTCATTTTGGTGCTTCTGTTTCTAACAGCTGTGTTTCTAATGGGTGATGCTCGCCACAGCTGGGAGGCCAAGCCGCTGCAAGCGGCCCAAGCTGAGAAGCAGCGCAGCACAGCTGGCAGCAGCGCAGCGCGCAGCGGGAGGGGCCGAACGCACCGGCTGCTTTTCCTCCAACTTGGCCCTGAAATCGCCAAGCCCCGCAGCTCTGCTCAAAGGACAAAGGAGCCCTCCCAGCGCGGGGGCGATCGCGCAGACCTGTAACAAAACTGCCCTTCCGGAAGCACTGCCCCTACCACTCAGTAACAGCCCGCAGATGGCCGGGAGGCATTTCTCTTCCTGGGAGGTTGCAGCGGCCTTTGCAGACTCCGCTCAGTTTCTGCGAGGCAGGAAGATAAGTCAAGCAACCTCCATTTTGCAGATGGGAGAACTAATGTACAGTGCAGCTGCATCACAGGGGGCTGGGGACAGATCCAGAACTCCTATCACATTGCACAGGTCTCTAGGTTGTCAGGAAGGCAAAGCTACCTCCTTTAGAAATCGTAGGAGAAAAAATACACCTATATGTTTTTATATGTATAATTTTTCGCCAATGATATATGAATATATGTATAAATAATATATAATTTCCTCCTTTCCTGTTATTGTTAAATTCTTTCTCATATTTGATTTGCTACCATATACATACTAAAAGGTTGGAAACAGAAAAGATGGAATTGAAAAAGAATTAAAAGAAAATATTTATTGTGTAATGTATATGCTTCCCTGCCCCCACCTCCATTCGTGTGGTCATTTTACTGTAGCTTTGCGATTAGCTACTTGGTTGGTAGTAACACCCCCCACCCAGATTATGCACTATTTAATACTAGTACTCCAAAAACTAAACAAAAATGAATCTTGTAACATTTTCTGGATTTCCTTTTACTTCTTTTTTGTGGGGGAAGGGGGGCAAGGAATAGCAACTTTATTCAGAAAGCTAGCAGACGGAGAAGGTGGTGGACTAATGTCCTAAAGAACTGTCTTGTCGGAGTTAGAATTCAGGCTTGGACATTTCTTTCTTTAATAGTCCTTGAAATTGTGTGTAGGCTACCCTTAGACTCCGTGATTAACTTGACCTCAAGGCATGAAATTTATTTGTGTTTTGGGGGCATCAGGATGATTGAAACAAGCTCACAAATCCATAAGCTCCCAAAGCATTACTTGCAGAGGAAAGATGTCATTATATACTTTTAATGTATGTAGGAAATATTACCATGAATTTTTTTTTAAATTTCATTTTTAAGTGTCACTAAATTCATAGTGCCTCTTTATTACTATATATTTTTCCAAGTGACACATTCTAAAAATATAATTACTCTATGTGGAACTGCGGGTTGAAATTAATGACACACTTCTAACAGAATATAGTGGAAATGATGGTTTGTGAATTCTGAGACAAACCTACTTAACTTTAACCCAGCATTTCTCAGCCAGAGACTCTGGTGAATTTGCCTGCCTGGCTTCTCTTTTCCCTTTAATGGGTATGAAGTCATAACCTCTGATTCTCTTGGGTTTATAGGTTCTAGATATGCAGAATATTTGTCCTCACCAGCTGGGGTATGCACGTAACACAGGCCTGGCCAATCAGAGCACCCCATCCCAGTACCCTACAAGTGATTGGTGCAGTGAAACTCACATGACCCAGAACAGACGAGCCAATCTCTTACCTATGATCTGATGTGGGAATCCTGGAAGAAAGACAGAGTCTCTTCTTTTGGGATCAAAAGTTGTAAGCAATAGATAAGCCTGGTTTCCAGAGACCATTTTTTCCTGGTTTTATAGAAAGAAGCTGCCTGACAGTGATCCAATACAGAGAGTAGAAGAACAAAGCCAAAAGACAGAGTAACAGAAAGGCTTAGCCAGTGACACCATTTAAGCATAAGCCCCACTTAAGCATCTGTCCCTACTGGACTTAAAATTCTGTGAGTCAATTAATACATTTTTCACTTAAATTACTTTAAGTTGGCTTTCTGTCCCCTGTAATGAAAACTTTTCCTAATATTCTAGGTAAACAAAGTATTACTGAAAGGACATTTTGATTAAAAAAACTGATCAAAAATTGAAGAATAAAATCATTGATCACTGCACTAGAGCACTTTCACACTGTTATCCACTTTCTTCCTCCTAAGGTTTCTCTCTCATTGGTTACCATAATGCCACACTCTCTTAGCTCTTCTCCTAACTCTATGATCATTCCTTCCTAGTCCTTGTGGTGTGGATGCTCCACATTTCTGTTCTCGGCTGTTTTTCTTCTCTACATATTTTCTCATCTGATTGCATCCATTTTATGTCTAGTAGACATGATGAATTGGTCCTCAGCATCCATTCCAACCTCTTCCCAGAGAGCCCATCCTTCTGCAAAAGCTGTAAAGGTAAAGATTACGATTCATAGACTCCCTTGCAACAAGAATTCTGAATACACACTAGGTTCCTCCAATATGATGTGATCCAATGAAATATTTGTAAGACAAAAGTGAAGCAGGGGCTAGTTTCCTCTTGCTTTCACTGCTGCTGATGGCAAAAAAGGGTGTGGAAATATGGGGGCCTCAGCAGCATTGCCCCTGTGTGAAATCACGGACACCACGGTGGATGGAGAATTATAGCAGTGGTGGGTGTGGCAACCTCCTGTTCCCAACATTGCAGCCACACTGTGCATTCTCAAACTGCAAAAGTTCACTGACAGCCTCCTTAAAACTCACCATCCTCTTGGTGATGGGACCAGTTGGACAATCTGGTCCTGGAAGTCATTTCTGGAACCCCACTCCTCCAGCCTTTCCAATGCTTTTGCAATTCTAGAAAAAGTCAAAGGGAGTGTTTGCCACCCAATTTCTCCAGAATTCTCCCCTTCGGCAAAAGGATAAAATGAAAAACTTTTTGAATAGCCCAGAAAGCTGTGCGTTATGCAAACATTTTTTGCAGGCTAGCCTTATCTCCTGCCAGATTCCTCTTTACACCTTCACACATTGACAAGCTAGCCCTCCTTATGCCTCTATCACTGGTACCTGTTCCTCTATTTTCCAGCATCTCTCTCCCCTGCTTGATGGCCTGAAAAATGTCTGTGCAGCCTTCAGAGACTCCTCCAGAGAAATAAGGCATCTGTTTGAGGTACCACAGGACTTTATGCTCAGCATTTTTAGAACAATCATGCTAGTGTATTATAATTTTTGTTTGCATGATTATCTTTCTACTATAATTGAAATTCACTGAGGGCATGGGTAGTGAATTTTTCTTGGTTTCCTCAAGCCTATCATAGTATATGATACTTAAATGAATGGAATGGGAATTAAAACCTCTCTCAATTTATGAAATGTTGCAGAGGCTTAAACACATTTCCCTTCAGCTCCATCTCATGGGAGAAATAAGATCAGAAATAAAATGTTTCCACTTTGAAAAGGCAGTACATACACATGAAAACTTTATTAGTATCATTTCATAAATAGCTTCAAGAAAGCCCTCCAACACCAGCCAGCACTAGAATAAGTCATGTAAAGCCAAGGAAACATCAATTTCCTCAAACCCACACAACCTGGATTCTTTCCTGTAACCCAGTCTGCCTTTCCATTCTCTCCCTCAAATTCATGGAGAGGAGACAGGCTACTTTGACAATCTCTCTCTTCTGTTATCCTCAATGCTTTCTACTTTGTGTGCTCATATAACGTGCAGAATTCTTTTTAAAATCAAATTTAGATGGCAGTAACCCCGCATTTGTTATTTGGGAGTAAGATGCTGGGCACAGGAAACTATTAATAAATTTAATAAACATTAACTCAGTGTAACTAACAGGCATCATTTTGAGACAGAAGGGAAGGGGGCAGGGCACAACCACTGAAGGAATGACACAGCAGTTGAGGACAGGACAAACTGGTTAGAACTAAGGTGGCGGAAGACTGGACTTCCAATAGACCTTGAGCCTCATGACACAGCCACCAGCGCCAAGACAGTTTGTTCCTAGGATGACCTTTTATGATCATAAAAAGTCCAAGAGTGGGTGGGGCCCAGTTCCTGGAAATCTCCGCCTCTTCCCCAAAATAGTTGTTATAATCCTCCTACTCATTAGCATATGAAATGACCGAACCCATAAAAACTAACAACCCTGCACCTCGTGGTTGTTTTTCCCTTCTGAGACCCCTGCACTCTGTCTATGGAGTGTGTACCCCTCTAAGTAAACTTACTTTATGCCTTTATTATGCCTCGCTATTGAATTCTTTCCTAGGACAGACAAGAACCTATTCTCTGGCAACAATTTTAGTAAGACTATTTATTCTTCTCCGTACTTGGAGAAGAGTTAAAGCTTACTTGTTAGTGCCCAAGTTCAAACTGGAAAGTATGAAAGAGTGACGCTAGCAGGGTTGCCACACAATCATGGTATGTTATGGGTGAGTATTTTCACCATGGTTCACAGTCCTTCAGTAAGTGATGAGAAGACAATTGCCCTTACTGATCCAAAACACTTACTTAGAAGGGAGAAAATATCACATTGCAAATAGGAGTTGAACTTAGTAGAAGACATTTAAACCTCAAAATCTTCAAAGAAGAAAGAAAACTTCTGAAGCAGAATCTGTAAGCCCCAGAGGTGCTCAGGGCCAGGCAATACTCAAACTCCCATCCTCTAAAATGCACCAAGTGAACCGGCCATCACCTGAGGCAGGTATTATTGTTGAATCAATACTTTCTCTCTCCTCCATGCCACTCAGCATGATCTCCTGTTGGCCAATATTGACCCAACATTGCTACAGAAAGAAAGTCCTTGCTTCCAGATTTTAATTTCCAAGATAGGCCAGCTGCATCCCTCAGTTATGATTGATGGAAGGAGAGTGGTGTGATTCAGTCCTTCTCAGTGGTTTCTATGACTCATCTGGTGATCTAGTCTGAAGCTGGCAGGATTTAGCATTAGCCCTTTTAATCTCAGTTGGAAATACTGTTTAGGACATCAGATTCCTGGTGCACACACAACAAGAACACACAAAGAAAAGAAAAACAAACTAGCAAACCAGAAAATCCTAATACGCTGAACAGTTAAGGAATTTTAGAGCAGAGCTGAAGGTTACTTGCAACTCCTTCTGTGAGTTATCCTTACAGCTACCTATAAGGATATTATTTTCATTTCTTCTACAGGTTGTATGACCTGCAAGAAATTAATTTGATATATGGATTTACCCTTCACCACAACCCTTAAGCAAATCAGAGTTGAAAAGTTATTTGGGGAGCAATCATTTTTGTTTTTTTAATCAGGGTTATTTATTTTCCAAGGAAAATAAGTTTCTTCAAATTGTAGATTTTGCTAGTGAGTTCAAACATAATGCATAGAAGTTTTACTTATGGCCACATTTTTAGGAACATATTGTTTATTTTGTTCTTCAAGTGTGGTCCCTGGACAAGCAACAACAGCACATCACTAGAAACTTGTTAGAAAAGCCAGTTTGGGAGCCTGTCCCAAATCTATGAAATCATAAACTCTGGAAAGGTGGGCCCAGCAATCTGTATATTAACAAGTTCCCCAGGTGATTCTGATACATGTTGAAGTTGAAGAATCACAGATCCTAAGACAAATAATTTACAGATGGAAGTTAAGAATTGAAAAGAGAATGAGTTAGCTAAATACTCAATGCTACAAACACTCCCAGTGGCAATGGTTCAAAAGCAACCATGCTGTTTATGTCACATTGATCAATTACCTAAATGCTATTATTATAGCCATAAGACTTCTATATCCATGTTGGAAGAACCTTGGAAAGGAAAGAGGTTGGACATTGATTTACTAAAACTATATATTTGGGGGATAAAAATTTGGGAGATTCTGGGTCCTATGCTTTACCATCAGGATTATCTCATTAGATCAATGGGAGGGAATCAAGGAAGAGTTTTGTTCTGACATGAGGAGAGATCCACTTTGGAGAGATCCACTTTGACCTTGAAAATCCATGAAAGTCATTTCCAAGTAAGAGCCTAGATCAGTATCTTAGATTCCTGCTTTTGCTGAGATCAGATCTATCTTCTCTAGGGCTCAGGTCTGAGAGCAAGAGAAAAAAGTTTTTAGGTTCCCCTTATAATTCATTTTCAACACATCAGCAATGTGTCTCTACCATGTTCCAAATATTTTTATAATTCTCTGATTAAGACTTTCAACAACCAACTCTTGCAAATTAAGCATTTTTATTCCCTTTTTAGTATATATTTGTTATGTGTATCTGCCCAGCACCTTAATCTCCCAGTTCTTGGCAATAGCCCACCTACTTCTACTTATGGAAACTGTTCCCTTCTTTATCTCACCCCGGGGTTAATGACAATGGTTTTTCTCTCTCCTTTGTTCACCTAGGCAGATAGATAACTCAGGACTACCCAGAGTCCTTCACTAGGATTATTAGATACTGAAGTAAATAGGATAGTGAAACAGTGTGTTTTTCCTTTTGAGATGCTCAGCTGGGATGTTGTAAGCCTGGAGTTGCAAGCTTCCATGTTACTTGCTATACTATCTTCTGTCAACGAGAAAAAGGCCACCACAGAGAGGATAGTCAAGATAGAGTGTCATAGTGGTGACTGGGCTTCTGAGGTCATGTTAGGTAGTTAGAGAAGTGGGGGCACTGGGCAGATAGATGGAGGAGAGGGAGGATGGTCCAGAAGATGGCAATATATCCCCCTTCAGTATAAAGGGTCCTTTACTTCCTCTAAATGAGTGCCAGCAAGAAATCGGTTAGAGCCGCAACTGTGCTGGTAGTGAAAAGGACCTAACTGGACATGACCCAATGCTCGTTGTAGTATAATTAGCATTGTGGTTTAGCACCACCCCCCACCATGGGTTTTTTTTGTGTGCATCATGGGTAAGGACATGCTCAAAGGGGACAAACATGACTAAGCATTCCAGGAACAAGAGCCATCAATCAATCAAAAGACCACCTCTAAGTGAGGGTGTAAGAGAAAGGACAAATAAACAGCACTGTTTTTTTTCTCCCTTGGATCAGCCCACCTCCCAGTCTTGGAGGTGTACTTTTCCTTTGCTAAATAAATCCTTTAAAATATTTTGCTACACAATGCTCCAGTCACATGCTAACAATGATCTAGGCAGCTCTTCTGATTCTAGGATCTACCCTCCTTCCAGGCCACCCCTTCTTGATTGAGCTACTTTAGTTACTTTTCTGCCCGTTACAACTAAAAGTCCTGACTAGTATAACATATTATGAATGACGAAAAAGATTTAAACAATTAAGTATATTGCCCATGGTGCATTCTTAGTAACTAGAAAAGATAGGACACCTAGATCTTCATAGTTAATGTCTAATATATTTTCACTGTACCACAGCTAGTTATCTTTAAAAAGTAGCCTACAGTTCAGAGTTTTTGAGAATGGGACACCTATTCTCCTTGCTTGGCCCCAAAATAAATCTTTCTCTGCTCAAACAAACAAAATAGAAGCCTAGGGTCTATTGAATTCAATGCATTATGTGGTGATTGGGTTTTCGAATCATGTGTCGAAACAAAACACAAGAAGTGTGACATAGAAAATAATGATAAATTGGACTTTGTTAAAATTAAGAACTTCTGTTCATCAAAAGAAAGCACAAATATATTCACATATTTGACAGAATACATAAAGACAAATCAATAACAAAAAGACAATTAACGGCTTGTGAATGAAAAATACTGTAAACCATATCAGTAAACAAAGAATGCTGAAGCCATCAAGTCATCAGCAGCTGCCACCACCCCCCAGAGAAGACAAGCCTGCAGCCCAGCCTCTGCAGCCACTCACAGTGGTGCACTCTGAGGGGACTCAGAATAATAAAGGACAAGATACTGGCCCTAGATGGCTAGATGCTTGTCAAAAGAATGAATTCAATGAGCCCAAATGTTTGCTTCCTCCCATACATAGAAAAGCACTAAATTCTTTAACTTGAGGTGCCTCTTTTTCTTTAGATAACAAGTAACCTTTTATTGTTCCAACTACCTGATCTTTGTTGTAAAGCTCCTATACATCCTAGCTCTTCCCCTACCTCTTTGGAGCAGTCCCTCAGAGCAATCTGAGAGGCTGTCATCCCAGCTCCATTCCTCCCGCCAGATAAAACATAACTCTCAACTTTTAGGCTGCGCATTTATTTCAGTCGACAGGCTAAATAAATATTTCAACAGGATTTCTTAAAAGAGTTTCAAAAAGGCCAATAATCATATGGAAAGGTAGTCAACAACATTATTTATTGGGGAAATGAAAACTAAAACTATAATGAGATACTATTAGACATTCACCAGAATGACTAAGGACACTGACAATATCACATATTGGCACAGATACAGAGGAACTAGGGCTCTCATACATTGTTGGTGGGAAGGAAAATTAGCACTACGTCTGGGAAAACATTTGGCATCAAGTGCTAAAGCTAAATTATGCCTACTTTATGAACGTGCAATCCTAATTCCAATTATATCTACCAAAAAAGGAATGAGTACATATGTCCATCAAAAATCACAGCAGACATTCATAGTAACTGAAAAATGAAAATAAAGACACATCAAGAGAAGAATAAAATATCCATACAAGAGACTAATTAATACACAGCAATAAAAGATCAAACTATGGTAAGAAAATGGTGGTGGGAAAAAAAAAAAAAAGGAAAGAAAATGGTGGTGAAAACAAGTAGGACCCCGTGGGGCCCTCTGGGTACGAGAGCCTTTCCTCGTCCCTTGTTTCTTGTTTGTAGGGAAAAGGCTTGTCTCCTAGACCTTCCCTGAGTTCCAAAGGATAGATCTAAACAGTTACTAATTAGAAGAGTGGGGGAATGCAGAAACAAAGGAGAGGCAGTCAAGAAAAAATAGTGTAGCCATGGGGCAGGATCTCGGTTCCTCCTCAAGGGATATACATAATAATCTGATACACATCTGACTTATTCTGCCAGAACGAAGGCTCCCCACCCAGGTGGAAGATGGAAACTGCAGGCTGAGCACAAGCACTTGGTCCCCAGACTTGTCGGAACCAGAAGATTGAGATTCCTGAACTCCACCCTGTTACCTCACCACTAACCAATCAGAAGAAAGTCAGACACTGCAGCTCTCTTCCCAAATTTGCCTTAGAAACTTTTCCCTGAAACCCAGTGGGGAGTTTGGGCTTTTTGAGCATAAGCTGCCCATTCTCTTAATTTGGCCCTTGCAATAAGCCTTTCTCTACTCCAAACTCCAACATTTTGGTTTGTTTGGCCTCTCTATGCAACGGGCACAAAAACTTGGGTTCAACAACAGTGTTAACCTCTGAATGGAGGAAAATTAACTGGAAAGAAACAAGAGGGATTTGTTTTTTTTAATCTTGCTTTATGTCTTAGTCAAGCTAGGCAGTAGCTGCTTGAGTGTATAAACATATATAAATCCATTGGATTGTACACTTAAGGGTTACATACTTTCCTGTCTGTGCATTATACGTCACCCAAAGAGGGAAAAAAAGAACACATTAAGAAAATGCTACAAACATATTCTAATTCACCATGTTTTATCATTTTAAAAGTATTCCTTGAGGATTCAAAAACACAGGCGCCCAAAAGGGAATTAGAATTAAGATCATTTCTAATGGCGTGTCTGTGTGATACAACTGTGAAGTTCAGCTTTCTACCTATGTAAGGTGAAGAACACAAAGGAATCTAGGGCATATTTAAGTACATTTCAGGGTTGTCTGGGGACAAGGTGTGATAAACTGATGAGCAGAAATCATTTGCACATTGCTAAATCACCTTTCTTGATCCAGAAAATCACTCTCAGTTGAATTTATACTCTCCTTAAAAACAGAGGAAAATAAAACTCATCTCATCCAGCCTTACAAACCCTCCCTAAGAACTATATGTAGGGTGAGCTCTGTTTTGAGGAATATTGTGTTATTAAATTACCATTTAATTGTATAAATATATCCACCTCTTCCAAAGACACCATCAAATAATTATATTTTCTGTTTTCAAATTACCTTTTAGAATAATGCATAAATGGCAGAGCATTAGTAAAGTAGCATATACAAAAGGCTTATTATTTCTAGACAATCATTGAAGTAAAACAACCATGACAAAAAGCATGTCGAGGCAAATCTGCACACTCACAAATATTATCCAATCTCTTTCCAAACCTCCTGCCTGCTGACCTTATCAACCCAATTAGATGGTTACCCATTTCCAAAGCAAAGTGAAAGGCATTAAACATATCATTAAGAAAAATGGGCAAAGGTTAGCTTCCTGGAGAACTGTTCTTACAATAATTGTATGATTTTTGTCAGTTTGTTTTGAGAAGTGACAATTGCTGCGGCAATAATCTGTTTTGCCCTTCTTTCACTGACATAATCTAGCAGCTCCTGTTGAACGTAACATTTTACAACTGGAAGGGGCCTTGGGAATAATTTAATTCTTCTTCTTCATCCAAAAGGTGAGAAAACTGAGGGCCAGAGAGCTTTGTACCATTTCTAGTCCATCTCCATTGATACACCGACACGGTCCTTGAGTTTACGTCACAAAGTACAGACTAGTGATTCTACACCTCAAAAATAATGAGAGTATAAACTAAAGCAGGGGCTCAGGAAATGGCAAGGAAAGGACACTTTATAAAATATAAGTCATGAAGGAGGATGACTCCTGAGTCCCCTGGTTGATGGGACATTGTGATAGTCTTCAATCTCCCTGACTACCTACATTCATCCATTTTCTAAACCATCCTGCAGAATGATCTTCCTAAAGCACAGGTTCTACCTTCCAATAGAGTCCTCATTGCCCATCTTAATCAAGCTCCCTGGAGGCAGATGCTGACTGAGTTGTATGAGAGGCGCTTAGTAGTAAGTTCCCAGAAAAAACAAGGAGCAGGAAGAGAAAGAGGGAAAAGGAAACCAGGCAAGGCTGCAAGATCAAAGCATATCCACAGATGGCGACTCATTAAGGTAGGGTTCCCTGGAGACGGTGGAAGTCAGGCCACTCAAAGTGTGTTTGTAGATCCCTGGAGTCTGAGAACCTCATGTTACTGGTCTGTTCGGAGATAAAGGGCTTGCAGCTAAGTCACTAAGCCTCCTGTTTATTTCAGCTGACGTTGCTTTTGGAGGACTATTTCTTTGTGAAGGAAGCAGTGTGGAGGTTTAAGTTCTGCCACAAGTTCATTCTCTCCTGGATGGTAAGAAAACTGAGGATTAATCACACTGTCCTGTTCAGAGGACACACTGTCCTGATCAGAGGACACATTGTCCTGATCAGAGGAGAGGAGGCTGGATTATTTATATCCCATCACCATCAATCAGAGTTTAAGGACTGTGCCCTGGGGATGTGGAGTGAATATTCCCAGGCATTTCCTGATCCTGGCAAGGGGAGGAAAGGGGCTCAGTCAGCCTGAGAGGAGCCTGTCCACAAAGCAGTCGGATAGCTAGTGGTCTGATGGGCATAATACTACACCGGTGTATGTGAAAGATAAGGACTTTAAGGTGATGAAGGAAGAACACTAACATCATTTGCTAAATTGCCTAGAAAGTCCACACTTTGTCCTAGAGTATGATGCCTTGCTCTATCTTTTCAGTTTCACCTCTAATTTACATCCTATTCCATTCCAACTCACTCCACACCAGTGGTTTTCAATTTTGCTTACACACTGGAATCACCTGGGAGGTTTTCAGACCAACTGATGGCTGAGTTCTACACCCAGCTATCCTGAGTTTACTGGTCTATACTGGGATTTTTTTAATTCACCCTTCAGTGATTCTCTCGTGCAGCCAAGATTAGGAACCACTGCTCTAAACTTTGTCATTGAACTACTTGCAATTCCATGAGTATGACACAGCATGGCTTTGCTTGCCATGCCATGAACACTGTGGAAATAACCTTCCCCATCTTTGCCTTTTGAAATCCAATTGACATTTAAAATGCTGTTCATTCTTCAAGGCTCAATTCAACTGCTATTTTCTCAATTACAAGGGTTAAGAAACACATGACCAAAGTGTTCAAAATACTTAGCACCTAACCAAAGTATGGTGACATGTCCTTTAATACATCAGTGGTAGATAGTCAACATAATTTGACCCCCTAGAAAGCAATACTAAAGAAAAATCTTTATGTATAATTCTACTGCATTACTTAATGAGAAACAACCTAAATGTCCATCACTAACAAAACAGTTGCATAAACCATGTCATAGTTCTGCAATGAAATATAACAACTGGAAATGATACTTTAAAAGAACTTTTAATAATCTAGAGAACTATTTATACAGTCACCAGCCAACCACACAAACATATAATCAGTTTATAAACTCTCAAATATGAAACATTCTTATTTGTTTTCCAAAAATGTGTGAAAGAAGATTGGAAAATAGACCAAAAAGAAATAAATCAATATTTATTCTGAATAATGGGATTATTAATTCAAAAATAAGGTATTATTAAAATTATCTACAATTACTGTTTTGTTTTATTAAAAAATTAATACTATCCCTGTTAATATTTCCCTTCTTGGTGAGTATTAATTTCTCTCATCAATTATAACATATCATTTGTTTATATCTCTCCTGTGATCCTTGGATTCTACCTTGTATTTTTTTATTGAGGTATACGTTTTCAACAGTGAAATCTTCAGAACATAAGTGTGCTGCTGAATTGCTTTTTACAAATTTGGCAGAAGAGTTTCATTACCCAGAAAGCTTTTTTATAGTCACCCCTAGTCAATCTATCTCCCACCCCTGTGAGAAGCAACCACTGATCTGATTTATATTACTTTAGGTGAGTTTTGCCTAGTCTAGGATTACATATAAATAGGATCATACATTATGTACTTTTTTCTCTTTTACTTAGAATAATCTTTTTGAGATGTATTAATGTTTTTGCATTTATTGGTAGTTAGTTTCTTTTCATTGCTGAGTCATATCCACTGTGTGAATATACCAGTTTGTTTATGCAGACTCCTGTTGATGAACATCTGGGCTATTTCTAGTTTGACTATTGTAAATATACTCCTACAAACACTCTTGTATCATATTTTTGTGGATGTCTGTTTTTATTTCTCTGGGATAAATACCTATGTGGTAGACAGCCTCCAAGATGGTACCCAATGATCCTTGCTTCCTTGTATCCAGGCTCCTGCATAGTCGAACCCCTCCCCCCACATACACACCACACACTGAATGGGCCTGCTCGATGCAATCAGTAAGATATTACAAAAAGTATGGAGTATGGCTTTCAAGGCTAGAGCATAACAGCTGCCACCTTGCTCTCTGTCGGGTTACTCACTCTGGGGGAACACCAGCTGCCAGGAGGACACTCAATATGGAGGGATCCAAGTGGCAAGGAACTGAAGTCACTTGCCAACCACCATCCTCAACTTGTCAACCATATGAGTATGCCACCTTTGACATAGAGCCTCCAGCCCCATCTAGCCTTCAGGTGCCCGTGATACTGGCCACCACATGAACTGAAACTTCATGAGAGACCCAAAGGCTAACCGCCTAGCTAAGTCGACTCTAATTCCTGACCCCCAGAAACTGTCTGAGATGATAAATGTTTACTGTTTTTCTAAGTCATTAAGTTGTGGTAATTTCTGATGTAGATAATGAATATAGTCTAGGAGTAGAATTTCTAGATCATAAGATAAATGTCTGTTCAACTTTTTAAGGAATGCTGAGTTTTGCAAAGTGGTTGTGCCCTTTTACACTTGCAGAGTTGAACTTGATCCACATCTTGGCCAATACTTGGTATCATCAGTCTTTTTTATCTTAGCCATTGTAGTAGATACACAGTGATATTTCACTGGGGTTTCAATTTTGATTTCACTCATATCTTATTATGTTCAGCATTTCATGTGCTTTATAATATACCTTACATTTTATGTATTTTTTCTTCTAGTTTTATTGAGATATAATTGACAAACAGTATTACACAAGCTTAAGTGTACAGCATAATGATGTGACTTACATACATCATGAAATGATTATTACAGTAAGTTTCATGAACACCCATCATCTCATATAGATACAAAAGAAAGAAATAATTTTATGTATTGTTTATGCTCCTTTCACAATACTGTGAAATGGCATCTACTATGGAGCTTCGTTCCAATCAGGGGTTAATAAATATTCAGTTAATAAGTTAATAAACAAATGATCAGGTTTTTGCTGTCAAAACTTATGAATAGAGGTAACCCTCAGCTCTTTCAACACAGGAATTGTAAATTGCACAAGGTGATGTATAGCTCAATTACTAGGTGGTAGAAATTCATAATGAGATATTAAAAGCTTCCCTTCCTTTACTTCCCTAAGAGAAAAATATGCCATACTTCCCCTTTCTTATTTATTGGGATTTTTCTTGCCCAGTGCAAGTGGCATTGCACTGAAAATCTTATGGGATTAGATAGGAATAGAGTGAACTTCCTAGGCAGAACATCAAGGAAACAGTGAGATACGAGTAAAATTAGAAAAATCAACACAAGATGAATTAAATCTGCTATCTGAGGAGATAGCCTTAAAAGACATTGTTACAAAGCCTTGAGCATAACCCAATTAACAGTATAAAAATATCTAGTGACCAAACTTGCCATTACTGGTGGGATGATCACATAAGGAGATAAAAGGCAACCAGGGAGCCAGAATTTTCTATAATTTATTTAGTATGTACAGAAGAGACCAACACTGGGTGGGGTGGGGGGGGCAGGGGTCAACACAAGAATTCTAATCACTAAAGAGACGTTCTCTATTGCAGGGCAGACGTGGTCCATCAGGTCTGTCATCATGGCCTAAATACCAGAACTCTTCCTATTACCACTGTTCAGACCCCGTGATGATCAAATAGCCTGATGACTAACTTAGCTTCTCAGCCAGACTATGCACTGGAGCAGACCTGAGGGTTCTGATGGCAATAAAAGCAACAATCCCCACTCTACAAGAATAAATGGACCCAAGAGAGACGGAGAAGATGGAGTAGAAGGACGCTCGCAGGTCACCCTCTCCCACAGATACACCAAGACCCACGTCTACAGACCCACTCAGCCAACCAGAGCACCTGTGGAACTCCGAAAGAACATCGCCCTCTTCAAAAGATAAAGACGCCAAAAATCTGGTAGGAGAAAAGGAAAAAAGAAAGAACAAAACGCAAAGCAGCGCGGGACGGGTCCCGCGGGGAGGGAGCGGCAAAGGAGGACTGGCGCTCGCTCGCTGGGTCTCCCCTCTCCAACTGAGAGGCCAGCGGGACGGAGGGGGAGCCTCCGAGGCTCGGATCTGTACAGAGCAGCCCTTGACTAACAGAACTAAGTTAAACGGGCACAGAGCGGGTGTCGTCGTCCCCCCCCACACACACACACAGCCTGAGACGCGGCCGGCAGCCGTGGGCAGGGCCAGGCTGCACAAGCCGGGCAGAGGACGGAAGCGGCTGCACGGAGGTAGCCCCGGGGGAACGCAAGGGGCTGCGCGCCGTGGCTGTGGGTGCACAGGGCAGAACAACCTGGGCCCTCCATAAAACAGCAAGGTTGATGTGCTCTCGGGGGAAGGGTGCACACCCCCATCTCTGAAAACCCGCGGAAAGTTTTCGGGGGAAGAGAGGTGGGGCTCAGGCACAGCCGCCATATCCTCCGCCCTTAGCACTCAGACGGGCGCGGGGGCGAAACCTGCATCCGCACCAAAGGGCTTAGCAGCCTCAAAGGCCAGACTGAGACTGGCCTGCAGCCCGGAGCAGATAGGATCCTTCCATCCTGGTCCCTCAGAGAACTTGCTCCACAAAGACAAACAAGGAGCTGGGTTTTGGCTCGGAGCAGGGACAGGGCTGTCCCTCGGTCTTCCCGGAGCCAACCTGCGGAGCGCCGACCAAGGCAGAGCGCGCAGCCGCACAGAGCAGCGGAGCTACCGGCGGCGCAGGTAGAGCGAGAGCGGCCCCCCCCCCGCCTTTCAGGCAGGAACACAGCCCCTGACCGAGGTGCTGGGAGGGGGCACGACCCGCCCTCCTACCCGGCCAGTCTGCAACATCTGACTGCGGCATCCGGAGGGGCAGCGACCCGCCCGCCCACAGCAGAGAGCTGCACCTGACCCAGTGTTAGGAGGAGGCGCGATCAGCTTGCCGACAGGTGCTGGGAGCAGCACAGAAGAGGGCGCCAACGGAGGGCCTCTGAAAACAGCAAGCTGAGCTTCCAAAACAGGACAAAGACAGAAAGACTTCACATTAAAAGCACACAGACTCCAGGAGAACACTGACAAACCCCCAACCTTTTTTATTTTTTTTTTAAATCTGTTTTTACCTGTTCTATTTTCTATTACTCTCTTAATTTTTACTTCTTAATTCATTTCTATTTCTCTTGGGTTTTGATGTCCTGCTATTGATTAGACTCAGGATTCAAATACATCTATTCATCCCCCCCCCCTTTTTTGTAAAGGTTTTAAAAGCACGTCTCAACCCGATTAATACTCTGCTTCAACTCACTCTTCTATTATTCATTATACACTGTTTTCAAACCCTCTTTCTCCCTTCTTTTAAAATTCTTTCTCTCTCTCTCTTATTTCTTTTTCTTTTTTTCCTAAGTTCTGTTCCTAAATAGGCATTAGATAGATAAAATCCTTAAGGACCAAAATAAACAACTGATACTCCATAAACCACAGTGCCAAAGAGGTATGAGCAAGATGAAGAAGCAGAAAAACCTTTCCCAATTAAAAGAACAAGAGAAATCCCCTGAAAGAAAGATCAACGAAATAGACATTGATAGCCTACTAGATCAAGATTTCAAAAAAGGAGTGATCGAATTGCTGAAGGAATTAAAAGAGATAGTGTTTAGAGATATAAAATATGTCAAAAATGAAATTGAAGCTATAAAGAAGAGCCAAGTAGAATGGGTAAACTCATTGACAGAGATGAGGAATGATCTAATAGCTGTGCAAAGCCGACTAGGTAATGCAGAGGAACGAATTAGTGATCTAGAAGACAGGGCAATAGAAAGCACCCATTCAGAAGAACTACAAGAGAAGCAAATAAAAAATAATGAAAATAGCATAAGGGACCTATGGGATAATATAAAGCGTCCCAATCTTCGCATAATAGGGGTCCCAGAAGGAGAAGAAAGATCAAAGGGGATTGAAAAGGTTTTTGAAGAAATCATGACTGAAAACTTCCCAAACTTAAAGAAGGAATCAGATATCCAAGTACAGGAAGCTCAGAGGGTCCCAAACAGGAAGAACCCAAATAGACCCACACCAAGACATATTATAATCAAGATGGCCAGAGTCAAGGATAAAGAAATGATTCTACAGGCAGCAAGAGAAAAGCAAAGAGTAAGTTACAAGGGAACCCCCATAAGGCTCTCAGCTGACTTCTCTACACAAACACTACAGGCCAGAAGGGAGTGGCAAGATATATTCAAAGCCCTGAATGTAAAAAAGATGCAGCCTAGGATCCTTTATCCAGAAAGGCTATCCTTGAGGATAGAAGGAGAAATAAAGAGTTTCACAGACAAAAAAAAAAAGCTGCAGGAGTTTAGCAACACTAAACCCATGCTAAAAGAAATATTGAAAGGGCTATTCTAAATAGAAAAGCAGCAGGATGCTACAGAAATGAGAAACACACAACTGGAAAGGCGATAACTCATGAATTACAAATAAAGTAAACATGAAATTATAAAAGAAGACATACAAATCACTGAGAGTGGGAGAGGGAGGCAGGGAAATATAGAATATTTTTTTCTTTCTTTTTTAAATTTTGTTAACAGTAGGATGGGTTTGAGATCATGTTACTATCAGTTTAATAAAAACAGTTATAGTAATGGGTTGATAGATTTACAAAAAAAGGGTAACCACAAGCCAAAAATTTACAAAGGAGTCACAAAAATTAAATAAAATCCATGATAATACAAAGGAAAATTACCAAACCACAAAAGGAAGAAGAAAGGAACAAAGAGGATATACCAATTCAACTGCAAAGATAAGTTCAAAATGGCAATAAACACACATCTATCATTAATTACTGTAAATGTTAATGGACTAAATGCTCCAGTCAAAAGACACAGAGTGGCAGACTGGATAATAAAGCAAGAACCTTCAATATGCTGCATACAAGAGACCCACTTTAGGGAGAAGGACACATATAGATTGAGAGTGAAAGGATGGAAAAGGATATTCCATGCAAATGGAAAAGCCAAAAAAGCAGGTGTTGCAGTACTGATTTCAGACAAAATAGACTTTAAAACAAAGGCCATAAAGAAAGATAAAGAAGGACATTTTATAATGATTAAAGGAGTGATACAAGATGAGGATATTACACTCGTTAATATATATGCACCCAATATAGGAGCACCTAAGTACATACAAGAATTACTAACAGAGATGAAGGGGGATATTGATGGGAATACAATCATAGTTGGAGATTTTAACACTGCATTAACATCACTAGACAGATCTTCCAGACAGAAAATAAACAAGGCAACAGAGAAATTAAATACTACAATAGAAAAACTAGATTTGGTGGATATTTTCAGAGCATTACACCCCCCAAAAATAGGATATACATTCTTTTCAAGTGCACATGGAACATTTTCCAGGATCGATCATGTACTTGGGCACAAAAGAAACCTCAACAATTTTAAGAAGATAGAAATTATCTCAAGCATCTTTACTGACCACAATGCCATGAAACTGGAAATCAACAACAGAGAAACAAAGGAGAAAAAAAGGAAAGCATGGAGATTAAACAATATGTTATTGAAAAAACAATGCATCAATGAGGAAATCAAAGCTGAAATTAAAAAATACCTTGAGACAAATGATAATGAAAGCACAACCACTCAAAACCTATGGGACACAGCAAAGGCAGTGCTAAGAGGGAAGTTTATAGCGATACAGGCCTTCCTCAAAAAAGAAGAACAATCTCAAATAAACAATTTAACCCACCACCTGAATGAATTAGAAAAAGAAGAACAAAAAGCCCCAAAAAGCAGCAGAAGGAAGGAAATAATAAAGATCAGAGAGGAATTAAATACAATAGAGAGTAACAAGACCATAGAAAAAATCAACCAAACCAAAAGCTGGTTTTTTGAAAAAGTAAATAAAATCGACAAACCTCTGGCCAAACTCACAAAGAAGAAAAAAGAGAGAGCACAAATTAGCAAAATAAGAAAGGAAAATGGAGAAATTACAACAAACAAAATAGAAATACAGAATATCATACGAGAATATTATGAAAAACTATATGGAACCAAACTGGATAACCTAGAGGAGATGGACAAGTTTCTGGAAACATACTGTCCACCAAAACTGAATCAAGAAGAATCTGAACAATTGAACAATCCGATCACAAGAAAGGAAATAGAAATAGCAATTAAAAACCTCCCTACAAATAAAAGTCCAGGACCGGACGGCTTCACCGGGGAATTCTACCAAACATACAAAGAAGAACTCATACCAGTCCTTCTCAAACTCTTCCAGACAATTGAAAAGGAGGGAGTACTCCCAAACTCATTCTATGAAGCCACCATCACCCTGATACCAAAACCAGGCAAAGACACTACAAAAAAAGAGAATTATAGGCCAATATCACTGATGAACATAGACGCCAAAATCCTCACCAAAATTTTAGCAAATAGAATCCAACAACACATAAAAAAGATTATACATCATGACCAAGTGGGGTTCATCCCAGGGACACAAGGCTGGTTCAACATACGCAAATCAATCAGTGTAATACATCACGTCAACAAGAGAAAGGACAAAAACCACATGATCATCTCAATCGATGCAGAAAAAGCATTTGATAAAATTCAACACCCATTTATGATAAAAACTCTCACCAAAGTGGGTATAGAGGGAACATATCTCAACATAATAAAAGCTATATATATGACAAACCTACAGCCAGCATAGTACTCAACGGTGAAAAACTCAAAAGCTTCCCACTAAAATCTGGGACAAGACAAGGATGCCCACTATCACCACTCCTATTCAACATAGTCCTGGAAGTCCTAGCCACAGCAGTCAGGCAAGAGAAAGAAATAAAAGGGATCCAAATTGGAAAAGAAGAGGTAAATGTGTCATTATATGCTGATGACATGCTACTATATATAGAAAACCCTAAAAGGTCCGCACAAAAGCTACTAGAGCTGATTGAAGAATTCAGCAAGGTAGCAGGTTACAAAATTAACGTTCAAAAATCAGTTGCATTTCTTTACACTAACGATAAATCAACAGAAGAAGAAAGTAAAGAAACAATCCCCTTTAAAATAGCACCCAAAGTAATAAAATATCTGGGAATAAATCTAACCAAGGAGGTGAAAGAATTATACACAGAAAACTATAAACCATTGATGAAGGAAATTAAAGAAGACTTTAAAAAGTGGAAAGATATTCCATGCTCTTGGATTGGAAGAATCAATATTGTTAAAATGGTCACACTGCCCAAGGCAATCCACAGATTTAATGCAATCCCTATCCAATTACCCAGGACATATTTCACAGAACTAGAAAAAATCATAATAAAATTCATGTGGAACCATCAAAGACCTAGAATTCCCAAAGCATTACTGAAGAGAAAGAAAGAGGCTGGAGGAATAACTCTCCCAGACTTCAGACAATACTATAGAGCTACAGTCATCAAGACAGGATGGCATTGGTACCAAAACAGACATATAGACCAATGGAACAGAATAGAGAGCCCAGAAATGAACCCACAAACTTTTGGTCAACTCATCTTTGACAAAGGAGGCAAGAATATACATTGGAATAAAGACAGTCTCTTCAGCAAATGGTGTTGGGAAAACTGGACAGCAGCATGTAAAACAATGAAGCTAGAACACTCCCTTACACCATATACAAAAATCAACTCAAAATGGATTAAAGACTTAAACATAAGACAAGATACAATAAACCTCCTAGAGGAAAACATAGGCAAAACATTATCTGACATACATCTCAGAAATTTTTTCCTAGAAGAAATAAAAGCAAGAATAAACAAATGGGACCTAATGAAACTTACAAACTTCTGCACAGCAAAGGAAACCAGAAATAAAACAAGAAGAAAACCCACGGAATGGGAGAAAATTTTTGCAAGTGAAACCGACAAAGGCTTGATCTCCAGAATATATAAGCAGCTCATACGACTCAATAAGAAAAAAACAAACAACCCAATCCAAAAATGGGCAGAAGACCTAAACAAGCAATTCTCCAAGGAAGACATACAAATGATCAAAAGGCACATGAAAAAATGCTCAATATCACTAATTATCAGAGAAATGCAAATCAAAACTACAATGAGGTTATCACCTCACACCAGTCAGAATGGCTGTCATTCAAAAATCCACAAATGACAAATGCTGGAGAGGCTGTGGAGGAAGGGGAACCCTCCTACACTGCTGGTGGGAATGCAGTTTGGTGCAGCCACTATGGAAAACAGTGTGGAGATTCCTCAAAAGACTAGAATAGACTTACCATATGACCCAGGAATCCCACTCCTGGGCTTGTATCCAGAAGGAAATCTACTTCAGGATGACACCTGCACCCCAATGTTCATAGCAGCACTATTTACAATAGCCAAAACATGGAAACAGCCTAAATGTCCATCAACAGGTGACTGGATAAAGAAGAGGTGGTATATTTATACAACGGAATACTACTCAGCCATAAAAACTGACAACATAATGCCATTTGCAGCAACATGGATGCTCCTGGAGAATGTCATTGTAAGCGAAGTAAGCCAGAAAGAGAAAGAAAAATACCATATGAGATCGCTCATATGTGGAATCTAAAAAACAAAAACAAAAACAAACAAACAAACAAAAACAAAGCGTAAATAAAGGACAGAAATAGACTCACAGACAGAGAATACAGACTTGTGGTTACCAGGGGGGTGGAGAGTGGGAAGGGATAGACTGGGATTTCAAAACTGTAGAATAGACTACACTGTATAGCACAGGGAAATATACACAAAATGTTATGATAACTCACAGAGAAAAAAATGTGACAATGAGTGTGTATATGTCCATGAATAACTGAAAAATTGTGCTGAACACTGGAATTTGACACAACATTGTAAAATGATTATAAATCAATAAAAAATGTTAAAAAAAAAAAAAAAAGAATATATGGACCCAGGAAGAGATGAGCTAATCAGATAATGAGTATATCCTGATTGGCTTACTGGTACTTATTTCATATACTTAATTAATATGACAAATATTGACTTCACAAGCTGCAAACAATTGTGCTAAAAAATAGCTTTTCATTTTTCTATGACTACTTAATTCCTATTTTAAACCCATTTTTTTTAGTGATAAATAACCAACTTAGTCACTTCAAGATACTTTCAGTCAAATCACGGGTTTCTCCATCATGTGAGGATTTTCCCAGTAAAAGCAAAGTTCCCTCCATCTCTGTGTAGTATCTAAGACATGGCGAGTGGATGGCTGGCTGGCTGGCAGGATAACTCTAAAAACACAATTATGGCCATAGTAAGGTTTGCTTCTTGGTCAACTTTTGTCCCTGCTAATGAGCAAATGAATGGGGTTCTTCTGTCAATACTTAGGAATAGAATAGTCCTTTCCCTGTGAGGTCTTTTGAAGGTACGAATCACATAAGCAGCTCCACACAGATCAGCCTGTAAATTCCCCTATGACCAAAAGGCTTCTTCGCGTCAAAGTTAGACAATTCATCCACCTACTTCTACGCAATTCTAAGGGCATGTGAAGAGACATGTACTCATTATCTATTGTGGTGGAGCAAACCACCCAAAACTTAGTGGCTTACAACAATAATCATTTTGCTATGTTCCTGCCATATGGGTCCGATCTTCAAGGGCTGAGCTGAGGGTTTCTTCTGCCTCACCTCAGTGTTTGGCTGGTGGCTAGAAGAAGACTTTGGAAGTCCAAGACATTTTCTTTCACATGGCTGTTGTCTGGGTGGAGAAAGCAGGCGAGGCTTAGATGGGCTCTTTTGCCTATCCAGGTAGTCCCAGGACTTCTCCAGATAGGCTTTCTAGCAAGGTGGTCAGACTTCTTCCATGCAGCTAACTTTTCCCTGAGGGAACATTCTAAGAGATCCAAGAGAAAGCTGCAAAACTTCTTGTAACCTAGCTCTGGAACTGACAGAAGCTCTTCTATTGCATCCCATTGGTCATCGAAGCAACTAGATCAGCCAGCATTCAAGGAGAAGGGAATTAAATCTCTGCATCTTAATGGGAAGTAGCAAAAAATGTGCGGCCACTCTTAATTTGCATGAGGGAGGAAAATAGCAAGATTTTTCCAAGCCATTCTGGGGATCCTAAGAAACTCAAAGAGGTTAACTCAAACTCCTGTAGCCTTGATCTACCCCATCATGTCATGCTATACCATCATCCCTACTCAACTGGGCTCATGCCATCCCAGCATGTGAGGAAATCCCACTTGGGAAACAAGTCACTGGTCCTCACTGCTCCTAGTGTCCCAAAGTAATTACGGACTTGTAACACCACCCCCTCAGCTTTGGAGTAGAGTGCAGAGCAGAGAAATTCTCTTCAGGGAACAACACCCACATTTACTCCATTTCCATCTCCCCTAGCTCCTTTGTTCTCCCCAAGGCAAGAGGATCTTTATCCAGCAACCAGGACGAACAGGGTTTGACTGAATGAATTTTCTTGCCTGCCTACTATTTATGCTAGGGCTTTAGAATTCAAACCTCAAAGGCTATTAATAAACTTTTCTTTTTCCTCTGAGGTCTACTGAAACCTCCCTTCTCTGAGTCATGGAGACTAAGATCTAGATTGAAGGGGCAAATAGAATTACAGGTAAAAGATGTTGTATTAGAAAAAAAAATCACCTCGGTAATTGCTTCAAAATAATTTTTCTGTCACTTTTATAAATGGGGCTTCTGGCTGTTACATTAGTCACTCATGAGTTTATTCAGTCCCTTCTCTTAGAGACTGTGGGCTGATTAAATCAGAGAACACTGATAAAAGTGAATCACTAGACCCATAAAGCTGAGAACCCAGCTTCTCACTTCATGAATTCTAATAATGGCATTCTATGGGGCGCGACTTCATAACAATAATTAAAGGCTGCCTTTTATTTAACTGGTACCTAACACTGTCCAAAGCACTGTACATGTATTAGTTAATTTAAATACAATAAAAACCCTATAAGATAGGTCCTATTGTTTCCATTTTACAAATAAAGAAACTGAGGCACAGAGAGATTAAGTAATTTGCAGAAGGTCACATAGTGAAAGAGGTAATCTAATCTAGGTAATCTGGCTTTAGAGTTCGTGCTCTTAACCTCTGTGCTATTGACTCTTCAATGTTTGCTTTAAAACTGCAAGAAAATACAATTCTATGGCGTAACTATTTTTTGACAAGACTTTATTTTTATACTATTAAATTTTGTCCATAATCATGTACTTTAAATGAGGTTCTATTTTCAACATCTATTTGCCAAAATTCTCTTGCAACATACCAAGTAGGAATTTTAATGAATCAGTTAGATGGATATGAAGATGGAAAATAGATTTAAAAACAGTTTAATAATTGTAAATTTAGAAAATATAATAGGGTATATAAAGGTAAAATAGTCTAAGTGTTCATTTGACTTGTTTGAATACAAACCTAAAATAATGTTTAATAAGTCAAAGCAGGTGAATATTTTTTGAAAAGAAAAAATAACAGCCTGTGGGTTGGCTATTATTACTTTGCTTTTTATTGACATGAAAAGACTTCTTTAAAGTGACTGTGCTAAGAAATCTCTTTCTATATATCCCTGTCACATCCGGTGACAGCAGAGGTTAACTTGCTAATCCCCAGTTGTGGATAAGAAAAACAAAGTATTAGACTTCAAGAGAGGACAGCTATAATAATAAAGCAACAGTGAATCATGCATCCCAAGTCACAGCTGCTCAAATAAATAAAATATGGCGTCCCAGAAAACTCAAAGGAAAGGCCCGGTTGGAATCAACCTTCACAAAAATGTTAGCCTTAATGCACTTGTGCCTTGACTCCAAGGAGTTTTATAAATGTGGAAAGATACCTTGAAATGCAGCCATTTAATTTCTCAATTGAGAAAAGTCTTCTCTTCTTTTAAATACACTTTAAATAATCCTTTTCTGTGCTGCAAAGCCAATCTTACGTAGGCAAAACACACACAGATACCAACAGCTAGAAGAAAGCAGGCTGAATGGGCTCCCCAAAACCCGAACATAACCTGAGGAGTGGTACTGATTTCTGGTTCAGTTTCCATTTTCCCCCAAACTCTCTTTATCACAATGCTGTCTGACATTTCTCAATCATCAGACATTCTTCCTGGATACTTGGATTTTTACACTGTGTTCAGCTGATAAGTTCTAACCTCACCAACCAACACTGGAACTTTTTGAAGATAGTAATTTGTGTTACAATAACTTCTAATCATTCTCGGGACTGACTGACCACCTATTTTCTGAGATGGGGGAAATAAGACATACAAATATATTTAATACACACTGATATACATATACATGTGTGCATTATTCATAAACACATCATTACACCTAAATACTTGAACTTGCAATCAAAGTTTTGCTAATCAATTGCAAGGAAAATATATGTTTCCATAATCAGAATTAAAGATGTTAAGTGGGACGGCCATCAGTAATTAAATGAGATAATATAGGTGGATATGTTTAAAATATGGTTGATATTTGGTAAATGTAAGTTATTTTTCCCTTTCAGTTTTACAGCAAATAATAAATATTAAAGAATTGCAAATATGTGAAGGGAACAGAAAATTCACACAATATCAAGAGTGTAACTTGCATGAGATCAGGGAATTTATTTTGTTCATTGATGGATTCTTAGCACCTAGACTAGTGACTGGCCATAGTAGAATTCAACAAACATATGCTGAACTTCTGAATAAATGTTGTGTGATAGAAGGAGTGAAGGAAAGAAAAAAGGAAAGAAGGAAGTCAATCAATCAATCTGGCTAATAAACTGTGGCTCATACTGTAAAGTTCTTTCCCAAGACCAGCCATTCTGATCCAAAATCTAAGAAATCATTTTTCCCCTGAAATACTAAAAAATACAAAATATTCATCCTAGTTACATAGGAGAGTGGGATGTGAGTTTGGAGCTCAGTTCAAATCCCATTCCATCACTGTGACTTTTGTGATCTTGCTAAAGTTTCTCAACTTAAGACCCAGTTTTCTCATCTGTAAAATAGTTGCAATAGGTAATTAATAACATTTACTATCTGTTATGAACTGAATTGTGTCCCCTCTAAAATTCTTATGTTGAAGCCTTACACCTCAATGTGGTTGCATTTGGAGACAGGGCCTTTAAGGAGGACATAAAGGTTAAATGAGGTCCTAAGAATGGGGTTCTAATCCTATAGGACTGGAAAAGAAGAGGAAGAAGATACCAGGAGGACAGGCACACAGAAGAAAGGCCATGTGAGGACACAGTGAAAAGGCAGCCAACTATAAGCCAGGAGGAGAAGTCTCAACAGAAACCAATTCTACCAACTCCCTGAAATTAGGCTTAGAGCCTCCAGAACTGTGAGAAGTAAATTTCTGCTGTTTGAGACACACAGTCTGTGATACTTTGTTATGACAGCCCAGGCTGATCAATACAGTATCTCAAAGGACTGTTGTGAGCACTGGACTAGAAAATAAATAGTGCCTAGCACATAGGAAATGCCTGTAAATGCAGTTGTCCACAAGTCTCCCATGTTTCTGTAACCTATTCTCAGCAGAGGCTTGAAGCTTAGGCTTAGAACTCTCTTTTCAAGCATGTTTGTATAGCAAACTGCCTCAGAAGCTAGAGAGGGATGGTGTTTTCCTATGGAACAGAGGGATGGTTTGTTTGCTGTCCACTATGATAAAGCTAATACAGCCTTTCTTACATTACGTTTATTACAGGGCCAAGGTTGGTCTGGTTTGCTGTAGCCTATTATAAAAGATTCAGGTTCCCTGAGCTCATTGCTCCTCAACTGTGATGCAAATACACTGTGTGTGCAGCATCCAACCTGACTGCTTCATTTTGCCTCCACAGAACTTGGGGGAAAGGTTACTGACACAGACTTAAAGCTCACATCATCTGCAGTGCCATCAGTAATAAAGCCATTGGTCTCTGTCTTCTGATGGCTTTTCTGAAACTGGGTCAGGCTAACAACATCTTAGCTTACAAATCTGTGAAATTCAGATCCTTCACAGTTCTTGACAACTGTAAGTATTATTTATTACCTTTATTTCTGCTCTTTAGGAAATAAAAGCATTTTAAAAAATTTTAAAATACTATCTTGGAAAGGGTAGCTACTTGTGAATTGCATGCTGACAGGTAAGTCAATTATTAAAGAGAATGTGATCCTCCCAGCTGTGCTTCCACATTCCCCAGTTGACCCATCATCTCTGATCTCTTCAAACTGCACATCCCCATACAACCATCTTATATCTCTCACCCACTCATAGCCGAATCTCTTTTAAGGATCAGAATCATTATCTGTCTTCCTTTCCTCACTGTTTCCTTACTCTTCAGTCTTATCTCAATACAGTCTGCTTCCACATCTCTACCAAAACACTTCTGGAAACGTTACCATGACTTTCTCTCTGTCAGTAAATGCAATGGGCATTCCTCCTCTTAGCTGACCCTGCAGCAGCATTTAACGTTGCTATCCAATCTCTCCTTCTCTAAAACTCTCTCTCTTTGATGTCTGACATCACACTCTTCTGGATTTCCCCACATTCTCAGTCTCTGCCTGCTCAAGCAGGCTTTAAAAGATTCAGCTCCTCAAGGCTCAGTCTGATGTCCCCATCTCTTCAAATTTATTGTCTCTCCCTAAGTAATCTCATTTGTGCTCACAGGTTCCATCGTCCATCATCAACAATCAATCAAAAATTTAATGTCCAAAGTGGACTTCTCTGAGATCCAAACTCTTGGATCTAACTCAACATCTCTTCTTGAAATTTCTTAAAAGCATCTCAAATTAAATATATACAAATCCAAGTTTCTGACTGCCTTCCCGCCTTTCTATGCTAACATCTGATTTTCCTTCAGAGAAAGATAGACAAACAGATACATATACATACATACCTACATAGATGACATTGACATAGATCAAGGTAAAGGTACCACCATTCATGTAGCTCTACAAACAAGAAACCCAGAAGACATTCTCCACTTTTTCTTCTCTCCTCTTCCCCCAGATCGTAGCAAACCAGGTACTATTTTTCCTGCTAAACATCCCATACTCTCACTTAATCTCCACATCTCTCTATCATCCTATCTCACCTAGACTCTTGTGACAACCTCCTAATTTGTCTTTCTATGTTCACTCTTGTCCTCTTAAATTCATTCTTCACACAGAGACTAGATTTATTTTCACAAATTGTCAACCTGATGAACTGCCATCATCCCCACCTAATCCCTTAAATCCTTCAATAGTATTCTGTTGCTTGACAAATTATTACAACTGACAAGGCCATATGTGCTTTGGCTCCCACTTTCCATTTCTGCCCCATTTCACATCCCTCTTGCCCTAGCTTGCTATATTATAGTCACATTGTCTACTTTCATTTCCTCAAATACCCAACTTCCCTCAATGCTGCATTTTCTTCCACCTCCAGGTCACCTCCTGGAATGTACCTCTCCCCTTGCCCCATCACTTCACCTCACTACTCCCCTCATCCTTTAAATCTGAATTAAAGCATCTCTTCCTCAGGGAAAGTTATACTGACTTCCCTTCCCTAATACTCATCTACCCTCATGGCACCCTATACTTCATAACAAATATAGCAATACTGCATGTCATCTGAATGAATCAATAAATGCTAATGCAGGAGACTCTCTTCTTTGGTGGCTCCCACGTATTACACCCTCATGTTGTCCTCTCTCCTTGAACCTAGGATGGCCCTGTGACTTTCTCTAACTGAAAGTTTGTTGCAAAAGGGATGTGCCAGTTCTGGGTCTAAGCATTAAGAAGACCTAGAAACTCTTACTCTTGCACTCCTGGGCACTGTGAACTGCTGTATAATAAGTTCTACTATTAAAGAGATCATGTGGTAACACCATGTAAAAAGGGAAAGGCCCTGAAACTACACGGAGGGAGAGAAACCCAGTCATCCCACCCTCCCAAATGAGCCAAGCCCCAGCCCACTGCTAGCCCACCAGCTGAATATAGCCACAAGAGTGACCACCAGAGAAATAACTGCCTGCTAAGCCCACCCCAGGTGTGAGAATCATGAGAAATAGTAAAAAATTATTATTTTTAAGCCATTAAGTTCTAGAGTAGTTTGAATGCAGTAATAATGAACAGCTATGAACTAAGAATAATTAGATATCAATTTTAAAGAATTTTAATATAAGTTTATTGATGCATATGGATTTTTTATCAGTATTTTTTCTGCTTAAAATAAGAAGCAAACAATCCCAAACTGAGAATTTCATGGCACTGGAGAATTATAATTTAATAGTAGAAGTATATGCATTTTATCACTCATAAATGATAGACATTCTGACATGTTGAATATATTCTCTTCAGAACATTAATCCTCCTTTAATGCCAATAGTTACCTAATATTATTTTTTTAAGTTTATGATGTGTTATTTGCATTCAGAAATAAAAATCACAAAATCAAATCATTCCTCTCACAAGGTTAACAAATTTACTTTTCTTCTGAAGTATTATTTTTGTCACTCACAATGCTTTATCCTGAGATTAGGCCATCAAACTTGCTTGATTCCAAAGTTTTTAAAGATAGACAAAATAGAAGTATTTTACAATAAAAGCTGTAAATAAAAACATTTAAATCTTGAACTGAAGTTTTCAGACTATTTCAGAGAAGTTAAGAAGATCCAAGTATCATTATCTTTAATTTATAAATGATCTAAGTTCTAAAAGATATCACTGTTTACCAAAGGCCAATGGAAAAACCCATTCTCTCACAGAGATCTCCTTAAACAAAAGTCAGAACAAGTCAAAAATGCTCACACCCCAGACTTTAGCCCACTTAACTGGCATCAAAAGTAAATTCCTATACAATCAACTTCTGTGAACAATCAGTTGAGTTTAGCTTCTAGAACTATAAAGTAGTTGATCAAGTGGCAAGACTCAACACTTTAATATTGAATACTTCCACAACTGCAAGCATAGCAGTTACTCAGCAAAGTTTCATTAGGAAAATCTGGAATTCAGCCCAATCATTTTGGATGAAAATGGTCTTACATAAGTCATCTTCAATCTAAAGGCAGTTTATCCTCCCCTCAACAAGGAACTATTTCTGCTGAACGGACATTTTCACTCTATTACATTAATTGTTTGGATAGTGCTGACCACATAACACTCAAGCTCTTCAAAGAAAAAAACAGATCAAAATAGGCCAATAAGCATCATGGGAGGCTGTGCTGGCTGAAGTTTAGACTTTGTGCTTATTGTTGTTTTGTTTTTAAGAGGTGACAAATTATGAAAGATCTAAAACGACCCCCCCCCACACACACACATGATTTTAAAGTAAACTACCAAAGTGTGAATCTAGAAATACTTAAAAACTTCTTGAGTGCTTTACTTATTTTCAAATGAATTTTTAACTATTTTGAAATAGTGGGATTTTTTTCAAGGCATCATTCAATAAAGTTACCAGAAGAGAGGTTCTGAAGGAAAAACAAGCCCTATTCCTAAATACTGCTCCCTGGGTAAAAAATGGGATGACATAATATCTTTTGCAGCAGGGAACTTCATTCTATGGCCTCATTTCTCATTGAAAGCCACGCATATCCTGAGTGGGTGAATCTTTCTAGATTTTTCTTTGCTGTGCCATTTGACCACGGATATGACTTACTCTTGTTTTGGCAAAATTAAGAGTGTGGACCACTGATTTCAATTCCAGCTGATGCAAGGACTGGAGTAGTTGGAAACTTGTTTTAATATTACAAAAGTATTCCTTGACCTTTGACTCTAATGATGTTTGACTAAAGAAGAACTTTGGGTCAATCATAGAGGAAAAAATGTTAGACTAAATGACTATGTTAGCACAAGAAAAGGTCTCAGCCTCTATTATGTTGACAAAACCTTCCCTGACGAGTTTTCCAAAATCTCACTTGACAGCCTAAAGTGAACGGAGACCTGGAAAGCAATGGAATGGTAAACATCACTCATTAGAAGTAGCAGTCTCTGGCAAATGTCAGATGAAACCCTGGGTTCTGGCATGAACAGGGTTTAAGGTTGTTCTTTTCACTGGGCTCTTATTTATTCTACCTGTTTTCATGGAGAAGGTAGTGATGACCTGGGGGATACTAAAAGGTGGAAGTTTGTTACAGAGGAAAGAGAAGGTATGTTCAAATAGTAGTTATTACTGGTAATAGGTCATAAAAGTAGGTACAAATTCAAACTATGTATTTTTGGGGTTGGGCATGGAATTCTATTCCCCCATTTTCCTAAAGTGACGTCATGATTTAACTTGGGGAAATCACACTCCCCATTTCAGGCAGTCTTGGTGCATGACCCTCCCCTGGCCACAGTGATTGGTTCAATGATGGTTGTGTGATGTACATGAATCCAGTGTAATTCAATCCTGAGACTTTTATTAAAACTATCTTAACAGAGAAGCTTTCATTCCACTGTGGTTGCTGAAGCAACTGGATGTAAACCTTGTGGCAAAGGATGTAAGTTGGTGGCAAGGTTATATGTGGAGTCTGCTTGAATGATGTCAGAACAGGGAAAAACTGAACTGTATGATAGAGAAATGGTCCCAATGATATCTCTAGAGTCCTGGATCCAGACCTACCCCTGGGCTGAACATTTAAGTTAGATTATCATCACTTTTAACCAGTATCTTCAACAAAATCCACACCTGAAACAACACATGGTAACATTCGAAGAGGTAAAGTAACCAAAACTTGTACGGAAAAAATGCACACCCCAAAGGGTCACAGTAAATAATTCAAATGAGACCATGATAATCCTATTAAACCATTCTCTTCTGTGAAACCAGCCATGACCTCTCAGAATGATGCCCCAAATCCTTCTGTCTTGAGCCCCCACCACATTGCCAGCTCTGTTTTTGGCACTATGAAGGCCAGTATAAAATCAAGATCTCAGTTCAACTGGGGAGATGAGATATTCATCACCGAAGCAGTTGCATAATAGTTTAAGTGATTTTGCACCAAAAATGAGTTACACTAACAGCAAAGGTTGGAGATGTCCCACTGTGAACTGACACAGTCTGTGGGAAGGGAGATTCCCTTGGGCAATCAATTGTTTAATACGTTCCCTCTAATCATTCTCTTGTTAGCCCTGTTCAAGCCTGATTTTTCATAAATAGGATCTATAACCAACTGTTCTACCTTTGTTGTCTATCAAAAAGAAACACTTTCACATTTTAATGCTTTGTGCATAAAATGGCTCAGTAGAATATGTAAATTTAAATTGCCTCAATTAAAGCAGTTTTAAGCAGTTGAAACATAAAGTTTAGTAACATTAAAACACAATGAAATACGTGGGAGATACTTTAAAATAGCAGCAGATATTAAGCAATACTGTGGTTGTCATTATGGCTTTGTTCTCCTAAGACAATAATTAAGTTGTTGACAGGAGTGTGAGCAAATCTTGCCATATATAAATATATTTTTTTTTAATTGAAGTATAGTCAGCTTAAATGTTGTGTCAATTTCTGGTGTACATCCATGAACATACATAGATTCATTTTCATATTCTTTTTCACCATAAATTATGATGAGATATCAAATATATCTCCCTGCACTATACAGTATGAACTTGTTAAGTTTTACCTTTTGAGTTCTAAGCCTTTTGAGTCAAAGAATAATCCTACTTTCTTGCAACTTTAAATCTTTAGATTCCACATGCAAGGGATATCATATGATCTTTTTCTTTCTCTTTCTAAATGATGATCTCCAGGTCCATCCATGTTTGGTTACCAGTGGGAGAAGGGGATGGGAAGGGATAAATTGGGGTTCAAGATTTGCAGATACCAACTACTATATATAAAATAGTAATACAGTAATAAGTAAAACAGCAATACAATAGTAAAACAACAAGTTTATACTGCAGAGCACAGGGAACTATATTCAATATCCTGTAGCAACCTATAATGAAAAAGAATATGAAAAGGAACATATGTATGTAAATGTATGGCTGAAACATTATGCTGTACACCAGAAATTGATGCAGACACACACAGACACACACACTCCAGGAGCAAGTCACACACTTGTGATCCAACTATACTTCAACTTTTAAAAAGTTTAAAAAAAATCTTTTAAGTCTCTGATCAATTCTTCTTAAGTTATCAGGAGAATCAGCAAAAATTTCCCTGGCACTGATGTTTTGCCTTAGTCCCACATCATGGTCCAAAATACTGCAATTCCAGTCCTTAGTCTCATGCATTGGTAAATCCAAACTTGGGAAGCCGCATAAAAGGTGTGCTCTTGAGACACCAAGAGAGTTGAGATGGTGTGTCAGAGCCAGTGCTCTGAACCACTGTCCCGCACTGCCTCCTTCTACCCATACATTTCCATCAAGGAAGACTACAGATGTTTCATAACCACTTGTATGCTAAATTGGGTAAAGCAGGTTATTTCACAAAGGTCCAGGAAGCATAATTATTACTAAGCATTTTCACAGCAGTCAGCACTGTTCTAACTGTTCATAACACAGGAAGCAGCCTTACACTCAGCCCATGGAAGAGAAAAGGTAAACTGAAACCTCTATGGAGCTGATATATTTTCCAGTTTCTCTCCAAGAAATTAACAGTGCCAGTGCAGATGGTGAGGAAGAGCAAATATAATTATTTAAAAGGTCTTTAGAGGCTGAGGGAAACGTAGTGAACGCAGCGAACACGTGCACATGCAGCAGCAGTTATACCACTAAAAGAAAAGGTTACCGAAAACTGGAGAAGGGGGTGTTATGTGATTTCAATTATTCCCTAATACTTGGAGGAGAGGATTGCTGAGACTCAGCTAAAAGCTCAGAACCCATATAAATACCTCAAAGGAAAATCTCATAGGAATAAGATTATCAAGAAACTTGTAAACTTATACATGTAAGTTGTAGCTAGTCTTGAAAAGAAGCAGAAGGAGGTGATGGCTACACACACACAGACACACACAGACACACACACTCCAGGAGCAAGTCACACACTTGTGATCCAACTGTCATTCATTCCAACCCATATTCATTATATTTACTATGCAGTAAGTATTTTGCCAGGCATTTGAAGATCTGTAATACTTTCTAATGTTAAAACTTTAATGATTATTATTTTTCCTCAAAACTTTCAGGTTCCAAGGACCACTGAATTCACATAGTTCTTAAACCAGTGGTTCCAAAAATTTAGGATTTGATGAAATAGTAAAAATTTTACATTATAACAATAATTTGAGATCAACATAGGAGTGCCAGCATTTTATTTTGCAAATTAAAGGCATTACAAAATAATTGCCACCTACTGTAAGTAACATTTCCTTTTTTTATACAAAGGGAAATTTTAACAACATAAAATTGGAAGGTCAGACTCTGAGAAGAAAAGGCAATTTCTCAAGGAACAAATATTGTAGTCTTCAAATACTTTTTCTGGTCCCTTCTCTATTCTACTTTCTGATATTCCAATTGTCCATATGTTGCTGTATTTAATGGTATCTCAGTTCTTTGAGGTTCTGTTTATTCTTCTTCACTCTTTTTCTCTCTGTTATTTAGATTGCATATTCTTCATCAATATATCTTCACCAGTTCTTTCTACTGCCAGGTCAAATCTTCTGTTGAACCCTTCTAGTAAATTTTTCATTTAGGTTATTTTAACTTTCAACTCTATAATTTCTACTGGGTACTTTTAAAATAATTTCTACTTTTTAATTGACATTCTCTACTTGATGAAATATCATCATCATATCTTCCTTTACTTTTTAAATTATATCATTTAATTTTTTATTGAAGTATTGTTACTGTACAATATTACATAATTTATAGCTATACAATATCATGATTCACAATTTTTAAAGGTTATACTCCATTTATAGTTATTAAAAATATTGACTATGTTCCCTGTGTTGTACAGTATATCTTTGTAGCTTATTATATACCTAATAGTTTGTACCTCTCAATCCCCTACCCTTATATTGTCCCTGTCTCCCTCCCTCTCCCCACTGGTAACCACTGGTTTGTTCTGTAGTCTGTTTCTTTTTTGTTATATTCACTAGTTTGTTCTATTTTTTAGATTCCACATATAAGTGATATCATACAGTATTCGTCTTTCTCTGTCTGACTTATTTCACTTAACTTACTGTTCTCCAAATCCACCCATGTTGCTGCAAATGGCAAAATTCCATTCCTTTTTATGGCTGAGTAGTATTCCACTACACACACACACACACACACATCTTCTTAATCCATTCATCTTTGATGAAGGAACTTAGGTTCCTTCCGTATCTTGGCAATTATAAATGCTGCTGTGAATACTGGGGTACATGTATCTTTTCAAATTACTGGTTTTATCCTTCTATCCTTTTAATTTTTTGAATATATTTAGTTGTTTTGACATCTTTGTCTAAGTCTAACATCTTGGTCCTTTCAAATGCAGTTTCTCTCATCTCCTTTTTTTTTTCCCTGTGTATGAATCATAGTTTCCTGTTTCTTTGCATGCTTTATAATTTTTTTTTTGAAAACTGGACATTTTAGATAATACATTTCAGCAGCTCTGGATATTGATTCCCACTCCTTGGGGTTAGTCACTGTTTTTGCTTATTTTATTTAATAAATTGCACTTCATCAAAATTAGAAACTTTTGTTCCATGAATGGCCCTGTTAAGAGGTCAACAAAAAGACAAGGTACAAGCTGAGAAAAAATATTTGTAAACTAAATATTAGAAGATCCACATCTACAATTTAAAACACACACACACAAAATCCTCTCAAAACTCAATATTAATAAAGCAATCCAATTCAAAAATGATCTGAAGACACAGTTACTTCACTGAAGAGAATATATGGATGGCAAATAAGCATATGAAAAGATGTTCGGTATCACTAGCTCTGGCAGGCAGACTGATGCCCCTACTACCCTAGAAGACATTCACATATAATCCTTAGAGTCTGTGACTATGTTACATACCTGGCAAAGGAGAATTAAGGTTTAAGATGGAAGTAAGGTTGATGTTCAACTTATGTTAAATTAGAGCAATTGTCCTGGATTTTCGGGGTGGGCCCAATGTAATCACAAGAGTCATTACAAGTGGAAATTCAAGACAGAAGAGATCTGAATAATGTGATATGAAGAGGACTCCCCACACTGTTGCTGGGTTTGAAGATAGAGGAAGAGGGCCAAGAGGCAATGAATATAGAAGGTGGAAAAGGCAAGGAAACAGATTCTCTGCTAGAGCCTCCAGAAAGGTACACACCTTGCCAACACCTTGACTTCAGCCCAGTGAGATCTTGTCAGACTTCTGACCTATAAAGCTGTGAGGTAATAGTTTCTATTGCTTTAAGTCACTAAATTTGTGGTCATTTGTTATAGCAGCAATAGATACTAATACATTACCCATTAGAGAATGCAAAGTAAAAATACCACTACTGACCTATTGGAAAAGCTAAAATTAAAGATAGTGACAATACCAAGTGCTTGTAAAGATGCAGAAAAACTCTCTCCATAAATTGTTGGGGGGAATATAAAACAGTACAGCCACTCTGGAAAATAGTTTGGTGTTTCTCAAAGAACTAGACATGCAGTTACCATATGAGGCAGTAATTCACTGGAACATTTATCACGGAGAAATGGAAATTTATGTCTGCACAAAAACCTATCTGCAACTGTTCATAGCAACTTTATTTGTAATAACCAAAAATTGAAAATACTAAAATGTCCCTCAACATTTGAATAGTTAAAAACCTATAGTACAACCATATTATACCATTAAGCAATAAAAAGGAATGAAATATTAATACATACAACAATTTGGATGGATCTCAAAGACATTATGTTGAGTGAAAAACAAAAAAAAATTTCAAAGGGTCATATGTTATATGGTTCGATTTCTGTAACACAAAAAATAAAATTTTACAGAAATGGAAAAAAAAATCATGTGGTTGCCAGGCGTTATAGACCGTCGGGGAAAGGGAGTGGGTGTGACAAGAAAAAAAAAACAGCACAAGAGAGATCTTTGTAGTGAAAAAGCTATTGTGAATCTTGATTTAGGTGATGGTTACACAAATCCATATGTGTGATAACATGACAAAGAACTATATAAACACACTGGGCTAATCTCACATTCTTGATTTTGATACTGTACTATAGTTATATAAGGTGTAATCATTGGGGGAAACTGGATGAAGGGTAAACAGGACATCTCTGTATTATTTGTGCATCTTTCTATGAATTTCCAATTATTAGCAAATAAAGAGCTAAAAAATATTTCAGACATATTTGAAGATCAGTGTATCCCTCCCTCTCTGATCCTAGGTCCCTCCTTCCGTACCTCCCTTCACAGAAGTATCCTAAAACTAGTGTTTAGAATTTCCATTCTCTTTTAAATATTTTACTAGCTATGAATATATTCTCTGAAAAACAGAATATTGTTTTACATGTTCTAAAACTTTACATAAATGATATTTTAATCCTTTGGTAGCTTGTTTTTGTTTATTTTTATTTATGCTTAATTTTATATTGTTGAAATCTATCCATGTTAATATGTCTCATAGATTTATGCATTTTATCTGCTATACTATAGTTCACTATATAAATATGCCAATTTTTATTTGAACTCTCTTCTATTGAAGGACATAACAGAATTTTTTCCAGTATTATGCGATTACAAAAAAATGCCAAAATAAACACCTAGTGCCCATCTCTTGGTGAACACATATAAGCATGATTCTGTGGTATATGCATAAAAGTGAAATTTCTCTTTCAGGAAGTGTATGTTTTTAACTTTAATAAAACTGCTTTCCCAGTTGGTTGTACCAATTTTTTCTTCTATATTATTCTATAATTTATTCTTCTATATTCTATTATTCTTCTATATTATTCTATAGTTGGTAGTTTTAGACTTTAGTTTTTAACCAAACTATGAAATGGAATTTTTGTTTAATTTTCACTTACTGATTACTAGTGAGGTAGAGCAAGTATTTATGTTTTATTAGCCATTCCTGTTTCTTCCTCTTCGAATTGTTTGTTCATATCTTCTACCTATTTCTCTATTAGATTAAATTTATTTATATTTATTTGTAGGACTGTCATATAAAGTATATACTAATTTTTGTTGGTTATATGTATTATGAATTTCTTCTTCTAGTATGAAAGCTCTTTTTTCATATTGCTGGTATCTTTTGCTGCACAAAAATTTTGTTTTAATATAATCAATCTATCATTATTTTTCTTTATGGTTTGTGTTTTAATGTCTTTAAGAAATCCTTCTCTTCCCAGAGGCCATAAAGATATTCTCATGTGTTTTCTTCTGAAACTGCAAATTATTTACTTTTCTTTTCACTTTTATACCTACATTCCATCTGGGACTTAATTTGTATATAGTGTGAGGAAGGGATCTTGTATTTATTCTTCCATGAGAATAACTATTCATCCATTTATTGGATCCTTTCCACAATGATTTATAATACATGCTCAGTCATATATGGACCTGTTTCTGGTATATTTATTAATTGGTATATTGGTATATTTGGTATATTTATTTATTGATACTCCAATATTCCAATGCCTTAATTACCGTACCTTTACAATAACTCTTGATATGTGGTAAGGCTAGTCTCCCCAACCTCTTCTTCAAAAGTGTATTGGTTCTTACTGGCCCTTAGTGCTTCGTATACTTTAGAAACAACTTGTCAAGTCCATCAAGTCCCTCCAAACAAATAAACAAAACCACCTCTATTTGAGTTTTATTAGAATTTGTAAACTAATATAAGGAGCATGATCAAATATACTTCAATAAAAAATATGTATTAGAAAAAAACCTTTAAAAAAAGCAGCACTGAATCTTTATGATATTGAGTCATTCTACTTTAAGCATAGTTTATTTCTCCATTTACTTACATTTTCCTTAAGTCTTAAATAAAAATTTTATAATTTTATCTGTAAAAAACTTGTACATCTTTTGTTAGATTTATTCCATGTTCTAGTTTTTGTTGATACTATTTATCATATCTGTTTTTAAACTGAATTTTCTAATTATTTATTGGTGGTATATACAAAGGAGCTTTATTTCTTCCTGAACATTTGTATTTCTTCTACAGTTTTTTTTTTTTTGTAACATCTCTGTCCTATTTTGACAATCATACCATCTCCAGTTAATGACAGTTATACTTTTTTCTTTCTCCTACCTTTTATTTCTTTCCTTTACTTACTGCACTGGCTAGGACTACCAGTTAAATAAAAACAGAGGAAGAAGTCATTCATCTCTTGTTGCACATAAAGGAGTTATTTAGCTACAATAGTTCCAGTATTTTTAATGACTTTTTTCTTATTCAAATCTATAATAGTTTACTCTATTTATTAGTCTTTTTAGAGAACCAGCTTTTGATTTTGTTTTATATTTTATTCACATCTACTTTTTACACACTATTTTTAGACTTTATGTTTGCTTTTTAAATTCTTGAATTGAATGCTAGGCTTTTAAATTTTTATCCTTTTCATGTTCTCTAATATAGGCATTTAAGGATGAAACTTTTGTCTCAGGCTTAACTACACTTTTGTTGCTTCCCATAAGTTTTGCTATATATTGTTTTAATTAATATTAACATTCAGTTTTTTTATTTTATTTTTAAAAATTTTATTGAGGTATAGTTGATGTACAATATTACATAAGTTTCAGGTGTCCAACACAGTGATTCACAGGTTTTAAAGATTATACTCCACTTGTAGCTATTACAAAATATTGGCTATATTTTCTGTGTTGTACAATATATCCTTGGAGCTTATGTACTTTCATGTAGCAGTTTGTACTTTCTAATCACCTACCCCTATATTATCCCTTTCTCCTTCTCTCTCACCACTGGTAACCACTAGTTTGTTCTCTGTATCTGTGAGTCTATTTCTTTTTTTGTTATATTCACTAGTTTGTTTTATTTTTTAGATTCCACATATAAGTAATATCATACATCATTTGTCTTTCTCTGTCCAATTTATTTTGCTAAGCATAGTGCCCTCCAAGTCCATCCATGTTGTTGTAAATGACAAATTTTCATTATCTTTATGGCTCAGTAATATTCCAGTGTGTGTGTGTGTGTGTGTGTGTGTGTGTGTATGTGTGTGTGTGTGTGTATCTCACATCTTTATTTGTTCATCTGTTGGGGGACACTTAGGTTGCCTCTGTATCTTGACTATTGTAAATAATGCTGTTTTGTACATTGGGGTCCATATATCTTTTTGAATTAGTGTTTTAAGTTTTCTCGGATATATATCCAAAAATGGAATTTCTGGGTCATATGGTAGTTTCATTTTTAGTTTTTTGAGAAACCTCCATACTGCTTTCTACAGCAGTTGCTCCAATTTACAATCCCACCAATAGTGTACAGAGGTTCCCTTTTCTTTACATCCTTGAATTAACATAAAGTTTTAAATATTTTTCAATTTTTGTTTTGTTTTTGCTTTGACTCATGAATTGTTTAGAAGTGTGTTTACTAGTTTTCAAATCTATCTGGAATTTTTTGTTGCTGTCTTTTTGCTTAAATTTTTAATTTAATTACATGACAGTCAGATATTGTCTCTTCCTATCTCTTCCCAATTCTCCTAATTCTCTCCTTTTAAAATGCCTATTAAACAATGAATTTTCTCTTTCTCTCTAACATGTCTCTTAACTTCTCTTTCATATTTTCTTTTTCTCCTCAGCGCATTCTGGTTGATGTCTTCAAGTTACATTAAAGTTGATTAATTCTCACTTCAGTTGTGTCTAATTTGTTGTCTAACCCATTTAATAATTTTTTATTTCCACTGCTATATTTTTCACTTTTAGAATTTATATTTTTTGCAAATCTAATTTTTTACAATTTATTTTTATGTCAATCATTTTCAATATTCTTTTTTAATTGAAGTATAGTTTACTTATAGGTCATGTTAGTTTCTGATGTATGGTATAGTGATTCAGTTATACATATATACATTCTTTTTTATTATAGGTTATTACACTTTAATACTCTTATTTTATAATGTCTATTGGATAGCTCCATCATTCAAAGATATTAGATTTTAATCCTGCTTGTTATTGTGTTTTATAACTCTTACTCATGGGGGATTTTTTCCTTATGCTTTATAATTTTAGGTTACAAGTTTATCTTGAGAAGGAATTTATCTGTAGGAAACCATAAGCTTGGTTTAATGGTAATCTCCTTCCCAAGAAGCTTGCAACTGATTCTACCCAGATGTTTCAGAATTATCAGTGGCCTAGGATCTTTTGGGTTAATTTCCCAAGTTGTGATTCTTTTCCATATTATATAAGGAGTACAGAGTCAAATCCCAAATCCAAATGAGGTACAAATCCACAGTGGTATGTGGTTGGAGGAAATATTATTCTCTAAGACACAACTTTCTTATCTTTCATGTGTTAATGGTGGATTTTTTCTAGACCCCCTCATTGAAAGATCACAACTTTGTGCTGAAGATCTGTGTTCCAAACTACTGTCAGATTTTTTCATTCCCTATCTCCACATGGTTGTTGAAACTTATGCCCTTGGTTTAGGGAGACTAATTACATCCTCCCAAGAGCAGCCACAACATCAGTTTGCATGGTTGTCCCTGAGGTTTTCAATTCCATTTTTATTTCTGACTCATGGTGATGCCTCTATTTCCTTGCAGATTGGATATGCATGAAAGAGGTTGTTTATTTTATATATTATTTCTAAGTGTTTGCACAAAGAACAATATTAAAATTATCAGTCATGTTTCTAGAACTGAAAGTAAAAAATAACTTATTTTCTCAAGTAAAAATCAACTATAACACAATTGGCAAGCTAAATTGTTCTAAATTACCTACTGTGAGACTTTTTAAGCTCAAAAGTGTTTTATCCAAAATTTGTTTTATCCCTCTTAGTCTCAGTTTCAGGAAACCATATGGAAAAAAACTCAAGATCCATACATAGCCCAGAATTCCAATTAGACAGAAACTTTACACTGTAATTTGCATGAATCCAAATAAGTCCCTTGATTTTCCTGGACTCTCTCAGAAGCTCCTCCAAACATATTTTTCTAGAATCTCTAAGCACAGACCACTTTTCACATGAGTTTAATTTGCTCACTATCAACAAATTTCATCAGCTTTTCTTCTTTCTTTTCATTCATTCCATACAGCTTTTCTAAGTTCCTGCTATATTCTAGACAGTGGGGGTGTTGCCCAAAACAAATCTCACCCCTGGACTCAAAGGGTTTAAATCTTAGTACAGGGGAAAGAATAAAAATAATAAACAAATTAATAAATATATTTTAGGTTGAAATAAAAATTATAAATTAATAAATATATTTAGGTTGAATTATATGAAATGGCCAATATTTGACTCTTCTCAACCCACAAAAAGGCAATTTCACATGGTTCAACTTAATAGAATATGACAGTTGGTGCTAAGTGCTATGAAGAAAAAGGCAGGATAAGCAGGTAGAAAGTGATGGCATGGGTGTGAGTATGCCATTTGGATACCACAAAAGCATCTCTTAGAATGCGCTGTTTGAACAGAAATGGGAATGAAATGAAAAAGGAGATGATGTGACTATCTGGAGGAAGAACAGTCCAATGAGATAAACATGTATGTGGAAAGGTTCTGAGAAGGGAGGGTGGATGGCATATTCAAGGAACAGCAAGGAGAACAGAGGGACCCAAGTGGAGTAAATGAGAATAAGAGTGGTGTGAGATGAGGGCAGAGAGGGAGGGCAAAGAAGAGGGCCAGAGGCAGACTCAGGAATGCCGAGTCAGCCACAGTAAAGACTTTCTGTCTCACTGCTAGTGAGATGCAGAGCCCTTGAAAAGTTTGGACAGAGGAGCAGCAAAACCTGATTTGCATTTTCAGTGGTGTGGAGGGCAGCCTCCAGGGGGCAGGATGGATATAGGGAGCTTAGTGAGGAGGGTATTACATTAACCCAGGGGTGAGATCATGGTAACTTAGACTTGGGTGGGAGCAAACGAAACAGTGAGAAGAAGCTGGATACTCACAATTCTTTCATGACTCTTTTAATCTTTCTTTTTTAAAACATATTTGTCTCACCAGTATTTTATCCCAAATAAGTATATCATCAAGCTCTCATATCCTGACTTGGGTTAATCCTAGTATTAAAATCATCTTATCTGCCTGCTGTCTGATTACAATAAGAACCTTCTAGATCACTCTAACTTCAGCACCTCCTAAAATCAATAGCCTCACACATCGGCATCACTACTTTTGTCTCTAACCACTTTCCAGACAATGGCACCATACCTGATTAGGGAGAGGCTGGCATCCACCCAGCCAGGAGCACCACCAGAGAATGAGCACGTGCCTCCAAAGTCCTCCACTGAGCTTCTGTCTTTTCATAAAGACTGTAACTGATGGCTGTTCTGGGCCCGAGCCACAGCAGGAAAGGGTCAGTCACAGTCCACCATAACGCAAGGTCTATCCTCTGAGCAAGAAAACCCCTAACCCCATCCCTGCAGCAGGTCCCTTCCTCAGAAGTTCCTATGCTTTGCAACTCCATAAAAAGGAAGTTGTCTTAAGGAGTTGCAGCCCTTGAGGGAGAAGCTGACCACAGCTTAATGGCATGTTGACGCAACTTCTGTAACTTCTGGGCCCATTATCCCCGTATACCCTTATAGGGCTAGGTGTAGTCTACTAAACATTTAGGGCAAAGTAATAAGTAACTAGCTGAGCCAGATCAATACCAGGTCAACATGGCATGACAGAAACCCAGTTTTCTGTCTCTGAGTGCAATATGTTATTCAAGAGTAAAGCACAATAGTATTTTTAAAATATCATTAGTCCAAGAGAGCAAGTTGTGTCAAAAATCATTTCTCAACACATCTTATGTTAAAAAAAATCCTAAAATATATCTTGCACACAGTATGCAAAAAGGCTGCTAAGGAGAGGATCTGACATTAAAATGTCACTAAAATTACTGCTCAGCTATAAGACACATGCACTTAAGATTTAACAGCACAGAACCAACATAGGGTCACAAGTAATAGTATTAAAATGAATATTTAAAATTTATTTTCTGAAAAGACATTTTGCAAAGATATAACAAGGCAAACCAATAAAAAACAATCTTTATTTGCTCTATGAAATAGAATGAGAAAACAGAAATCAAAATGTATTCATCACAGTGGTCCCTCCTCTACTTGTAAATAAAACAGAAACTACAGAGCTAAGTATTTGAAAAAAATTAAGCTAGATCTGAAGTGATGATATTTAAGACAACCAAGGCTGAAAATTACAGCCTGAATTCAATTTGCTGTCAAAAGCACTTACGATGCCAGATATGTAAAAGAAATTTGAAATAATTATTAAAAAGTCTACTGATGGACATTTCCTTGAATTTTATAGCTGAAAATCCTCTTCTGCTAAAATTTCAACAGTTTCTTACAGTGATCTACCCATACTTGCTGAACCCACTAACTGAAAATCTACCTTTTCTGTGGACACTTTATTGTCAGATGCACTTATTCTGCTGAAAATTGGAGTCCACTTTAAGAGTTCTACCCAGCATAGATTTTTTTCCCTTATAAATTAGTGCTTACTTTTCCTAATACTACACAAATGATATAACAACAATAACATTGAGGAAAATTTTTTTTTTTAGTTTAAAAGTTCACTGTGTATAAAAGCATGCTCTTCTGATGTACCTGTGCCAGGTCCCCAGTGCCTGACAATGAGAATAAGCATCTCTAGAGGCAGCCTAGGAAGTGTCACCAAGGAGGCAATAGTCTGGGTCTGGCTTGGCTCAAAGAAGCAAAAATTTGTACAGAAATGACTTTGTGTTCCTGGGCTCTCTCAATCTAATTTGATTATTTTCAAATACTGAGATGAGATGAAATACCAAAGCTAAAAATATATAGGTGGTTGGAGAATATTAGCATTAATACACTTTTCAGACAAAGAAATATACTTTTCTCACTTGTAAATGAAATATCTTCTTTTTTAAAAATCCCACTCCAATTTGCAAAATCATTACTCCCAAATCCACAGTTTACATTTTCAATACATTTTTTAACTGAAAATAGACTTACTCTATGATCCAGCAAACCCTTTCCTAGGCTTATATTTGGAAGATACTCTAGTTTGAAAAGATACATGCACCCCAATGTTCATAGTGGCACTATCTACAATAGCCAAGACATGGAAGCAATCTAAATGTCCATTGACAGATGACTGAATAAAGATGCTGTGGTGATTATATATATATAATACTGCAGCCATTTGCAGCAAAACAATGCTATTTGAAGCAACATGAATAGACCTGGAGATTGTCATACTAAGTGAAGTAAACCAGAAAGAGAAAGAAAAACACCATATGATATCACTTATATGTGAAATCTATTTTTAAAAAAGGACACCAATGAACTTATTTACAAAACAGAAACAGACTCACAGACGTTTCTTATGGTTACCAGGGGGGCTTAAGGGGAGTAGGGAGGGATAAACTGGGAGTTTGGGATTTACAGATACTAATTACTATATATAAAATAGATAAACAACAAGGTCCTATTGTATGGCATAGGGAACTATATTCAATACCTTGTAATGTCCTATAATAAAAAAGAATATGAAAAGGAATATATATAAATGATTATATATATAAATATATATGAATATATATAAATATATATAATTTCTGCTGTACACCAGAAATTAATGCAACATTGTAAATCAACTATACTTCAATAAAAATAAATACTTTTTTTGGTCAAACATCAGCTACAGACTCACTCCAGCTCATTTAGTTAGATTCTTTCTAATGATGTTTCAAAATACCTGAAGCTCTACTAAAAAAAATAGAGTCTTTGAAATCTATGGTAAACTGGTCATATTAGGCTTTGGGGACAGTTGAAAGACCACTGAAAGTATGGTAGTGGTAAGGGCAGGGGTATGGACTGATAATGAAACACAGAGAAATGCAGGATGCTACAGCTTCCAATCTTTCAGCTGTAAGATTTTACTCCTATGGAAGGAGTGGACAATCAGAGCCATTTCTAAGACAGCAGGAACCAACTGAAGAAAAGTAATTTACCCAATCCCTGTGGCTGGCCCCTCTTCCTCCTCGAGGGTCTTCTCTATCAGTAAATTTTAAGTAATGCTTAGACCACTCTTGGACTCTATTTTCCACTCCATACCACATTTTAGGGGAAAAGCTATTAAAAAAAAATATATATATATATATATATGTAAACTAGAGTAAGAGTTTGATTCCCACCACATGAAACTTGACTAGAGTATTGAATAGACCAGATGGAATTTTGGTGACTGTACACATGGGTGGATTAAGTCAGTGCTTTGAAAGGCCAACAGTCACTGAACTGTGAGGAAACAGCTCACCAGCAAACGGGTCACCATGAGTTATGGACAGCAACTGAAAAACCAGAGGACGTTGGTGCCTAAAGCCAATGTATTGAAACTAATCAGATGGCACAAAGTTAACCAGCAATTACCCATTGTTCTGCTGAGAGCAATTGTTCCACAGGCTTCAACCATTTAATTTTTCGTCTGGGCTCCTACAGTACAGGCTTTTTGCACCTTGCCCCAGAGATTCTAAGTAAATGCATTTTATTTTTAGATGTTTTCTCTCTTGACACAGGGTTCCACAAATACGCAAGAACAAGTCACCCCCAGGCATGCGAGGGGTTGTCGCTGTTTCTTCTCTCTTACTCTGTGGTCTCCTGCAAGCATTTAAAATAATGGTAAACCAAGAAATGTTTTCCTACCAAACAAGCCACTTCCCTTGGCCCTAAAATGAGTATGCTTTAAAAGGACTGAGCCTGCTTTGGGACATTAGGTTAGCCGTTTTTGATAAATTGAAGGTGCTTCAAAGTTGAGAGGTCATCTCCATTTTATAGTAAAGAGCTATTTTATGAGAAAGGAAGAAAAATCTCAGGTGGCAGTTTTTTGAAAACATTATTATTATCATTCTAGCAAAAGAATTGATTGTGAGGAGAAAAGTCACACCATTTTAGTTAATATTACTTACTTATCTTTACAGAGGCTCTGATAATACCACACATCTGACATGCTTAGAATTGGTACTGAAGTCAAGGGTACTCAATCAAAAGGAGCCGAATGTCTTGATGGTTTCCAAAATAATAGTCCAAAATGGGTTTGTCAATATTTCAGAAACTGTATGTCTCAGATTAACCTGTAATAATGAGACATAGTGAAAAGGAACCTGGCTCAATAATGAACCACTCAGAAAACTATGCAGTGTGCTAAACTGCTAATTCAACAAAGCTATCAGTATATTACACCTTCAGAATTCTTCCTGCTTCTGAAAAGAACCATCCATCAACCTTGATTCCTGGAAGAATATATCTTAGATATAGCTCTTCTTTCTACACTCTTCTAGAATTATATTTTAGCCAGGGATGATAAGCAAAAACTAGCATACCACTGTCAAAGTAAAGACTGGTATTTCTCAAAGGAGGGCACTGCTATGAGGGAGGCTAAAAATGGTCCCCTTGTTCTTGATCTAAGATACCTTGATAACTACAGAGTCCAGGGTTCCACCAGAAATGTCAATATTATACAGAGAGGCAAGAAAATATTTCTTCCCATTATACCTTCGTTATATTATTAAGAGGCTCGCATCATATTCATTCATACATATGTCAGTGTCCCCAGTGCCCCAGAGAACACAACTGGAAATATACTCTATAGATACTCAGTCAAAGATATTATCTTGTCTGGCTCTTGCCTTCAGGCAAGTGAAATATTATTGACTCCATTTGACAGAGGAAGGAAGTGATTCCCAGAGCATCTCTGCTGCCAGAACTTACGTGTCCTTCCAATTAAGCCAAAAATAATAATAATTAGTAATAATACACAGGGTTTCTATGGTGTTCTTTAATATAATCTTGCAACAATAACTTGATGGGGGCTTCAAAATCATCTAGGTAAGCCCCATGCAAAATCACGTGTAAAATTAAGTAGACTCCTTAAAGTGCAAGAAGCAGGAGGTAGTTATTAATTACATAGACTATGTCATCATGATGTTTAGACATAATCTGATTCAGCCAGTAATGACATGTGAGGTCTTAGAAAAGTCATTTAATCTTCTGTGCCTCAGGCTCCTGGTCTGTGAAGTGGAAATATTTAATGGTGTCTACATCGTGGGGTCACTGAAGAGATTAATGAGAAATTAGACATCAAGCACTTAATGTAGTACCAGGCACATAGTAAACGCTCAATTAGTACAGCTATTAGAGTGCAATGAGAGTGTTTATTAATAGGCGTTGTCTCACTCATAGAAAATTTACTGAAGAGTAATAGCACAGTCCCAACGCTTCCTAAAAGAAGATGACTGCTTCCTGAATTTACATTTTGTTTCCTTAGAGCAGTGTCATATTCACCCTTTCTACTTTCTGCAAGTTTAGTGATGATCCCTTCATACCAGACCATGTCAACCATGTCAGCCAAGGTTAGAAAGAGCACATATATTTCAGCTTTACCAATGGTAGCTCATTGGATGAACCCCGCATTCACAAGGAATCTCTCTATGTCATGGTCACTATTCATGACTAATTTTCTATTTCCTAAAAAACATCCCAGTATCTCAAAATATTGGTCTTTGGAGTCAATGAGAAGTGGGTTCAAATCCTAACTCTGCTGCTTACTAGCTGTATCACTTGGGCAACTCACTTCTTTTCTATGAACCTCAATTTCATTATTTACAAATGAACATCATTATCATATAGGAGGTTGTTATAAGTATTACATAATTTAAATTTGCAATTAATTGCTCTTTATCAACATTATCATCAAGTTCTTTCCTTTTGGCCATGATTTACTTTTTGGTCCAAAAAGGAGCCTGCATTAGACAACGTATTTTCCAGCCTAACCTCAGCAAGTGATTCCTCAAGCATTGCTTCTGCAGAACTTTTTACATTGCTCCAAATTGATGGTGTCATTTTGAATTATAATCCTGATGCTTAACAAGCTCATCATCTGTCTAGACACATCCATTATCAAAGAAAAAGCTCATGAATTCAGTATTACATTTGGAATCTTAGAATGTAATTGTAGTGGATAAATGTCAGAATAGTTCTCCCACAATTCTTTACCAAACCTAACTTATCAGGAATCTCCAGAAAGTTACCACCACCAGATTTGGTCACTCCAAGTAGCCAAAGGAGTCCTCTATTCTAAATTGTTGCCAGAATTGACTCTGTGTAGAGTTCCAAAATCACATAATCATCACACCCCAATGTTACTATTTCAAACCTCACCATCAGCTGGCCCATCACTTTTATAACTTAAATATATTTACTGTAACCTCATCAGAGATTTGAAGACATCTTTTCTTTTTTTTAAGTTTTTAAAAACCATCTCTTTAAAGCTTAAGGGACAGACAAAAAAATCCAGAATCTATTTTATTTCATAAATACTTCAATTGTAGTTTTATTTATAATATGAAATCAGTAACCCTAAACATATGTGTCCCCAGCCACAAAAAAATGTACTCACAATTTGAATAAATGTTTTAGAATAAAAGCTAGTCAGACAACTACATTTATTGGATACATATTACACAAAAAATTTCCTGATCAACACAGTGGAAAGCACAAAAGAAGGAGAATTGGTTCTCCCCTCAAGGAAATAACAACACACACATATAACCAAGAGGGTTGAGAAAGCAACACATTTTGAGTATGTGAGCTGACAGTGTGGATGGGACAGGACGGGACGGAGATGAGGGGCAGGTGTCGGAGGAAGTAGTGCCCACCCCGACGGAGGAAGGAGTGAATGTTCCTCTTGGGGAAGACACACATTGGGGTGGAAACAGGAAAGTTGAATTTTAAATTACTTAGAATACTATAGAGTCTAAAATTCACACGAAAAGATGGCCAAGGAGATTGTGGATTTAATCCTATGTGCAGCTAGGAGGCGTTCTATAATCTTAAACAGAAAAAAAATGACAAAAATAGTGCTCAGGAAAGACTAAACTCAAATCACGTCCATCTATTCTTAGCAGTTCCACACACAGCCTTTATTTTTAAGGAGGTTTTGTGTTCTTTGCTATAAGACAATTTTTGTGGCACTAGCAATTCCTGAACTATTTCTGAGTTTTTCATGCAAAACCAAAAAATTAGTATTTAAAGAATATGGCCTGCATGTATTGATACAGTTTTTAAAGTTTCCATCTTGTTTTAAACCAAGTCCTTTACTTACAGTGTGTCTGAAAGCATTTAGCATTTAGCTCTCAGATAAAATGACAAGGGACTGAAATAGATGAGAGGGAACTTACATTAACTTCCGCCACTTCCAGTGGTTTGGAGAGTGAAGCTGTGTTCGAGAACGCATCACTGCCAGCAGATGCTGACAGGGTGCAGAAGCTCCTCAGGCAAAATGGACGTTTCTCCATCAATATGGCCCCTCACCTCCATGGAGTGTCTTAAGCAATCCCAGTTGCAGAGGGATGTGGGTTGCCAAATACAGACACAATCTGTCCCCTTTCCTAAAATGAGGTTGATTCTCATTATTCTTAAGGAGTTACACAAGCTGTTGGCAATTTGCTCAAGTGAAGAGCGAACCATATTGAGTAGCTGCAACACTTCAGCTCTCCAAGAGCAGCATAAGCAGAATGTGCCTGCAGCCCCCAGTTCACCAGCAATTTCTGGACCTGTCTAATAACAGCTGAGACGAGGGGGAAAATAAGCTGGTCCCACACACTTCACTCATCAGGCCTTGATTTTGCAATGCTGAACTAACGGAAAGAGGGGACCGTTTAGAAACTCGCTCCCTCCCCACTGCTGTGTTACAAAACAGTTCCCCGAACAGCCTGCTCCGGCTGCCCACGCTGATGGCGGCATCGCTTTGCTTCATACCCTTGCCTTGGCGTCAACGAAAGCAATGGTGTGTGACCACACCTGTAGGAAACAGCACACTTTATGGAATGAAGCATTCAGACAATTCAATAATGAAAATAAACGAAAAGACGAATGGGCAATTCATAAAAAAAAAATGGGTTTATATGTATATGTATATGAAAAAGTTTGATTTCACTAATATGATCACAAAATGAAACAAAATAAGAAACCATTTTTCAAATAAAACTAGTCCATATTCTTTAAAGTGAAAAATATCCCTTGCTGGTGAATTTGCAATGAATTTAGACTGTTCATATGTTGTTAGAAATAGCAAAAACTTCTGAAAAGTAGTTTGCTAACAGGGACATTATGTTTTGAAAATATCCAAAGGAAAAACAGGAAAAAAATTCATGTCCAAAAATATTTACTTCAGCCCTTTTATATAGCAAAGTAAATAAAGGTAAAATGAAAAAAGCCTAATATGATGATGTTTCTTTTATGAATAAGAAATATGACAACAAAAGAATAATTACTTAAGAAAATCATGCAGGAATAATTTAAAAATTCTGTTTGTGAAAATGATGTCACCTGGGATTTACATAGTCCTTTACATTTTATTGTGAAATATTTCTTATATACAAAATATAAAATACATAGAACAATTATAAACACTTTATATAATTTCAAGTGAAAAAATCAGGACACAAAATTATATACAGAATATGATTACAACTATATATAAAGATTTCCTTTGCACAAAATATGTCTAGAAGGAAATAATCTGCAGTCTTGACAGTGGTTATTCTTCGGTAGTGAAATGATAGGTAATTTTTTTCCTGTTTTTCTCTACTTTCAAAAGTTTAACTTCTGTTAAACATAAGCTCATCAAAATTTAGTATCTCTAAGTTCAGATGCTAAATTGGAAAAGTGTCAGAACCACCATATTCATCTATTTATTTTTTTCAACAAATATTTATTAGGTTCTCCCTGTAATCACAAAACTCTAGATATTAAAGGAGGATAAATGCCTATGCATATTTCATGCTCTCCAAAAGCTTCTAAGAAACCCAACAGATCAATGGACTAGCAAAGTTGAAAAATAAACTCATAAATTTAATGAATTGAATTCATACCTACACAGGGGCATTACACAAGATGAAAGATGAAGCACATTTCATGAGGTCTTGTCCTTTCCTTATGTACTGGAGACCTGGACAAACGCCCCCAATTAACAATTCCATGTTCTTAGAATCTGGACTCAGGGTGAATGAAAAGTTTATCCAGATTAAGGTAAGAAGCCAGTAAAAACTGCCTGCAAAGCTGTACTCTGCCCTTCTCTAACCTCCCTGTACTTCTCTATGAGTAATTTCATTCTGATGTTATCTCTATAGCCATAAGAAACTCATAAATTCCTGATCTTAGATATCATCTTGACTACAAATTTCATCCATTTCAAAAACCCACTTTATAATAACACACAGCTCTAAAATTTTCAAGGCAATGCCTTCCTTTTATGAACAGTTTGACCCAATTCAACACATTTATTAATTATCTTTCAGGTGTCAGCACTGGACTAGACCCTCTTTACACAAGATGAAAAAGGAAAAGGGCCCTGCCCTGGAAGAGGTCACGAGGCAAAAGGAAAGCCATGGAATACATTAACTATTACCTATATTTTATCTACACTGCCCTGAGGGCTCTCCTGCCAGTGTTACTACATTTCTAGAATGAGCACTAAGGAAAGACTGGCTACTTCTGCTTTGTAGATTAGCCAGGTCAAGAGTGGGTGGTACTAATGAATTCATCTACAAAACAGAAACAGACTCGCAGACATAGTAAACAATTTTATGGTTACCGGGGGGAAAGGGCGTGGGAAGGAATAAATTTGGGAGTTTGAGATTTGCAAAGTTAACTGCTATATATAAAAATATATAAAAGACAAATTTCTTCCATATAGCACAGAGAACTATCTTCAATATCTTGTAATAATCTTTAATGAAAAAAAGTATGAAAACAAATATATTACATATATATATAGAGAGAGAGAGAGAGAGAGAGACATATTGTAACTGACTATACCAATTAAAAAAAAAAGTAGGTGGTATTAAGGCAGTATTAAAAGGAAAAAAGAAATCATAGTTGAATAACTTTAGGAAGCTTCTCTTGAAGATTTGATTTACCATATACATTTTTTTTTAAGTCTCAAGTCTTTCAGTAAAGAAATCTATTAGATTCATTTATTCTTTTGCACACCCTGCCCCCACTACCATCACCACCACCTATTTTAAAAAATGGGACCATTTTTCATCTTATACCTGTTAACATGTCATGGAAAACCCACAGGGAAGAGCTGCCCTGATTCAGGCACACATTTAATGGTGATAAACTGAGTCTCAGAGACATTTAGTAAATTACACACCGAAAGTCAGACTGGAAGCTGTGGTAGAAACAGAGCTGAAGCCCAGGACGCTGTCATTCCAGTGCTAATCCTATGTCTTATAGAACATACACACCAATGTCACATTTTTAAAAAATTATGTATTTTGGATATTGATTGACAGAACCAGCAGGATCTTAGCACAGAGTCAGGAATTTCTAGCAATGCATAGAATTGGCAAAAAATGTGAAGGTCTCCGTGAACGTAGGTCAACAACACAATGTGAATTTAAAATAGAAAAGCTTGTATTCTCAATCTAGAGGAGAGAAGACTTAACTAGTCACCATGAAGGGGTTGGAGTAGTTGCTCTCTAAGGCAGCCATGTTCTCTGTCGATCTGTTCCAGTAGCACAGACATTGACGGTACGTGGATGCAAGTATGTTTCTATAAAGCTGATCATCCCGGTGGATGGGTAAACAACAGAAATTGACAATAACAGAATCCTTCTCTGAAAACCATTTCACTGCACAATGAGTTCCTGAGGGAACTGGTGTCCTCTACACTGAAGTTTCCATTAAAAAGTAGGAGAGATTACCATTTACTGGGCGAGGTATAAGAACAGTCCCACCTAAAGGAAAAGAGATGGACTTGGTACAATTTCAAAGTCATTATCAATCTGTCGAGACAGCCTGTGAGTCAGAGGCTGGCCGTCCTGTCTGGGTGCTATCCAGATATTCTTCTGCACATTCTACTTTTTTCCCTCACTTTTTGATCATTTTAATGTTTACTGATGTCTCTGTCTACCCTATGGGGAAACATGAAAATGAAAGAAGACTGGAAACAAATTATTATATTGAATTTCTTCTGAGAGATTTAGTTTTTTGAATATAAGATACAATAGAAGAAGGTAAAAATCATGGCTAAAATATGATTCGGATTATATGTGTATTTTCATATCCCATTTCCTGATCAAATAGAAATCACCTGAATGTTGGGGGTAATCACGGACCAAGCTACGTTAGAGAGGAGTTGTTCTATTTAATGTTCCAAACTTAGAGTTTTCAGAACCAATTTTTCTACTCCAAATGAGAAACCATGAAGGTTTGAACCAATTCCATTTCTCCCATACATCCTCCCCTACGTCTCTTTCTATAATCCTCTGCTAAACAGAAATGATTCTGAGAAGGCTTTAGAGGCATTTCAATATGTAACTAAATTAACTACCTTTCTATTCAATTTAGCTTTAAATTAAAACAACACATAAACAATGGCCAAATGGAAATCCCTCCATTTAAAATAAGAATAGGTATGCTTTTGGCTCATCCAAATTAATTAGCACTGATGGTCTCTAGATTAGTCTTGATCATAAAACAAAGTGGTAGGCTGAGTTTAGCACTTACAACCTAAGGAGATTGTCTAAGGTTTAAAGAGTTTAATGATTTTTTTTAAAAAAAAAATCAATTTACATTGATCAAGTTTATAATGTAGTCCAAAATAAGTACTACTCAGAAGAAAAGCCTCTTAAATTAAGTACGTAATAAGAAAAAAAGAAACTGACAATTTCCTGGGCTCCAAGCCTGCATGAAATAGATTAAAACAATGTTTCTGCAATTTGTTACTCTTTTGAGTTCTCCCACAACCTTATACCTTACGTCACATTCACCAGAAGAACCAAAGTTCCCTTGTGTTTTCGGCATTAATTATGTCCTATGATTATGTGATTGACAGAACTCAAGCGCAGTCTGTGTTTCAGGCACAGAGACCAATCTCCCATCTCAGTGTAAGACGAGATGGGGAAGATGAATGTGCTAAAGTCTGTCTCTACCCAGAAAGCTTATTGTCACCTGGGTTTAGCAATAATATTCAGTGCACTGTGGCCCTAAACACACTACATGATATAACACAATTGTAGAGCAGACAGCCAACTACACCTGAGTTAATCGTGTCCCTCAAACACTGGAAAGAACACAGGGTCTAATAATCAATTTAAATGATTTATAAGTGGGACTAAAAGACTGGACAAAAATACAGCAAAAGAGCAGCAAAGCATAGTGGTCAAGAGCATGTGCTTCTGGGGTCAGGGAAACCCAAGTTCAAATACTGACACCAACACATGTTTTGGGACCTTAACTTCTGACCCTCAATCTCTTCCTGTAAAGGTGGGATCATAGTAGTTCCTCAAAGATCAGTGCTTATTAAATGGTAGCTACAATGATTATTGTCTTCTTAACAGAAGAGTCCCTGGATCACAGAAAGCCTCTCTTTATTTCACATCCAATATCCTGCCTACAGAGGAGGGTTTCCCTATCCTTGTTACTTAATCTTAAAATATAATGATTTAACAAAAATATGCAAAGAGACTAAGATCATCTCCAGTTTTCAGGAGAGTAGAATTAAAGTCACATTATAGAAACCAGGAATCACCTTCTAAAATACACTGACATGGTACACTTATTTTTCAACAATACTTTCTAGTTTGTCAGCTAAACCTTGATGAGAATCCCTCCCACCCCCACGTGACAGGCATCAGTTCACACTAACAGCGGTGAAGGGGAGGGGGTGGGGGAAAGGAGCGTCTCACATCTCGTGTTGAAAGATACCCCTGGGGAGAGTGGAACGTGGAACAAAAAACAGTTGGAATCCAGTAAGATGTGCCTCGACTCTCTTTATTTCTTGCACTCTGGGATGACCACTTGTTATGTGTACAAAAACTAGCAGTCTGGATGGGGAAGGAGGAAAAGCAATAGAGGAGAAATCACTACAAATTGTAAACAAAAACTCAGTCTTTGAGATTGACAACTTCTCGTGGGACTTCCCAGGGGAGCCAATTAGTGCCGGTTGCTGAGGTGGGTTTGGTCACACAAGTGCCTGTGCTGACACCCCCCTGCCTTATGCCTCACACCTCGCGTGAAGCAGCAAAGCCTCTGTTAATGAGGTTTAGGACCAACCATCCCACGGGGAAAGTCCCGCTCAGGACTCTACGCCGATGTTTTAGGGTAATCGCCAGGGACGCTCCCTTAAAATCTAGTGTCTTATTAGAAACCAAGGCACCTTAAAGTAACTATTTGGCTCCTTCTTTCTGCTCCTCTTTCCCTTGCTCCTCATCACCTGAGGCAACAGTGACCACGTGCCCCACATAAATTCTAATCCATTACTCCAACTGCGGGCCTGGCTGTTTTCATGTGTGGGAGAAGTGATGTCACAAGGAACAGATGATAAATCCACAAAGAACAAATGATGAGAATTAGCAATATCTCTAGCATCATTGTCTCCTACTGGAGAGTGGGAGACAGTTAACACGAGCCCTGTTCAGACAGTGAAAGCAGAGGTTAGCAGCATCTGGAAAGCTGCCTGGCCAAAGTGCTTCTGTTACAAAATTCATCATGGTGTACAAATGGCCAATAGGCACATGAAAAAATTCTCAATATCACTAATATCAGAGAAATGCAAATCAAAACTACAGTGAGTTATCACCTCACACCAGTCAGAATGGCCATCATTCAAAAGTCCACAAATCATAAATGGAGAGGGTGTGGAGAAAAGGAAACTTTCCTACACTGTTGGTGGGAATGTAGTTTGGTGCAGTCGTTATGGAAGACAGTATGGAGATTCCTCAAAAAACTAAAAATAGAGTTACCATATGATCCAGCAATTCCACTCCTGGGTATATACCCAGAGGGAACTCTAATTCAAAAAGCACATGCACCCCAGTGTTCATAGCAGCACTATTTACAATAGCAAAGTCACAGAAGCAACCTAAATGTCTATCAACAGATAATTGGATAAAGAAGATGTGGTATATTTATACAATGGAATACTACTCATCCATAAAAAAGAACAAAATAATGCCATTTGCAGGAACATGTATGGACCTGGAGATCATCATTCTAAGTGAAGTAAACCAGAAAGAGAAAGAAAAATACCATGTTATACCACTTATATGTGGAATCAAAAAAAAAATGACACAAATGAACTTATTTACAAAACAGAAACAGACTCACAGACATAGAAAACAAACTTATGGTTACCAGTGGGAAAAAGAGGTGGGAAAGGATAAACTGAGAGTTTGAGATTTGCAGATACTAACTGCTATATATAATAAAGCTAAACAACAAGTTTCTTCTGTATAGCATGGAGAGCTGTATTCAATATCTGTAGTAACCTAAGTAACCTATTATGAAAACAAATTTTTATGTAAATGTATAACTGAAACATTTGACACAATACTGTAAACTGATTATACTTCAGTTAAAATGGTGTCTCCATTGCTTCAATGTACAGAGCTCAGGATGCCTTGTAAATCCATTCAGTGTAACTCAGACAAACTGACACCAGTTTTGTTGTCTGGTCTTCTGGTGAATGACACTCAGCCTCAAGGATGCAAACTCACTTGGTTCCTACTATTAAACAATCCAGCAGCAAAGGCTGAAAAAAACTTATTATGCGTAGAACACTGCATAAGGCCTTCTGAAAAAAAAAAAAAAAAAAAGCTTCAAAGTCCTTGTCTCCCAAAAGCAAAAAATGAACAAAATTAACACATCAGGTGATACTACGTGTAAAAAAATGTAATAAACTAAAAAACATTAGGGAGTTCTGAAAAGGAAACAAAGGGACAAATGCTGGAAAAGGCTCCCCACAGAAGATTAGGTATGAGTTTAACTGTTTAAATGGTGAGACTTAGATTGCAAGGATGGGTAAAGCAAAAGTTTAGAAATGGGAACACACAAAATGTCAAATCCTAAACTACAAGACCCAATAATCTGAAAGATATTCAGATTCCTCTCAAGCTCAAATCTTTGTGAAAACAACCAAAGGGAAATCACACACAGAGTTCCCCAAGCTTTGCAGCAGCCAAACTCTTCCTGATGTGATTCCATCTTCGTGGCTCGGGTATCTGCTGATTAATTTGATCTCAGTACAAACAGAATAGGATGGTACCTTGGCCTCATGATAGTTACAGAAATCACAACAGTGGGATGGAGGCTCTCCGCCCCACCCTGTCCTCTCTCTATTGCAGGCAACAGTTTTCTCCATGAACAAATTAGAACTGGAGTAAATAGTCCAGGCAAAACAAAACTGAGAGAGACAGGCACTAAATTCTTTTCAAGTTCATTAGGCAAATGGACCAGGATGTCTTGGAAGGTATGAAATAGAGTTGGCTGCCAAATTCAGCAGTACTTGGCAAGGTCTGCCTCAACGAAAGCACATCAGTCTGACACTAAGCTGTGAACAGGGGATGTGGGTTATGTCTTCAAAACTCATTCTTCCCTTTGGCTTCCCTGGGATACCTCTGAGGTTGGAAGAAGGTGGAGGGGAACTGTGCACTCTGCTTACACACCTCACTTCACCACCAATCACGAAATAGTAAAATTTTACGGCTGGAAAGAGAGGACAGACACTAAACTCCTTACCCAGAAATGGCCCTTAGAAGTCACACATTCATTTATTCAACAAATATTTATCAAGGGCTTACTAAGTGCCAGGCATCACTGTGCTAGACATCAAGGATATAGTCATGAAAATTATAGGCACGTTTCCTGCTTTGTGTGGTTTACAGGAGAGAGGACACGTAATCACAAACTGGAAATATACCTGAGAAATATTAAGAATAGAAAAGCTGTATTTTGACACATCTTCTTCACCCCATCAGTGAGGGAGAGATTTGTACTCCAGAGCTGTGGGCAGAGCTGAACACATGACACCCCAGCCCCCTCAAGAGGGCTGAGATCTACAACATTCATTAGCCATGTGTACTCACAGCCCAGGGGAGCACACTGCTCTCCACACAGGGCCACGTGAGGGTGGCACTCAGGAACAGAGTGAACAAGCAGAGGCCAAAGGAGGTGGGGTCTGTAGTTACAAGATGGTGAGATGACCCTGAGTTGCCACAAGAGGTTGTGACTCTCTTGTTTGAATAATTCCCCCGGCTGGCAGAGAACTAAAGCCTGCCACTCAAGGCGAAGTGGGTCCTGTGCTTGGTCGGTGTGATGAGGAGCACTGTTTGGCTGGGATGCCTCATCCACAGGAGCACAGTGGGGAGGGAAACCTGTGGTGAGGTCACTCGACACCCTTGCAGTTTGACCAGAGGTCAAGGCAGTACATGATCCTGAACCTTATAGCACATAAAACAGTCCAACGCCCAACCCTGAGCTCACGTATGAGTCAATCAAAAGCCTAATTTGGTGGGACCCTAGAGCCAGAAAAACTCCGTTTTCTCTTCCATTCCTTCTCCTCTCTACACGGCAGAATAGCTCAGGCATACGAAGCATCCTGGTGGTCACTCATCTGTGTCTCAGGTCCAGCATTGATACCCAGCTCCTCAAAAAGACGCTGCATTTTTCCTGGGATACCACACTGCCTTCCCAAGCCGAGTGCTGGGCAGGGAAGATCAGGGCAAGGGGCTCTCTGAAGCAGGCCCTGCAAAATTGTATTTAATACAAGTTAATAAAGATAGAAAGCCCCATTTAGGTTAATGAATATCAGTTCTCAAGAACAGAGCTGAAGTAACGGAGGTGTGGAAAACGTCCGTCTCTCCCGAGAGAGCAGACTGCTTGGTAGAAGCAGCTGTACGCAGACAAAGGAGGAAGGATGCTTGGCAGAACAGGACTTGCTAAGGAGCAGCAGAAGGCAGGAAGTGGGAAGCCAGATGCAACAGGAAGAACAGGCAGATGTTTATAAGAGTGAGCCGACTGTCGTCAGTCAAACAGGAGGATACATTCCTGCCCTAGACACAATCTTAACATCAGTGAATGTAAGGGGGAGCGAGAGAGAGAGAGTGTTTAGAGACATTAAATCTCCTGCAGGATGTAGTTTGTTCCCCCTGAGCAGGCTACTGGAGAGCTCATGAAAACAGACTCTTGAAAGACAAAGTACATTTTAATGCGACTTTATAAAGAAGGAAACCCTGCAGTTCAAAAGTCCAGCCATCTAAAAGTTTTGTAGAGGAAAAAGGTCAGCTTCCAAATGGAAAAGTGCTAGCTGTTGTCTTTCTAATTTGCTCCCCTTTCTATCTCTGCACCCTGCATCGTCGGCAGTATCCTCAGGCTGGAGAAGACGCACCCCTGGGCAGCAGGTGCCTGGGAGGATGCTGGAGGGGAGTGTGGGCTGGGCAGGAGTGGGGCACCCTCCAGATTTCTGCTGCCTGAACTCTGACGGTGTCCACATGTGGGTGTGTATGTACCACGTGCATCGGTCCTCACTTTCTGACTGACCCTGGGCCAATTCTAGGTGGATATATACAACCTTACTCAATAAGGAGAAATAGTTCATTTCTAAGCAGGTAGAGGGAAGGCATCTGAAAGCCCCACCCAACTGCCTCCCTAGTGTTATCGATGAAGTGGAAACAGAAAGTCGGCAGATGCACTCTCCCTTGCCTTCCATGCTAAGCCAAAAGTCATAACTTTGTTCCTCTCTGATCCAGACCAAATGGTAATGTCCCAATCACTTTCCTTTATATCAGAATAAGAGGATTGAAGAAAAGCATACGGGTGTCATCGTGACCGTCTATGTGTTCCAGATGGCTCAGGGACCACTTCACACTTTCTACGTCTCTTTTCACCAAACAGATCTTATTAAAGTGACAGCCTTAAGAAGAGCACTGAACTAGGTGAGGAAATGAAGCACTAAGGAAAAATACATTAACTTAGTTAAAACTGTATATATGTTTAGATTCTAATTACCTGAGAAATATGCTTGAGGGAAAGGATTAGAAAAAAATAGAACAGTATATTAACAAAGAGACAAAGAGAAGAGAGGACATCTTTATCAGGGCCAGTTGCTGTATATCAGGTTCTATGTGGCTGGGGTTAGGACAAACTGTTTCATGTGTGTGAGTGTATGTGTTTATATTTTTCTCTGTTTTCTAATGTTTTTAATTTTATTTTTTATTGAAGTACAGTTCATTTACAGTGTTACTTTCAGGTATACAGCAAAGCAATTCAGCTATATATGCACATATTTTTCTTTTCAGATTCTTATCCACTATATGTTATAACAAGAAACTGAATATAGTTCCCTGTGCTGTACAGTAGGTCCTTTCTAATTTTTATTAATGGGGTTATAGTACATAAATGAAAATATTTAAAACATATATGCACATAAAATAATTAGAACACTCAAACAATATGCCACCATAAGAGCTATTTATTAAATAGGAGAAAGACCTTGAGCTTGAAGCAGACACACCCAGTTTGGTCTCATGTTGTGTGTCTGTGAGCAAAACACCCTGTGGGCCTCACTTTTCTCACCTATAAGAATAAAGACAACACCAGCTGCTCCGCAGCATTTTCTAGGTGGGAATTGTTACAACATCAGTGAATGATGTTACAAGATTCATGAATGAACTGCACCCAGTACTGGTACTTGCAAGTACTCAAAAACCTCCATTTTCTTACCTTTTACACAACCGCTCCGTTCAATGCAGGGATACCCTCTTCTATTTTGATTCGAGGCTCTCTGCAGAGATTAGACTGTGGAAGACTTAACAACTTGCAAACAGTTACCACACAGCTGCTTCTAGATCTGTGTTTGCAGCTGTATTGCACCAAAGAAAACACTCCTCTGTTACCTGTAAAATCTGTGGTCTGTGGCAAGATTTATCAGGGCCCTGCAGGGCTTCCTAAGTCAGGGCACCTCTCCTTCATTCCCCGTTGAAAGGCTGGCTCTGGTGTGTGTGTGTTGCTCTTGTGGGAGGTGTTCTTCCCTCGCTTACTGCCTAACGTAAGGCTGTGAGTTGACAGAGGCGCCCACCGCCAGCGAAAGGGAGGCTTTTCTAGTCCTGCGCTGCAGGCTACCATTCAGGCACCAGGTGGGGAACTGCTGTGGGTGCCAGCCCAGGAATGATCCACGTACAGCAAGAGAGGCCTCTGTCCAGCCCTGCCATCTTATCATGACCTGTCATCATGATCAAGTTCACAGGAAGGTAGCAGAAGAAAACAAACATTCTAAATGCAAAAGCCTCTATCACCCCTGCACACAATAAGCCATAAAGCATAGGGGGGAAGGAATCTTTTAAAAAGTAATAGGTACTAAATGCAGTGCTCTCAGACACAGGCATATTTGCTTACTTCCAGGAGTCATCAATACCTTAGAAGATTTTCCTCCTGTCTCTCTAATGAAACCTTGTCTTCACAGGGAGGAGGAGTGGGGGAGCCACTCCCATGAACAGCAGCTGTCACTGCAGCTGAGGTCCCTCCACAGAGGTAAAGGGGGACCTCTTTAGGTGTGGTGTGGTTCCTCACAGGCTTAGCAACTTACAGAGCATCCACAAGTATCACAGGACTTGGGGGAGCTTGCAATGTGATCCCAAGTCTCAGGCCAACCCTGGGATCTAGTCCTCCAATCCCCTACAGGAAAGGAGGCAAATCTCCTGGGTCCTACATTAGCTCCTAAATAAAACAGTCATACTGTTAAAATGTTCTGAATATGAGTCTAAAATCCTGACAAAATTACACACCAAATTTTTTGTTTACAGGAAGATGTTTATTTTTCAGAGGAAAGTTCCATATCATCCATCAGATCCTCAAGGAGCCCTGTGGTCCACAAATACATTAAGAACAACTAAACTAAATAATTTATAAGTTCCTTTCCAGATCCCGATTGTTAGAGCAAATTTTCCTGATTATAGAAACAATACACATTCATTGTAGAAAAATGTTTAAATGTTGTCAAAAGAAAAATTTCCTGTAATCACGCCATCCAGAGATAACCTTAGGTGACATGTACAGAAACAGGGATATTTTAACAGTGGTATATTCGATGTTATACTCTGCTCTGTTCCACATTCTCGCACATTAAAAATTCTCCAAAAATAAAAACAGCATCCTTAGGCTGAATAATATTTCATCATAAGGTTTTAGTTTCATTTTGTTTAACCAGTTCCCTGTTGTCAAACATCTATGTTGATTCTAATGTTTTGCCATTATGGACAATGCTGCCGTAGACATTCCTGAGTCAAATTTTGCTTATTATACTTGGGGAGGTCCTGGGGAGCTAGAGAATTTTTGAGCAAGAAAAGAACAAAATCGTTATTTGTCTTATGACATGACAGGAGATGAGTTGAAGTGGGAGGGAATAAGGGCTTGGTGATGAGGTAGAAGGTGATTATCAGAGAACACGGACTGCAGAGGGAATAGTGAAATAAGATACAAGGTCCAAATGTAGAACATATGCCAACGGGAAATCACCAGGAACAGGGGAGAGACCAAGACGAAGCCAAGGTGTCTAGCCTTCATGACTGGAAGACCAAGTGTACAATTAACCAAGATAAGGAAGATAAGGAAGGTTGAGAAGCTGCTTTGGAGATAGGAGATGAGTCCTATCTCTAGAAGGTCACTGCAATTAGAGAGATATAATTATTCAGCTACGTTTTTTAATCCTAAGAAAAAAACTAAAAAGAGTGACAGACTTTAGGGCACCAATTTATAATAACATAGACTGGGAAGTGGGAGCCAAGAGAACTCACTGGTTATCATCTCTTAGCACTTAAATGCTCCAGTTCAAGTAAATTAGGTAGCAGTGATTCACATCATTTAAAGTGTAAAGCCTGAACAGATCAGAATATTTCATAATCATTATTATATGACAAGATTTTTTAATGATACCATATTTTTCAACTTTTTTCTTTTACTTTACTTTTTCATTTTATAGATTTTTAAAATCAATCTATTTCAGTTAAATGAGTTAAGTGCCAGGGGGAAAATGCAAAAATTAATGCCTCTAGCATACAAAATGCCACTACATGTCATGGGCTCAGAGCTCTATTTCTAGGAGAAGGTCACCTAGGAGTCTAATTCAGTGAAGTTTTTTTAGCTTTCTCACAACACAGGGAAGCCATTAGGAATGACAAGTAGAGATGTCCTCAGTGGGGTCTCTGCTTATTAGTCAGGTCCCCTGGTACAATTCTGAAATAGGAACTCCAGACTTGGGTTTATAATGCCATCTTCTATTTAAATATTTACTATGTAAAAATCTCTACGTCATTCCTTTTTACTGGACTGTCTTCTTGCCCAACACTTCAGCTTGCCAAGCAAGAATACAGATGGATTTCTCATAAGGTTCTTTGAAAACACCATATTTACTGATTGCAGAATATCAAAGAGCATCAAAGATGTGACCAATTGGCAGGGAGGCTATTAACGTTATTTCCATTTTAGTATGAGGTTACTTTTATTTTTTATGGCCACCCTCCCTAGTGTTATAAATCTCTTCAACAAGTATTTACTGAAAGCCTTTTTCACGTGCCAGACACTGGAAATAGGTGTTGATGGTATTAAGCTACAGAACACTGAGATCAAGCTCAGAGAACGTAATTGATCCCATTCCTTTCTTGTAACCAAGAATTAAAAGAACAAAGAAGCTAGCCAGTTTCTTCTCATCTCTAATCCTCCAATTTCACCTTCTAATTCTTTTCACAGTCCCATACTGGGTGAGAGGAAAGCTGACTACATGAGAAAGAGCCCTAATCCCCTCAAAAGAAAAAAGCCCTATATAATAATTCTGAAAGCCAGAGAAAATGCCAGGAAAATGTTCTGACAGCCCTGAGTCTTGCTTGTGCTAACCTGATTTTTCAGAAAAGACACTGGGAAGTGTGATACAAACAGCTCAACGTGTCCTTTCCAATGGAGCATGGCACTTGAATGGCCTCGAAGTGAGTTATTAGGTGCACTATGCCATACTTTTACACATAAAGTAAAAGAACAAGAAATAATTTGAGAGAATGGCACACAGTATTAAGAATGGCAAAACATCTAAAGATCATGATCTGTGACCCAACCTCATGGGAAAATGAAACGAGCTGAACACTGAAAAATTAGATTTAGATAAGCAGAGGAGATGTAGAATGAGGAGATGGGTTTGAGGGCAATTCCAGGGTGAAGGTACATAAGGAAAGGCCCAGAAACAAGAATAAGTATATCTAGTTCCCAAGTTGACAGTAATTTGCACCACAGTGTGGTCCAGAAAGGGACCATCAACCCTCCACATGCACCAGCATCAAAATTGCATTCTGCAGATTGTTAAAGCAGATGACCTGATGAAGCAGAAATCAGAAAAGGCTGTGAAATCAGATGGCCTCTTGGAGGCAGAATTCTGATGCAACACTGATGGGAGGCCCTGGAGATGCTGAGCCAGAGTGTTTGTTGCCAATCCATATGCTTCTTCTCTCGCTGTTTACTTACTAAACTTTGGTTCATGTTACAAAATCTCCCTAGGCAAATATGCATGTAGGGAATGAACTGCAAGCTTTTAAACCTCGCATCTCCTTCCCAGTTTGGAAGTAGAGCTCCCTGGAAAAAGGGATCCAACAGATGTCCAGATCTTTGGTGAATGATGAATGGTACGGATTCATCATTCACCAAAGAAGAGTGCCCGCTCCATTACCTGAAAGAGTTTCATTCTTCTCTGACCTACTGCTGAGGAGGTGGATATTGGGCAATTCACTACATACAACCCAGGAACTTAAGTTTTTTAAAAAAGGGTAAGAACTCAGAATATGGAATTGTGTCAGTTAAACCAGAATCCCCCGGCTGGTTCTGGAAGGAAATGGAACCTAGGGGGAAAAATTTACTGCTTCAAGTAAATAAAGAATTTAACTGTAAGATCCTTTAAAAAAAAAAAAAAACCTTTATGATGATATCTTGGAAGAAGAAAATATGTCATTCAGCCTAATTAGAATATTCTTCACTTATTTTAGGCACACCTTTTCCCAGATACCCTGCTATAAAAAGCTAAGAACTATGATGAACAGAGCAGCCACCATCTATACTGTGATTTGTCTGTTTCTAACAGCTCCACCCCTCTGTCTCTCACTGATTTGCCATGGAAAGCTCCTTTCTTCATACTACTGGGGATTTTGCTTATTAATATTTATGGAGCATGGACTCTAATATAGACAATAGGCTTGATGCTAAGGACACAGTGGTGAACAAGGTGAGCCCTACTTTTAAGGAACAGCTGAGTAAGATAAACCAGTAAAGAGGGGACTGAAGTTCAGTGTGCTAATTCTAACACAAGAGATAATAAAAGGGTATGTATCTCAGCCTTGAGAGAGGCGAGATCGAGGGAAGCATTTGTTCAGAGGTAGTATCTTAGCAAAAGGAGAGTAAGAGTGAGCCACGTGGAAGAATGGAAAGGCACGCTAAGTGGAGGCATCACCTCTCCAGTCTACAGAGAAAATGGTGCATGTGGAAACACGCGTCAAGTTCAAGGTGGAGGGAATTCCGGAAAAGGTCAGCAAAGCACTGAACCATTAACAATTTTTAAGTCATATTAAGGAGTTTAGATTTATTCTGAGAGCACTGGAGAACCACTGAATTTTAAAGATGTCATTTTAAAGATGATAAGTGGCAAGAGTAAACACTCTGGATGCTATATGGAAAATGTGTAAGAGAAGACTAGCCTGAATGCAGAGAAACAAGTGAGGACACTGCAGTTTAAGAGATGATGAAGACCTGAACAAGAGTGGTGGCTGTCATAATGGATAAAAGCACATGGATTCAGGAATGGTAGAATCCATAGACCCTGACAATAAGTTCCATGTGGAGTGGAACAAAGGGAAAGGGTCCAAGATGACTTCCCAGTTAGTTAGTTATTTATCATTGAGATAGGGAATGCAGCGAGAGATGGAGAAGAAGATGAGTTCTATTTTGGGCATGCTGAGTTGAAGGCAACTTTGAGAAATCTAAGGACCTGACTTGTGTGAAAAGAGAAGAGATGTTCTAAAAACACTGGTCTCAGGGCACTGTCTCAGAAGATGGTTATACGATCCATACTGCCTTAAAGGGGAGAGGTCTAACCATCTTCCAATCCACTGGAATGATTATTTTATCACATTAGCTAATTTTTATCTGGTAATGAAAAGGAAGGGGAACCTCGAAAGACAGTAGGTCAGGCAAATATTGATGGTAGGGGTGTAGTGGCATAGATGAAGACAGAAATCAGTGTGTTCAACATTGGTTCTAAAAAATAAGGGATAAAATCACAAACTGGTTTTCTTACGCAAGTGAGGAGAAACTTAAAGTCAGTGACCATCACTTTAAAGAGAATTAAGGGGTATATGCTCTTCAATGTCTCCACGAACTCAGGGACAAAAAACCCTAGGAAAGATTGTTCAAGTTTCATGGGTTATTGGAAGTCTCACTAGAGCTAGCTAGACTGGTTGTTCTCAACTTTGGCTTCATTCTCTACTTGGGAAGATTTTAGAAATGCAAATGTCCAGATGTTCTGTGGACCCTTGTTACTCAAACTGTGGTCAACTACCAGTACCCTAGGCTCCCATGGGAGTTTGCTAACAATATCTCAGGCCCCATACCATACCAGGAATCAAAATCCATATTTATATAAGGAGATTTATATGCACTTTAAGTTTGAAAAACCCTGCTCAGAATCACTTGAAGGAATTGTTAAAACATGGACTGCTAAGTCAGGAGTGGGGGTTGTGCATTTGCATTTCCAACAAGTTCCCAAGTGCTGCTGCCACTGCTACAGGTCTGAGATCATATTTTGAAAACTTCTGCCACCGACCAATTAAATCAGAATTTCCCTAGGTAGGATCCAGACATCAGTATATTTTAAAGCTCTCTAAATGACTCTAATTTGCAGTCCATGTTGAGAACTATGGTAAAGGTATTTTTCTGCTCTTGATTACACAAACAAGGAAATAAACATGAGAAGCAACTTAGCTATCCTCTAAATATCAGCTCAAACTCATGACTATTCTTTAATATATGACAAATTTTGATTAATCAAAGGAGAAGGCAAAATGCTGCTTCATCCCTGGTGACTCATTTCCATAGGTATGTTTGGTTATTGTCGAAAAAAAGGTCACCATAAGTATTCATTATCTTAATTATCAAAGTAACAATAAACTCAATTTATTAACTTCATTTTCTGATGATCCTTATTTATTTAGGTAATGGCATTTTGAAGGCCAGAATGTGGTTTTTCAAAATCATATATTTTAACAGAAGCAATCCTGAATGAATCACTGTTCTCCAATCAGCCTGCAAAACCAATTCTTTCCATTTTTCTGTTTGGTTTAGATGTATTTTTATGTTCTTTTTCTAGGTTTTTGAGGTAGGAGTTTAAGATATTGATTCCAGACATTTCTCTTTTCTAATATATATACATTTCATGCTATAAATTTCCTTCTCAGAACTGATCTAGCTGTGTCCCACTAATTATATGTTGCATTTTTACTTTTATTCAGCTTGATGCATATTTTAACTTCCCTTGAGATCCGCTCTTTGATCCATGGATCATTTAAAGGTGTGTTGTTTAGTTTCAAGTGCTTAGAGATTTTCCTTCTGTTATTTTCTAGTTTAATTTCATTCTGGTCAGAGAGCCACATGTGTATAATTTCAATTATTTTAAAGTCAATTGAAGTTTTTTTAATGTCTTCATATATGATATATATTGATATAAGTTCTGTAGACATTTGAAAAAATTTATATTTTACTGTTGTTTGATGGAATGTTCTCAAACATAAAGATCCTGTTGGCTGATGATGTTGTTGAGTTTTTCCATATCCTTGATGATTTTCTAACTAATTGTTCTATCAATTATTGAGAAAAACATGTTGAAGACTTTAACTATAAAGGATAGTTGTGGATTTATCTATATCTTATTTCAGTTCTATCAGTTTTTGCTTCCATATTTTTAGCTCTGTCATTTGCTTCATACATATTTAGGAACCTAAGTCTTATTGGTGGAATGACACATTTTTAGTGACCCTCTTTGTCTCTGGTAATTTTCTTTTCTCTGAAGTCCAGTTTACCTGATAGTAATATAACCACTCTGCTTTTTTAAATTAATGTTTACCTGATATATATTGTTTTATCCTATTATTTCTAACCTGTCTTTATCATTATATTTGAAGTGAGTTTCTCATAGGCAGCATATAATTGGATCATACTTTTTATTCTGTAGTGTCAATCTGTTTTTTTGTTTTTTTTTAAATTTTTTTCTTTTTGTAAATTAAATTCTTTGGGGGGGTGTTGTTTGTTTAATGAAGGTACAGATTGAACTCAGGACCTTATGCATGCTAAGCAGGCACTCTACCACTGAGCTACACCCTCCCCCACCTCTGTTTTTCAATTGGTACATTTGGATCATTTATATCTAATGTGATAATCATTATGCTAAGACTTAAGTCTACCACTTTATCTTCTGTCTTCTGTTTGTTTTGGTTTTTATTTCTCTGTTTTCTTTATGCTGTCTTCTTATGGGTTACTTGAACATTTTTTAGAATTCCATTTCAATTTATCTGTAGTGCTTTTGAATGTATGATTTTTGTGCAGCCTTTTTTTCAGTAGTTGCTCTAGGTATTACATTAGAAATACATAGTATACATCTCATCACAGTCTACTTTGTAAGTATATATAACTTACCACAGTTTACTGGGATGTCATTGTATCAGTTCGAGTGAATTATAGAAACCTCACCTCCCTTAATATCCTTTTATCCTCCTGCATTTATACCTGTCTTAAATATTTCTTCTACACCAGAAAGTGCTATAAATTTTGTCAATGATCAAACATAATTTAGAAAACTCAAGTGGAGAGGGAAAATCTACAGTATTTATACATAATTTTGCTTATGTTCTTTTTTCCTTCCTCATGTTCAAAATTTCCATTATTTCCTTTCTGTCTAGAGAACTTTCTTTAGCCATACTTTTATGGTAGGTGTTCTAGTGACACATCTCTTTATTTTCATCTAAAAATGTCATACCAGCCCAGTGGGAAGAGGGAGGAGGACCTTATTACTGCCAAGTGGATTTGGAAGTCCATAGTTTCCATGTGGTCTCCACTGTGAGGAGGGCAGGGGGACCAAAGTGGAGATAAAAGTTCTGGTCCCCAACTTGGACTTTTCTGATATTACCCCAGTAGGGGTTGGGGGTATTTCACAAAAATCTCACAAAGATGAAAATCTAGGCTTCCCACCTGGACTTTGTTGGCATGAGGGTCCCAAGTTTTTTCTCTGTTGTATACCTGGAGTTACAGCAGTTACTGTCCAAAAGCCTTCTGCCACGCCAAGGTGTCCCTTTCCTTCTCCTTTGGCAGGAGATAGTAGGTTCTTATTGAGGAATTTTGTGTGTGTGCCCACCGTCATCTCTGGATTGCTAGCTTCTTCAGTTCCAAGTCTGGGATATAAGAGGCAAAAAGAAAGCCCCAGGGAACTTAACAACTTAACTACCATGTTCTTTGGGTCCCAAGGTCCCTAATCAATCTGCCTTCTATCTTCTTATCTCCATCTTTCAGAGTATTCTTTTATTTATATAGAGAAAAATAGGGGAGAGTATGTATACTCCATCTTCCTGGAAGCAGAACTCTCCATCCTTTAACATGATGAATGAACTAAAAAAGTAACCTTTGGAGCATAGAAACTACCTGAAAACATTACCAAGTCACTACCAATGGCTAAAATACAGTAAGGGTGAGGAGCAAATCAGGAACAAGTGCAAAATAAAATTCTAGATATAATCTGAGGCAGGGAGAACAATACTTCACGGCTTCAGGATCACAAGACCAAATGTCAGAAACCACTGAGAACTTAGCACCCAGTTCCTGAGAACTAGAGATGCATCACAGGCCTGAGGAATCTACTTAAACCCTCCTCACCGAATAGCAGCATTGTGAGAGCTGAACGGGTTGATAAATGTAAATAATTTATAACAGTGTCTGGTTCATATTAAGGGCTCTATAAATGTTAATTATTAATATTGTTAACTAAAAATATGTATATTACCTAAAATAAGAGCTTCCTGAAATAACAGGGGTCTATCTGTATAATTCTTAGGCCACAATTCTCCAAGGTTTGGAGGTCAGTGTTGAAGAGGGCACTGTGGTCATCATTACTAAACTTAACATGGGGAACATACTCCACCAATTACAAGACTTTTTACCTATTTCAAGACACCTGCTTAAGTTCACAAGGCAGCACTGTTACTGTAGTTTAGAAAGAAATATGAACTAAAGAGATACATCCCAGGGAGGGTAGAACTAATTCCACCCTGACTCACCCTACTTGGTGACCACTCAGACTTTCGTAACATCTATTAGATACTAATCTTCCCCAAACATACTGCAAAGTACCTCACAATCACCATGTCCAATATCAAACTTCTTGTCCTTCTTGTTGAAACCTGCTCTTCCTCCAGATTTCCCTATTTCAGTGTTTCCCTAATGAACCATTCACCTCCAAGGAAACCAAGACAGAAATAGCAGTCATCCTTTATTCACCACTCCTAAAAAGTCACTATGTTTCCCGATTCTGTATCACAAAATACTTTGACTTTGTCACTCCTGTCTCTCCTGTCTCTCCTGTCGTTTCTGTAGTACAGCTACCATCCCTGACCCTTGCTTCCCCTGACCCAGTCCTTCTATCTGGCCTCAACTTCTACTCTCTTCCCTTCTCAGGAATGCAGCCAGATCCAGCGGTTCGCTATCCCCTAACATCCCAACATCTCCGCCAGCTCAGTGCCTTCGGGCATGTTTCCCACTGCCTAGAAGGCCTTCCTCCTCTTCCCCTTATATCCCACCTGCAAGCTCCTATTCATTCCTGAAAAACCAAGCTGAATAATGCTTTGCTCTTCATTGTTCCTAATAACTCTAGATCTACATATTGTTCTTTTTCTTTCTTTTTAAACATTTTTTTACTGAGTTATAGTCATTTTACAATGTTGTGTCAAATTCCAGTGTAGAGCACGATTTCTCAGTTATACATGAACATACATACATTCATTGTCACATTCTCTTTTGCTGTGAGGCACCACAAGATCCTGTATATATTTCCCTGTGCTAGATATTGTTCTTTTTCTAACTTCTCCCACTAAGCTGTAGGTTCCTTAAGGGCAGGGTCGTGCATTTTTCATCTTTATAGTCTCAGGGCTGTTGAAAAAGGTGGACTAGGAGCTCTAAGAGTCTTGAATTCAAACTTCAGCTTTGTCATTTCCCGAGTGTGTGGCCTTGGATAGTTTACTTTTTATCTTGTCAGCTAATTGGACTAAGAATATAGTTTGTAGAGGTATTGATCCTCTCAACCCTCACAACAGATGGGGCACACAGAGCCCCAAAACACCCTCAGCTAGTGGTTTATAGGCAAGTTCTTTTCAAATATGAATGTCATTTCTTCCTTTTTTTTTTTTTTTTTTTTGATTGAGGTATAGTCTGAATGTCATTTCTGTGTGTAATAAGATGATAAAGGTTTGGGAAGCAAGAAATTACTTAACTGGTCAATTTGTGCTTATGTAAATTATTACTGATATTGCATGATTCGGAGGATTATTGGAAGGATTTATATGCATTCTTCCAATGTAACACAGAGTCTGGGACATGGTTAATACTCAACAAATGTTAGTTCCACTCATCTTCATTTTCTCTCTAAAGCCTTTTCTCCACTTTGTTTTCTTTCTGCTCTAGCTTTTTAAAAAATATATTTTTTGCAATCATTTCTATATTTCTTCTACTTCTTCTCTTTTCTATTTATTATACTTTTCTTTATTCAAGCCCAGTCTCCCCTTATATCCTCATTCTAACCTCATCCAGACTCAAGAACACATATTTAAAAGATATAGCTTTCCTCCACCCACTGCACATGCATACCAACATTGCACCATTACCCCCCAAAACACCGACTCTGATTGCTGAGAAAGCTTTAACAAGAGTTATTCCAAATGATAAAAATCTATGAATGGAAGAAGGATTAATTTTCAAGGAGACAAGATCTCTTTCAGGACCAGTTTACCACAGCCAAAACTCAGAAAAGATAAGCAAAAGAAAGGGGAAAATAATAGAAAAAGAAAGATTATTTATATGCAATAGAAATGACATTGTATTAGACAATATTCTTCAGCATATGAAAGAAAGAAGTCATTACCATTCTGAGAGTGAAGAATCCAAATGAATTAGAATTCATGTGACATAGCAATGAATCTCTTAAAAGGTTGGGAGAGAAAGAGAACTAAAAAAATATATTCCCCAAGATGAGTGCTAAAAAACATTAGTCACCCAAGATAATTCAGGAAAAAAGAAACAGAATTACATGGTTAAGAAAAAAAAAAACAACAGCTGGGATTTGCCACGCTTGATTCTAACTTGGCCAATAAAAATTAAAGATTGCATTAGCATATCATAGGTTGGAAGCCCTGTGGCAACTTGTTTAATTGGATCTAATATGGTGCTTCCAAGCTTTCAGTGGCAGTGGACCCACTCTTTTTCTTTAAAACAGCATCTCCTATAACTAGTACACTTTGGAAATCTTATTGATGAGTTTGTTTCCATTAAAACCAGGAAAGTAAAATTATTAATTGCTTTTTTTATATAAAAAAAATTTAAACTTAAAATATTTTGAGTTTCTATACACCTACTTTTCAATTATTCACTTGCTTTAATGTTCTGGGGAAAAAATTAACCTTACAATTTTTTTTTTTTCCTTTTGCTTTAGTCTCTAGTATCACTAGGCAGGGACTCAGTGGCTTTACCTCTGCACAGGAGTGAGGGCTAATTGGGAAGGAGCATGAGGAAACTTTCTGGGGTGATGGGAACGCTCAATATCTTGATTAGAGTTTGAGTTACAAAAATGTACGCATTTGTCAGGACTCAGCAAATGTTCACTTACAAGCATGGCATTTCAACATAAGTTTTAAATAAAAAAGATTGTGAATAATGAATCCTAGTTAACAATGTGCATGCTGAAGAATGCAGGGAAAAACATACTTAAGTCTATAATTTGAATGCACTCAAAATAAAATGGGAAAGTGGGTGGAGGATTACTTACAAGTGATAAACTGATGAAGTCTAGTAATATGTGAATGGTACAATTGGTGGTAGGTACACAGATGTGGAGTATAAAATTCCTTCAACTTTGCTACATGTTTGCAAAATTTCATAATAAAGTGCTATGGAAAAGAGAAGATAAGATTACATTTAATTAAATTATTTAAAAAGTAGCATCTCATAGAAACAGTGAGAAGCTCTGCTCTAAGAACCACATGGAGATAATCATCACCAAAAAAAATGTATCCTTTTGATGCATTCATCACTGAGTCAGGATAGAATGCCCAGTATGTGCCAGGCACCGGGATACTGTGACATCACTGAATGAAACAAGTAAAAATCCCTGCCCTCATGGAGCTCATATGCTGGTGGGCCAGGGGAAAGTAATACACTTAGTAAATAATTAAATTGTATATTAGGTTAGAAGGTGACGAGTCACCGTGAAGAATAAATAGCGCAGTGACATTGGGACTGCATTTTTAAATAAGAGAGCAGAGACAGGCTGCAAAGAGAAGGTGACACTTGTGCAAAGACTTGAAGGAGGTGATATAATGAGCCAAGTGGATATCTTGGGAAAACTACTCCAGATAGATTTATAGCCAGTAAAAGTGTCCTTGAATGGGAACATGCCTGGTATGTTCTAAGATCAGCAGCAAGGCTGGTGTGTGTGGCTCGATAGATTAAGGGGCTAGAGTAGTAAGACATGAGGTCAAGGTTGTAATGAAGGGCCAGATCATACAGACTGTTGTGGGCTACTGGGTCCCACAAATCCATATGTTGAAGCTCTCCCTAACTTTCAGCAGCTGAGAATGTGACTGTTTTTGGAGACAGTGCCTTTGAAGAGGTAATTTAAAGTTAAAAGTGGGTTGTTAGCATGGACCCTAATCTAGTATTACTGATGTCCTTATAAGAAGAGGAGGTTAGGTTAGAAAACAGAGACAGAGTGACAACTATGTGAGGACACAGTGAGAAGGCATTCATTTGCAAGCCAAGGAGAGAAGCCACAGAAGAAATCAAACCTTGATCTGGAACTTCTAGCCCCTAGAATTTCTGTGGTTTTAGCTGCACAGTCTTTTTTCATTCCTTCTTTCTTTTTTAATGGCAGCCCATCCCTCCTAACTTTACAACCAGAACAAGCCAAACAAGTTCCAAAACCACATTTGCTTATTTCTTTTAATCCTAAGAGAACTGGGAATAGAAAGAAAGCTAAATGAACTCAAGTCCAGAAAGGAAGAACTCCTTCCCAGCAAAGAAGAGACTCACCACAGCTTTCACCCCCGGTTTAATGGGAAGAGCAAACCTGCTATGGACAGGGGCAAGGGGGAAGCAGCTTAACCTGCCACAGTGCTAAACGCTACACGTGCGCTGTGTGATGCATTAGACTCCACGCCTCATTCACAGAGGGAGGACGCAGCCCTGACTCAGGGACACAGGTCTTCCCTGAGAGAAAGGCGGAGCTCTCTGAAGCCTGAGGACAGAAAGGACAGCCGAGAAACAACTTCCTTCACTATCCTTTATTATCTCCTTATTCTCCTTTTAGTAAGTGTTGAATCTATAGTGATGTCACCTCTCTTATTTCTGATACTAGTTTGTGTCTTGTCCTTTTTTCCTGATCGAGTCTAGCTACAGCTTCCTCAATACTGTTGATCTCAAAGAACCAGTCTTTGTTTTCATTGATTTCCCCATTGTTTTCCTGTTTTCAATGTTGTTGGTTTCTGCTTTGATCATTTTTTCCTCTTTCTTCTCCTTATTTTGGGTTTCATTTACTCTTTCCTACTTTCTTAAGGTAGAAGCTGGGGTCAATGACTTGAGATCTTCTTTTCTAATATAGGCAGGCATCTAATGCTATAAATTTTTCCCTAAATACTGCTTCATGAGCACATAAGTCCTTTACATGTATTTTGGAGCCATAGTGTGTTAGTTTCCTCTGGCCCCCCTCAACAAATCAGCACAAACTTTGTAGTTTAAAACAACAAAAATTTATTTTCTCACAGCTCTGGAGGCTAGGAGTCCAAAATTAGAGTGTTGGCAGAGCCATACTTCTGATGGCTCTGGAGTGTTTCATTCCTTGTCTCTTCCAACTTCTGGTGGCTCCCTGTGTTATACAGTTTATGCCTCTGTAAGTCCAAGCTCTATCTTCATGTGGCCTTCTCCTCTGTGTCTTTGTGTTCTCTTTTTCTCTCTTTTATAAGGATACTTTTCACTGGGCTTAGGATCCACATGGATAATCCATGATTATCTTATCTCAAAATTCTTAACATAATCACATCTGTAAAACCCTTTTCCCAAATCAGGTCACAGTCACAGCTTCAAGGCATGAAGACGTGGGCATGTCATCTGGGGAACCACAGATCAACCCACTACACAGGTTTATTCAGAAGTATGTTATTTGATACCCAGATATTTAGGGCTTTCCAGACATTCTCTGTTATTGATTTTTCATTTAATTTCATCGTGGTCAGAGAACATACTCTGCAATATCTTTAAATCTAATGAGACTTATTTTTATTTTTATTGCCCCAAATATAATTTATCTTGGCAAATATGCATCTGAAAAGAACAGATATTCGGCTGTTGTTCGGTGGAGAGCTCTAACAATGTTGAGGTCAAGCTAACTGACTGTGGTTTCCAAGTCTTCCATCTCCTTACTGATTTTCTGTCTACTTGTTCCATCAATTAATGATAAGGATGGTGACATTCTGACTATGATTACGAGTAGGGCGTACTCTATTACCATGTTTTCTAACCTTGTCTACATCTTGTGTTGATGTCTACACATGTGGCTCCTTCCTCACATATTCTCCCCCTCTCTTATTAGGAGTCCCGCCCATCTTTTTTCCTATTTTAGTTATTGGTGGCTTTCCACAAATTTTGGTTAAACTATTTTGGTTAATATATAGGAGATATTTGACTCTGGAAAAATTTCAATTTCAGTTTTTATTCATACTTTAAAATTCAAAATATACTTTTTTCTTATAAGTATTGTAAATTATGTTTATGTTCTTGGTTTCATGAGCTGTCCGCTCCTGATCACGTGATAGAATTCTGAATACAATCAAAGCCATTTACGAAGTTTTGTGAGATGTACTAAATGTTCTACTAGACACTTTTTGGTCTTAAATATGTAAATAGAAATGAGAAAATTGGTAACTTTTTTTTTCAAATATCAGTTAGCAAATTCAAGAAGCAGATTATACTAATTACTGTTACTGAGAAGTCACACATCATGAACTCAGATTTCTCTGTATGAGACTTAATGTAGCTTAATGCTTTACCTCATGGGAGTTACAATATGGAAAGAAGACATAAAAGAGTTGGGTTGATTGGTTTGTATCACAGCAGGGCCTGCAAAATGTACCAGGTCTCCCAGAGTGGCCATACTATCTGAATAATTCACCTCTTGGCTGTTGTGATATTGGAGGGAGGCATTCAAAGTTCTAGGAGTGACCGTCTGCAGAAAAGGAAAACGCAGTCCAGGACTGCATGAATTTCACATGCACCGCAATCAAGCTCACAAACGGGAAAAAAAAAATCTGTCTCATGTTTAGCTTGTTCTGAAAAATCAGCTGAATGAATACAATGTAGTCACAAAACTCAACATTAAAATGCAGAGAATCATCTATAAGGGCTAGAAGAACAATGAATGAAAAGATGAGACAAGACCCAACAGGGGGGTGGAGGGTGGGAAGGGTTAGCCTGGGATTTCAAAATTGTAGAACAGATAAACAAGATTACACTGTATAGCACAGGGAAAGATACACAAAATGTTATGATAACTCACTGAGAAAAAAATGTGACAATGAGTGTGTATATGTCCATGAATGACTGAAAAATTGTGCTGAACACTGGAATTTGACACAACATTGTAAAATGATTATAAATCAATAAAAAATGTTTAAAAAAAAAAACCCCAACAAATCAATATGGTAAAATTGCAATTTCTCATAGGAGACAAATTTCCATTAACATTATCATGCAAAAGCGTAGCATATCCCAGTTTGGGAACTTTAACATTATTTCTTCTTCTATTCAGCACTTACTTTGGTTCCGGTGCTATGCTAGGTATAGGGAGCTATTGAGATGACTATTATGTGGCCTCATGGAAATTAAAAATTAGTGGATGACAAAAATTTAGTTATGCTTATTATAAGATCTCTCAGTGATAGGGTTATCATATAGGTAAGAGGTCCTTCAGACCATCTCCTACCTAGAGCTAGAAACTCTTAAGAAGTGGCACTTCTCAGGGATACTTTCTTTGGTCACCAGACTGTTCCCTAAAATAGTCAATGCGTGTAGGCCTTAATTGCAATATTAAAGTTTGAAGTAAGATACAAATGCAGTATATGAAAAACAAGTGTGTGATTTGCTTTTAGCTGAAGGTTTAGAATGATTGATGGTTCACATTGGCATGGGCCACATCATAAAAAGGAAGTCTTAGCTGCACTTCTACAAGACAACCTCAGGCAGTAAGACATCCTCCTCATCTGTGCCACTGCTGTTGCACCAGCAGGGACCAACTGATGGAAAAGCTTCCTTCTGGGTCCAGACCAGACAAGTTAACCTGAAGATGCTTCTCCACCACTGGGACACCCATAGTCATGAGAATCTGCTAACACTTCACTCACCTTTCCTCCCCACAGAAAAGGAGAGAGTAGTTGGTGGCTTTCAATTTACCCTCTCATTAGAAGCCTTCTTCTCTGACAAATTCAGAATAGGTAGTTGACCAATTTATCAAATATATAAAGTCAAGAATCTTTAAAAACTATACCTGAAACCTTATTTATAAAAACATTAAAATACACATCGTTTGTTATTGTTTTGAAGTGAAGCCAAGGACTTTGCTTCGTGTATGGATCTACTAGTTAGATTTCTGCATCTCACACAAAGCATCTCCATTATGCATCATCTATGATTTCAGGTTTGGCTTCTTTATAATGAAGTGAGAAAATTAAATCACTCTGATTCTTAGCCGCTCACGTTTTTTCCAATCTTTTATGATTGGCTCAGCCACGCCTAATTCAACAATTTTGCTTTAGCAAATTGACTAGCATTCTATTTTAGCTCTCATATAAACATTTCTCTTTACTCGTAGACATTCATTAGTTTATATAATAATTAATCATACAATCAAATAACAAGTACAACTGTCATCTACAGATTTGGGGCTCCTGGTGATGTACCTCACCACAAGGGGCACCTGAAGTGCACAGACAGACTGAAGAACAGCCTTCTAGGATGTCAGCAGAATTAGAGTGTGGACTTTATGGAGGAAGAAGAGAGCACAGTTAATTCACTTAGCTGATTAAAGGAAGATGGGGTAAGAGGAATTCTGTTGTTACTTCTTAAACTGGTGACTTTTTGTAAAGGCCTGCTTATTTAGAAAAGAAAGAAAAAAAAAAAAACCTGCCTCAGGTTCCCCTCTACAACTAGAAAATTACCTTAATCAAAACACACAGACACAAAAAAAATACAGAAAGATAACCAAAAATTACAGAGAAGGAAACAATGAATTCTGCCTGGCATTGATGAATAAGAAAATTAAGTTTCAGACAATCACAACAGCAAAGGAGAAGCAGTAGAGGAAATCTTCAACTCCATTGCTTCTCTTGAAGCAGAAGATGGTGTGGTAACACAGTACTAAAATGAAAACAAACAGATGCTACCTGGCCATCCCAGTTCACTTCACACAAGTTCACAGGGTGCCGTGGTATCCACAGCGTCGCAATGTCATCAATAATGAGTTGCAATAAAAATGACCTCGAGAGTGACTTTCAGGTCTGTTCGTACAGACTTTGACAAGTGAATGGCACTTACGAATAAAGGCCAGCAGACCACATGCAGGCTTTCATGTTTAAAAAAACCATTTCAATGCAATTAGCAGATTCCAAGATTCAAAAAGCACTTTGAAACATCTCACAGTGCACATGTAAAAGGGATAGAGTGATTTCAGTGTCTGTGACCAAATATAGATGTTTGAAGAAATAGTTAGTGCCAATGAAGACGTTTCGGTCAGAGAACTTCAGGTAAACAGGATGCCCATTTGATATTAGCTCATTCCCTTCACCGTGAGTTCAGGTATGACTATAATCATCTGTGCCACAGCAATCCAGAAAACACGACAATTCTTAAAAGTGCCGTAAGGGACTATTTAAGAATCAGTAGAATTAGTATGTTTCCATAGAGATGAAGGAGATTTATTCACACCCTGAAAGAAGCTGTAGGGTTATACCATCTCCATGAAATGTGACAAACCACTGCAGATATTTAAGTAATATTTTCCAAAGAAAGAGCAACATTTTCAAAGACCATTTAGGACAATGGTGAAATTGGCATAGCTCTTTCTTCTTATATTTGATCTCTATAGACATTCATACTCCAAACACATACAGACACTTGTTTATGTAAAATCAAACATCATTAATTACCAACTAGGGTAAGATATGGGTCAGAACACCTGCAAATGATATCTTTGTAGAAACCATAGCATAAGATCATGCAGCCACGGAGTGATTCATCATCGGTTATTTTTGAAACTCCAGTCCATTACACTGACTACCATTACAGCTATTTAAGCATGAAATGTTTGCCCTCACTTTTATTCAAATACTTCATGGACCATTTACTGTCAGCTATAAAATCATTTGAAAGGTAATTGAGTTTACGGCTGAGAAAAATAAGAAACCTCCTAAACAATCTCAGAATATTGACTTAGTGACTTTTTAACAAGCACTTTTTTAAAAAACAAATGAGCAGAATGGCTTGTTGATGTTCAGGTGCTTTCCCCCGTGAATAAGAGAAAGCGTAGCCATAAAGGGATGAGAACTTTAAAATGCCCAGAAAGTCCTCACAGGTCAGAAAAACAGTATGAAGGGTGAAAGGTGGCTTCCACACAACACTAGGTAGCATTGGCTTCAGTTGAAAAAATTGTGAAAGGTTAGGTTAGTAAGGCTGACAGCATGTAGGAATAGGACACTTTATCTCATAGGCATGTCTTCTACCAGATATGTTTTAACTTCCAACAAATATAAAACTTAATTACACCCCAGAACTCTTTAATGCCCACTGTGTGTGCAAGGCACCATTCTAGATATCACAAAGGAACACGAAGATGATAAAACCTAATATGGGGGCCTCCACAAACTTAAGGTCTAGAGGGACAATAAATACATGAATAACTTTAGTACAAAGCAGAGTATCAAAGGGCTACAAAACAAAAATGCAGCCTCTGCTGGATGGTGCAGATCACCCAGCTGTCAGTTGGGTTGAGGAGCCTGGAGATGATCCCCTCCCACCCTGGTGCTGCTGTGTAGGAGAGGCGCCCCCTGCAGGCCTCAGAGCACCGAGGCCGACTTCCAGCACACACCTGCCGACAACACTCAGGAACACAGATGCTTCTCGAACTGCTGGCAGCTCTTCAAAGACAAGAACTACATGTCTTATTTATCCTGTTTCAAGCACTTAGTTGTCTTGTACACAGGAGGCAATAAATAAATGTAGAAGGGAAAAATGAATAAACTAAATTCCCTGAATCCGGAATAGATGACCATTTTCCTTTTTCCTTTTCTCCACAAACACCTATTCACATTTCTGAATCTAAAAATCCTCCCCAGCTCAAATGCCACTTCTTTCTTACAGCAGTATCTAATATTGCCTCCTTTTCCCACCTGAGGCAGAAGGTTTTGTATCCTTTCCCTGGATTTTTCCGTAATTTATATTCCTCAAACTTCTAAAATGGTTTTAAGTGGCTGAATTCTTAAATCAGGGATTTGTTTGCCCTCATTCACCACCCAGTCTCAATAGTGTGTGTGACCATTGTTACTTGTGTGCTGCTTTTCTCTATAAGCTCCTGGAAGGAAGGATCTGACTCTCACACCTCATTTGTGGTGCCTTCAGCACCCCAAGAGAGCATCCATTTATTGGTTTAACAAGAACTTATTTAGCATTAATATTGGGCCTGAAGCCATATAAAATTTTGATTAAGTGAAATTATATTTCCAGACATGATTGAGAGATTCTTGTGGAACAGGAGATTTCTTAACCACTGCAACTTTTTGTCTGATCTAATACTGCCGGGTTTGCTCAAGGGCAACTGACACCCAGGACTGTCCTGGCACAAACTACCCCGTGTATTTTTTTTTTTCCTTTTAAACCTCCAGCTACTGTTTTCCTCTAATTCATCTTCCTCCTCGATAATATCACAGATGACATATATTGATGACCCTTCATCCATGTCTTATCTTACATGAAATAGAGTAAGAGGCTAAATGATCATTTACCCCCAAATGGCAAGTGGCTTCTACCTTTGATCTCCAAAACTCTGCTACACGATTATGAGTTTTCCTCAACTCTTGGGCAGGAGATTCCTGGATTAAAAATGCAAATGTGCTGCCCTCTCCTCCAAAAGTTTCAGGTCTCTTTATTTGGTCCTTCATATCTCTACCCACAGCAAAATAAAACAAAACAAAAATAAAGTAAAGAGCACATTAGGTGCACAGCTTTTAGCACGTTGCTGGGCATATAGGAAAGATTCCGCTAAAATAGTTAATTGGCAAAATATGCAAAAGAAGTCTTCCAACTACAAGGAATCCTCTAGGTAACTGGGCACTTTGTTTCACAGACAAATCTCAAGTAGTGAGAGAATTCAAAACTCAATACTCAGAAAAGTTTATTTTAAAAAGCTCGAGTCACGCTAAGCAGTCTATACCTGGCATTTTATGTGCTTTCATTTTGAAGTGTCTCATTTACACAAGGAATCATTTACATTTTCTCCAGAGAACATAAAGAATTTTTGTTGACTTTCAATCACATGTCAAATTGGTTTTATACTTAACACCACGACCATAATTGCAACAGGAACATGGAGGATCACAGTGGGATTGCAGCATTTCACTGGAGCATTTCATATTCACCAAATTATGGCACGTATGTACCTTGTATTTGAGAATTCATTCAACAGAATCATCTTATAGGTTGGTAACTTTCATAATAAACTAACGCTGCTGATTCACCTAAGAGAAAACAGAGAAGCAGCCTGTACAATTATATCTGAGTCAACAGCTGATGTGCCCACTAAAATCTTCCCCCGTCTCTCGTTGAAGACGCCATCAATAATGTTTTTGCAACTAAAAGAAAGTTGTTCTAAATGCAGATAATCTAAGAATCAGTCATCTTACTTTCTTGTCTTTCCCCAGAGTGGTTTAAAAGAAAATGTTTTAGAAAACGTTTGCAACATTCAAATTTGTCAGTTGCTGAAACTGACAGATTCCAATGTAGACTGCTTCTAAACTCCTTGAAAACCCAAAGAAACAAGAGAATGGAACGTCCAGTATAACTGCATGTCTGTGGGAGCTCAAAATAAGCATGACATATTGCCCTAACTGATGAAAAATTCTGGCATAAATCTCAGACAATTTGGATGATCCTAGAAATCATTATAATCTCTCACCATCTGTCTCTTCTAATTTCTCCATTCCTAACTTCTGTTCTGTTTTTCTCACCACAGCCCCAAAGTAAAGAGACTGCTTTGAAGGTTATCAGCTCTTTCCCCACCCCTGTAGAGCAGACTTCCCTACTCCTAAAATAGCAATAAAAAATAACTCTTGCCTACCAATTAGTGAGACAGTTATAGAATCTCCTATTGGACTATCCTCTGGTTAAATGTTTAAAGTTCAATTAAAATGCAAATTAACACTAGACAATGTAGCAATTATGGCTTATAACATGACAAGCGAAAGTCCGTTTCATCCAAAAATGCAAATTTTTGGAACCATAATTAAATGTGTACTTATTTCGATTTTACCAAAAAAAATTATGACCTGTAAAGGAATCAGGAAATTCCAGCTAACATTGTGCCAGATAAGGGTTTCCAGTCTGGTCAAAAAATTGCCACTTTAGAGACACCACAATTTTGGCAGTACATCTTTTAATTTCATGTCACAGAATTGATTTCTCCTGAGTTATTAGATTGGGTGGGTTAATGTAGCAAAACTCTCTGAGTTGTTTTGGAAAAGACGAAGGTCACTTGGCACAGTAATATTTTGATGTGGAAGAAACATGTTTCCAGACATGTTTAGAAATTATTACTGAATTACAAAGAAATCAGTATTTGCCAATTTCACATATGAGTATGAGTGATGTCTACTAGTGGCTTTAGTAAAACGTATGCATATTATAGAACCTAGGCTTATTTCATACAGCTAGCCATTTCACATGACTGTGACTTGTGGGGGGGGGGGGAGAAAACGAAATTAAAACAATAGAAGACCGACAGCGATAAGAACATAACAGAAGGCATGAAGCACCAAACAGGGAATTAGACAAGAAGCAGATGATTGTACATCATAACAGAGTGGAGACTGATTGGCATTCTAAAGATCTCAAGGAGACAAAAACTACGAGGAAAGAAAAGAAGAAATTAATGACTGGTGAAAATTAAGAAATGACACACCTAGTAAGAAATTACTGTGGAATATTAGAGAATTATTAATGGCTTTTTAACTAATATGAATTAAATTATTAATAGAATCCATATTTATAAAAAACTAGATATTCATATTAAAAATAAACATAAATTAATGGGATAGTATATAGACACAGATAAAGCAGGGTTATAATGACATTTTTAAAATGTTCTTTCCCTCAATGTATTCATTGTTACAAAATAAAAAGTACAGTCCAATAATACAAATAGACTAGTGGTGAATGCTGAAACAGAAGGAAAGAGGCCTGAATATTTTCTAAAGAATGAAATGTTCTGCACTGTCCTGAAGGGTTGTGAGGTAGCATCAGAAATTGTTAGGATCCTGCTGCTGGGCCTCCTGTTGGTCCAAAGAACAGCATTTTTAATGAGCAATGACCTGGACACTGACTCAACATCTTGACATGGCCACAAACCATCTTGACATTGCCAGCCTCCATTAGAGACTGACAATACTGATTCCTGTCTTAAATATTTTCAGGGAAGTGGAAAACAAGTTAACCATCTGCCTTCCTTTAGCTATGGTTTCAAAGCAATGATATTCCAAAAATAATAGCTAACTATATGCCACAGATTAAATATCAAACTACTAATGATTCCTACTATTCAGGTAACGAGATTCCATTTTCCCATAGCATTCTTTGCACAAAATCATCAATGTCAAAAGATATCATTTAACCACATAAAAAAAATTTACTTCTCCGAATTAAAAACCAAAAACATAATTAAAAGGTGAATGCCTAGACATAATATCTGTTACCACATGATGGACATGAATAAAATCCTTAGGAAAGAAAGAGATCATGTTAATCATGAAGAAAATTCTAAAAACCTAAAAAAGGCATAGAAGACAGATTTGTATATTTCAACCTTATTAGTCATCTAAGATACACAAACTAAAACAATGACATTCTAGCTGTAAAATAATTAAAATAAAAATTATAATATGTAAGTCTGGCAATTGGACAATGAAACAAGCACACATATCTCTAACAGAATCAGTGAAACTGTCTTTTTAGAAAGCAATTTGGAAAGAGTTTTTGATCTGGCATTTCCATAGCTGGAAATCTATTCTAAATAAATAATCCAAAATGCAGATTAAAAGTATGCACATAGATGTCCTCTTAAAAATTGTATATTATACAAGGAAATGTCCAACAATGAAAGAATTGTTAAGTAAATTATGATATATTTATAGTATACATTTATACAGTTTTCAGTCACACAGGTAAATGTTTATGATAAATTGCTTATTAGAAAAGCATAATTCAACATTTTGCATTAAGTATAATGTCAAACTCGTGTGTGTGTGTGTGTGTGTATATTTATGTCCATTCCCACATATAAACACACATAGAAAGCTGCATTCTAGGATAACTACCTCCATAAAGACACATATTATTTGTTAATGAGAAAAACAAATAATTAAAGGAATAAAATTTTCACTGTTTTCCAATAATGCTGTGTGTTAAGAACTAAATATCACTTTGGACTCAATAAATTTGGTTTACAGCAACTGAGGGTTGTGAGACTCCTGACAGAGTCTAGGCATGGCTGAGCAAAGCCTGCCGTCACCACACACATACTTCTCATTTAGATAAAGCTGAAAACCAAGTATGTTCAAGGTATCGAATAACACGACGGAGATACATTTGGTATGCTAAATACAAGTCACTCTTTTTTACTTAGCTGTGCCAAGAATTTTTATTGATTAAGCTGTAAATCTTAAGACAAAGCAATATATATTTTGAACAACATAAAACACATTCCTGCCAACAGTTTATAAGGATCCTACGGTTTTTCCAAGCAAATATAATTTTAGTCAACATTTAACTTCATTTTATGAAACATTAATAACCTTTTTTCTCAAGGGTTATAAAGGATATCTTTCCCAATTCTACAGTTTTTAGAATTACAAAGAAAAATATATGCAAAATATTTTATTTCTAAAATGTAGGTATGTGCCCTGTTAGAAAAATAGGTCATATTCCCCCGTCCAACAAAAAATATTTCAAAAGACTTGTGTTGTCAATGAACTGACTGATAGTATTTATCAATGCCAGTACAAGTGGAAAGGCTTTAATTTTTCTCAATTCTATGACTAGTTTTCATGTCATGTTTTCATTGGATCACATAAATAATTTTGAAACCTCTTCTATTATGGTATGGTCCGAAATGAAATTAGGTGCTTGTGTGACAATGTATGTTGAGGACCTCTAAAATTTCTTGATGATTTGAGGCATATTTTCTCCAGTTATTGTGTCTTTTTCTCAGTCATGTTCACTTGTAAGTGTACAACTTCCTTTTTTTTTCAATCAGGAAAACTGACAAACTATTTTTTAAGCTAGCCCTGGTGAAGAGTGATTAAAAAGACTCCTGATCATTCACTGCCAGTTTATTTAAAACACTTTTTCGGAGATATCCGGAAAATGGCGGAGTACGACACTCGCAGGTCACCCTCTCCCACAGATACACCAAGACCCACAACTACAGACCCACTCAGCCAACCAAAGCACTTGTGGAACTCCGACAGAACATCGCCCTCTTCAAAAAATAAAGACGCCAAAAATCTGGTAGGAGAAAAGGAAAAAAGAAAGAACAAAATGCAAAGCAGCGCAGGACGGGTCCTGCGGGGAGGGAGCAGCAAACGAGGACTGGCGCTCGCTCGCTGGGTCTCCCCTCTCCAACTGAGAGGCCAGCGGGATGGAGGGGGAGTCTCCAAGGCTCGGATCTGTACAGAGCAGCCCTTGACTAACAGAACTAAGTTAAACGGGCACAGAGCGTCCCCTCGACACCCAGCCTGAGACGCGGGCCGGCAGCCGCGGGCAGGGCCAGGCTGCACAAGCCGGGCGGAGGACGGAAGTGGCTACACGGAGGCAGCCCCGGGGAAACGCAAGGGGCTGTGCGCCGTGGCTGTGGGTGCACAGGGCAGAACAACATGGGCCCTCCATAAAACAGCAAGGTTGATGTGCTCTCGGGGGAAGCGTGCACACCCCCATCTCTGAAAACCCGCGGAAAGTTTTCGGGGGAAGAGAGGCGGGGCTCAGGCACAGCCGCCATATCCTCCGCCCTTAGCACTCAGACGGGCGCGGGGGCGAAACCTGCAATCCGCACCAAAGGGCTTAGCAGCCTCAAAGGCCAGACTGAGACTGGCCTGCAGCCCAGAGCAGATAGGATCCTTCCATCCTGGTCCCTCAGAGAACTTACTCCACAAAGACAAACAAGGAGCTGGGTTTTGGCTCGGAGCAGAGACAGGGCTGTCCCTCGGTCTTCCCGGAGCCCACCCGCGGAGCGCGGCCAGGGCGGAGCGCCGGCCAGGGCGGAGCGCCGGCCAGGGCGGAGCGCCGGCCAGGGCGGAGCGCCGGCCAGGGCGGAGCGCCGGCCAGGGCGGAGCGCCGGCCAGGGCGGAGCGCCGGCCAGGGCGGAGCGCGCAGCCGCACAGATCAGCGGAGCTACCGGCGGCGCAGGTAGAGCGAGAGCGGCCCCCGGCCTTTCGGGCAGGAACACAGCCCCTGACCGAGGTGCTGGGAGGGGGCACGACCCGCCCTCCTACCCGGCCAGTCTGCAACATCTGACTGCGGCATCCGGAGGGGCAGCGACCCGCCCGCCCACAGCAGAGAGCTGCACCTGACCCAGTGTTAGGAGGAGGCGCGATCAGCTTGCCGACAGGTGCTGGGAGCAGCGCAGAAGAGGGCGCCAACGGAGGGCCTCTGAAAACAGCAAGCTGAGCTTCCAAAACAGGACAAAGACAGAAAGACTTCACATTAAAAGCACACAAACTCCAGGAGAACAGCAACAACCCCCCCCCCTTTTTTTTAAATCTATTTTTACCTGTTCTATTTTCTATTACTCTCTTAATCTTTACTTCTTAATTCATTTCTATTTCTCTTGGGTTTTGATGTCCTGCTATTGATTAGACACAGGTTTCAAATACATCTATTCATCTCCCCCCTCCGTTTTTGTGAAGGTTTCAAAAGGATGTCTCAACCCGATTAATACTCACACTTCTATTATTCATTATACACTGTTTTCAAACCCTCTTTCTCCCTTCTTTTAAAATTCTTTCTCTCTCTTATTTTTTTTTCTTTTTTTCCTAAGTTCTATTCCTAAATAGGCATCAGATAGATAAAATCCTTAAGGACCAAAATAAACAACTGATACTCCATAAACCACAGTGCCAAAGAGGTATGAGCAAGATGAAGAAGCAGAAAAACCTTTCCCAATTAAAAGAACAAGAGAAATCCCCTGAAAGAAAGATCAACGAAATAGATATCGATAGCCTACTAGATCAAGATTTCAAAAAAGGAGTGATCGAATTGCTGAAGGAATTAAAAGAGATAGTGTTTAGAGATATAAAATATGTCAAAAATGAAATTGAAGCTATAAAGAAGAGCCAAGTAGAATGGGTAAACTCATTGACAGAGATGAGGAATGATCTAATAGCTGTGCAAAGCCGACTAGGTAATGCAGAGGAACGAATTAGTGATCTAGAAGACAGGGCAATAGAAAGCACCCATTCAGAAGAACTACAAGAGAAGCAAATAAAAAATAATGAAAATAGCGTAAGGGACCTATGGGATAACATAAAGCGTCCCAATCTTCGCATAATAGGGGTCCCAGAAGGAGAAGAAAGATCAAAGGGGATTGAAAAGGTTTTTGAAGAAATCATGACTGAAAACTTCCCAAACTTAAAGAAGGAATCAGATATCCAAGTACAGGAAGCTCAGAGGGTCCCAAACAGGAAGAACCCAAATAGACCCACACCAAGACATATTATAATCAAGATGGCCAGAGTCAAGGATAAAGAAATGATTCTACAGGCAGCAAGAGAAAAGCAAAGAGTAAGTTACAAGGGAACCCCCATAAGGCTCTCAGCTGACTTCTCTACACAAACACTACAGGCCAGAAGGGAGTGGCAAGATGTATTCAAAGCCCTGAATGAAAAAAAGATGCAGCCTAGGATCCTTTATCCAGAAAGGCTATCCTTGAGGATAGAAGGAGAAATAAAGAGTTTCACAGACAAAAAAAAGCTGCAGGAGTTTAGCAACACTAAACCCATGCTAAAAGAAATATTGAAAGGGCTATTCTAAATAGAAAAGCAGCAGGATGCTACAGAAATGAGAAACACACAACTGGAAAGGCGATAACTCATGAATTACAAATAAAGTAAACATGAAATTATAAAAGAAGACATACAAATCACTGAGAGTGGGAGAGGGAGGCAGGGAAATATAGAATATTTTTTTCTTTCTTTTTTAAATTTTGTTAACAGTAGGATGGGTTTGAGATCATGTTACTATCAGTTTAATAAAAACAGTTATAGTAATGGGTTGATAGATTTACAATAAAGGGTAACCACAAGCCAAAAATTTACAAAGGAGTCACAAAAATTAAATAAAATCCATGATAATACAAAGGAAAATTACCAAACCACAAAAGGAAGAAGAAAGGAACAAAGAGGATATACCAATTCAACTGCAAAGATAAGTTCAAAATGGCAATAAACACACATCTATCATTAATTACTGTAAATGTTAATGGACTAAATGCTCCAGTCAAAAGACACAGAGTGGCAGACTGGATAATAAAGCAAGAACCTTCAATATGCTGCATACAAGAGACCCACTTTAGGGAGAAGGACACATATAGATTGAGAGTGAAAGGATGGAAAAGGATATTCCATGCAAATGGAAAAGCCAAAAAAGCAGGTGTTGCAGTACTGATTTCAGACAAAATAGACTTTAAAACAAAGGCCATAAAGAAAGATAAAGAAGGACATTTTATAATGATTAAAGGAGTGATACAAGATGAGGATATTACACTCGTTAATATATATGCACCCAATATAGGAGCACCTAAGTACATACAAGAATTACTAACAGAGATGAAGGGGGATATTGATGGGAATACAATCATAGTTGGAGATTTTAACACTGCATTAACATCACTAGACAGATCTTCCAGACAGAAAATAAACAAGGCAACAGAGAAATTAAATACTACAATAGAAAAACTAGATTTGGTGGATATTTTCAGAGCATTACACCCCCCAAAAATAGGATATACATTCTTTTCAAGTGCACATGGAACATTTTCCAGGATCGATCATGTACTTGGGCACAAAAGAAACCTCAACAATTTTAAGAAGATAGAAATTATCTCAAGCATCTTTACTGACCACAATGCCATGAAACTGGAAATCAACAACAGAGAAACAAAGGAGAAAAAAAGGAAAGCATGGAGATTAAACAATATGTTATTGAAAAAACAATGCATCAATGAGGAAATCAAAGCTGAAATTAAAAAATACCTTGAGACAAATGATAATGAAAGCACAACCACTCAAAACCTATGGGACACAGCAAAGGCAGTGCTAAGAGGGAACTTTATAGCGATACAGGCCTTCCTCAAAAAAGAAGAACAATCTCAAATAAACAATTTAACCCACCACCTGAATGAATTAGAAAAAGAAGAACAAAAAGCCCCAAAAAGCAGCAGAAGGAAGGAAATAATAAAGATCAGAGAGGAATTAAATACAATAGAGAGTAACAAGACCATAGAAAAAATCAACCAAACCAAAAGCTGGTTTTTTGAAAAAGTAAATAAAATCGACAAACCTCTGGCCAAACTCACAAAGAAGAAAAAAGAGAGAGCACAAATTAGCAAAATAAGAAAGGAAAATGGAGAAATTACAACAAACAAAATAGAAATACAGAATATCATACGAGAATATTATGAAAAACTATATGGAACCAAACTGGATAACCTAGAGGAGATGGACAAGTTTCTGGAAACATACTGTCCACCAAAACTGAATCAAGAAGAATCTGAACACTTGAACAATCCGATCACTAGAAAGGAAATAGAAATAGCAATTAAAAACCTCCCTACAAATAAAAGTCCAGGACCGGACGGCTTCACCGGGGAATTCTACCAAACGTACAAAGAAGAACTCATACCAGTCCTTCTCAAACTCTTCCAGATGATTGAAAAGAAGGGAATACTCCCAAACTCATTCTATGAAGCCACCATCACCCTGATACCAAAACCAGGCAAAGACACTACAAAAAAAGAGAATTATAGGCCAATATCACTGATGAACATAGACGCCAAAATCCTCACCAAAATTTTAGCAAATAGAATCCAACAACACATAAAAAAGATTATACATCATGACCAAGTGGGGTTCATCCCAGGGACACAAGGCTGGTTCAACATACGCAAATCAATCAGTGTAATACATTACATCAACAAGAGAAAGGACAAAAACCACATGATCATCTCAATCGATGCAGAAAAAGCATTTGATAAAATTCAACGCCCATTTATGATAAAAACTCTCGCCAAAGTGAATATAGAGGGAACATATCTCAACATAATAAAAGCTATATATGACAAACCTACAGCCAGCATAGTACTCAACGGTGAAAAACTCAAAAGCTTCCCACTAAAATCTGGGACAAGACAAGGATGCCCACTATCACCACTCCTATTCAACATAGTCCTGGAAGTCCTAGCCACAGCAGTCAGGCAAGAGAAAGAAATAAAAGGGATCCAAATTGGAAAAGAAGAGGTAAAAGTGTCATTATATGCTGATGACATGCTACTATATATAGAAAACCCTAAAAGGTCCACACAAAAGCTACTAGAGCTGGTTGAAGAATTCAGCAAGGTAGCAGGTTACAAAATTAACGTTCAAAAATCAGTTGCATTTCTTTACACTAACGATAAATCAACAGAAGAAGAAAGTAAAGAAACAATCCCCTTTAAAATAGCACCCAAAGTAATAAAATATCTGGGAATAAATCTAACCAAGGAGGTGAAAGAATTATACACAGAAAACTATAAACCATTGATGAAGGAAATTAAAGAGGACTTTAAAAAATGGAAAGATATTCCATGCTCTTGGATTGGAAGAATCAATATTGTTAAAATGGTCACACTGCCCAAGGCAATCTACAGATTTAATGCAATCCCTATCCAATTACCCAGGACATATTTCAAAGAACTAGAAAAAATCATAATAAAATTCATATGGAACCATCAAAGACCTAGAATTGCCAAAGCATTACTGAAGAGAAAGAAAGAGGCTGGAGGAATAACTCTCCCAGACTTCAGACAATACTATAGAGCTACAGTCATCAAGACAGCATGGTATTGGTACCAAAACAGACATATAGACCAATGGAACAGAATAGAGAGCCCAGAATTGAACCCACAAACTTTTGGTCAACTCATCTTTGACAAAGGAAGCAAGAATATACAATGGAATAGACAGTCTCTTCAGCAAATGGTGTTGGGAAAACTGGACAGCAGCATGTAAAACAATGAAGCTAGAACACTCCCTTACACCATATACAAAAATCAACTCAAAATGGATTAAAGACTTAAACATAAGACAAGATACAATAAACCTCCTAGAGGAAAACATAGGCAAAACATTATTTGACATACATCTCAGAAATTTTCTCCTAGAAGAAATAAAAGCAAGAATAAACAAATGGGACCTAATGAAACTTACAAGCTTCTGCACAGCAAAGGAAACCAGAAATAAAACAAGAAGAAAACCCACGGAATGGGAGAAAATTTTTGCAAGTGAAACCGACAAAGGCTTGATCTCCAGAGTATATAAGCAGCTCATACGACTCAATAAGAAAAAAACAAACAACCCAATCCAAAAATGGGCAGAAGACCTAAACAAGCAATTCTCCAAGGAAGACATACAAATGATCAAAAGGCACATGAAAAAATGCTCAATATCACTAATTATCAGAGAAATGCAAATCAAAACTACAATGAGGTATCACCTCACACCAGTCAGAATGGCCGTCATTCAAAAATCCACAAATGACAAATGCTGGAGAGGCTGTGGAGGAAGGGGAACCCTCCTACACTGCTGGTGGGAATGCAGTTTGGTGCAGCCACTATGGAAAACAGTGTGGAGATTCCTCAAAAGACTAGGAATAGACTTACCATATGACCCAGGAATCCCACTCCTGGGCTTGTATCCAGAAGGAAATCTACTTCAGGATGACACCTGCACCCCAATGTTCATAGCAGCACTATTTACAATAGCCAAAACATGGAAACAGCCTAAATGTCCATCAACAGGTGACTGGATAAAGAAGAGGTGGTATATTTATACAATGGAATACTACTCAGCCATAAAAACTGACAACATAATGCCATTTGCAGCAACATGGATGCTCCTGGAGGATGTCATTCTAAGTGAAGTAAGCCAGAAAGAGAAAGAAAAATACCATATGAGATCGCTCATATGTGGAATCTAAAAAACAAAAACAAAAACAAACAAACAAACAAAAACAAAGCGTAAATAAAGGACAGAAATAGACTCAAAGACAGAGAATACAGACTTGTGGTTACCAGGGGGGTGGAGGGTGGGAAGGGATAGACTGGGATTTGAAAATTGTAGAATAGACTACACTGTATAGCACAGGGAAATATACACAAAATGTTATAACTCACAGAGAAAAAAATGTGATAATGAGTGTGTATATGTCCATGAATAACTGAAAAATTGTGCTGAACACTGGAATTTGAGACAACATTGTAAAATGATTATAAATCAATAAAAAATGTTAAAAAAAAAAAAAACCACTTTTTCCTGAGGTTTTAAGCTGACAGAAATGGAATACCCACACCCATTTTTATTATGCATTTGTATGACAATATGTTTGTGGGATGCTTTGTAAAAGGTAATAACAATTAAACCCAAATACAAGATAACAAAAGAAGAATTCTCCAAGATAAAGGAGAAAATTAATGATGTCAACTTTTTGGATTATTAAGATTTTAAAATATGACTTTAATTAAGTGATACTTGATTCTACCTCCTTTCTATGGCAATTTCCAACTTTGGAAATATAACTATGAGTAACACTATTAAAATGGATCAAGAGAAAGTTGTTTTTTTTTTTTTTTTTGGCCATTCAAATATTTTCTCCCCTGAAACCTTAGTTGTTAAAAACATTGTAGTCTGCACAGTTTTAACTTATCATATCTACTAGTTATTTTTCATTTTGATGCCACCTGCATTTCCTTATTTTTACATTCACCCTGAACAACCTGTTTTAAACATTTGAAAGGTAAATGCAGAGCCAGACGGCTGTCTCCACTTGATAAAAAAGAAACTGATCTACAAGTAAATAACAGGCACATTAATACACACTGAATACTAAAAATATTACATAATTTTGGTTCTTATGCTAATGGGAACTTTCAAATGCTGTCACAACATTTTCATCGTTATTTAAAGGTTAATCCAAGTTCTTAAAAGCTGAAATTTATTCACTTAAATATACTTACCAGGAAAATCTGAAACAAAGCAAACTAGAGTATACTGTATAAAATGAGAAGTGTTTTTTTTTTTATGCAACTGTTGTTATTGGCATTTTTAAATGTTCAGATAAATTTAATTCAGGAAAATGCATAAATCTTAATAGTACAATTTTGACAAATAGATACACCCATGCAACCCATACCCTCACAATGATAGAAAATATTTCAGTCTCCCTGGAAAGTTCTCTCATGTCTCTTTCTAGTCAATCTTCTTTCATAGAGGCAATCATCATTCTTTTTTCTTTTAATCTTGCATTATTTTTCTTCTAGAACTTTCTATAAATGGCATTATATATGGTGTAGTCTTTTTATTTTTGTTCTTTTGCTCAGCATTATGTCTGTGAGAGTCATCCAATTGTTGAATGAATCGGCAGTTCACTCATTTTTATTGATGAGCAGTATTCCATTGTATAACTATACAAACATTTGTTTATTCATTCTCCTGTTGATAAATATGTGAGTTGTTTCCATTTTGGGGACTACTGTGAATAAAAACACTATGAACATTCTAAACAAGTCTTCAAGTATATGTAAGTTTGTATTTCTTCTCTAAATAACCAGAGCAGAATTACTAGGTCAAAGGGTAGATGTATGTAACTTCATTTTTTTAACTGCAAAACCCTTTTCCAAAGTATTTGTAACATTTAATATTCCTATCAGCAATGTATGAAAGTTCAGCAGCTCAAATTCTCACCAATATCTGGTGCTGTCAATAGTTTTAAAGTTGGCCATTCTAGCGGCTGTGTAGTAGTATCTCACTGAGGTTGTAAATGCATTTCCCTGAAGACTGAAAATATTTTACACTCTTTATTGTGTTCACTGGCCATTCATACATGTATTTTTGTAAAGTGACCATTGAAGTACTTTGTCCATGTTTATTAAGTTTTTTGTCTTTTTCTTATTGAGTACAGAAGTTCTTTATATGATACTCATCCAGTCCTTTATCAGATAAGTTTTACAAATATTGTCATCCTGTTACTGGCTTGCTTACTCGTTTACTTAATCATGTCTTCAGATAAGCAGTCTAATTTATCAATATTTATGGATATTATTTTCTACTTCTTGTAAAGAAATACTGGTCAACTACTGCCTTAGTTCAGGCTGCCATAAAAAAAATGTCATACACTGGTGGCTTATAAACAACACAAATGTATTTTTCACAGTTCTGTAAGCTGGGAAGTCCATGATCAAGGTATCAGAAGAGTCAGTGTCTGGTAAGAGTCTGCTTCCTGTTTCATATGCAGCCATTTCTTGCTATGTCCTCACATGGCAGAAAGGGAGAATTCTGGTCTCTTCAGTCCCTTAGAAGGACACTAATCCTATTTCTGAGAGCTCCACCCTTGTGCTTCCCAAAGGCCCAATCTCCTAATATCATCACATTGGGGGTTAGATTTTAATATATGAATTTTGGGGGAACAAAAAACATTCAGTTCACAATAACCACCAACTTGAAAACATTATCCTATATTTTCTTCTAACAGTAAGAGTTTTAGCTTTTACTTTAGGTCTGTGATTCACCATGAATTAATTTTTGTTTATGACATGAAGAAGGAGATTTATTTTTTTCCATATGGATATTACATTGTTTCAACACCATTTGTTATAAGACCCTCCATTCCCTCATTTAATTGCTCTGGTGTGTTGAAAAAAATCATTTACTGTGTAAACATGAGCCTGTTTCTTGACTCTATTCCATTCTCTTCATTTGTCTATTCTTAGGCAAAAAATTTAATGCCTTAAGTACTGAATTTTTATAGGAAGCCTAGGGTCAAGTAGAAGTGTTCTTTCTCGAGATTATTTTGACTACTCTAGATTCTTTGTTTTTACATACAAGTTTTAGAATGTTTGTCAATTCCTAAGACATAAAAGCATGCTGAGGTGAAGATTATGACCCAGCCATCCCAATCATGGCCATATATCTAGAGGGAACCCTAGTTCAAAAAGATACTTGCACTGTAATGTTCATAACAGCACTATTTACAATAGCCAAGATGTGGAAACAACCTAAATGTCCATCAACAGATGATTGTATAAAGAAGTTGTGGTATATTTATACAATAGAATACTACTCAGCCATAAAAAAATGATAACATAATGCCATTTGCAGCAACATGGATGTCCCTGGAGAATGTCATTCTAAATGAAGTAAGTCAGAAAGAGAAAGAAAAATACCATATGATATTACTCATATATGGAATCTAAAAAATAAAAAGACAAATGAACTTATATATAAAACAGAAACAGACTCACAGAGATAGCATACAGACTTGTGGTTGCCAGGGGGATTGGGGTGGGAAGGGATAAACTGGGAGTTCGAGATTTGCAGATACTGACTGGTATATATAAAATAGATAAACAAGTTTATACTGTATAGCACAGGGAAATGTATTCAATATCTTGTAGCAGCTCATGGTGAAAAAGAATATGAAAATGAATATATGTATATTAATGTATGACAGAAGAATTGTGCTGTACACCAGAAATTGACACAACATTGTAAACTGACTATACCTCAGTCAAAAAATGAAAAAACAAACAAAAACAAAATCAAAAGACTACCTATGGAATGGGAGAAAACATTTGTAAATTATGTGACCAACAGTGAATTAATATTCAAAATACACAAACAGCTCACATGACTCAAAAAAAAAAAAACAAACCCAACAACCCAATCAAAAATGGACAAAGGAGCTGAATATACATTTTTCCAAAGAAGACACATAGATGGCTACAGGCACATGAAAAGATGCTCAACATCACTAATTATTAGAAAACTGAAAATCAAAACAAAAGTGAGATATCACCTCACATCTATCAGAATGGCTATCATCAGAAGGTCTTCCAATAAATGTTAGTCAGGATGTGGATAAAAGGAAACCCTCATACACTGCTGGTGGGAATGTAAATTAGTGCAGCCACTATGGAAAGAAGTATAGAGATCCTTCAAAAAAACAAAAAAGAACTACTATGTGATCCAGCCAATTACACTCCTGGGTATTCATCTAGGGAAAAAACACTAATTCAAAAAGATACATGTACCCTAATGTTCATAGCAGCACTATTTACCATAGCCAAGACACAGAACCCAAGCAACCCAAGCAACCCAAGTGCCCACCAACAGAGGAATGGATAAAGAAGATATCACACACACACACACACACTGGAATAATACTCAGCCATAAAAAGAATGAAATTCTGCCATTAACAGTAATGGGGGTTGACCTAGAGAATATTAATCTTAGTGAAATAAATCAAACAGAGAAAGACAAATACTGTATATCATTTTTATGTGAAATCTAAAAAATAATACATTTGCAAATGTATATGCAAAAAAGAAACAGACTCAGAGAGATAGAAAACAAACTTGTGGTTACCAAAAGGGAGAGAAAGTGGTGAGGGACAAATCAGGGACATGGAATTAAAAGACTGCTAGGTATAAAATAGATAAGCAACAAGGATATATCATGTAGCACAGGGAATTATAACCATTATCTTACAATAACTTATAATGGAGTATAATCTGCAAAAATACTGAATCACTATGCTGAACATCTGAAAATAATATAACATTGTAAATCAACAATACTTCAATAAAAAATAAACTAAACTAAAATTTAAAAAAATAAAGTAATGAAAACTACAAGTATGGAGAAATAAGAATCATTAGAAAGTTTTCTAAGATTCACTATGAATACAACTAGTTAACATAGATGAGGAAAAGTATTATGGAACTTAAAATGTGAAACAAAAAAGCAGTTAGATGGAAATTAATATGTCTAGAAGCATATTACAGTGTTCAAATACATTATAAATCTGGACAATGTCTCAACTTCATCACTGAAATGATGTTATTAACTACTCAATCTCCTGGGGAAATTACTTTCCATGAGACTGTACCTCTAACTGCATAATAAAAACAGGGTTCCAATTACTGAAATACACTTCATAATAAAATTTCTGGTATTACTCTATAATCAAAGGTCAGTAGGTTCGCCTTCTTATAAGCCAAAGCATTTTTATTTATGAGAGAATTTTTATTCCAAGGCATTTATACAAGAAATGCCTATAATGTTTTATTGTGGAAATTTTAGCACAATATATGCATGTTTACTTTTGCATACCCAAAGAAGAAAACACTTTGAGATGTTTCAAGTGTGAAACCCACTCCAATTGTAAATGATTCATTTTTATGGATGTGATTAACACACTGCTAGTGCATTCAGCCCTAGAGTAGGATTTTCAGGTAGTTCAATGTATATTCAAAATTATGTATTCCCAGAGCAGCAAATTGTTTTTGTACCTGCATTCCAGATAATTCCTCTACTTGAGTAAAAACTATAAATTCTTTATTTGGCCATGGTTTATATGTAGTCTGGCAACTCTTTTTATTTGTCTTCAAATCAATAAACATCTATTAGTAAAATAAAAGCAGATTACGGGCAAAATCGCAATTAACTCATCGGGTTCAGAAAATTCATTTTCATCAAATGTGTTATTTTTTTAATATCTCCTGTTTATGACTAACTGCCTACCATTCAACTAACATAAATGTATGTACCCAAAAGATCAGTGAAGTTATCTACCTTCATAACCATTTAGAAGAGGAAAAAAAAAATCTTTCTACTAGTTTCAAAGTTGGGTATAAACACATTCCTAAAGTAATTTTAAATAAATGTATTCCTCTGGAATTTTATTTTGAAAAAAATGCACAACTGAAAATTACACACAGAGAATTAAGAGAATATTTAAATTAAATCATAACTATGGAACAACAATTACTATAGCTGGATATATAATTAGATCACTGTTTTGAAAATGCAGTTGCACACTCAAATAGACATTCACTAATCTCCACCATTTTTCCTCCCACTCCAACCCTTCAATATCTTCCAGTGTTTTTTATATCATTTATATCTCCCATATCATTTTTCCTTCTGTCAAGAACAATTTGTTGAATGGTGTCATTTCTTTAACAAATGCAACTCAATATGTTTTTTTGTTGTTATTAATGTATATAACAGTAAGGCTGATTTGTACATATTATCTGACCCTTTGTTTTCTACCTGTGTGACCTTTGCAATTCAAAGACATAAAGGAAATTCTCATTCTCCACTTGTATCTTCTATTATGGTAAGAAAAATGTAGTAAATAGATGAGACATTTGGAATATATTACAGTGAATTCAAACACAATACAATTCTGCTACATTTCAAAAGTCACCACTGAACTTTTAGGGCTCTCTCTTACTCTTTTAAGGTACTCTTACTTCAAAAAAGGAAAGGAAAAATGGAAACTATTTTTGAATTCAGATTTTAATATTACACACAGAATTGTGTCTTATTTCCAAGTATAGACAAAGATTTAAAAATTAAATTAGCACGCAATCTCTAAAGAAAAATAAAATGCTGTTTTCCTTCAGCTTCCTGATAGAAGGTTCAGGTTCAAAGAGCCACAAAGCTCTTATTTAAAGAAACAACAACTGAGAAATTTCTCAAAACTGGTAAGCAATTTAGACATCAAGCTCATAAGTCTCCCCAAAATTTCAATTCAAAACAATTCTCTTTAAGACACATAATAAAATTGCCTAAAAATCAAAAACAAAGAAAAAAACTTTTAAGCAGCAAGGAGAAAAAAATATACTCTCACGTACAAGGGAATTCCTATAAGGCTATCAGCAGATTTCTCAGCAGGCTAGGAAAAAGTGAGATAATATGTTCAAATTGCTGAAAGATAAAACTGCCAACCAATAATACTTTACCCAGCAAAGCTGTTCTTCAGAAATGAAAAAGAGATAAAAAAAAACTTACCCAAACAAACAAAAGCTGAGGTTGTTCATCACTGCTGGATCTGGCTTACAAGAAATGCTGACAGGAGTTCTTCAAGCTGAAATTAAAAGATACTAATAAGTAACAAAGCAATATATGAAAATACAAAACACAATGATAAAAATAAGTACAGCTGACCCTTGAACAATGTCAGGGGGTAGTTAATCCACATACAACCTATAATCAGCCCTCCTTATCTGACGTTCCTCCGCATCTGCAGATTCAACCAACCATGGATCAATAGTACTGTGGTATTTATTATCAAAATATATCTATGTATAAATGGACCCATGCAGTTCAAATCTGTGGTTTGAAAGTTAACTGTATAGTCAAATTCAGAAACTTTAATAATGCAATATAGTGCTGTATTAATTATTTAACTCTAATATAAAGATTTAAGGACATAGGTATTAAAAATAAGTATCACTAGAATAATTTGTTGATGGATATACAGAATAAAAATGAGGTAAACTGTGACATCAAAAACATAAATGCAGGTGGGGGGAGTAAAAGTTTTGAGTTTTTATATGCAATCAAAGTTCAGTTGTTATCAATTTAAAACAGGCTCTTATATCTATAACTTGTTTCATGTAAGCCTCATTAAAGCACAAAGCAGTGATCTACAGTAGATACACAAAAGTAAATGAGAATGGAATCAAACATACAACTACAACAAATCAATAATTCACAAAGGAAGATAGCAAGAGAGGAAGAAAGAGACAGAAAACTATAAAACAACCAGGAAACTATTAATAAAAGCACTAGTAAATCCCTGCTTATCAATAATTACTTTAAATGTAAATGGATTAAGTTCTCTAATCAAAAGACACAAAATAGCTGAATAGATAAAAAGCAAGACTTAACTATATGCTGCCTACAAGAGACTCATTTCAGTTTCAAGGACAAAAGTGAAAGGATAGGAAAAGTTATTCTATGCAAAAGAAAACCCCAAAAAGCAGGAGTAGCTATACTTAGAATGTAACTGTAACAAGAGACAAAACTGTAACAAGAAACAAAAAAAGGTCATTATACAATGATAAAGGGGTTGATTCATCAAGAGAATATAACAATTGTAAATGTATATGTAACCAACATTGGCATATCCAAATGTATTAAGCAAATCTAACAGATCAAAGGGAGAAATAAACAACAGCACAGTAACACCCTAGGGCTTCAATATTCCACTTTCAACCATGAATAGAGCATCCAGACAGAAAATCAATAAGGAAACAGCAGACTGGAAAAACGCTATAGGTCAAAAGAACCCAACAGACATAGAAAACATTCCAACCAACAGCAGTAGAATACAGAAACTTATTAAGCACACATGGAACATTCTCCAGGATAGATTATATATTAAGACACAAAACAAGATTTAGCAAACTTAAGAAGATTAAATCATACCACATATCTTTTCCAACCACAACAGTATGAAACTAAAGATCATTAATAGGAGGAAAGCTGGAAATTTCACAAATATGTGGAAATTAAACAACACATGCTTGAACAACAAGATAATCAAAGAAAAAATCAAAAGGAAAATTTTAAAAATCTCCAAACAAACAAACACAAAATGGAAACACAACACACCAAAATGTATGGGATGCAGCAAAAGAAGTTCTAAAAGAAAAGTTTATAGCAATAAAGACCTACATTAAGAAATAAGAAAGTTTTCAAACAACCTACTTTAACACCTCAAGGAATTAGAAAAAGTACAAATTAACCCAAAGTCAACAGAAGAAATAACAAAGACCAGAACAGATAAATGAAATAGAGATGAGAAAAACAACAGAAAACTTCAACAAAACTAAGAGTTGTCTTTTTAAAAAGGCAAACAAAACTGACAAACATTTAACTAGACTAAGAGAAAAGGTTATAAGACTCAAATATATAAAATCAGAAATAAAAAGAGAAGATATTATAACTGACTCCACAGATATAAATGATCATAAGAAACTATCATGGACAATTATATATCAAAAAATTGTATAACCTAGAAGAAATGAATTCCTAGAAACATAAAATGTACCGAAACTAAATCATGGGGAAATAAGAAATCTGAGTGGAAAAATATGAATAATGAGGCTGAATTAGTAATCAAAAACTTCTAAACAAGAAAAGCCCAGTACCATATGGTTTTACTGATGAATTCTACCAAATATTTAAAGAGGGATTAATTCCAATCTTTCTCAAACTCTCCCAAAAAACTGAAGAAAAAGAAACACTCCCAAACTCATTTTACCAGGCAAGCATTACCCTGATACCAAAGACAAATAAGAACACTATAAGAAAATAAAATTACAAGCCACATTCCTAATGAATTTGATATAAAAATTCTCAACAAAATACCAACAAACCAAAGTAATTCTGAGAAAGAAGAATAAAGCTGAAGGCATCACATGTTATGATTTCAAACTATATTAAAAAGCTATACTAATCAAAATGGTATGACACTGACATAAAAACAGATACATAGACCAATGGAACAGAACTGGAAACTGAGAAATAAAGCCATGCATATATGGTCAACTAATATTTGACAAAGAAGCCAAGGATACTCAATGGGGAAAGTACAGTCTCTTTAATAAATGTTGCTTTGAAAACAGGATATTTACATACAAAAAAAAAAAAAAGAAACTGGGCCGCTATCTTACCCCATTTACAAAAATCAACTCAAAATGTATTAAAAAGTAAAACCTGAAACTATAAAATTCCTAGAATAAAATAGATGAAATTTCCTTGACATTGGTTTTGACAATGATTTTTTTTGGATATGACAGCAAAAGCACAAGTAACAAAAGCAAAAATCAAAAGGTGAGGCTAAAAAACTTTGGCACAGAAAAGAACACCATCAAAAAATGGAAAGGGAGGAAACATTTGTAATCCATACATCTGATAAGGGGTTAATATTTAAAATATATAAAGATATCATATGACTCAATAGCTAATAATAATAATAATAACCCAATTAAAAATGCACAGAGGAATTAAATAGATATTTTTCCAAAGAAGACATACAAACGGCTATTAGGTACACTGACATCATTAATCATCATGGAAATGCAAATCAAAATCACAATGAGATATTACCTTAAACTTGTTAAAAAGTCTGTTATTAAAAAAAAAGTGATAACAAATGTTGGTGAAAATGTAGAGAAGAAGGATCAGTTGTGCACTGCTGGTGGGAATGTAAACTGGTGCAGACACTATGGAAAACAGCAAGGAGTTTCCTAAAAAACTTTAATATGAACTATATTATCTGATCCAGAAATCTCACATCAGAGAATATACACAAAGGAAATGAAATCATTATCTTGAAAAGATATCTGTACTCCCATGCTCATTGAAGTATTATTCACAATAACCAAGGTTTAAAAATAACCTAAGTGTCCATCAATGAATGGATAAAGAAAATGTGATACACATACAGGAATATTTTTCAGTCATAACAAAAGAAAATCCTGCTATTTGTGACAACTTGGAGGGCACTATGCTAGGTGAAATAAGCTAGACAAAGGAAGAGAAATACTGCATGGTATCACTTGTATGTGGAATCTTTAAAAAAAAAAATCAAACTCATAGAAACAGAGTAAATGGTACTTGCCAGGAGCTGAGGGATGGCAATATGAGGAGAGCTTGGGGAAAGGACACAAATTATCAGTCATAAGATGAATAAGGCTCAAGGATCTAATGTATAGCATGGTGGTGGTAGTTGAAAATAATTTATTGTGTAATTAAATTTAGCAAAGAGAGTAGATCTTAAGCATTCTTTCTCTCACACACATGGTGTAAATATGTGAGGTGATGGATGTGTTAATTAACTTGATAATGGTAATCCTTTCATATGTATACATATATCAAATCATCACACTGTACATTTTAAATATATTAGGATTTTGTCAATTTTAGTCATTAAATCTGAAAAAATGGAAAAAATGATTAAATATTAGGGGTAGATAAAATATCAGAAAGTTCTAAAATGTAGAAATCAAGTAGACCATCTATTTCCTAAAAAAAAAAATGCACAAGTATATGAATCACATACACAAAGACACAGCAGAAATTAATATCAGAAGTTAATCTTAAAATAGACACAAAGGCAAATTTTAAAATAAAATATACCTAAATGGCAGACTAAAGAAGAAATCAAAATTCCAATAACAAACTATTTTAACATTAATAAAATGTAGAAAATCTTATATAAAAGTTGATGATTGTGGTAAAGATGGTGGTAAAGATAAAGACTCAAAGGAGAAAAAAAATCCTAGTTTTTAGGGCTCTTATTATTTAAAAAAAAAGAATGAAAATAAAAGAACAAGATATTCAACTCAATAAACTAGAGGAGTTCAATAAAATGACCCTAAGAAAAGCAGCAGTAAGAAATCAATAAAAATAAGAAAAGAACCAGATATTCACTTAATAAACTAGAAAAAGAGCAATAAAATAATACTAAGGAAAAATCAGAAAGAATAATTAATAAAATAAAAGAAAAATAAAGGGCAAAGAGTTAAAAATCATATGATCATCCCCAGGAATCCCACTCCTGGGCTTGTATCCAGAAGGAAATCTACTTCAGGATGACACCTGCACCCCAATGTTCATAGCAGCACTATTTACAATAGCCAAAACATGGAAACAGCCTAAATGTCCATCAACAGGTGACTGGATAAAGAAGAGGTGGTATATTTATACAATGGAATACTACTCAGCCATAAAAACCGACAACATAATACCATTTGCAGCAACATGGATGCTCCTGGAGGATGTCATTCTAAGTGAAGTAAGCCAGAAAGAGAAAGAAAAATACCATATGATGATTGCTCATATGTGGAATCTAAAAAACAAAAACAAAAACAAACAAACAAAAACAAAGCGTAAATACACTTAGAAATAGACTCACAGACAGAGAATACAGACTTGTAGTTACCAGGGGGGTGGAGGGTGGGAAGGGATAGACTGGGATTTCAAAATTGTAGAATAGATAAACAAGATTACACTGTATAGCACAGGGAAATATACACAAAATGTTATGATAACTCACAGAGAAAAAAATGTGGCAATGAGTGTGTATATGTCCATGAATGACTGAAAAATTGTGCTGAACACTGGAATTTGACACAACATTGTAAAATGATTATAAATCAATAAAAAATGTTAAAAAATTTGAAAATATAAGTATGTATAATGATACAGCAAGTAAAACAAACAAACAAAAAAAACCAAAAAAAAATCATATGATCATCTCAATAGATGAAAAAAAGTATTTGACAAGATTCAACACCCATTTATGATAAACTCTCAATTAAGTGGGTATAGAAAAAACACACCTCAATATAATATAAGCCATTTATGGCAAACCCACAGCTAACACATACTCAATGATGAAAAACCAAAAGCTATTCCTTTAAAATCAGGAAAAAGATAAGGAGACCCATTATTGCCATTTTTATCAACATACTATTGGAAGTCCTGGCCAGAGCAGTTAGGCAAAAAAAAAAAAAAAAAAAAAAAAAAAAAATTAAAGGCATCTAAATTGAAAGGAAGAAGGAGGGAACTATCACTACTTGTCGATGACACAATTTTATATATAGAAAATCCTAAAGACTCCACCAAAAAAACTACTAGAAATAATAAACACAGTAAAGTTGCAGGATTCAAAATCAACATACAAAACTCTCTTCTATTTCTATACAATAACTATGCGCTAGCAGAAAGAGAAACTAAGAAAGGAATCCCATTTACAGTTACAACAAAAAGAATAAAATACCTAGAAAAAAAGTTTAACCAAGGAGGTGAAAAACCTATATTCTGAAACTATAAGACATTTTTGGAAGAATTGAAGACACAAATAAATAGAAAGATAGCCCAAGCTCCTGGATTGGAAGAATTAACATTGTTAAAATGTCCATATTACCTTAACCAAGCTACAGATTCAGTGTAATCCCTATCAAAATCCAAAGAACATTTTTCACAGAAATAGAAAAAAAAATCTAAAATTTATATGGAACCATAATAGATCACAAATAGCTAAAGCAATCCTGAGGGAAAAACAATAAAGCTAGAGGTATCACAACTCCATGGTTTCAAAATATACCACAAAAACATAGTAATCAAAACAGCATAGTATTGGCAGGAAAACAAATCAATGGAACAGAATTGAGAGCCCCAAAATAAACCTGCACAATAATAAATAATGGGCACATAAAAAGATAAAAATATCTCTAATTATTAAGGAAATGCAAATCAAAACCACAATAAGTATCACTCCACACCTGTAAGAGTGGCTATTATCAAAAAGGCAAGAAATAACAGGTGTCAGCGAGGATGTGGACAAAAGGGAACCCTCATGTGCTGCTGGAGGCAATGTAAATTCATACCACCACTGTGGAAAGCAGTATGGAGATCCCTCAAAAAATTAACAAGAGAACTATCATATGATCCAGCAATTCCACTTTCGGGTTTTTATCCAAAGAATATGACAACACTATGCATCACTATGTTCATTGTAGTGTTATTTACAACAGCCAAGGTATGGAAACAATCTAAGAGCCCATCAACAGATGAACAGAAAAGACAACATGGTATGTGTGTGTATATACATACATACACACACACACAGATACATACACACACAATGAAATATTACTCAATCATTAAGAAAGAAATCTTGCCATTTGCAGCAACATGAATAAACTTTGAGGGTATTAGGCTAAGTGAAATAAGTCAGACAGAGAATGACAAATACTGTATGGTTTTACCCATATGTGAAATATAAAAAACAAACGAAAATAAATGAGCAAACCAAACAAAAACATAGATATAGAGAACAGGGTGGTAATTACCAGAAGGAAAGGAGCAGGGGGCAGGGGGAGGATAAAATGGACAAAGACGATCAACTGTATGGTGGTCAATGGAAACTAAATTTTTGGAGGTGAGCCCAATGTAGTGTATGCAGAAGTAGAAATATACTATTACATACATGAAATGTGTATAATGTTATAAACAAATCCTATCTCAATAAATGCTTTTAAAAAGATTAGTAAGTAAAACTCACCAAAGCTAAGCAAGAAAGAAAACTCAAATTTCATTAAAAATTACAAAGTAGATAAGGCCAAAAAAGATTTAAAAGATCATAAAAGAACAGTACATACTACCTTATTTTGATTAACATGATAATCCTGATGTAGTGACAATAATGTAAGAAAATATAAATTAACAAAAGTGATCTAGAAAGAAATAGTAATCAAAATATAACAGAACACATATATAGCATTAAAAAGTTTTAGGAAATTTATATAAAAAAGGGAATAAGATACAGATCATTTAAGCAGCAAATTATTTTAAAATTATACTACATCTCACAACACAGGTAAACACAGAAGTGTACCATACTCATTTTACATAAATATTATAAACCTGATACCAAACCTGAAAATGATTATTTTTTAAACTATATACTTCTCTCACTTTTATTAAAATGAAAATATAACTAAGTAAAATAGTTAAAGTCCGAGTATATTAAGAGAAAAAAAAGTCACAAGGAAATGAGTTACAAATACTTAAAACAATAAAATAGAAGCAGAATTATTTTCCATAGTACTTCTTTTTCTTAAAATACCAAAGGAAAAAGATATGATGGAAGTTAAGCCATTCTAGATAATAAAAGTGTTTTAGAAACCCACAGCAATGAAAATATGACATGAGCTCTAGGAAAGAAAGATAAATGATTGAGATGCATATGCTAAATATATATAGTATAAAATTGTAGTATAAGAAAATATGACATTTCAAATTACTGAAGAAAGTTTAGATTAGTCACAGTAAGTTATTGAGAAAATTGGTGTTTACATGTCCAGCAAGTACTCAGATCACAAGAGGCAAAGTTCCAGAGGCTAGGCTCCAAACTCAGCCAAACCACTTGAAATTAAACAGCTCATCAGCTGTGCCACTGGGACCATGGATGTGCATCAGCTCTGTCCACATTGGCTAGTCCATCCTTTGCCTTCCTCCTCATCCTTTATTTGCTACTATCCCAGCAACAGACTAGCTTGGAAAAGAAAGAATAATCACAATGTCCTCACAAATTTTTCTCCCTAAATTAACCAAAATAATATAGTGAGGAGAAATCTAAAACTATTTTTGTTCAGTGACCATTTCTTATTTTCATTACATTTAAAAAAAATAGAGATGTTTCTATTCTATTTATGTAGAACAGGAATATTTAATCTCATAAAATGACACTGAGAAAAAGAAAATACAAATTCTGCCTCGACATATAAGAAATACTTTTATATCCAAAAGCCTGATAATTTCCAAGTTCTATCATGTTTGACTTTCCAACTAACCTCTTTTTCAATATGTTCTGTAATTTAAATTTTGTGAAACTGAATTTAAATTAATTTTATTTTGAGAAGTGTCCAATATTCCTTGTTGAATTCTGCAGTATCAAATATCCAGGAAAGGAAGTTTCTAAACTATTTTATCCCACACCCTTCCAAAACTGTTTTTAACCTTGCTGTAGACATTTAATGACAGTCCAGTTGTTTAAGTAACAGTAATAACAAATCTTTGGTAATTGGTTGCAGAACTAATGCCATTATAAGATTATCAACCCATCATATAAAAAGAAAAGCCAGAAACTTCATAAAGGTTTGTGTTTCTAAATGATGCCACAGAGGCCAAAATGTGTTCAAGGTGCAATTTAGGATGCTCTGGATGAATGTCACAACCTAACTCAGCATGGGTCATAATGATGGTATTGTGGAAAAAAACAAAATAGAAAATTGCATCTGTAGTTTTTACATCCTGGATGCCCAAAGAGCATTCAGACAGCAAAGCAAATGCCCTGTGACAGAGCTGAGGGATTCAAAATTTAAAATTCCCCTTGGTTCTCAACCTTTTTTTCTGGGTAAAAAACCTACCCCACCACTACCACCATTTCCCCTCAGTATTGTACAGTTCTTCCTCTCAGTGATGTAGCTATGTTTAAACTCTTCCCTGAAAAAAAAAAAAAAAAAAAAAAAAAACTTGACAGATGGCAACCAAGTAGAATAGTTATTTATGTTGCCTCTGTGTTTTTGTCTTCATATATATTATACACATATTGAGATCTGAAAGTACTTGGCTTTCTGCTTAGATACTTACTGTTTTGTTTATTCTAAAGTGCTTGGTGAGAATCTGTTAATATCACTTAAATCTTATTTGGGGGGAATCTGCAAAAAAGTTACTAATAACATAAATCAGTAAATGTTGTTTATGCCTATGGCATCTTCTCCCTGAGAGACAACCTGGGGACAAGAAGAAACAGGAATTGTAATAGGAAACTAAATTTGAATTATGATTACAATGAATTCTGTTTCCTACAACTTCAGCACACAAGAGCAGCCACATTTACAGAAAAGAAGTGTGGTAGTCACTATTCACCAGTCTAGCCATAAACAATTGAGTAAATAAAGCCTGTACCCTGAAACCTTGACATTATAAACTCAATTTAGGAAAAAGAAATATTTGAAATAGGTGAGCATACTGGTAGATCAGATAGACAGATAAATACATAGGCTTTCTCTGCACATCTAGGAATTTAGAAATAGATGAATTGTTTTCAATCAACTCATTTCTCTGATAAGAATGCACACTTGCTGGGGGTTATAATATTTCTTAGCAGAGAACACTAAAAGCACAACTATTGCAAAATTAAAAAAAGAAATGATACAGTCTTTCTCTCTTTAAAGGGTCACTAGATGAAAACATCAGGGACTCTCGGGCCACCAGGATATGTCGAAATGGCAAGACATTGATGGAGCCATGTCTAATGCAAGTGCAAGTGTAAGGTGACAACTGAAGCAACTAACATTGCTCTAGTTCCACAAAGCAATGTTAACTCACTTATATGTCATAAAACCATGTAGATTACTGGCTAGGTTATTGAATTCAGCAATTTAGTCACTAGGTAAGATAGGTAGACTGGTTAACATTACAATTAAAAGATTTTAATATGGAAATTCTTGGTGATTTTTTTCATTTAAATCCAAAATCTAATATAAAATTAATATTATTTCAGAGCACCTCTTTCTTCTCCTTGAGTTCACTTTAAGATTTTATGGAAATGAACAGGCTAATTTGTGAGTGCATGAGCTTTTTTCCCTCCCTTGAGGAGTAGGTAAGAATAGTTCATAACCACTAATGTTTGACACACCTGCCCTATTGAAATGGCATCTTGGGGATCCCCTTCATTCTTCAAATTCTCTTCTTTGTGGGCATCCATCATCTGCCTCTCAAGCTGAAGTCTTCCCAATATTGGCTGTCTCTTTGACCTCACAGTTATGAAATCAAACACAACAATAATCCCACTTTGCCAGAATTTTTTTGGATCCCATCTAAAGAATTACATTTTACTGTGAACACCTCATTTTGAGAAGAAAAATAAAAAATAAGAACGTTCACTAAAAATGATGGCCAGGGTGGTAGAAGGTTTGAGAACAATCAGATGCCTAATTCTGGGTGGGACTGATCAGATGGCTCACCGTGGTGAAGGGAGGGCTTAGAGTCCATGAATGAGAGAAGTGAAATATCTTCTGTGATGCTCCAAGGGGTGTGTAGCAGAGACTGGCTGCTAAATAAACACTTCTTCCCAGGCAGACAGCTAAACTACAGGCATACCTCATTTTATTGTGCTTCGCAGATAATGCATTTTTTCAAATTGCAGGTTTGTGGCAACCCCATGTCAAGCAAATCTCTCAGTGCCAATTTACAGCATTTGTTCACTTCGTGTCTCTGTGTCACTTTTTGGTAATTCTCACAATATTTTGAGCTTTTTCATCATTATTATATTTATTATAGTGATTTGTGATCAGTGATCTTTGACATTATTCTTGTAATGCTTTGGGGGCACCATGAATTGCACCCATAGAAGATGGTGAACTTAATCTATAAATCTTGTATGTGTTCTGACTCCACCAATTGGCTATCCCCCTCATCTCTCTTCCTCTCCTCAGGCCTCCCTATTCACTGAAATATTGAACTATGCCCCATTAATAACCTTCCAATGGTCTCTAAGTGTTCAAGTGAAAGGAAGAGTCGCACATCTTTTCCTTTAAATCAAAAGCTAGAAATGATTAAGCTCAGTGAGGAAGGCATATGGGAAGCAGAGACTGGCTGAAAACTAGACCTTTTGAGCCAAACAGTTAACCAAGTTGTGAATGGAAAGGAAATGTTCCTAAAGAAATTAGAAGTGCTACTCCGGTGAACACACAAATGATAGGAAAGTAAAACAGCCTTACTGCTGATATGGAGAAAGTTTTAGTGGTCTGGAAGAAAACCAAGTCAGCCACATTTCCTTAAACCAAAGCCTAATTCAGAGTAAGGCCCAAGTTCTCTTTAATTCTATGAAAACAGAGAGGTGAGGAAGCTGCAAAAGAAACATTTCAAGCTAGCAGAGACTAGGTTCAAAAGGTTTAAGGAAAGAAGCTATCTCCATAACATAAAAGTGCCCAGTGAAGCAGCAAGTGCTGATGTAGAAGCTGTAGCAAGTTATCCAGAAACTCTAGTTAAGATAATGAATGAAGATAGCTACACTAAATAACAGATTTTCAATGCAGACAAAACAGCCTTATGTTAGAAGATGCAAAAAAAGAGAGGAGGAGGAAGAAGAAGAGGAAGAAAAGGAAGGAGGAGGAGAAGACGACACCATCCAGGACTTTTATAGCTAGAGAAGAGAAGTCAATGCCTGGCTCCAAAGCTACAAAGGACAATCTGACTCTCTTGTTAGGGGCTAATGCAACTGGTGACTTTAAGTTGAAGCCAATGCTCATTTACCATTCTGAAAATCATAAGGCTCTTAGAAATTATGCTAAATGTACTCTGCCTATGCTTTATAAATGGAACAATAAAGCCTGAATGACAGCATATCTGTTGATAACATGGTTTACTGAATTTTTTAAGCCTTCTAATGAGATCTACTGCTCAGAAAAGACTTTTTTCAAAATATTACTGCTCATTGAAAGAGCACCCAGTCACCCAAGAGCTCTGACGGAAATGTATGAGACTGATGTTGTTTTCATGCCTGCTAACACAACATTCATTCTGTAGCCCATGGATCAAGGAGATATTTTGATTTTCAGGTCTTATTTAAGAGAACCATTTAGTAAGGCTATAACTGCCATAGATAGTGGTTCCCCTGATGAATGTGGACAAAGGAAATAGAAAACCTTCTGGAAAGGATTCACCATTCTAGATGCCATTAAGAACATTCATGATTCATGGGAGGAGGTCAAAATATCAACATTAACAAAAGTTTGGAAGAAGGTGATCCAACCCATTGATGATTGGAAGGGTTCAAGATTTCAGGAGAGGAAGTAACTGCAGATATGGTGGAAATAGCAAGAGAACTAGAATTAGCAGTAGGGTCTGAAGATGAGACTGAATTGCTATAATCTCATGATAAAACTGATGAATGAGGAATTGCTTCTTACAGATCAGCAAAGAAATTGATTTCTTAAGATGGAATCTACTTCTTGAGATATATCAAGAATCCTGAAGATTGTTGAAATGACAACAAAGGATTTAGAATATTAACTTAGTCTCTTTTTTTCTTCTTTTTTGGTGGGGGGGGTGGATAATTAGGTTTGTTAGTTTATTAATGGAGGTACTGGGGATTGAACCCAGGACCTTGTGCATGGTAAGCAGGCACTCTACCACTAAGCTATACCTTCCTCCCCCATAGGATTTAGAATATTAAATAAATTTGGTTGATAAAGCAGTAGCAGGGTTTGAGAGGATTGACTCCAATGGGTAAGATGCTATCAAACAGTAGTGCATGCTACAGAGAAATCTTTCATGAAAGGAAGAGTCAATGGGGCAAACTTTCCTGTTGTCTTATTTTAAGAAATTGCCAAGCCACCCCAGCCTCCAGCAAGCACCATCCTTATCAATCAGCAGCCATCAACATCAAGGCAATACCCTCTACCAGTAAAAAGATGATGACTCACTGATTAAGGTTCAGATGATGGTTAGCAGTGTTTAGCAATAAAGGATTTTTAATAAGATGTATACATACTTTGGTTTTTTAGACATAATATTATGGTGCACTTAATACATAATGTAAATATAACTTTCAGGTGTACTGAGAAACAAAAAAAAAAAATTGTGTGATTCACTTTATTGTGATACTCATTTTATTGCCATGGTCTGGAACCAAACCCACAATACCTCCAAGGTTTATTTCCCAGCCACCCTTGCAGTTAGACTGGGCTGTGTGACTGACTTCTGGCCAATGGTATAGGACAGAAGTGACACATGCCACTTCCAGGTCTGGCCCTTAAAATCTCCCGTGTGATTTTCCGCATTCTCCTGAGAGTCTAAGAAGCAGTTAACAAATCTGAACCTAACTCTGGCTATATCTCTGATATCCTTCTTATTCCTGAATCTTCCTTTAAGAGTTCTTTCTGTTATCACTTCCTTCTCTTACTCTGAGCCTTTGCCCACCTCCTTCAACACCTGCATTTGTGAAGTTACTAAAGGTCTCTTTTATAACTTTTGTAGGAGTACATTTCCTCCCCAGCCAAACAAGAAATTCTTCAAGAGGAAAAAAAATCCTTTTGTACACTCTCCTGTGCTCCCACTAACATACCCGGTAACGTACTCCACACATAGGAAATGAAATTTCACACTTAGGCAATTCTATTAGCCAACTGAGGCCAACTCATTAAAATAAGCATTTCTAGTGATTAGAGACACATTTCTAATCTCCAGGTGTCTGTCCCTTGTCTTCCTCAGCCAAGAAAACATTTAGAAAATGAAGCTCCATTTGCTGAGTTAGTTTCACATTCATAGAAACATCTGTTCATCTTCTTGAGAGGAAAATTACAGAGACCTAACAGTGGAGCAACAGCAAAAATGAAAATCCAGCAACCTTAGTGCACTGTTTTATGCAAACTCTGGTATCGTTTTAAAATAATCTCTAATGTTTAACTCAGCCCAAGCCTCAATGTTTAAACAAGATAAATTAATCTATTTTTCTCAAATGAAAAAGGAAATTTTCCCCCTCAGCCAGTTCACTTAATAAGTATATACACATTCTGATAACTTTTAAAATTTACATTTTTATGTTCAAATGAGGATTCAAATGAGTATTTTCCTTCCAGTCTCCCAAAACAGTCTGAAAATCAATCACTTCCCACATTTCTCAAACACTTTCCTCTTACTTATATAGATATTGTTAACTTGAGTTTTTCATAAAACATGGTTACACCATGGATTACTTATTTCAGAGCAGAAGAAAATGAATGTTCCCAAGCTTCTGGAAAATGGGCCCTTAACACTGACCAGGAATCCCACTTTTCTCAAGCCAACTCACACCCACTCGTCACCTCAACTGCCATATTTCAAACTCTCTCAGCTCTCCTCACACCTCCACCTCTCCTCCCTGCTACCTCACAGACAAAGATACTGTCTCTTGCCTTACAGGAACATAGAATCCCTAGGAGACGAACCCTCTCCGCCTCTTCATACCAAGCATGCAAACATGGGCATTTCTGTGACTCCTTTCCAGCCCAGTTCCCTTTTCATGAGTCAGCACTATCCCTTATCCTTTTCCTCTCCTGAATACTGCCAAATCCCCATCGATTAAACATATTCAAGTCTTTCCCATCTTATAAAAAACCTTCCCCCAATCCCCTATGTTCTGTTTATTATTTTCTTCTTCTAAGACTTGTCTACTTTGAATGTAGACAGTTTCATAGCCCTCACTCACTCTTTTTTTGTTTGTTTGTTTGTGGGGGGAAGTAGTTAGGTTTACTTATTGATTTATTTTTAATGGCAGTATTGGGGATTGAATTCAGGACCTCGTGCATGCTAGGCACACACTCTACCACTGAGCTATACCCTACCCACCCCCCACCAATCTTCACCCTTCTCTAATCCATCTTTTTCCTCATCCTTCCACAAAAGTAGCTCTTGCTAAGATCACCAATGAATTCCATGTCAATAACTCCAAAGAACTTTTTTTAAACTCACATTACTTGACATTGCTGGTCACTCCATCTTCATCAAAGCACAGGTTCCCTTTGTTTGTATGACTCTAGTGGTTTCCCTCCTATCTTCTATGATATTCTTCTACATCCTTTGTAAGTTGATCTTCCTTCAAACAGCCATAAAATGCAGTTCTTCAAAGCTTGGTTCTAGACTCGGCTTTCGCATCACTCCTTAGTATCTCTCTGGGCAATGGCATCCATGGTCATGATGTCATCTACCACCTCCATACTCATGATACACAAAGGTGTATCTCTAGTCCAGGCCTCTCGAGGCTCCAGAAATATAGATTTAAATGTCAACTTGTTGTTTCTGCTTGTCTCTCTCAAAGTCACTCCAAACCCAACACGTTCAAAACTGAACTTGAAATTTGCCTCCCAAATCCCATCTTCTTCTGGTATCTCTACCTCATTGAATGGTGCCACCAACTATCCAGTTGTAGAAACTTACTTTTCTTCACCTGACCCTGTATCAGTCTATCACTGGTTTTCACCCATTTTATCTCCTAATTACTTCTGAAGCCCATCCTCTGCTCTCCATTTTCACGTCACCGCTTTAGCCCAAGCTCTATCCTATCCGGCCTTGTAACCCGTACAATTTTCTATTTCTCTTCCCCAGGTCCACCTTGGCTGCCCACCAACCTGTCTGCACTGAGCTGAAAAGAGCTGTTTGAATCACAAATCTGGTGTTGTCACTCCCATATATTTAGTGACTTTCCTTTGCCGTTAGGATTAAAGATACTTACTGGGACCCGAAAGTCTGGCTCAGTCTGCTTCTGACTGTCCCTCAGGCCTCATCTAGAACCATCCTCCATGGGTTCTCTCCCTCCACCTCTCCCCTGAGGTCACCTGGCCTTCCTTTCAGTCCCTAGGATTCAATGACCGGACCTGCCTGCTGTGGGGCTGTGCCCCACCAGCCCATCATTTGTTTGGTTAACGCTTACTCACTCTTCAGGTCTCCCCGCTGAGGGAACACATCCCTGATAAAAACAAACTAGCCTGCCATTCTTTCTGCTAGTATCCTGTCCCTGATTTTCATGGCACTTCTAATTTTCCATTTATTTCTGTGAACATCCCCTAGAAGGTAAGTAAGTTCTGTGAGAGAAGGAACCGCCCCTATTTCCTCTAACCCCGGGACCTAGCCTAGCACCCAGCACATTATAAACACCCAACATAATATCTTTTGAATGAATGAAAAAAAATGAATAAATTGATCATTCACTGTATTGTTCTCAGGGCTATGTTATCTTTCAAATACTTTAAATGCTCTCATGGCTGTAATGGTTTATTCACTTCACATTTTATCATTTTTTACAATATACCTAATTTCTGTCATAATAAAATAGGAGTACCTCTACTGTAGGAATCATGTTCATTAATTTTTATATCTGAGGATGCAGCATGGTGCCTAAAAGAAAACAGACAGGTATTCAAAAAATATCTGTTGAAAGAAGGGAAGACATGTTGACACAGACTCCAAGACTCTGTATTACGTGAAGAAGAGTTCAAGGTGTAGGCTGTGGAATTAGATCTATACACTCAAATTCTGGCTCACTAATTGTGTGACCATAGACAAACTATTTAATTTCAGTAAGCCTCTCTAAATGGAGGGGGATAATGCCCAACCTCATATGGTTACTGTGAGAATTAAGTGAGATCACCCTTACGAAACCTAGTTTTGCAGCCAAAATAATGCCTTAGGGTGCACTAAGATATACTCATGGAGATTATTGTTTTCAAATAAATAAACAATGTACAACTTCCTGAACCACCTCTGAGACTCTGCACAGAGAGAGAGAGCACATCATGGTCCCTTCATGTAGCTCCGCCTGCCAGCATCCCTGTCAGAGGGCACTACAGCCTACAGAATGAACACTGGGACTCATGCTCCAGAAGAAGACAGCCAGCAGGGCTCCCTGAGACAGCCTGGAAGGCCATTGGGTGAGTGGCTGTTTCCTGAGGAAGCTACCCGAAACCAACATCCCATCTAGCATAAGCCATTGCCTTCCTAGATATAACACTGGGCTGTACCAACCCAGCTGAGATTTGGAGGGGAGAAACGGCTCTGCACAGGGCCTATAAGTATTTGGACCAACCCTCCTAACAATCAAATCTAGAAGTTTCCTTACGATTATATACCTTCCTTGGGTATTCCCAACACTCAAACTCAGCAGTTCCCTCTTTCCTACTTGATTCCGAAATAAAGTATGAAGATTAGCTATTATTTAAAAATAACTTCAAGAACAAAAATTGCCATGAAGGCAAATTTGCAGAAACAATTACAAAATAGGTAATAATATTCCAGATTTGTGTACAGAAATAGAATTTATTTATACGTACTGCCCTAGTGTTGGAAGAATAAAATGATAAGGATGTCAATTAATGTACGTTAGGGCCATATGAATATTCACTGTATGAAAACATGAAATGCACTTCATATTTGCTTCATCTGCACAAAAGTATGCTGTTCTCACTACTTCAAAATAGTCTTGGTATGACTGTCTCTCAGTACAAATTGTAATGCCCCAATAGTACAGATGAAGCAATTGAATCAGTCAAAGGTAAATCATGCTCCCATGATCAAACAGAAACTGAGAACCTGTGATGAGAACAGCATTGTGATCTTTGAAGAATAGAACCTGTTCTGATAATGGACAAAAATATAAAATGTTTCTCAGGTGTGTAAAGTTTGCCACAAGCCATGCCACCTTCACACTGTCTGCACTTCTCTTCCCTGATCACATTTCCCTATGATGGTCTCTTCACAGGACAGGGTTTAGGACCACCATGTTCCACCCTAGGTACTCTCACATCTCCATGTGAAACTGAAGGAACTCAACATCTAGAAATGCAGCTTTCCAGGAATTAACAACTCGCCTGAGGAACTCACTGAGATAATTACAGATTCACATGCATTTATAAGAAATAATACAGAGAGATACAGTGTCCCTTTTACCCAGTTTCCCCCAATGGTAACCTCTTTAAAACCATAGCACAGCATTACAACTAGGATATTGACATTGATACAGTCAAGATACAAGCTAATAGCTAAAGGGGTCATTTCATCTCATGTGAAAAAAAAAAATGGTCTAAGGAATGAAAGGTGTAGGGAAGCCAAGAAACTTGACTTTGTTCTGTGAACTATTAACAACTCTAATAGTGGAAATTTTATGACTTATCGAGCAACAGTCAATCAAGAAAAGGATTACAATGATGAGGATGAGAAAAAGATATTTGTGGGCAGCTAGAGACGCCTTAGCATTTCTCAAGTCAAATCATGTAGATCAGTGATTCAGCGATTTGGTACCCAATCGTGCTCCCATGTGGGTAACGTATACCTCACCTCTACCCTTAGTGACCTTTCTAAGTCACTGAGTGTGAAGCCTTAGAAGCATTTAGCCAATCATCATATTCAAATCAAAATGAACCTATTCAGTCTCTTAGCATAGACAATCTGATATTCAGCATATGAAATAAGAGCTCCATTTGCTTCCTCTTTGTTTAACAAGAGGTAGCATCAAAGAACCTTGAGTTTCATATCAGGAAAATCTGAGTTTGCCTTCTCATTCTCCCACTGACGGGTTGCCACCTGGGCATCTGAGATTGTTATCTCACCTAGAAAAATGCATATAATAGGTATCCAATAAAACTGTGAGGGGATTCAAGGAGATAATGTACATTAAAGACATAGCATCTGATGATCACTTAAAAGAATGTTATTTCATGTAATCTTCTTTCCCCTGCTTGCCAGTCCCCTTCCCTTACAGTACAAGTTTCTTGTCAGAGAATAATCAAAGTAGAATGTTGCAAAACACATCTCACCTTGCTCACCTGACATGTCAAACATGTCAATAGTTAACAAAACTATCTTCCCCCGAAAGACTTTATAGTAAAAAAACAAAGAGACCTTGACTTGCATGCCAAACAGAGAGCCCTGCTCTCTAAAGAGACACCTCAATGCCGGACTACCTCTCAATACTGACAGGGGTTAACAGTGCAGTTTAAAACACCTCCGAGGAGCTGGCAACTTCAGGGACCAGCAAAGACAACACAGAACGTGAAGTCAACTGGAAGATCAAAATAATGTCCACAAAAGCAAAGGAAAATTGAGTATATTTAACTAGAGCACTCAGGAAAATGATACCCAAGGAGATTGCACAGACTGGAAAGCCCACAGAGATGATAACCCCTTGTCCAGAAGATCCCATGCACAAATGGCATTGAGGGCAAAAACTGAAAAAAGATAGTGAGGTGCCCCAGAATATAACAGCTGCAGCATTACAGAAAGCAACCAGGAAGTGAAGATAATATTTTAAGTCTTAAAAACATACACATGAAAGTCTTAAACATTCTATTCCCACTAAGATTCATTACATCACCTTCACCGTTTCCTAACTGATCCCTGGACCGTCTAAGCCAAATAGGAACTGAACAATGGGCAAACTTCTTAGGCTTTGACTCGTCAGGCAGGTTCTTTGGGGCTAGAAGAAAAGTAATTATGGTGAGAAGAAATAATCTCAGCCAACTGTCCATTTATTTAGCTGCAGTTTAGATATATTGCTTCTAAAGATCTAAGACTCTGAACTGATGTGTAGGTATCTCTGCAGGTCAAAGAATATGACTAATGGCCCCTTGAAATTCAACATGGGGCTAGAGGATTCTAGAACCTTTGATAGATGAGAATTTCAATGATTAATGCTGTCTTTAGCGAGAGGCAGGAAGCAGTGGCTCTCCTCTGGTAACAATCTACAAGATTTAAGACATGAATGGGTAATTTTGAAAAGAACTGACCTAAGAGAAAACGTGTAGCGTACTTCCTGGCTCTCGATTTCTTTAATTAATTTTTGAGATGATTGTAGATTCACATGTAGTTGTAAGGAATATTACAGACGAATCTGGTTAATCATTTAAAGACTCAGTTTTCTCAATGGTAACAAGATCACTACCAGGATATTGACACTGAGAGTCAAGACACAAAACAGCTCATCACCACAAGGATTTCCTACATGTTACTCTCTTATAGCCACACCCAGCTCTCTCCTGCCCTCTCCCCTCTTAACACCTGCCAACTACTAATCTACACTAATCTGTTTTCATTTCATAATTTTGTCATTTCAACATATATAAACTGATTCATACAATATGTAACCCTTTAAAATTAGATTTTCTCACTCAGCTTAATTATCTGGACATTCATTCAGGTTGTTGTGTATATTGATACTTCATTGCTTTTTATTGCTGAGTAATATTCCATGGTATGGATGTACCAGTGTGTTAACCATTCACTCACTGAAGGATATCTGGGTTGTTTCCAGTTTTTAGGCTATTACAAATAAAGCTGCTATCATCATTCATGCACAGGTTTTTGTGTGAACGGGAAGTCTTCATTTCTCTAGGATAAGTGTCCAGGAGTGCATTTGCTGAATGGTTTGATAGTTACATGTTTAGTTGTGTTTTTTTTAAGTACCAAACTCTTTTCCAGAGTGGCTGTACCATTTTACAGTACCACTAGCCACTATGTGTGGTCCAGTCTTTCTGCATCCTTGCCAGCATTCAGTGATGCTATTTTTTATTTAACCATTCTGATAAGTGCCTCTGGCTCTCCTTTAAAGGTAAACATGAAGATAAGAGGAAAGACTTGCCTAAACTCAGAGAAAACACTGTAAACTTTAATTCAGTACTTAAGTTTTACCATATGCTTTTCCTAAAATCTGGTTAGTTAAATTCAGAAAATTGCTCTCCTAGACCATCAGAAAATTTAAAGAATTAAATAAGGGAAATAATCCAATCTCATGACCCCATTTCACCCTAAAGCATTTCATCTTGTACATAATGTGTTCTGTAACTTTAGAATATTTCATAACCATCCCAGTTAGTACTAATATTTATTACTGTGATTTTCTTAAACAAAAATTCTTCCCAGAGCTATTTCCTCATTAATGAAGGTGTAACTGATTAAATAACTCATAGGTATTTCTTACCCATTAAAAGCTGTTAGGTTATTTTGCCATCAGCTACATTGAATCTTTACAACTTTAGCTTCTATCTTTATACTACAGACTTAGGTCTTTTTCAAAGTTGTTCAAGCTTAGATTGCACTAACATTAAACCAAAATACATAAGCTGGACTGCTGTATCTTAGACCGATCTTTTCCAGAAGCTTCCTACCTCCTGGGAAGTCTGAGTTATCACAATTTCTCTATCCCCTACTTAGAAATCCTACACTGAGGAAAACTGCTTGATAGAATCCGCCACTTAAATTGAGTGTATGCATACCTTTGTCCCAGCTATTCCACTCCCTGGTATATGCCCAAGATAAATGCATACATTTGAGCCAAAAAAATTTACACTGCAGCATTATTTGTAATAGCTCCAAATTATAAAAAATCCAAATGTCCATCAACAAAAGAATGGACAGATTAACTATGGTATATAAAAATATAGTGGAATATTATACAGCAGTGAAAAGGAACAAACTGCTGTCATATGCAACAATATAGATGAATGTCACAAACAATGCTGACTGAACTCAGTCATAAAAGAATGTATAATAAATGATTCCATTTGTAAAAGTTTAAAAATTGGGGAGACAATATTACCATTTAGAAGAAAGAAATGGAAGGATTTATGTGAAAGATGTCTGAGGTGTTGGGAACATTCAATTTCTTGATCTGGATGGAAGTTATATGGATATGCTCCCTCTATGAAAATTCATCATGTTGAATGCAGGATTTCCATATTTTTCTATATTCCTATGTTAAACATAATATAATAGCTTGTATAAATATAATATTAAAAGAATGAAAGCAAAGGTTAAAATAATGATGATTATGATCATAATGAAAGAATCCTTTCTCTATACTCAAATAATGGTCACCAGCCTTCTTGCACAAAAGTTCAGTCCTGCTTAGGAGAATTAGAATTCAGAGATCTGGTTTTAGAAAACAGTTCTGGATCTAGTCACTGAGAGACATTGGCAGTTTGGCCCTCTTGTGCACAGTGATGTAGTAAATGGAGTCAGGCGGGGACACAATGGGTGCATCCAGCACCTGGATAAGTTAATAGAACTTTTCTGTGGTTTGATGAGGTTTTAATCACTCTTTCTGAGAAGATTCAGTTTGGCTGTCTCTCCAGGGAAGAAAGGAGGGTCCTAGAAGTAGCATGTCACTCTGGGAGGGTAGAGGGTAACCACATTCCAGGTGAGTCTCCAAGCAAGTAGATGCAATTATGTGATATATGAGACTATAAGCTTTCCATGAAAGAAATCCTTGATCTGATACCTTACTACTAGAACTTTTTGAAAATGCAATTAGTGACTCAATTATCAGGGCAGTTCATTGAGTCATTCTACAAATACGAATTAAGGACTTTCTGTGTCAGGTATTGTGTTAGATGTGGCAACTCAGTGGTAAACAAGAGGGACACAAAGCCTGCCCTCAAATGGGGCTATAATCTAGCAAGGCAGACAGATAAATCAGCCAAAACAATTAAGTGTACAGATGGGAACATGTGGGGAAGATACCAAAACTAGTCTAGAGCAGAAGCTGAGAAAGTGTTCCAGGGCTTTCTGCCAATAGTAGAGAATGGTCCTGGCATCTCAGATAAGTGGGAGGGAGCACCAGGCAAGACAGAGCCGAGGGACAGCACAGCTGAATGTTCCAGGAGGGAGCAGCACAGGTGAATAACCACAGCCCAGGAAAGCCAAGAACGAGTTCTCACCAATGGGGGGACAATGCCCACTGATCCATGAGAGGCAGGCAATCCAACAACCACTCTTCCATCACCTTAACACCCAGAGTTTCGTGTCATTGAAAGGAAAGAAAGAAAAGGACAGTAACATACTTGGTGTTACTATTTTCTATGAATAAAAGCCTCTTTCTGGACATTGAATCCATGCTAGTCAGAAAATCTGCAGCAATTTACTGGGCTGACTGATGGAGAAGTGAGCCCAGTAAGTTGCCCAGTCACAGTATCTAGGTAAGGTCAACACACTTAATAGCATAGATAGATCAGGAGTGAAATGTCCCCGTCAGCACATTTTACATGGAATTTCTGACTTACACCAGAATTATACTCTATATCCCATTAATAGTAAAGGTAAACAAATATTTTGTTCTAGTATCTTAGTTACTCTGCAAATATTTATTGCATATCACTATGTTCCAAGGTGTGGGGAGAGCTGGGAAGGTGTAAAAGCCAAGATGCTGTTAATGGGCAACCTAACAAAGTGGAAAGAGGCACTTTGGAACCCGATCACCTGAGGTTTAAATCTTGATTGAACTTCTCACTAATAGAGTGGCCTTGGGTTAGTTACCTAACTCTCCACAACCTCATTCCCATAATGCGAGTTAAAAAACATTTCCCTGACAAGTTCTGCAGGATTGAATGAGACCTGGGAAAGGTTCTACACTGGGATGTAGTGGTTCAGAAAGAGCTGGAACCGACCCCCATTCCCACCCCTGCTCTAGCCCACCCTCCTCTTTGCACCAACTTGCTTCCTTACTGGGATTTACAAGCACACGTGCGGGTGCTAGTTTGGCGGTCATTCATACCCCTTGCCCCTGCAAACAGCTCTTTTTGGTCACCCCTTGTACAAAATCCAACCTGTCCTCTGAAGGACACATCTGTGTCTTAGCTTTGGACCATCTGAGCAGGAAATTCCAGCATTCAGATGCCCTGACCATGGTCTATAAAAGAGAAAGACGTGATGCCCTGTCCCTGCAGAATCTTTGCTCAGCAGGAATGGTGTGGCCAGAGGAGGGCTCAGCTGGGGTCCTCTAACAGACTGGGCCAGGCAGGGGGCCCTCTTGCCCAAGTCTAAGGCCAGTATGATTTGGAAGTAAATGCTCTAGGATGATAAGAATGTTTAAGAAACAGTCTTTCCACCAGACTATTTCACTAGCTGTGTTTCTACAACAGTCTGCCTCCGTAAGCTACCCTACTCCTATGGCTATTTTATAGGAATGCTGCTGGTATGCATTCCTTTCCTTGTTTGAAACTCACTCTGAATCTCTAACAAGTCCAAGGTCTTGAAGTGCTTGCTCATTGTTCTGTATATCCCCTAATATTCTCTGGATTAAAAAAAATAAAATAAAACCTTACCTAAACTGTGTTCACTATGATTGCTGTTGGTTAGTATGTGGATTTAAATAAATCCTTCAGCCGCTGTTAAATCATACTTTGTATAACACTTTGTATAATTTTAAAGGTGGGAAAAGTTTTTGAAATCTAAGTCTGAGAAATGATACCCAGAAAATTGCAAGAAAAAATCGGTATCTTCCAAAGGCTGATAAATTATTAGCTCTTTATAGGCACATAACTGTCCAAAATTATTTATTCAAATCATAACAACAGCAATTTTTTAAACAGTCAATTCAGTGGCCATATATAGATACAGCCTTGACTCACTTAAACAAAAGGATCCTCACTCCGTCAAGGAGACATTATTCATTAAACAAAAGGAGAAGAGTAAAAATCCCCAACACAAAAGTCAAGGGGTAGGATATTATGAGCTCAGAAATTCTAACTCGTGGTCTGTGTCAGGGCACTCCGGGTACAGGGTCATGATGTTCCAGGGGCGTGTATACATGGTACACTCTGCCCAAGCCGAGGATGGTTCGGGGCCAGGGCAGTAAGGTCAGCGAGCTGGATGGACAAAAGGAAAGATGGAAAGTCATGACCTTGGTTGCATCATCGCAATGATCTCTCAGTAAGGATCCTCTCATCCCCTCTCCCAGTTCCACATATGACTCGTTCTCCTCGCTGATTCACTACGGGGCTTGTCTCTAAAATACAGATGCTAACCTGCTGAAATAACCCCAAGGCTGAAAGCTTAAAGTATATAAAGGACGAATAAATGCACCTGGGGCTCCAAGGACTAATGCCACAGAACTGTCATCATTTCCCACCAAACGTTATTTCGCCCACTCATCTGATGTCCGTCTGTGGCCCGTTCACACTGCATGTGGCTGCGGACAGAAAATGTCTCAGTTCAAAACTAGCACAGTGGGTCTGGAAGAGGCTCTTGCTGCAGTGTGGGCTCCTTCTTAGTTTCAGCTCCAAATCTTGTCACCCTAACATACAGACACTGAACAAGCCTAGGTGGAGGCTCAAAATGTCCCAAGTATGGGTTCCAACTCTGTGGCTGACTTACCAATGTGTGACTTGAGCAAAGCGTTATTTAAAAACCTAAAATGCCAAAAGCATCTCCTCCATCTCTGCTATTTTTAACCACACCAGTGTTTTCAACCAAACAAACAAAAGAGAGGCTACTCTAGATAAAAAGGAAAGTCCCTCGGTCTCTCCCAGAAGCCCTTCTAAACAGTTAAAACCCTTGCCAGGAGTTCTATATATTCTCAGCACAATGAATGTTGTTTGTTTTCTCATCTGTTTGCTTCTCTCCTGAGCACTTAGAAGACAAGGTGGTCTTGCTCTGGTCCCATCCACTCTGCTCTCATCAACAATGAACAATACTGAACCACTAATTATTTCAGTTCCTACTTTCCCAGGCTGAATACTAGTATTCTGGTAACTCATTCAATGAGAACGTATACAATAAATTTCTAAAACACTAAAAGGAATGAAAAGAACAGAAAGCTTATGGTCTCCATCTTTAAGAAACTCAAAATATAGTTATGAAGGAAAAGAACACAAAAAGTATAAATAACAATACAAAACAGACTGCAATTAAGTTCTGATATGAGTGGTTTAAACAAGTGCCAATAAGCACTAAGGTGGGAGAAATGACTATGGATGGGCAGGGGATGGGGGAGAGGGTAACAACATAGGAATGGAAGGGACTCAGCAGAGAAGTTGCAGGTATTGGAGCTGGGGGAAGGAAAAGGGTCTGTCAGAACAGGGATTCCTGATCTTTTGTGTGAGACGGACCGTTTGTGAGCCTGAAGACCTTCTCACAATTTTTGAAAACATTTGAAATAAAATACTCGTATCACAGAGGAAATCAATTGTAGCCATTTCTGGGATACCACTTGTTTTGAAAACACGAATTTGTTCCAGTGTAACTGATATATTAGGGAACAATTTGGGCATAACACAGATTTCATGTTTGCTTATGCACCATTTCTTTCACAAGAAACACTAGGCAAATGCAAAATTGGCACCCAGTGAACCCAGCAGTACAAGTCCACAAACCACAGACACGCATGTCCCAAACTTCCACCGGCTTCCTCTGCACCAGGTGCATTGCCAGCTGCACCCATCCACATCTGGTGTTACAACTTTCCATCGAGTTTAAATAACCCCACCGCACAATAATTCACAAGCCTCACCCACTTCTACAAGCACACACAGGTCCTTCTCAAGGTGTGGTACCATATTTATTCTAGTACTTACAAATTTATGTACTTCTTAACCATTTGATATATAACTGTGTATGACTGAGCTACCATTTTTATTAGGTTCCTATCTTTCCTTTAATGTGTAGTTAAGGTTTTTGAATGTTGTGCCCTGAACTCCATGTATCCCATGAACTCTATGGTTTTTATGGTGTGACTTTGCATGGCAGGGTGATTTTTAAGAACCTGTGTGTTTCAATATAGTAGAAAAAACTATATATTTAAATTATTTCTTTTTGTGAAATTTGTGAGATAATAATATTCTTTATGAACACATTAACTTACAAGATCTAGTAGCTGGCCAAATAAACTACCATAATTTCAACTGATGAGCACAAATTATAAAGAGAGATACCTATAACTGTAATGTGACATGAAATACTCTGATTTCTGTGAACAAAACCACAGATATTTCTAATACTCCTGGTTTATGGCCTACATTGATAATTAAAGAAAATGTTAAATTTCAGTGCGTATTGACAATAATAACAATATAATTTTCCCCCATCTAGTTTCATTGATGCCCTGAATTCTATCTTCACCCTCCAGGCAGAGAAGCCCTGTTAGACTGGAAGGTGAAGAGCATGTCTATCAAAGGAACCAAAGGAGGCAAGATCATAATGTGCTGTGAATTGTCTGGCTGGAACCAATAACTTATGATGGAGAAGAGAACTAGGAAGGGGAGGAGAGAAGAGAGAGAACACATGGAAATACAGAATGGGCCAATATCAAGTCCAGATAAAAGTTCCTCCTAACTTTTCTATGCTGCCCTTCCAGTCACTGTCCAAGTCACTGACTCACACTCACACCATCAACCGACGCACAGCCTTTGCTGCTGTAACTACATGCAGTCCTCCCTTCCCGGGAAGGGTTTGTCTGTGTGCCTTTGCTTCCCCTAGTGTGAACTGATGGCAAGATCACTTTGAATTTTCCTGTTGTCCAAATTATACTTCACCCTTTCCAGAGAATGCATTTCACCCATTTCAGAGTGCCAATTTGACCTTAATGTCTTGGTTATATGTCAGCATGCCCTGTATCCATCATGAAAAGGCAAAGTCTGACACCTCATATCCAAGCCCAGTGGACTAATAATAGTGCCCTATTCATAACTGCTTCTGACCTGGTAACAACCCACCCCAGCTCCCAGTGGACCCACGTAATAATTATCACCTTCCCATTTTAGAAGCTAATAACATTAACTTGCTCATCATCTCAGGCTGCAGGGGGCAGGGGTGGATAAAAGAGTTATTGTAAGTCACATTACAGACCTTAGGCGCCATTTATTACAGGTATTTCAACAGCCACAGGGTAATGTCTCTAAGCATCAAGATTTAGGAATCATCTCCTGCTCTGACTCTTTGTCAAACCCTGCCACGGGGCTTATACCAGACATGTCCATATGTCCTCTTGGTCCCCATTTGTGGAATCTTGATCTCTGCCCCATGTGGATTCCTGCTTAGGAGGCACATGCCAGTGCCCCGGGGAGCTGCTGAGCCAACTGGGCTGAGGGCATGGAAAGAACTCTGAAGAAGAGGGACCCAGTTCTCTTACAGACGTGTGTGACTTTCCCTGCTTCCCACACCACCAGCGATTCCGACACTTCTCCAATAAGCAGAGAGGGAAAAGGAGGAATTCATGGGACTCTGGACTCCCTACCCCTGTTTCTATCAGAGCTATTCTGCTTCTGCCTGCTTTGCATCTGTGCATTCTGTAAAATTTTAAAAATGGATTCCATTTACAACCAAATACGAGTTTGAAAACCACTGAACAAGATGACCTCGGAGGATACTTCTGGTCCCAGCTTCTACAGCAGGACACACTAAGGGCCTGTCCTGAGACCAGGAGTAGAAAAGATAATCACCTTTATGCAATGAGAAATCAAAGATTCCTACCTCAAATCACCTCTCTTCTATGCTCCTTATCATTTCCATCTTCTTCAAACCCAGGACCCAATAATGCTATTTGGAAATCATTAACTAATAGCACTGCCACGTTAAATCATTTTTAATTATTATCCCTTTAGCAACAATAAATTCAGCAGCATAGTCACTCAGGGAGGACTCTGAGGCTGGAGATGGCCAGGCAGGGCAGCCTAGCTTTGGAGAGCTGGGAAGAGAATGAAGACACGCAGACCGAGGTGCTACCACCGAGAACAAACACCAACAACTTGTTTCCAAGTAACTGCCAAGCTTCCTTTAAAACAGAAAGTCAAGCCTCATCTGTAGTATAAACAATGGTCTTGCCAAAAGTGTTTTAAAATAGTTTATTCCTTCATGGGGAGTAAGATGAACCTACTTGAAAGTGTCTTTCTTTGGCTTTGTTTGCGAGCCCTTCTGTTCCAACAATGGAAAAATAAACAGAGGCGAGTCATTTTGATTATTATTGACTTGAATCAGGAGAATATTTTGCTCTAAATATGTTTTTGCTCCATGGTCATCCCGAGAAATAGCAAGTACTAAATTCTCTTTGATGACTCAGGAAAAGCTCATTTTCTTAAGGGTAGAAATCTCACGTATGCTTCACCCTTTCCGAAGAATGCATTTCACCTATTTCAGTGCCTAATGACTTCCTGAGTTGCACTCCTCCGCAGCACAGCTTGGCAGCCAGCTGCCTTGATAGAATCTTACCCTGGTTTACGAACTGGAACACCAAGGATCTTGGTTTTCAAAGCTGTCTTGAATGTATCATTCGTGTACAAACAAGTGAATGTCTTGTTCCATACAAAAATCTCATTTTCTTATCCCCTTCTAGGTTGTCCCAAAGTGTCTTCACGGGGGGTCGATGTTGCTGATGATCCATGACCTGTTTTCCTTGCCTCATCCTTCTTTTTATTCCCTCCTCTGTCTGCTAGTTTCACACTTCACCTCAACTTTAACAGTTCCCCCAGTGGCCATACCCATCCAACATAGAGCTTCCAGATAAAATACAGAATGCCCAGTAACTTAGAGTTCCACATAAACAATGAATAATTTTTACTAAAAGTACAGTCTATTTTAATTTGCTAATTCTGGCAACTCTATACCTAGGTAAAGATCTACTGTCCAATTACTTTCTCCTTCCAAGGGAATAAAACATTGTTCTAGAAAATTGTGGAACTATGCTAATTGCTTAAAATATACATTCATAGATCAGTCATTTCCAGGAGCTGGAAATGGGAAGAAATATTGGCTACAAAGGGGCACAAAAGAATTTTGGGTTCTAGTATCTTGATTCTGGTGGTGTTAACATGACTGTATACATTTGTCAAAATTTCTATTGAATTGTATGATACAAAAAGTAAATTTTCCTGTAAGTAAACAACATCTAAATGAACCTGGCTTTAAAAAGTGGAAAGTAAATGTATACTACTCAGTCTCAGGTGGACCTCACACACATTTCACATAGTTTTATTCCACCCTAGGTACCACCAGAGTAAATGTCCTACAACAGCTATTCCATATTTTAAAATTTTTAAGCCCACAATTCCAACACCTCTCTGCAAACAGACTTGTTCATTCATGCAACAAACATCTAATATTAACTAGATCTGTACCAGGCTCCGAGAATCCAAAGATGAGAATAGAATCCCTACCAAAAAAAATTTTTTTAAATCACTCACTCACTAGTGGACAGAGAAACATGATTTTTTTTTAAAAAAGGACATATAGTGTAAAAAATGTATAATAGCATTACAAGATGTGCTAAATGGAGGAATAACAAGCATAAAATTCTCTTTGATAATTCAGGAAAAGTTCAAAATGCTTGAGCTCAGCCTTCAAAGTAGGGAGTCTCACAACCAGATACAGGAGAGCAACTACCCAGGGAAGAGAAGCAGAAGGCAAGCTGAACAGGTGGGTCAGTACACATGATGGAAGCCCTTGTCATTCAGGTCAGAATGGCTGTCAGAATTCTTGCTTATTGTAATAGAATTTAACTGGCCAGCTGAAGCAGAAAGAGTGAACTCTGTTGGAAGGATATGCTGGCTCACAGAATCAGTGAAACGCCAAAGCACCAAATATAGATATGGGCACAACACAAAAAACCCAGGGCACTTGGATGCCAAGAAGTCAGAATCACAAGAACCACCCTACGGCAGGAATGATGACTAGGATACTGCTACTGTTGCCACTGAAAATCAATGGGCATCTCCAAAGACATAATGAATCAATTCTAACAGCCCCTGACATTGATCCCCGTGCCCCAGCGTCAGTCCCAGCAGAAGAAACTTACTGGCCGAGCCTGGGCCACATGACTAGATCTGGTTGTCAGAGGCAGAGAGAGAAGAGCCTTCCTCCATGGTTGTACATGACAGACAACTGCCCAAACTTGGAAGGGGGTTGAATCTGGGCATTCCAAAAAAAAAAAAAGACATCTGTCAAAGTAAGTCTACTCTCTTGAGCAGAGCTAGTATCCACAGCCTCTAAAATTTGGCTTCTCTGATAGTTCTAACCCTGATTCCTCCATCTAGGAAGAAAACCTCTTCTTCCCCACTTCTGTAGGTCTGGTACCAATCTCTCACACAAAGGACGTCACATTTAGACTGAATGATACTATTTGTGCATCTTCGGCTTCTCTTTCTGACTTGGTACGTGCTTTTTGAAGGTTGGTATTTCATGATAGTCATCTGTTTTTCAATTACCCCTTGTGCTCAGCACAGGCCCTCCACCACGAGCTGCCTAATACACGTCTGTTTCTGCGTGGATGTGCTCCGAGGCAACTCAGCCTATGCAGTGGGAAAGGTGCCACTTCCATTTGGCAGCATGGAATCTCTTCCAAAGCAGATCTTTTTATTTCAACTCACAGGAGATCCCTGCCCTAAAGGCCTTGAACCAAACCTCAAGAGAGCAGATTATAAACCAGCCCAAACCACCAAAGATTATTTCAGTGTGCATCTGGCTTTGGAACTGCCTAAGAGCTGGCACAAAGCATCACTGAGGCTGCCAGTGATCTCCCTGAAGAAAGCCAGGCAGGGCTTCAGGCCCTCAGTGCTATGCTCAGGGAATCCCTGCTTACAGCACCTTTTCTGACATTGCATAAGCTACACAAAAGGAATAGTCTGAATTATTAGTTGTTTGACAAACTAAAGGAAAGAAGATACAGAGCATCCTTTTTTTTTTTTTTTTTTTCCTAATCTAGGGGAAAAACACAGTGCATTTCACTTGGCTCGGGAAGAAAGGTATTACGTTTGTGGAGAGGATAATCTCCCCCACCCCATTTGAATGAAGAAATACTCAAAGAGGTTCTAATGGGAATTTTATCTCTAGCCTCAGACGTTCCCTCACACAATGGTTTCTCCTTTCAGCCCTGACTAGCACGTGGGGAGGCTTTAATCCTCCCACCTCTCCAGGCAATCATAATGGCCTTTCCAAAGTGATTGAGGAGGAAGGGAACAGAACACAGCCCCATTACGCGCTTTCATAAAGCAGTTACATCATTGTTTTAAAAAAGCAAACAAGTATCTCAAAGATAGCCTTATTTGCAGCCAAGTTCAGGCTTTGTCCAAATAAAGTCTGCAGATGAAGGTGACTATTTAAGTAGAGTTTTATGAATATTCCAGATAAGGAGTAGAGAAAAGCAACAAAATTCAGAGAGGAGTTGGAACACCGAGTTACGTGCAAAAACAAATGCTGATAATATGGACAAGGACTTTGTCCTCAGAAAGGGGCATAAACCCACAACATCAGGCTTTGTTCTTTTTGCATATAATAGAAAGAAGAGAGAATATTTTCCAGTCTTAAGTGCTTCCACGGGTTTTTATTCTATACTTCTGTTATCAGCCAGTTAGTAAGTAAATGTGGAAGTACTCTATTGGGAGCTGTTTTATTCTCACAAGGTACACTATAAAATGCCATACTGGCCAAAAGAAATGCAAAACTGAGGGCTCCCATTTCATTATGACTGACCATTTACTGAGTCAAAACAGCATCTTGAAACTGTGCTAAATGGAAAATGAATTTTATTTTTGGTTTTCTGCTGAACTCATAGATCAGTCTTTAAAGAACACTAAAAATCCTAAAATTCTAGAGCTACAAAGATCATTGAATTGCTATCATATTACAGAGAGGAAACTGGGCTTAAAGTAGCGAAGTGATCGACCCCAGGGCATATTTCAGAGCCGAGCAGGCATCCAGGCCTCCTGTCTCTAGCCCAGGGCCCCTCCTGCTGCCCTTCTCTTTTCCATTCACACCACAGTGATCCCAGAAGTGACTGCAGCTGGATTCTAAAGGATGCTCTGTGCCGAGTTGGAGCTGGAAGATAAGGAAGAGCTCCTGCCACTGTGATTTCCTCCAGGTTCAGTGTTCTCATCACACACACACTTCTTCTCCCCTCTGCCTCATCTCTATCAGTCACTCACCACCACTCCCCAGGTGTATGACTCAAATATGGACTTCGGGGTTACAATTCCTGAAAGATTCTTAGGAGAACCAAAAGCAAAGGGCATGTAAAGATATAAAACACAGCACCTTCCATTCTTGCCACCTTGTTAACACTTAAAATGGAGGGAAGAATCCCACATACAGAGCACTTATCAAGCAAAACCGATGCCTTGCAATCGCCTTACCTTGAAAAAAAACACCATCCCTTTTAAAGAAAGAAAGCCAAGGCCAAAGCTAATCTAAAAAAGGGCAGCAACAGATGAAGATGAGTGAAACTCAGAACTAGGCACCAGCTTGAAAAATGTGGGGACTATTTGTTATGTTACAGTTAACAACTCTCTGACCAAATACAGACCCATCAGCTTTTAACATCACACCAATGTTTGATCAATGTGAATTCAGAGGCAAAGGGCAACAGGCAGCCACTCACAGATTCCACAAGTCTTAACTTCTCCCTTAGATAACCTGTTTCCTGAATCTAGCACACAAAGTAAATGCAATCAATACATTTTCAACCCATAAAAAGGTGTTTGCTTCTTTGAGATACAGTAAAGGACCAATGTCAAGTTCACTTCTGCTTGTGAATGGCATGGGATATGGTCATAACTCTGTGTTCCTGGAGGCAGAGGAAGTAAGTGAGAATTGACACTTGGGGGTTCGTCTCCTTTCATGATCAAAAGGCGCCTTTCTTTTCCTGGAGGTAAGTTTACTTGGCAGTAAAAAGAGGAGGCTGTACTAGGTGTTCCTTAAGCCCATTTCCTGCTGTGGCATTTTACTAATCCATAATTCTGAGGTACTCAAGCACTTGGTTTTGCATTAATTCCTTTCCCTGTCTATCTCTGCTTTATTGTTTCACATTCACATTAAGGTGCTAACATTACCACATAGTGATTAAGAGTGTAAATCGGACATCATGGCAATGTGAATTTGGAGAAGATTTGTAATTTCTAAGCCACCATTTCTTAACCTTTAAAATGGACACCTGTCTTGTGAGGTTGTTTTAAGTCCTAGCATCACAATAAAATGACAGAAGGAGCCCAAGGTGAGCAGTAAGTGACACAGAGAAAGCATTCAAAAACTGGTAATTGTTATTAGCCTTTATTACCACTTATTTGAGACCCAGGCTTAAACATGAAGAATACAGCACTGGTGAAAACCAGACAGCCTTTAACTCCTTGAGGTCAATAAATGTTCTTTCTGAGAATCAGTATAACTAAAAAGCCAATGTGCAAAAGACTAACAATACTTTAAAACCTAGAAAAGCTGCTATTTTTTTCATACTGATAAAAATCTCTCAGGAGAGGAAATTTCCAGGACTTAGCAAAATCCTACAATAAATAGTATGTTTTCAAACAAAGAGCAACTCAAGAGGACACTTTGGCAAAGCCTCGCAATTTATCTCGATGAATTTTTTTTTATGTCTATGCTTCAGGGAAGCAGCTTTATGATTCTTCCTGGTGGGCCTGTTAAGGCATCTTGTCAAACTTTCGACTCCCTTAAATTCATTAATTTTAAAGTCAAGGTATGGCAAACACCAAAAACAGACAAATAAATATGTATTCTTTCAGTTTTGAAGGACACAGCTAAACTCAAGCCAAAGGGATTAGATGAAATAGATGAGAAAATCATTCATTTTTAAGCTAATTTGTAAGGATCTCTGCAGAGGATTATGAATGCTTATTACACTCTTAAAGGGGCCTGAATTCTTTGGAACTGACTATGGCTCAGTTCTGATTGTCTATGAGTGAGGTTTGGTCACTCTGCCTGAACTCAGCACAGGGTGGATTGGAATAGGAGACTGAAGTAGCCACACGGAACACCTCCAGCTGCCCAGACACTGACAATGCTGAAATGACTAACAACCTGTCCATGGCAGAGCCCAGAAAAGAGGACACTACTCCGGAAATAACCACCTGGCACCATAGGTAAAGTATATTCACAAAGAGATGATGTCACTCTGCAAATGGCACCGAGGATGACAACAATGGTAGTGTTTATTGGGCACATACATGCCAGATGCATTTCTAAGTTCTGCAGACACAATACCGAATGTAATCCTCACAGCTACTCTCTGAGGTAGGCGTTTCTTCCCATTTTAAGGCTACTCGTTGCACTTCCCCTACTCTTCTCTGTATCACAGAGGGGCTGATGCAGGTTCCCCTGTGAGCTGCCTTCTTTCTGGCTGTGTTTGGCTATAGGAGTAGAGGGTGAGAAAGACAGGGTATTTTTCTCCTCTCTGTATGCCTCAGGGAGAGTCTCCACCAGCCAAGGGGTCCCCTCCATGCCTCTCCAGGTCCACCATAATTGCAGCTTCCTCCAGGTGACCTCAACCCTGGACCTCAGTAACTGAGCGCCCTCTGGACCAGCATTTGTAGATGCTCCCTGCTAATGCTAACATTTGGATTGTTCAGTTGATCCTTCTTGGCTTCTCAGGTCCTCCCTCACATACATAATCAATTAAATTCCCTCTGGTCCACTTAAGATGATTTTTTTTCTTTTTTGGACCATTCTTATTCTCATTTTGCAGATGAGAAAATCAAGAGATGGCTTGCCCAAGGCTACATAGAAACTGGCAAATTTGAGTCCAGGGATTCTGACGCCAATGTGCCTGGCTACTGTGTGATATTGTCATTTCTTAATGAAACAATATAAAAGTGTAAAGGTTAGAAGTACATGAAGGGACTCCTATCTACTTCTACTTCATGAACAATGATCCCTGACATTGTTCCAGTCCTCCCCAAAAGGACATGGCCAGAGGGTTACTTTGGACTGTGAGTTTTTCTTGGGGATCGAAGTTTATCCTTAAGTCAATAACAATAGAGATCTCCATTTACTAGTTTAGGTTCTTGATTTTTCCTGGCCACCTTAAATTAACTGCTACAAAGTGAATATATCATGACCTTCCTGAACTAGGTACCAATCTCTTACAGGGCAAAAGATTGTATCAAAGGTAAATTAGGCAAAGATATTTATGTGACCTCACTAAAGAACCCACAAAGTCCTCTGATTCTCTACCAAGTATTCTTTATACAAAACATTTCTCTTGCATTATATCCTCTAACCTATCTAATGAAACCTTTATGCAAGACTTGTACCAGTTTCCATCAGCTAACTTAGTTTTATGGCAAAAGTAACCCAAGAGATAAATAGTTTAAACACACATAAACACTAATTTATTTAATTTTAATTTATCAGAGTTTCTAGACAAAGATTTTTCTGTTTAAGAGGAGCTATGTAGATAAGAAAAACATGATAGATAGATATATATGAATTATATAAGAATATATATCTTCTTCTGTAAAGAGGTTATATAATTCCAACCACATTTTTCCATATTTCATTCACTGTATTCTTTGCCAAGAAATCATTTGACCCAGCAGGAATCTGGGTTCACTGTTACAAGGGGCACAAAACTCGGGGCCTTCCTATGAACAAATAACCTACAGGTGTCCCCCTGCACTTCCACATGACTGCTGGACAGGACCAGTGGGACAAGGGCTCAATATTGGAAGAAAAGCCATAGTATTTAGTGGGAAAATTTGCCACCTATAGCCTGTCTGGTCCATTCACAGGTGAGCCTTGAGTGGTCTTATGCACATAAAGGCTTTGAAACTCTTTTCAAGGGAAAAAAGAAAGGGATTTCATATGCCATTCTGTAGTAGAGAAGTTTTTTAGAGCAGTGAAAATACTTGGTGTGACATTGTAATGATGGAGATCTACGTCATTACACTTTTGTCCAAACTAAGGTGAACTATGGACTTTGGTGATTATGATATGTCAGTGTCCATTCATCCTTAATTTAAAAAAAAAAAGTACCACTCTGGTAAATAAAAATAATGACTATGCATGTGTGTGGAGAGGGGGTATACAGGAAATTTCTGTACCTTTCTGTCAATTTTGTTGTAAACCTAAAACTGCTCAAAAAGAAAAAAGTCTTAAAAACAAGAAAACACAGTGTTAGAGTAGATGTTTTTGGCAAAACTTTGGTTTCAGTTATATACATATACTATATATGTGTGTGTTTACTGGATTGTGACATAAAATGTATTTTTTAGATCAAAAAAATTTACAAGCCACTATAGTTGAGTTATACTGGCAAATAAAAGCAAAAATTAACCTAAAAAAAAGAAATCATTTGATTTTCTGATGTTAACATAGGCATATTGTAGAAAAAGTGAAAATACAAAGAAAAAATAGGAATTATTATTCAAATCCTAGAGATAATTTCTATTGATAGTTTAGTTTCTTTCCTTTTAGTCTTTTGTGTTTTTTAACATCGTTGAGATTATATACTATGTATAGCTTTGTGTCCAATTCCTTTATTATTTAAAACATTTCAAATATTTAGTTAAGTGGTTACATAAAATGTATCAAATGGGTCTGCCACAATTTATACCTATTTTTTTTGGACTTTTTTTTAACATTTTTTATTGATTTATAATCATTTTACAATGTTGTGTCAAATTCCAGTGTTCAGCACAATTTTTCAGTTATTCATGGACATATACACACTCATTGTCACATTTTTTTCTCTGTGAGTTATCATAACATTTTGTGTATATTTCCCTGTGCTATACAGTATAATCTTGTTTATCTATTCTACAATTTTGAAATCCCAGTCTATCCCTTCCCACCCCCCACCCTCTTGGCAACCACAAGTTTGTATTCTATGTCTATGAGTCTATTTCTGTTTTGTATTTATGTTTTGTTTGTTTGTTTGTTTGTTTTAGATTCCACATATGAGCGATCTCATATGGTATTTTTCTTTCTCTTTCTTGCTTTCTTCACTTAGAATGACATTCTCCAGGAGCATCCATGTTGCTGCAAATGGCATTATGTTGTCAGTTTTTTAATGGCTGAATAATATTCCATTGTATAAATATACCACAGCTTCTTTATCCAGTCATCTGTTGATGGACATTTAGGCTGTCTCCATGTCTTGGCTATTGTAAATAGTGCTGCTATGAACATTGGGGTGCAGGTGTCATTTTGAAGTAGGGTTCCTTCTGGATATATGCCCTGGAGTGGGATTCCTGGGTCATATGGTAAGTCTATTCCTAGTTTTTTGAGGAATCTCCATACTGTTTTCCATAGTGGCTGCACCAAACTGCATTCCCACCAGCAGTATAGGAGGGTTCCCCTTTCTCCACAGCCTCTCCAGCATTTGTCATTTGTGGACTTTTGAATGATGGCCATTCTGACTGGTGTGAGGTGATACCTCATCGTAGTTTCGATTTGCATTTCTCTGATAATTAGTGATATAGAGCATTTTTTCATGTGCCTATTGATCATTTGTATTTCTTTCTTGGAGAATTGCTTGTTTAGGTCTTCTGCCCATTTTTGGATTGGGTTGTTTGTTTTTTTCTTATTAAGTCATACGAGCTGCTTATATATTCTGGAGATCAAGCCTTCATCAGTTTCATTTGCAAAAATTTTCTCCCATTCCATAGGTTTTCTTTTTGTTTTACTTATGGTTTCCTTTGCTGTGCAGAAGCTTGTCATTGGATCCCATTTGTTTATTCTTGCTTTTATTTCTATTGTTTGAGTAGACTGTTCTAGGAGAAAATTTTTGAGATATATGTCAGATGATGTTTTGCCTATATTTTCCTCTAGGAGGTTTATTGTATCTTGTCTTATGTTTAAGTCTTTGATCCATTTTGAGTTGATTTTTGTGTATGGTGTAAGGGAGTGTTCTAGCTTCATTGCTTTACATGCTGCTGTCCAGTTTTCCCAACACCATTTGCTGAAGAGACTGTCTTTATTCCATTGTATATTCTTGCCTCCTTTGTCGAAGATTAGTTGACCAAAAGTTTGTGGGTTCATTTCTGGGCTCTCTATTCTGTTCCATTGGTCTATATGTCTGTTTTGGTACCAATACCATGCTGTCTTGATGACTGTAGCTCTATAGCATTGTCTGAAGTCTGGGAGAGTTATTCCTCCAGCCTCTTTCCTTCTCTTCAGTAATGCTTTGGCAATTCTGGGTCTTTGATGGTCCCATATAAATTTTATTATGATTTGTTCTAGTTCTGTGAAATATGTCCTGGGTAATTTGATAGTGATTGCATTAAATCTGTAGATTGCCTTGGGCAGTGTGACCATTTTAACAATATTGATTCTTCCAATCCAAGAGCATGAGATATCTTTCCATTTTTTAAAGTCTTCTTTAATTTCCTTCATCAGTGGTTTATAGTTTTCTGTGTATAATTCTTTCACCTCCTTGGTTAGATTTATTACTACGTATTTTATTACTTTGGGTGCTATTTTACACAATTTATACCTATATTTGAATATTTGGTAATTCCAACTTTTTATTATAAGTAGTATTGTTGTGAACATCTTTTTGCAAAAATGACTGAACTTCAGATTTTTCCCTAAGCTATATTTTTAAGACAGGATAAATTTCTAAAAGTTCAATTACTGAGTCAAGGGAGTAAGTATGTTCAAAATCTTGAAATATACTACCAAATTGTCTTCCAGAATAATCCAAATGTCTTTTTTAATAAAATCACTGAAGTACTTCTGAAATACATTCATTATCACCTAACAAAGCTGTTTTCTTTTTAAAAAAAAATCAAGCTCATATTTGTTGAGAAAAATACGAAGTTATTAGTTTAATAAAGAACTTTAAATTTAAGGCTATTGTTTTCTTACTTTTCCTTTTCTTCTAGATTGTAAAATCTTACAAGGACAAAGAAATAAAAGAATACATATGCAACATGCATGGGTTTGTAATAGATTTTTAAATCTGCCAGGAAGAATTTTCCCCTTTTCATCAAAATCATAGTAATGATGAATCATCTTTTTCATTTGTCTTATTCCTACTGCCCTTTCTAAGGGAAATTCATCTAGCATATCCTCCATGTGTTGAGTGGCCCTGACAGTACAGAGTATGTGAGAAGATGTGGATCCTGCTTGTGACATGCTAAGCCAAGCTGCAGAAAGTAATCTGTTGACATTCAGAAAGCAGTAGGCAGAAAGGAACACTACAATTTTCTCTCTACATTCACCTGCAGAGTTTTAGAAGAGTATTCAGATCCTGTTCTCTAATATCGCAAAGTATCATGATTTACTGCCTCTTTAAAAAATGACAGGAAAATTTGTTCAATCCATTTCCCATGGTTTTGCAAAATCGAGGGCAAATTGCCACCCTGATATTCATTGCTGTGCCCGACCCACTGGGTAGCAGCCATGACTCACGGGGAGATATTAAGCAACATTCACGGTAGGAAACAGGAGGTGTATCGCCTGGCCTCCGCTCTACCACCAATGCTGACATCTGAGCTACTCCCAGAATCCCAGTGTCTTAGTTTTCACATCTGTAAAATAAAACAGTCTGGGCTGAAGGAGACAAACACCCTTTTGTGTTCTGACATGGTTTCAGTGAGTCCTATTAAAACATTGTTTTTAAATGCTAATTAAGTATCCCCCCATTTTTCTATATCCCAGTCTCCCTTATCAATAAAATTTCAATAATGGTATTCTACCAATTTCAGGAATGACATGATGTAGACTAATTATATAAGTCATTAATTCATTCCACCAACATGCATTTCTTGGCAACATTCCAGTCCTGGGCTTGAAGCAATGAACTAAAAGGAAATCCCTGCCCCCTTAGAGCTAACATTCTGAATTGTAAACATATGTCATACTTCTCAGCCTTTTTGCCCTAAAGAATGGAAAGAAATCCCATACACAAGTGTTCTCTGAAAACAGAATCTCTAATTCTATTTTGCTAAGATTCAAATTAGAAGCCATTAGAAGAAATATTCCAAGTGATATTAATTATAATATAGATATAACAGGGTATCTTCAAGGGAAGTTTCCCAAGCTATATAGAAATTAATAAACTAAATCCTAATACTACCAAGTAAATTTAAAATCAAATAGGTAAGCTAGGGTACAGAGTGGAGCACAGCACAACAGGAAAAAGTTGAATTCGATAGGATACTGCCATGGTAAATACTAGTGGTAACACCAAATAAGAAGCAAATTGCTCTTTTTCTCATAGGCAGGTTGTATTCCAATGCACTGTGTCTCAGCCACTGAGTGCATCTGACTTCAAGTGCTAGAAAAATTAACCTTAATTAAGCTGAGGGAACCCCTGCATAGATGTTTTTATATCAATTGAATACACCTAAGGAAAATTAAAACTCAAAGAACTGAAATAAAACTGATGTAATTTATGTCACCATTGCTAATTAAAATTGAGGCTTTTCCAATTGTAATGAATAAAATTAGAACTTACAATCACTGACCTCACATTTAAGGAAAATCAAATTGAGATCATACATGTTTCTCAAGGTAGCAAATAGTTTTTCTTTTCTTTTCTTTTTTTTTTTTTTTTTTTTTTTTTTGTATTTGCAGCCTTCAGCATAGGGCAGATTTAAAGATCAGAATCATGTCACTTTACACTGTTGACATTTACCATCTAAGGTAGATCTAAAAGATTTCATTTCAAGCCAAAGTTCAAGGATGCAAATACCAACTGAATGACTTACAAGGGCTAGGAAAAGGCAAGCTAGCTCCTCCTGAAATTTATAAATATGGTCTCTAAATGAAAGCTCCAAATGATGAACATGATGTTTCCTCAGATCGTTCAGTCCAGCATAGCCTGAAGGATCCTGATGTCTCTTTTTATAATAAGAAGTATCTGAATCCTATAGCTTTTTAAGGGTTCTTTCTTCTTCATCTTTTGCACATTAAAATTCAGGTGGCTTTCAAGTAAAATCTTAAGGGTTGCAAAAGTACACAGGCTTGTACAGTACTGAGTGAGGCCAAGGGTGGCTTGGGAAGCAGTTGTGTATTATTTATTTAAAAAAAACTTGAATGCCCCCCACAGACATTCAGATAACAATGTCAGTGAACAGATTGCCAACCAGTTGGGCCTAGGTTGTGAACCACTCAAATAAGCCTCCTAAGTAGGTTACAGAGTCATTCCTGGAGATTGTAAGGAAGGATTTCAAACAGCACCATCTGTTAGAACTACTACCCTGAAAATACTACACCGGCCGATTATCACTTAGAGCACCATGGGAGTTCCCGCCACCTGTGTTGGAACAACTTGGCTACAATCCATGGTCACATCCTGGCTCTTGCTTTGTAAACCACGGCTTCAGTTCAAGCTCATTCAGTCAAAGTCCTGAGATGCCAGATACCCAGAGGTGCGACTATGTGTCTTCCCACAGATGACTTCTGGAGTCCTCATACTGGACGAGCCTTAGAGCCCTCCTCAGTAGGCCCTTTCCTGGTGGGACCCCAGCTTCCACTCATATCTGTCTCATCTCTCCAGGCCAGGAGTCCTCTACTCATGCCTCCCACTCAGACAGCGACTGAGACAGGCCAGCCACACCCCCTATGCCACTCCCCTGCACTGGCTACCTCCTGGGCCATTCCTGGCAAGGGGTACAACCATAGTGTTTACTGATGCCCCGCAGGTCACATAAATGAGTGAAAAGCGAACCAGACATAAGGTATCAGAATTGTGTGGTTGGGAGGCAGCAGACACAGTCTGCATCTAAAGAGGGCAGTCACCCCTCAGCCCCAGGAGGTTGTCAATGTGCAGGAATGCACAATGGGTGCTGCCAAATGGCCTGTCTTCAAGTGTAGATGAAATCAACTAATTTTCAAATGTTGGGCTTTTTTTTCTTCAACTGTTTTGGGACGAGCAAAACATCATAATTTAGGCTTTGTATAGTAGTCTTTATTCAGGTTTGGGATTCTACTATGAAGTAATTAGGTTTATTTATTTATTTAGCGGAAGTTACTGGGCATTGAACCTGATACCTCATGCATACTAGGGATGCACTCTACCACTGAGCCTACCTTCCCCTCTATAGTTCTAAAAACACCTTCAGACACTTACCCATGACTGTGACCTCCAAAAGCTTCCTACTCTGTTTCCTCTTCTCAGAACTTCTCCAGAGCTTCAGGAAGTGTGGGCATTTGTCTAAGGGCATTAGTCAAACTAGGTTCACAGGCAGTGTGCCAAAGAATGCCCGCTTACACCTGCTGTTGTATCAATCAATTCACTTCTTCACCAGGCAGATAATAGGGTGTAAGGTGCCACTGTTGATCTCACTCAGCTGTGTGTATGTGTGTGGTCAGGCATTCTTGGCAGTATTCTCTAGAAACAGCCTCAGCTTTTTGAATCACTCAGAAGTAAAGGCAAGAAACTCCATTTGTGGTGGTAGAAAAAAGGGCCTCTGCTCAAAGCCAAAAGGCCATGGTCAACAAAAGTACAGGCTCTAAGCTCTGTCTGGCTCAGCCTCTGTGGCAGTGATTATGAATTCCCTTCCAAATATCCACTTTCTCCTTCCTTAGTAACAGAACCCCCATTTTTAGGTAGGCATATTGCTGCTCCACCAAGCAGACTACATTTCCCAGCCTCCCTTGCAGCTCAGTGAGGTCATGTGACTAAATTCTGGCCAGTGAGATGTAAGAGGAAGTACTGTACGGGCCTCTGGGAAGGAAGGGCCTTCTGCCCTTCCTGCTGGCTGGAATGTGGAGGTGATATCAGGAACTCCAGCAGCTACCTTGGATCTTGAGTTGAGTTTGAAAAGGGAAGCCCTGCATTTAGAAAATGGATAACAGAAATAGAAGGAAATCAGGCTCATGATGGTGTTCTAGAATTGCCATGACAGCTCCAGATTCTCTACTTCTAGGCCTCTTTTAACATGAGAAATCAAACTTTTGTGTATTTAAACACTATTTGGAAAGAAATCTGTATTATTTGTAGCTGAATTCTTAAGCAGTATAGTCTCTCCTCTTCCCTGGCCCATCTTTGCTCCACCCAATCCTTTTAACCCCTTTAAACTCCTATTCTCTTGTGATTTCAATTCTCTTATATGTTCAGAATTTTTCTATCACTCTTCTACCTTAATCAATACATGCCACTTTTACTGATAATAAAAATTCTCTCCCAAGGCATGGGAGAAAACTTCCTCTTCCGCCTGTCTATTCAGCTTAGCAAGGCTCACAGTTACTTAACAGATGTACTTCTCTCCTCTCTCTGGAGACTAAAGGGAATGTAGTCCCTCAGGTATGGAAGTGGTGTTGCTAACTCATCACCACTAAAGCATCTTGAGAAAGTATTTTTTGCTACTTTCTACTGTCTCCTTCTCTCTCTTCTCAAAGATGGGCAGTATGTATAGGCAGAGTGGAAGAGTAAAGGCTGAGGCCATGAAACAGAGTAAAACTAAATGTCCCACCTGGTGACAGGACCCACTGCTTTGGCCTCTGATTAGCACTGTGCCTTAACCCATATAAGTAAGCAGCATTAGACATCGGCTAGAATAATGGTATGTTCAGTCTCTAGTTTGAATGATAGGACCCTGGAGGCAAAACATTTCCTGTGGTGATCCTGCACTTTTGCCTGCTCTTGCTTTTCTAACTTAAATAACTCAATTTTGTTGAGCTTCAAAGTACAGTTCAAGGGAACTGTTTTATAATTTAAGTTAATGGGCCTGGGGATATCACCAATGCGATTCATCGATTATAGGAAAAATATGAAGTACGTGTAAACATTCTGCAAAGGGTTTGAAAAAAGACTCAATTATAATTATATTTGTGACTATTTCTACTGGCACTTCCACAATTTTTCATGAAATAATACAATGGCCAATGAGTCGATTCTGGAAAATTTGGGAGGAAGTACATGGCCCAGTGGGCTCTTGGTCATGGTAAAGGTAAAGAAAATAGACTCTCCCTAGCTATTTTAAGAAAAACATCTTCTATAGATAATTAAATGACTTATAAAACTGCTGGGGAAGGCTGAAGAAATACATCTAAGCTGAGCCTTCAGAAATAATTCCCAGATCTCATCACAGAACTGAGCCACCAGAAGAACCACCACCTCCTCTGTGATCATCTACCTGCCACCTCAGGATGCTGCCAGTTCTGTGACCACAGTGCCCACCACAATTAGGAAGCAAACACAAACAGGAAGACAGCTGCATCATGAAATTAATATGGTCAAGGGGCTACTCAACTTGGAAGCTGCTGACCCAGCTGCCACTGCTATCTGCTTCCAAATCATACAGTGCCTGCTGCGTTCTTCCCCAGCACAACTGACACCCACATCCTGCCTCTTAACACTCAGCCAGCTAGTGACTAGTCCCTGGGACTTGTGCTCTTGCTGAGAGCAAAGCAACAAAACATCTCACAGTCATTCACTACCTTATCTCCAAGGAAGTCTGAGAAATTGTTTTGTAACTTTCCAGGTTTTGTCAGATGAAAGGATATACTAGTAAGGGGTTGCAGTGGATGTTGAGAGACAATCTACCATATCTCCCAGAGAATAAATTTATTTTAACATGTCATATTACTAAGTACATATCAAATACCTGATACGCACGCAAGATTATACACAGCCCAGGTGGTCAATTGTATTTGCTGAGAAAGTCATCAGGCCAGGGTCTTCGATTTTCATCAGCTTCAACTTTCATCAATAGAGTATCTAAGCTATCCCATTTTTTTTATACCACCATTTACCAAACCATATATAAGTAGCCACTGCACAAATGCTTATGAATGAGAATAATGATCATGGTAAGTTTTCTGGAAAGTTCTGTAAAAAGATATATACTTTCCCAAGAAACTTAATATCTTAATATCTCTTGAACACAGTACAAACATGAATCTTTATGAATGAAGTGACAGAAATAAAAAAAAATTCCAAACAAAACCCTGAAATTTACTTATAATTACTTTAGAGTTAAATAGTCCATAATGAAAATGGGTCAAAGTACATTTGCCTGAATCAGCACCCCTATTTGACTATTTAAGAAACACCATTTAGGTAGCATTGACGACTTTTCTCCCAAAGTAGCACACACAGAAGTAGTGCAAACCGAACAGAAGTTCCTGCAGGGATCAAAGTATATTACAGAAAACACCAAGGCACACTATTAAAAACTGTGAATTGGTTTTCAGACCATTGCCAAGATGTCTTTGAAAAGAATGGTCCAAGACATTCATTTTATTCTGTCACTGAGGTATCTGACACTTACATTTTAAATCTGAGATAAATATGCCTGGTACTAAATCTGTCCTTTAACAATCACTGGGGAAAACAACAGTTTGGTCACTAATGAGGCTGCCCATTGGGCAGAATCCACTGTCCTGTGTAACAATATGTTTTCAGTAAATCATGCAGAAAAGACAGCGCTGGTGGTAAAGGCTGTGCACTGGGATTGCTATTCCCAAAGTAAACTCTCACTAATACAGAACAGAATTGTGGAAATGTCATTTTATAGGCATAATTCATACATTTCCTGGAAGCTGTTTGTTATCAATTATTTTGGGTTTTATTTTTACCACAACTGAAGGACACAAGAGCAAGGAATTACAATGCCACAACTGTACTTTGAAAATACTATCAAAAACAAAAATAAGCCTGAGGGACCATAGTCAGGAGACAAAACCCAAGGAAGGCCTCCATGGGCCTCTCTGCAGCTTTCAAATATACCTCACTGCAGACAAGACTAGTTCTACAGTTTTCACGGGCAAACCCTTCCAGTACCAGCAAGATGTCTGTCTGCACCACTGGACTAGCTAGACAATGACAATCCACTCTTCCCAGGGCCTCCGGGCACAGGGCCATTTACCCCTAGGAGCCAAAGCGTTAGCACCTTGACTCCTCGGAATTCATGGGGGTTCCTCGGCTCCTTGAAGCAGTGCAGAGACAGAGAACTGTCCCAGACCAGGAAGCACCTTGTAATCCACAACCTCCCCTTGCATCTATCCTTACCTCTCGCCTGGTTCTCGATTCAGAGTAATTTGATAATAAAGTCTGTCTTCCATTCCCACCTTCCCCCAACTCATAGGCACTAAGAGGCCTCAAGAGGGGTCCTGGGAATGCCCCCGAGAGGTGAAGAAACCCCAGGGGGCCCATAATTAATGTGGCAGGAGACCCAAGAGCCACATGCCGATCTCAAGGATCTAAAGCTGCGCTTTTATCATCTCCAAGATCTGAGCCTGAGCACTGCATTCCCACTAGTATTAAGCATTCTCACCAACAAGAGAGAGCAAGTATTATGTTCTCTCTGGCTTTGCTTAATGAACAGGCCACATAATTACCCTGGACATTTTATTAACAAGGTGAACATTTAGCCTGTACTTAGGGAAGATGGTTGGTGCTTTATTTCCATTGCCGTTTTCCTTGCTTCTTACATGTTTATACAGACAGCCTTCAGCTGTAGTTTTTATTTTTATATAATTTATACATTTTGGGAAATCCAAATAGTGATATTACTATTTGCATATTCATGTTTGAACAATAATTCTCCTGAACATTTTATTTTCCTCTGGATATTCCAATATCTAACTATAATTGAGAAAAAACCTCTTGAAACCATCCAGCATGGCTTCTACCTTCCAACTTCTGCCTTCTCTTTGAGAAATTGGCTAGTTTTTTTTTTTTTGTCTTTTTTTCCCCACTCTAATCTCTCATCAATTGCTATAGGAATAAATATTATTGAATAAAAGAATGAAGACATATAAATGAAGATTATGTTCTTGATACCATACACTAAATTTGCTTGACTGAGCATTCACTAGACTTGTTTGATTAAAAGTATATATTACCAGGGACTCCATGGCTTAGAAAGACAAGGAGCAATGAGACTGGCACATTGGTGTCTGATGTCCAGTCATGCTGCCAGTGTCCCCGTGAGCTCTATCACACTGCCACTCGTCCAGCATGAAGCTGTGGAACTGACCGCTCACGTCCGTCAACGTAGCCACAGGCACCAATGTCAGAGACTCACTGGGAATGCTGTTATAGGTCAGGCAGGGAAGAAAAAACGAGTATGATATAAATAATAATAATACAACAACGAGAGGTAGAAATAGAGGAAAGAAAAGAGTTTTGGTCCCAGTGGAAAGCAGGCAGAGAGGGCAAGGGCAGGGCACCAGAAAACAGCTGTGCTTTGTAAAACAAAGAAGGAATGGAGTAGTTGAAATCAGAGGCAGGGGTGCTGTCCCATGGGTTAGATGGGGTCCCAAGAATTCACCTCCCACAGACCCTGCCCTACAGACCACAGTTTGTATCAGTAGGCTTTTCCCATATACCTCTACTAACTAAATATTTTTTAAACCTCATTATATTTATGAATGCAGGATCAAGCTGTGCAGTGAATTCATTTCTAAACTGCCTGGCTTATTTTTCTGAGTTGCCTTTATTAAAAAAAAAATTCACTCTTGTGCTTTAAACACCTATAATGAACCATCCATGCCACGACTCCTTTCCATATTCACTAATCTTTATATTCAATTTTCTATCAGCTGCAATTTCAATTCATTAAAAAATGATATCATCCTGGGATGAAAGCTGGATTCTTTTTTATGCCAAAGCAATTACATTTCAAAGAGAAAAATGTTATGTGCCTTTCCACATGGAATTTTTACCAGATTCCTGTCTTTTGACTTCTGCTACCTCTTTGTAGAGTTGAGAACAAAACATTTGAAAAACTCAAGCACTGAGAATTGAGAGCTTTGGATAATACTATTCATTTCTTATATGAAGTAGGATGCATGGTACAGACAGAAATATTGTTTATATCTCCTTGGTAAAAATATCAGTAGTGACAGTAGCAATATAAGTAACAGTAGCAATATATTTTTATCCAACTTGTGTTTCAGATCCACCCTGTATACTGAACCCAGACAGCCAATCACAGACATTTGACATCTCCATTTACCACTTAAATGTGGTCTTCTCAAGCCTGCTATTATTAATAATATTAATAAACAATACATATGTATTAACTCATTTAATCAAACACAATAACCCCATTAAACCACATTTGTATTACTTCCTCCATTTGAGAGATCAAAAAACTAGGGCACTGAGGTTTTAGTAATTTCCTGGCTAGTAAGTAGAACAGGGGTTTGAACCCAGGTAGTCTGCCCACAGAGCCTACACATTTTACCCACCTTGTCTGCTCCCCAATGACTGATATGATCAGAAGTGGGAGAATTCAGGAATGAGTGAACCTACACCCACAGAGAAGATGGATTACACACAGAGGTGGAAGAGGTTCTCACTCTGCTGAGTCTCAAAGACTGAGAGTGATAATCAAGCAAAATATGGATTCCTGGCTGTTTTTTCCCTCATCCTTTTGCCTTTTGCTTCTCTGGTCGTCTTTTTGATCACCACATTTGGCTTTTGGTTCTCTCAGGCAGCCTGGGTAGCTGGCAGAAGCATTGATAATGATTATGTTTTGGCTGACTTTATCACACACATTATGGTATATTATGCTGGGCCAAGAAAATATCTTATTCTGATAGAGTACCTGGGTGGTACCAAGCACTGCCGTTGGCACAGTGCATTCAGTAGACACTTTACAAGATAGCCATTCATCTCCACCAACGCACATCACCAGGGTGACACAGACCTGCCATTCCAGGGCCTGAGCCTTCCAGACAAGTCCCGTAATTTACCCAAATAAAATGACAAATGGAGTTAATTTTGCACATTACTTAATATGCAATTTCATTCAAGTTCAGTTTGATAATATTATAAGAAAGAATTATCTACATATTTTCCCCAAATATAAGTAAACAAGAAATAAATAAGATCAAATCACTGGCAAGCAAGATGTGTGGGATGGTATCATATGTGAGATTTAGGTACTCTCCCCGCTGCAGAAGAGCAAGCAGAAATAGGCTTTTATTCTCTTCCTTTTGGGAGCCCTGGGTCTGTCTTCATTCATTCAATGAATCAAAAATATCAACTGAATACACGCTATGTGGGGGTTATAAGAATGAAAATATAATCTCTGTCTTGAGGTAGCTTCCATTCTAAGTGTTAAAATAAGGACATACGTGGTCTTTCATTAGGGAAGTCAGAGTTACAAAATGTATGTAAGATAAAATACTGTTCTGTACCAAGATTTTGGAGAACACAGCCTAAACAGAGTATGTTATAAAAACAAGACATATTGGAAAAAAGTTTCCAAGGTGGGTCTTGTAATGAAGTAGTAACTGATTTTCCCCCACAAAGATCTAAATAAAATAAATGAAAGCCTGGAGTTTCCTATTTCTACTCTATTCTTAGGGTAACACAAAAGAAAATTACCTGTTCCCAAAAGACTTCTTAAAATATTAGCTCAAAGCCTTCTGGCAAGGACAGCTCTTTCAGTAAAATACCTCTAATAATGTATCTTTTGGCCTTTATAGAAAGTTGGCTTATATTTCCCAAAGTTGTCCTTGTGCTCATTATCTAACACTAGCATTACAGACCCATCTGATAAACAATCACCCTTGTCTTATCCACTCATGTACACGCGCACGTGTGCATACACGCAGCATTCTCCTGTGTTTCTAGGCACATTATTTTCTTACCTAACAAGACATGCCCCTTCCTCATATTCACCCTTGCCACTTTTATAAATACCTTCTGCTAATTTGGGGGTGGGGGGTGGGTGGATGGAATGTTCCTGTAGGGGCCAAAGCAGATGTGGTCTGTTGCTAGGAGACAAAAGTCTCCTCTGTCAGTAGTATCTATCTGTGATCTGAGAGCAGGGGTAACAACAGACTTAAAGGAGCAGGTGTGATTGCTTACATTGAAATCAGGCAAGTCAGACTTGCTCATACTCCTTTTCTCTCAGGCAAAGCAGTAAAACATTGGCCAGAAGTCCCAAATTCAGATCTGTGCAGATGGAAAGCTCTCCCAGGCAGCCTTATGTGACAGCACTCATCTGAGGAAACCACAAAGTGAGAATTTTCACACTCAACAGAAATGCAGTTGTTTTTGGAAACAGCTAAGGGAGGGTGCACAACCTTTCAAGAAGTAACCCACAGTCCTCATGCAGCAGATCTGCCTTTTAAAGCACAGCGGTACAAAACAGTCACCAAGTACACAGCTGCTGTTTACAAAGGGGATGGTGTGGGGAAGTGTGGTCAGCAGAAGGGAACCCCTGTGGCTAGAGGAGGACACAGCTAAGGGACCGACCTCAATGACCAAGGGGCCAGAAAGAAGAAGATAGAATTTAAGGATTTATGCCCAATTAAGTGCCTGCATCCCTATGTAATGTTGTACCTGGCCCCACAGTAGTCATCTCACAAGGACAGTGCTGAGGCATCAAGCCTCCTCCCAGAAGCTTAGTGTACATGTGGTTGGCATCTACACTCTTGTTATCATTAGGACTGAACCTTATTTAAGTGTCCCAATTCAATGGGCTACAACTGGAGAATGAATGGAAAGCTTCAGGAGGCAGTCCTGACCCCATGCGTAATAGTCAAGTGAGCACTGTTTAACTGAATTACCAGCTGAATAAAAATTACTTTAGGAAATGAACTGTAAAATCCAGGCCAAGTTGTGACATCATTATCAGCATCACTACTGCTGGTACCAGGCACCTTGAAAACATGATCTTGAATGCTCACCAAGACCTTACAAAGTAAGTAAGCCTCACAAGAACTTCTTCTGCCTGCACTGAGCTGTATGCACTTCTGGGGTTAGCTAAGTGAGGGACGACTGAGTGATAATTCAGCAAAGCCATCCAATGGGGCAGTTAGCGTAGTGATCGAGTACACAGCAGGGGCTCCATAAATGTTGGCTGAATTCAAGAACTAATGCATTGATCAGTAAATCAATAATCAGTCACTCAATGTATCTGTGAAAATTAATCAATCAATAATGTCAAATATATTAAGAAAGTAAGTTATGATTTAATAAGTCAATGGTAATTCTGAATGAAGAAAAGACATTCCCGGATAACCAGCCTACCCTCTTTAATACATCAATCTGTGCCAAAAACAAGCAGACAAATAATAAAAGAATGTCAGTAGTTCTGTTCATGACTACACTTTCTGTCCCTCTAATGATTGGGTGGGGCCAGGCACAATGAGTTCTAGTCAATGAATTTTTGAGTTGAATTGTCTCGTGCCATTTCCATACAAGAGTATTTCAGGACTTAGGGTGAGATCTCTTAGAGCTCATTTCCACCCCCAAGCGCAGCAACTGGCAACAATTGAGACATTGGCTGCTCCATCAACCTATGTCCCTGAGTGACAATGATGAACAGAGTGCCCAGCTGACCCACTATGAACACACAGTATAAGTAAGAAATGGATTTTTGCTGCTTAATCCACTGACCCTGTTACAGCAGCACATCTTATCCCATTCCAACTGATAAAGTGAATAAAATTCCAGAAAGCTTCCACAAAATAACAATGAGTTAGGACCATATCAAAGCCCAAACTGATTTTCTGATTTTGCTCACCTCTGTCCCAGACTATCTCCTCATCTCTCTCTGTCACTACCCTCCCTCTAATCTGTTTAGTAATCCCACAAGAATTTAAAATTCTGCTCTCTGCAGAAGACTGTAATCAATGCTGGGAATAGAGAGGAGAGAAGGCAACTGATGTCCCACAGAAATGCAATACAAGTTCTAGATGAAATGACACTGAGAACTCTGCTTGAGAGATGTGAAATAGACCAAAAAAGGCTCTCCTGAGCCTCTTCTTCCCTGTGTTTGACCCGCCCCTACAGACTGGTGTTGATAGAAGTCTCAGCCACAGAAACCCTTTGCTTTCTTTTGTTTCAGGTCTTGAAGTGATGACTTTGTGGTCAGATGCGTCATTGTTTGGGAACCTGAGAATTTCCAACTGTACTTTTGTATTGCATAGTTTTCTGTCAAGAGGTAGCATTAAATAGAATGGTATATTTTTCTGCCACGTGGTTACAATAAAGATAATGACTGATGAGAGTTAAATCTCAATGGACTATTCCACTACATTAGTTAAAATTTCATCAGCTTCATGGAACATCTCCTGTCCAACATGTCTTGGGGGACAGAAAAGAAATGTTATTTTACTTCTGTTTGATTTTAAAAGATTAAGAATGTTGCACTTGGTCCCTGATGAGCCATTCATAAACTAATAGATCATAAGAGAGTTTTGGGGTGGAAGGAAGAAGACTCCTTTTAAAAATCTGACACTAACTATCTTGTAGTAACCTATAATGGAAAAGAATACAAAAACGAATACATGTATGTATATGTATGACTGAAATATTATGCTGTACACCAGAAATTGAAACATTGTAACTGACTATACTTCAATTAAAAAACATATAAAAATATTTTTTAAATCTGACACTAGCTATGGGCTCTCTCATTGCTTATCTTCTTGAATGTATGTTTTCCCCTTCTTCTATCAGAACAGCATTTATCAGGCATGCAGATAGGCCCAAAGCAAGTCTGAAGCCCACTATGTTTATTTAATGCTTTGCAAAAACTCTCATCAGCCTTCCTATCCTTGTCAGAATTATGAAGATAAAGCTTTGGGTGTGCATGATTTATGCAACCTACATCCACTGTAAGGTTATAGTAGAGTCTGACTTTCAATATTATATATTTGCTTCTTTTTGTTTTAAGGCAATGCTTATGATTCACTGCTAAAATCGTGTAGCTAATTTCACCATTCCCATATTTTCCCATTTCCTCACCACCCTCCAACCCTGTTCTCCCCCATCCCTGCCAGATAATAAGGTTATGTTCCAATCAGGAGTGAAAGAGTTGCAGGTAAACCACTGAATGGGAGCAAATTGTAATTCACCCAGTAAGTACCCTTGAGTTTAGACTTCATGTTCTGCATTGTCATGGATTTTGAAAATATAACAAAGTATAGTAGAGAAGGTCCTACTCTCATGAGGCTTACATATCAGTGGAGAAGCAAATAATAAACAAGATTTATTCAAATAAGTGCTTTGAAGAAAATGAAATAAGGTTATAGGGAAAAGTGATGGTAGAGGTAGGCTACCAAAGAAAATCTCTCCAGAAAAGTCAAATTTGAGTCAAAGACCAAATGAAAAGAAACCAAAGATCTGAGGAAAGAGACATCCAGAAAGAAGGACCAATAAGTTCAACAAGGAGCCTGAAGTGAGAAAGAGCTTAGCCTATTTACAGAAGAGAAAGGAGGCCTAATTAGCTGGAGACCAGGTAGAAGAGGAAGGTGGAGGCCAGCTCAAGATGAGCATGTAGTTCAAGGTAAAGGCCTGGGATTTAGTTCCAGATCCAATGAAAAGCTGGTGGAGAAGTGACATGAAAGGTAGATATGCAAATATCAGTCCAACAGTCTGACAAAACGGATCTAATCTTTCAACTTTCATAGTAGAATGCTAGTTCTGCCAGTTCTGCAAGGAAAGCACTGGGATCTTCCTCACGTCTGGGACAGAGAATTCTTGAGCTCCCACTTTGCATTAGCGCTCCAAGGCTTACACGTGCCAGTACCCAACAGACCCAAGAAGAATATGCACCTGCCTTTTCAGAAAGGCCATCCTAACTGGGATGCCCTGTCGAGCTACTTCTTAAATTCTTACTTTGCCAGGGTGATGTGTTACCCAGACCAGGATCTATCAGAGAATAACTGGCAGGTGCTGTGTGGAAGATGCACAGGAGGAGAAAACCAGAGGCTAGGGACGTAGGGTGTGTTTCCATCACTGGTCTAGCATTACATGGGCCTGTACAGAATTTCCCTAGAAGGCGTTGGAAAAGTAATCAACTGTGTTGTAAAATATTAAATTATTCATATTAAATATATTATAAAATATAAAACATTAAATATATCATTAAACAGTATTGAATTTTGTAACATGTTTCATTCTGATCCTAATAGCCCTTCATAAAACCTTCAAAGATTTTCTGCCATGGAATCAGTGAAATGTCATTTTCTTCCCTCAGGCAAAAAGATAAAATTTATGAACCATGCATGTGCCAGTTCTGTGAGACGCCAGCTTGATTAAAATTTGCCTAAATTTGCTTTCATCTTGGCAGAGCGCTATTGGTGCTTAGACCTTAAAACATCTGGCATTTCCATCGAGAAGTTTCGTTTTGCTTCTTAGAAATGGAGATGAAAGTGGCTTGCTTTAAAATCCCTTCTCCCAAAACCAGTATGTATGGACCTGCCCTACTCTCAAGGAACAGAAATATTTCCTTCCCATCCCTCTCTTTTCACTGTCAATCCTAAATTATCTTGATAGCCCATGGTGGACCCCACCGAAAAGTCCTGATAGACTTGCTTTAGATTATCAGGAAGCAATTAGGATCATCATTTTTAAAGAACCACCAACAGTGTTTATTCTGTATGATCCAAGTAATGTAACCAGCCTATCCTCCAAAAAGTAGAGGGATGAATAGCTGATACCTCTACTGTAAAACTCACTAAAAGTAGAGAAGCTTCCCATTCAACTATAAGATAATACCAGACACCCTTCTAAGGGCATACATACACATACTTCCCTTAGAGGCAAAGGTCACAAACTGACACCCAAACACCTAATGTGACCAATCCATTTTCCCCACTTTGGCATGCGGGAACAGGGGGACATCTCACAATGTTACCACAGTGTCTTCTAAACATTTGAATTGACTGTCAATATTTTCAAAATCGGGAGATTTCACATCTTGACTTCCAGCTCCTTTGGAAGAATTTAAAATGTCTGAAGCCCTCAGAGTTCCATGCTTGCTTTAATGCAGACAATCATGTCCTGAGGGTGAGTAGTATAGATGTAGAGGTGTTCGATGTGCCAAGTCTCTGCCATGCCCTACTGTATTGTAACCCCTCCTTTATAACACCTGCCTGGCCATTACCTCTTTGGTAATGAAGAGACAGATCAAATAGATGGATAGATGGATGGAAAGTTGGATGGATGAATGAATGGATGGATGGATAAATGGATAGATTTCACTTAAGCCCCAAATTATGGTCTTTCCCTGAACAGTGAAGTTCTATACCAAGCACTCTTTTGTACTAAATATGCTGAGGTTCCAAGTCTTTCCTAAAATTAGAATTTGGAATCCCTCAGATTAATCAAACTGAGTTATAGACTTAAGTAATTGAGATGACCTAAGAATCTGGCCACTTCCAGAACACTAGACCCTACCTTCTCTGCCTGTTCTTCACCAAAATGGGAGCTCTTAGGGGCAACCACAGCCCCTTGCTAACCTCTATGGCACCTTGGTGGAAAATAGAAAAAGCACCCCTTCCTCTGGGCTAACACAGATGCACATCAGCTGGCATGGCTTGGCAAGCAGAGTACAGCTGCCTTTTCACTTGCACTTGCCCCCTGCAGCCCAGCCCACCTGTACGTGATTAATCTGCACAGAGATAGGCAGCACCACAGCCCTGGAAGCAGACTTGATACAAAACACAAGTGCGATCAACATGCACATGAAATCCAACCAGGGAGATGCACCTGACAAGTCAAGAGATTAAAGGGACGTGAAGACGTGGGCATTTTTCATTGGTTGCTGGGTTTCTCATCTCTCAGATGAGACAGATTCCAGAACCTTTGAAAAGGGGAAATAAGTGAGAGCCACACCAGGCCAAGAGAGGTGAAAATTAAATCCAAGGCCAAACCACTCTACCTCACCTCTGAGATCACGCTGTCCTGATGAACAGGTCTCCCACGTGGGCAGATACACAGTCTGTTCTGAAAACCAATTTTTGATCTGTTAGGGGTAAAAGTGATTCACAAGAATTTTTGTGTCAATAAGAATTCTACACCAAATGGAAATTGAAAATACATTTTTTCTTTTTTTTCCTCCTAAAAAATCTCAGTCCGTGTAATCTTTCCTACTCCTTAATGGCATATGAATTTCAGCAAGTTATGCCAGTCTTACTGCCCTGAAATCTCTCCTGTCCTATCTCACTGTTCAATTTGGTGTTTCTCCTCCCTGCTGGGACCTGGTGACTCTGGGCTTTCAGTGGGAGTGCTGATGGCTTTGCTCAGTATGTCTGTAATTACAGTCATTGCTGCTATTTGAATCTGAAAAACAAGCACTGAACACCAGTTGATTTTTTTTCCTAGTCCATGGGAAGTACACATGTCAAGTACCCCTTTGACGCTCCCGGAGGAATCACCAGGGCTGTCTTCAGCCTTAACGTGACCTCATAATTCTGCTTGGCCTGAAATAGCTGCCCTTGCCCTCGCTGCCCTGCCCAAAAACGAAGAAAAGAAAGTCCTGCCCTCTCCAGAGAAAGCACTTCTGAATTATGTATGTCATCGCTGAGAGTTCTTTTCAGGTCTTATAGATGGCAGAAATGAAAGAAGCATTTTAGAGAGAGAAATTCATTTTGCATCTTTGAAATATCTCTGATCCTCTCCCATTCCCTGGTTTTAACCAAGGATAAAATATTTGCAAATATTTCAAAAAAAAAAAGGGGGGGGTCTCCCTCATGCTCATGCAATTCTACCTTTCAGAAAATAACAACACTAATAAAGTTTTCCCTATCTGAAATAAAAAGTGTTATATCCTTCTCCTGCAGACTGAGAGCTGATGTTTTGTTGCAATTTACAGGTGACAAAGATGTGAGGTCACAGCCCTCAGGGACCATGTTGGAAGGCATTGCGACTGCCCAGGGTTCTCAGCGTGGCCACTAGGATACAGCACACAAGATGGTTGAACAGAAACATTCTGGGAGTTGCCGTGTCAGGATGTACTTAATGGAGTTTCACAGGGAATATCATGACGTATGTTGGCTGGGGCGGTGGGGGGGAGGTGTTGCAGGACATGCTGAGGATCCCTTTTCTCCCTCTCCCCACAATCTCACTTTAACATATAAAGTAGGAATTACTGCAAATACCTGTTGGTATTAGGGAGGAGGTATCTTTCCCTCATTCTATCATTCTTCCATTTTCCACCATGGGCAGAGAAAAGAATTATCTGATTGTTGGGTCCCTCTTTTTCTCTCCTCCTCTCTCCCTCCCTCTCTGTATCTGGACTACTCCATCCCACTCTCCCCCTCTCTTTCTTCCTCTCTCCTCTCTTTCTTTCCATGCCTGCTTGTTTTTCCTTCTAGCTATCTGTAATTCTTCCTCCCCTCATTTTTTCAGTCTCCCCTTCACCCTGAATTGCCAGCCTAGAAGTCACAGATGTTCCTCTGTCCTCCTTGTTGAAAGCCACAGGGGCAGACCCGGCTGCCGGTTTGCTTGTGACTGAGGAGGTATGTTTACTACAAGGGGAGTTGGTGGGAAGCCCACTGGGCCAGCCCCATCATGAAGATGCGCCAGCGTTAAAGAAGAGATTCTGGTCCCCATCTGACTTCTATGTCTAGTTCTCCATTGGTCCTGAACTCACAGAAGGAGGGGGTGTGATTAAGCCCTCAGATCCCTAATAACTCCCTCTACTGAGAGCGGAATGCACAGATGGAGGAGAGGGTCAGCAGACCCAAGAACCAAGGAGGAGGCAGGCTGGACCTGTATGGGACCCACGGCCAGGGCCCGTCACAAGAAAGCCAGGCCCAGTGAGGAAGCAAATGCCCTGCCTACTCTTGTAATAAAAAAAAAAAAAAAAACAAAAAAAAAACAAAAAAAAAACTTACTCTTCACAAGGCTAGGATTTGTCTGCTCATAGTCATGAGACCTTGAAAGATGAATTGAAAATCAGAAGGAAAAATCAAGTCAGACATGAATAGAGGCCATTCTGTTAGTGATATTCAGTTATGGGTTTGCAGCAGGATTTCAATAGGGAGGAATTGGAAAATAATATCCAAAACCTGCCTTGTAGCATCAAAGATGTTGCTTGTACTTAGACCTTGTATTTCTCATCACTAGAGAAAGAACTGAGCTGAAGTGATGCCTGCCAATCACTCAGCCCAAAGAGGTGGGCCAGGCAAGCAGCATTCCTGGTAGAACAGAGACTTCCCAAAGCTTACTCCTGCTAGGAGGGCTCTGGGTAGAGTAACTGTATGCCCTGTTTGCCCAAGACAGTGCTGCTTCACACCTCTTGTCCAGAATAATTATTAATATTACCCCTTTTTACTCTCAAAAGGTCCTAATTTGCATCATCAATTATAAGGTCCCTTTAGGTTTATGTTATATAATGGATTAGTTATAATCCATTAGAGGTGTCCTAATATATGTCATAGTCTGCATTCAACAAAATCTCTGGAATTGAGGAAAAAATATAAATGAAACTTATTTAGAAATTATCTTCATGAAACTTTAGAGATAATCAACATAAAAGGAAAGAAGACAGAATACAAATCAACTCAGAAGAAAAGGAAGCAACAAAAGAAAGAAAACAAAATTGACACAACATTGTAAACTAACAAATAAAAATTAAAAAATAAAGAAAATGCAAAGAGTTGGTCAACCATGATGTTTGGCAAGCAATCTTAGAAATTAAAATGATACTTTAAGAACACTTTAAAAAATCTTTGATTCATGAGACAAATGGTCTATTTAACCAAGATACGTAGGTAGTAAATAGACATTAAGACAAAGGTCTCAAATCTAGCTTCCTGAGAAAGAGAGAAAAAAAAAAGGCTTTCAGTGAATACATAAGAATGAATTGTCTTCTTCCTTTTAAAGCCACTTAGGGAGCTTAACTGCTTACATTATCAAATACCTGCTATATTTCTCTTGCTAGGAGAACACAGACCAAGAAAAGCTAGGTTCAAGCTCACAGCTATAGAAAAAGCTTTTGTTTACATTGCCTATAATGTGTTTAATATGATCATACAGTTTCCCTATATAGCAGTCTAGTGCCTAGTTAACAGGCAAAAATTAAATAAGGTGGAAAGATGAGCTGTCAAGGTCTCCTCTGTATCCACCTGGAATTAAACAGCCAACTCCTTCTTACATTGCGCTATAAGGGTGTCCTGACTCCTGAAGCAGGATCCACTGCTGATGCAACATTGTATCTTTGACCCCACAACAGCTACACAGCTGACTTTGTCCCAACAAGATGCTGCTCTGCATGCATTACCCGGAAACGTGGTCATTTTCCCTCTCCCATCATGTCTATCATGTCCTTAATTTTCCCCAGTCCCCACATCCCATAGAACTGGGGACACGGTCAATAATTCAATCCTTTCTGCTGGCTGCCCTTGTCAGCAATTTCAATACTGCCTTGTCATGATTCTGGTCTGCCATCCAGGCTTCACTTTTTTTTGTTTGTTTGATTGGGGGGGAGGGGTTTGGTTTGGTTTTTGTTTTTGTTTTTTGGTGTTTTTTGTTTGTTTGTTTGCTTTGTTTTGTTTTGTTGCTGTATTAAAGTATAATACATGCATGGAAAAGAGCAGTGGATTTTCACAAAATTTTAAAAATTAGAACATGACACAGCATCCTAGAAGCCCCCCTTAGGTCCCATCTCAGTTACCTTCTTCCCTGAAAGTTCACCACGATCCTGAATTCTAATGCCAAAGGTCTGTTTCTAAGCTTTATGAATGGAACCATACACCATGTACCACTTTGTGTTGGCTTCTTTTCTCGACACCTTGTTTTCGAGATTCATCCATATTGTGTGTGACTATCCCTCATTCCTCCTTATTGCTATAAGGTCTTTTCATTTGCGACCATGCCACAAATGAATTGTTTTCATTTTTCACTATTATAAATAATGTTACTACGAGCATTTGTACACATGTCTTTTGGTGCTCAAATGTACAAATTTTTGCTGGATATGCACCTAGGAATTGAAATCCTAGGCTACAGGTTATTATATATGCTCAGTTTTCCTAGATACTGAAAAGAGTTTTCCAAAGTGAATCTACCAACTTACACTCCCACCAGCATCTGTGAGCACCCGTACTGCCTCCCTTTCTCAGTAGTACTATCAGTCTTTTTCACTTCAGCCAATCTGATGGATGGAGTATAGCATCATTGTGGTTCTGTGGGTTTAATTTGAATTGCCTACGGACTAATAAAGTTGAAACGCCCAGATTTCTTCATCTTTCAGCTTCTACTTAACCAATTGCCAATCTTGGTCATTCAACTCCTCTCTTGAACTTATGAGGGACACTGCCCTGAGAACCAAGGGCATATACACTCATTCCACTCAAAGCCAGCTTGCCTGGTGGCCTTTGTCACTGTCCAGCCATCGTTTCCACATCATGACTCAGTTGTCTAAGCATGTGACTCTGGAGGCCAGCCTCTTTTCTCCTTAAGTATCCTATTGGACACCCACCTTCACTATAAACTTGCCCTTAAGCTTACCAGATAACCTGACCTCCCAGTTACACCAATAAAGATAAGTTCCTGCCATGAGAGCAGGAACCTGCGTGTTTCCTTACAGTCCTGACCATTCAGTCTTCTCTCCAGCCCCACAGGAAGCATTGTTCTTCCTTCTCTCCAAAACCCTTAACCCCCAGAAAAACAGGCTGACTTTTCTTTGCTACTTACTATCTATGTGACCAAGTACAAGTTACTTGACCTCTCTTGGACCAGGTTTCTTATCTGGAAAATGAGAATATTGTTCACCTCATAAAATTGTTACGAGATTGAAAAGATTATGTGCTTTAAGTCCCTTGTTCAATGCCTGATTAGATATTGTGTTCTCAGTAAGTATTGTTTCCCTTCCATTATTCCTTTTATCTCTCCACCATTATTAATCTCCTCCTTTTAACTTAGAGGCAGTAAGATGGAAAAAACAACAATAAACCCTTGGTTTTGCAATCAGACACACTGAGACTTGAAGCCTGATGTTTACCCTTGACTAGCTCAATTATTAATTTCCCCAAATCTTCTTCTTACATCCTAAAAAGGATCTGGGATGTTATACTCAGAAGTGTGAGAATTATAAGCCACTGAAGGTGACTGTACTTCCAGAGAAGTCTCAAAATACAGGCTCATGGGCCATATCCACCCTGCTGTACATGTGCTTAGACAGTATAGGGTTTGTTTGTTTGTTTTTGTTTTTATTTAAACAATCTAGAGTTAAATATTAGGAAATTTTACATTAAAATTCCAAAATATGGACTTCTTTTGAAAAAACTAGAAGATCTGGCAACTGCTCACGTTCCCTCATGGCAACAATCACCTGGAACTGAGCAGCCACTGCCCTCCCAAGCCTGGCCACAAACTCTGGTCTGCTACACTCCCCTCCCCTCCCTATTCTCCTCCACCAGGCTGGTCTTGCTCATTTACACTACCTCACTAGACTTCGACAGTTTTTTCAGTTTGCTACCTCTTCTCTAGGTTCTTATTGAACTAAATGATTAATTGCCCAAGATTTACAGAACACTTGTAATATATTTAACATTGCTCCTTTTATAATTATAGGTTCCATGTCCTCCAGATTCTTACAACTTGCAACTGTCAGGTCTCATTAGTTTGCTGCTATAACAAATCATCACAAACTTAGCAAATTAAAACAACACAAATGTATTATCTTACAGTTATGGACATCAGAGGTCCAGGACGGGTCTCATCTAAATCAGAGTTGGCAGTGCTGCATCCCTTTCTGGAGGCTCTAGAAGACAATCTGTTTTCTCACCCTTTCCAGCTTCTAGAGGCTGCCCTTATATTTAGGCCCTCTTTCTCCATCTTCCAAAGCCAGCAATGACTGGTTGAGTCTGTCTCACACTGTGTCATTTTGACACTTATTCTTATACCACTGCCTCCCTCTTCCTCTCTTAAGGACTCTTGTGATTACACTGGGCCCACCCAGATAATCTACGACAATCCTCCCATCTCAGAGTCATCTGATTAGCAACCTTAATTCCATCCGCACCCTTCATTCCCCTTTGCCAGGTAACATAACAGATGCACAGGTTCCAGGGATTAGGATGTGAATATCTTGGAAGTGGGGGGTCGGTATTATTCTACCTTCCACAGCCCTTATTATCAGCCCTTTCTCTTCTTGAAAAATACAGCTAAGCTAGGATTGTTGATTTACCTAATGTTGCTACAGGTTTTCCTTCTGTTCAACAACAAAACAAAACAAAATACAAACAACTCAGAGCTAGCTTTGTAATGTTCCATGGCAGAGCAAAGCAGTTTTCTCCTGCGTGCATAGAAATTCCAGCTGGCACTTTGGCTTGCTCCCCCAAAACACCATCTCCTTTTTTGGTTGTTAGGAAGAATGAAGGAGGGAGAGGAGTGTGAAATGGAATGACACCAGCTACAGATCCAGGTGCAATTCCACTCGGGGATTAAAAAAAGAGGAAACACTAAGGAGCATGTCAAAGAAACTTCTGTGCTGTCTAGGGTACTCTAAGCCCTCAGCAAAGCTCTGAATAAAAATTCAGCCTGAGAGTAATCCTAACCACCGAAGGTGCCCATGAATATTCTGTCATGTTCTCTCTCCACAGTGTTTCAGAAATTGCCCTGGGAAGGTCATCTGACTCACCCATGACACCATCAGAATTCAACAGGAGAAAACAAACAAGACAAAGCCAGCAAAATCACACAGGATACTTTCACCTAGCCCTTCTCCAAATAGATAATCAGGACATTGTTTCCAGTTTACCAAAAACAAACAAACAAACAAACTCAAATCCAATCTTTAAATGTCTATAATAAGTTGGTTTCCAGATTTCATTTGCTACTTCAAAATTTTAAGTAATGAATCTTATAAGTAATATAACATCAGTTGAATATATATATGTTTTTCTCTGTAGAACTTTAAGGGAATTTTTTGGTGCACCAAATAATTTCTAAATATGTTCCTGTACATTTTAATTTCTATCTGAATTCATTTCTTAAATCACACACAAAGTTAGCCAGGTAATCTGGTTCATCCTTATAAATCCAGCTATGAAGTTGGGCAATGTGGCCAATCCCACCCTCCTTGAAACATTTCCCTGAGTCCACAATCTTCCTGGAATCAACTCCTACATTTAATCAGAGTCTATCCTTCCTACTTCTAAACATTCTAAAATTTTCCTAATTGTTTCTATCCCTTAGACTTCATTTTCATAACATGTATCACAGTTTTAATGAATTATCAGGGTAAAATTTTGTTTACTCCCACGAGGACAGGGACATATCTGCCTCTATCTTCCAAGTTTCAGTCCTGTGCCCAGCACATAGTTGGCTCACAGGCACTGTTGACTGCATAATGCTCCCTACCCCTATTTGTTTAACATGCATTTTTATTCATGGCAGACACTATTTTAAGTGTTTTGCATGTACTAATTCATTAATTCTTATAACCAATTCTATTATGTAAGGGCTGTTATTTCTTTGTTTTACAGATAAGAAAACGGGCATAGAAAGGTTCACTGATTTGTACAAAGTCATACACAGCCATTAATAACAGATAACATTTATTGAGTACTTACATGTGCCAGGCAGGGCTGCCTCTATGCCACTTCAGATGACTTTGTTCAAATTACAAAAAGATTCCCCTTTTGGATGGATGAATTGAAAAAGGCGTCTTTTCCTCCAGGATGAGTAAGCCCTTTCCAGGACACAGAGCTTGCAAATTGGGAGCAGGCTCCCACCTACACTGGCCCCTCAATCATGAGCCTTTTTGCAGGGCACAGCCTGAATAAAATGTTGTGCACAAACTTCTCTGAGCACCACATGGCAATTAAACCACAGCAACCTAACGAGATAGGCATTAGCATTATCATTACAGAAGCAAAAACAGCAACCCACAGAAGCAAAGTGATTTGCTCAGACTGTCCAGCTACAGAGTAACAGAGATCGGGTTCAAGCCAGGCATTGTGGCCCCAGAGCCTACACCCCTGACAATACTCCCTAGTAGATTTCTTACTCCGGATTCCTGCAACAGCCTCCTAACTAGTTTGCACGCCCCTTAACTTGTCCCACAACTTAACCCACTACTGCAGCCAGAAGAATTTCTTGAAGGTATAAATCTGATCATGTCTCCTTCCCACTTAAACGTTTCAATGGCTCTCTCATGCCCCTCAAGATAAAGTCAAGACTCTTTCCTGTGGTTGAGAAGGCTCCTTACAGTCTGATCCTGGTCACCCTCCAGCCTAAACCCCCACCCTCTCTCTGTCCCTACCACTCACTGCACACAATGACAGAACCATACCCTACATTCTGTCCCATGAACCTTCATGCTCTTGCTGTCACAGGACTTGGCCCAGGAAACTAAGCCTGGTGGAGCTCTTTCTTCCCCGGCCACAGTTGACTATCGCCCGCTCATCCCTCAAGTCTTGGCCTAAATGTCTCCGCGGATTCATGTTCCCAGAACACTCAGTCTAAGTGAGATCCCCTGATAGAGTCTCTCCTCATACCCCAGGCTTTCTTTATAGCAATATCACACATATGTGTTTATGTGACTATGCAATCAATACCAGTTTTCCCTGACCGGAAGTATCATGACAGCAGGGACAATGACTATTTTGTTAGTTAACTATAAACTCAGCATTTTACACATTTCCTGGTACACACAGGTAATCTGTGTAACAACCAGAACTTGTTAAATGTCCCTCCTGGGTGCTCACCGTGCTTCCCTTTCATAGCCCTCATCACAATATACAGTAACTGCCTGAGTTATTTCTGTCTTCCCCCATTAGACTGTAACTATTTTAAATACTATGAGGACAAAGACTTTAACTGACTTAGATCCGATACTGAGCCTCCAGTATCTAAGCACATGGCCCAGCACATAGTAGGCACTCAAACCTTCTGGAATGGATGCGTGAACAAGCACAAGTAACTGGCCCCTTCAGAGAAAAAAGGTCCTCTGTATTATCCCTGCCCTAAATGACAGCAATGATTTGAAGAACTGTTCAGCTTCGACCACTTGAAAGAAATGGAATCTATATGGAGCACAGAGAAAGTATTCAGCTTCAAAATCTGCCCCAATATGTTCACCAGCCCCAGTAGCTCAGGCCTAGATGAAAAACGACCTGTCAGCTTAGTCAAAAGTCTCAGGAGTGACAACTCAAATAGAAACTCGGCATCCGTTTTTCAAGTCCTGCAGAGACCAAGGCCACAGAACTGCAAGGGGTTCTCCCAGAGGGGATGAACCAAGCTTTCCAGCAGACGTTGTTACTCCCCATTAAAGGGAGGTCTTAGGGACCCAAATCCCTCTAAATCAATAATTAAATGACTACCCATCAGCCTGAAAAGAGGAGAAAATGCATTCAAATTTTAAAAAAAGCAAAAGAAAATTCAAAATATATCACTCCAATAGCATTTTATAAGACTCCGGAGGAAAAGCTGTTCCTGAAAAGGACAATTTGCTCAATGGGAAATATAAAAATCTTTTCTATATACAGCATATGCAGTAGGGGCAATATTATGTCTCACTCTGACCTTGTTCCAGAAAGTCCTCTCAGATTTGAAAACAGTGGCAAGACCCTTGGGTTCCAGAACAGAGGTACCTTGTTCCATCTGCTGGCAAGTCCTGATTGCTGGGCTGTGCACAGAGGAACTTCAGGGCAATCCGGGAGCCCATAAATATGAAGCATGAACAGTTGCATCACGGCAACGACAATGATCTCAAAGTGCCACACACACACTGGCATTTCAGTAAATTAATACGAATATTTCATGACAGAACAAATGCCCTGGAGTTTTCCCACTAGTGAAGGGAGCATGTGTTGAGCTGATCAAACTTCCTCTTCTCTCTAATTCAAAGCCAGGTCTCTCTTTCCAGCCACAGACCAATTAGCTCCACTCTCCACTTCTAATACCAGGATTCTGAATGTAAGGATCTAAAAGTCCACCTGCTTGATTCCTTCATTCAAGGTCCTCTAATCATCTCTGTCCTGCTACTCCACATCTCATTAGTGCTGGAGTTCACACCTTCACGTGGAAGACACTGATGTTCCTGTGCTTGGTTTATTACCTTAGTCATCTGAGAACCTAACTACTTTACAAAATATAGAAGCATAAGTAAAATATTATTTAAAAAAAAATCAAACCAGCATGTTGCTGACAACACACTTAGTGGTTTATCAGCTTTAAAGCTGTTTTGTGAAGCCTGACAGAGAGTTTACTCTCAGTGCTGAAGCATTTCCCAGGCAGCCAGGAAGGTCCCACACTCACAGGCACCTTTCCAGTCACTGCCTTGGGCGATCAAAGTTCTTTGGCTCTCCTTCCTGCTAATCAGCAATGTTCCCCTTTGGTACTGAATTTGGAACAGATTTCTTTCAGAGCAGTTTTTTAAATTACAGTCAGGAAAAAAAAAAAAACTTAATCACTCAACCAAGAATCATTTTGGCTATTTGCTACATTGCCAGGGACTAGGTTTTACTTTTAGGAATATTTTCCTGAAACCAGGCTTTACTTCTCTTTCCCAAGCATCATAGATTCAGTCACTTTTCTCCATCTTCAAGCTCAGTCTGCAAGTTTTGGCCTCAAGAGCTATTTTCTCCAGTAAAAGAGGTGCTACCTCCAGGATGACTACAACTCAAGCGGGCAAAAACAGCCAAGTCCCTGCGACCCTTCTCATGAAACACTAAGCAGCACAAGGACCCGAACTCATGAAGGGTTCTTGAGTCACAGACATTCAAAGGACGCTGAGTATGTGGGTGACTTGGTGGCCTAGGACTTGAAAATTATAAGAAAGCAGAGCCAAAACAACATTTTTCTCCCACTGTTCTGTGATGACTTCCATATGTATGGTCCTTTGCAGGCATAGGAGGTTTCCTTTTAATATACAAAGACCCTAGAAGGAAGGCCACTGTTACACTATTTGGTGCTTCTGTGTTAATTAGAAGAAGACACCCTTCCCCCACACCCCACCTCAGGACTTGGCTTGTGAGAAGAGCATGGGTTGGAATTCAACCTCCCCATCCCCTGCTGCCTGGCCTCTCCTGGACTGAATAGCACTTGGATTTCTTTTTACACTGGAGCAGCATTTATCCTTCCATTCATTCATCACATGTTTCAGACATGACTATGGGTAAGGCACTTGGGCTCTGTGGAGAATTTAAAGGTGAATAAAAAGGCAGGTTTATTCAGAAAAGGGTCCTCCTTCTCAGTAAATGACTGTCATGGGCAATGGTGTCAAGTGCTAAGATAAAAAGTGCCTGGGGCTGGTCTTTACCAGAAGCACAGGAGAGTCAGGAGTGATTGAGCTTAAAAGAGGGTCTGCATAACTAGGCAATCAAAGACCACAAATTGAAGCAGTTCTAGAAAAGGGAAATAATTTGCCAATACTAACCTTTGAGGATATAGACTTGGTGACGGTCACCAGCATAGACTGGAGTGTGACAAGGGTAGAAGGAGCCTGGAGGCAAGAGGCCAGTTAGGAAGTTGATAGATGATATTATTGTCCATTCATCACCACCCACCAAGGAAGTATTATATATCCTCAACCCATTAACCTCAGACCTGGCTATGGGACTTCCTTTAGACAATAAAAAGAGCTAGAATAAGTGCCACTTCCAAGCAAAACTTTAGGAGCCATTAAATGGGTCTATCATACGCTCTTTTATCTTTCCCACAGTATCCCAGAGTGGGGCTGCGTTTTCTGTCTGGGTTCCAGAATGATGATAATATGGAGATAAGCTGGAGCCAACTCATAATGAGTAAGTCCAGGATTGAGAAATACTCCTGTTTCTACAAGCTACTCAGATTTGGGGATTGTTAGTGCAACATAACTTACCCTCCATTCACCGACACAGGAGGCTAGTGCACTGTATATGGAAGGGAAAGCAGTAAGGTCCCAGACTGGACAGTCAGAAGCAGGGTTGATAGAAAAGGGCAGAGGCAATAATAATTATAACGACAACAACAAAAAGCCGTCACCTAGCATCCATTTAGTATTTACATGTCCAGTGTTACATTACCCACATCTCATTTAATCCTCACTGAGCTAGAAACACGTGTCTGTTTAACATCGAAGTATGGGTTCTTACCCATATTTCACAAAAACCAATAAACCTTGGCCTGTAAGGTCAACTCAGCAGACCTAGGTTGCCCAAACCCTTCACACTCTCAAAAGTGACCTGTCTTCAGAACGTGGTCCAGCTCCTGGGGGTTGAGTTCCGAGTTATTAGAATATTCTGTCTGGTGAGTGTTGTATGCCGGAGGCCCCAGGCCGTGCAGTATCAGTCTGACCAAATATGCTCACAATGTGATTCGTGGTGAACGCCTGTTTTTCCCTAGGGATCTGGCTTCTGAACAGCTGAGGTAAATCATGCTGGCACTGCATGTCTACATGACAGATCCCCAATAAAAACCCTGGACACCAAGGTTCAGGTGAGCTTCTCTGGTTGCACATCTTCTTACACATCATTGTTCAGAGAATTAAGCATTTCCACACAAATCCCCCGGGAAAGAAATTTTGGAAGCTTGCACCTGGTTTCTCCTGGAAACCATGCCCAGGCATCTTTCCCATTTCTCTTTTAATCTCTATCCTTTAATTTCAATAAACCATAACCATGAGGATAATAGCTGAGTCCCATGAATCCTTTTAGTACGTCATCAAACATGAGGGTGGTCTCAGGGACTTGTGACACAGCGCAGGAGACAGAAGAGTGACAAAGATGACCCCAAATTTTCAAGCCCTAGCTGGCTCAGAAATGGAGGTTCAAGAACAGAAATGGGAAAGCTAGGAAGAATTGGTGAGCTGAGTTGTGGGTAAAGGAGGAGGCAAGTTGGAGGACGCAACTATATTTGACTTACTATATTTGACTTCCATACCCACGAGGAATAAGCAATAAGCTGTGAGAAACGTACAACTGCAGTATGGGATGGAAGCTCAGGCTGGGGATACGGCCAATGGTTGAAACCATGAGAGTGTGTGAGAGTGAAGGAAAAGAGGAGAGAAAAGGAGCAGCAAGGAGTTGAACAGAAACTAGAGACAATATGACTTGGCTGTCTAGAGAGGATAAAAACCAATGAGAAAAAACCAGTGAGGCAACTTTTACCTCTTCCCCATTCATCATAAAGGATGGCCTGTTTAATTTTATATAAACTTATATTAATCCAGTTATACCACAGACTTGACACAAGAAAATAACTGCTCAAGGGGTTTTGTCGATACAGAAACAGCGCTAAAAAATCAGCAGTATTGATTTTCTCATAGAATCTTCAAGTGCATTTAAAATCGTGCCTCATGAGCAAAGCATTCAGACATGACTGGGACACCACTGATCACCCCAGATAAACTGGGGCAGGGGAAGCCCTCGTCACTCCAGACAGCCTGTCATGCATCTGTGTGGCTGCCGCCAGGGCTGTTTTTATATGTTTATTTATGCTCTTAACCATTAAAACATTGGGTCAAAAAGAAAGACAATGATAAAGCCAGTGAAGGGCCTGTGAAACAGTTGCTTCATTCCACTCAGCAGAGTATTTTCTATTTTTCTGCATTTTCTTCAAACAGCAAACAGAGCAAGAGACCGAGAGTGTCGGGCTCACTCCAGCCTGTCGCCTTTGCTTGCGCCCCCTCCAGGTAGGACTGATTTCCTATTCCACCATATTTATAGATTTTCCTTTTTCTATGTAAGTACCGATTTGGGATCATTTCAGAGGCATTTCAAGGTGAAGTCAGAATTTCTGTCTGATTTTCCCCCATTTTGCCTGAAGAGACAGCCCCTCTCATTTATGACCCATGTCCTTCTTACTAAGGCATCGGAAAACACTGAATCTGCAAAAATTTTCCTTTTCATTTTTTTGTAGCTTTACCCTCTTTTGCTAGAAAACACACTTTTAGAAGAGAACTTCCAGTTGGTCCTAGAGCCTCATACCAGACAATGAGCGCGGGGGAATCCAAGTCAGTTCTGCAAGTAGGCCTGCCCTATCACACACCCCACGACGGAGAACTCCACTCCATCACCTCAGACTCAAGTCGTTGAGAAAGCCATGGAAGTATAGCATTCAAACCAGTGTCTCAAAAGCTCCCCCATGTGTGCACATGAAAAATAACTCATTAGAGGAAACAATCATTGGAATGAGTGCAAAATAAGAATAGAGACCAATTTTCAGATCTCAAAAATGTGCTAAGGTACAAGAAAACAGCACATAATGTAACTATTACTTTATTTACATATGCCATGTTTGAAGTGCCAAAAAATAATTCATTTAAGTGGGCTGGTTTTGTACAGATGATAGCATCAACAAGTGAAATGGATATATGAAAAATTTTTTAAATTTTTCTATAAGAGATAAAAAAAGGCAAAAAATGAAAAATAACTGGATATACTTAAAAAAAAGATAAGCCATCCAAATAGAATATAGGCAATCGATTTTTATATTTCAGCCCAAGGAAGGAATTATATGAAAATAAACCAAAACATTCGGCACACTTTCCAAAGGCATTTGCCTAATTGATAGGTTTTCAAATTTCCCCTTTTGCCCGTTTATCTTCCCTCAAGGAAAAACATCCTACAGCTAAGACTGCTGTGCAAATCAGCTATCCCCCTCCACCACCACCGAAAGCGAAAGGTAGGCTTCCAGAATATTAAAATCAAGACCGGCAAGGATTTTCTATTCCAAGCTCCTTCTTTTATAGATGAAGAAAGCGAGCTCAGAGAAGTGAGTGGACTTGTCTCAGCCCACAGAACTGACAGAAAAGCTGAGAACAGACCCCAGCCTTCTGTTTTCTCATCCAATCATAATTCTACACCATGCTGTCTCCCAATTGTTAATAATAGTGACAAATAATAAATAGAAAAAATACTAACAAATAGTATTTCAGTACTAAAAGGTACTTGGCCTGTACTCTGTGCCAGACATGTTTTTAAGTGCATTACTTGAATTCACTCCCTCGGGACTGAGAACACTGTGAGGTGTATTATCATCTCCACTTTACAGATGTGGAAACTGAGATGCAGAGAAGTGAAGTATCACCACCACCACCCACCCCAGGGACCTTAGAGAGTAAGTGGTGGAGTCGCTCTAACACTTAGCCAGTCTAACTCCAGAGATTAAATTCTTAACAAGTAACTAAATAGAATACAGAAAATAAAATTGTTATTCCAAATTCAGAGGAGCACCAACTAAAGGATTAAGCCTCACTTTTTTAGGCAACATAAAATTGAAACCTGTGATAAAACAGAAGTAGGACCAACTTAAAAGAAAACATTGACAACTGGCTTAGAAGGAAAATCCTTACCCAATTCGCACAACAAACTTGAAGCTTTGTAAATATTTAACTTCACACAAATCACCCAAATAGAGGGCTGCATCCTTAGGTGTGCTAACTGAAATCACATTCATCGATAGTTAGAACTTACTCTTTTTTATTTATTAAGACAATCCCTCTTCTAGGTATTTCTTGTTGAACCTATTTTCCAAGTAATAAAATCAGATTTTTTTTAAGGGGGGGGAAACCTCTCCAGCCTCTCTAATCGATCCAAATTAACACAAACTTTCTAAAGACACCAGTGACCACCACCCGATGTCCAAATCCAATGGCAACGTAAAGTCTTACCTCACGAAAGCTCTCCATTTTTTTCTCCCTCTCCTGACCCTTTTCCTCTCTTAGCTTCTATACCATCACCCCCTTGGCTCTTTTACCCCTTCTCTTTAGCAGGTGCTCCTCATTAACGCGCTTGTGCAAGGATGGTCCCCCAGAGTCCCATTTGTGCTGGGTTTTCCCACACTGCCCCCACCCCTCACTCCACAGCTTCCACTACTGGTTAGGAGGTGATGCCTGGCTTCAATGCTGGGGGCTCCGAGCTGGTTCTTTCCCCTAAGCTCCACACTGCCCATGCCAATACCTCAAACTCCACATACTCAAGTCCAAATCCCTTATATTTCACCAAAAATTCTATTCCTCATCCTGTATTCCTTATCTCGCTTAATGGATTCAACAAGCCCCTGCCTTGACTCACTGGAGACTCCCTCCCTTCCCCTCAGGATACATCCAGCAAAGCTGTCATTTCTATGAATTATACGTTCTAAATTGCTCTCCAGTCCTCCCCTCTCGCTCCTGTGCTCCTGAAAACCATCCAGAGTCCATCTTCATCACCGTGTCTCTCCTCATGCCAAAAAACTGCCTTAGTTTGGGTTCTGAGCTAAGAATTTAAGTGCAAGGAATTACTGAAGAAGTGGCCCCAGGAAGCACATACAGTGAGGCATGGAAGAGCGGCAGGGATGGGAATGAAGGCAACGCTGCTGTGGAAATGAGCAGAGAACTGCTGTGAGCAATGGGGTTCTACCCCAGGGGGGCTCTGGGAGACGCTAAGTGTTGCAGGTCTGCCCCACCCAGGAGCAAGGAAGCTGAGGCATCATCCATCACTGTTTAAGGGCTGCTGCCCAGGGCGCCAACCCCCCCCCCCTACTTTGGACCTGCCTCCCTGGATTTTTGCAAACTTCCAGTGTCTGAGACTTGTAATTGCTGGCTTGCACAGGAATAGTGGCTTCCGAGGCTCCCAGAGGCTTTCGATAAAATGCAAGTGCCTCCACGCAGCCTACGGGACATTCCTGATCTGTCTCCTGCTCTTCCTTCATCACTTCCCAGGCTTCCTGTTTAACCCTCATGTGCTCCAGTCTTACCAACCTACCAATGGTTCCCTAAACACACAATGCTATTGCCACCTCTGTATGTCTGATTCCCTCTTCTTGGAATAACCCAACCCTCTTCCCACCTACCTGGAATACCACCCTCTTTTCAGTAAGATACAGCTCGCAGCCCGCCGCATCGCAAGATCTCAAGCCTCCCCTCAGTCCCTTGCCCCTAAGTTGATCACTTGCCCTCGTGCCACTGCCCCGCCTTGTCAACTGTCTCTCTTATTAACTGCAAAGTAGGGACTGGTCCTCCTGGTTGGGCCAGCCTGTCAGAGTGGGAGCTCCTGACACGTGAGGACTGGGCCTAATTTATTTCTGTTTCCCTAGCACCCAGCCCAATGCAAGGAAGAGGAACAACTGGGAAAATGCCAAAGATTTCCTGAAAGGTCTAGATAGCATATAGGACAAATAATCTTGTCTCCAATTAATACGGCAAACGAAACAGAGCAAAAGGGAAAACTGGGGGGGAAATAGCAATTCTCCCTTTAGTGAGTGCTTGTCTAACACACTATTAGGGATATTTCTCCCTACATATGGGCTATAAATCAATTTGGTTTATTCTGCCTCAGCTTCTTTCATTATGTGCCCCTTTATTGGCACTGATTTTCTTAAAGGGAACCTAATGCTTAAGAGACCTTGATGAGGAGCCCCTGAGAAAAAAATCTTCTACATATTTACTCACAAGTATTTTGTGATCACATTACAAACTCTCACATTCAGGCTCTTTCATGCGCCTGACAATGAGCTGCCTTCACACTGGACCCATTTAGGAACCCCTAGAAAGAAGAAACGAGTGACGTAATTACCCTCTTAAGACCTGCTTTGCATGCCCCTCAAGGTCACCTGTGTCTGTGCCCAGCTGAGCTGTCCCTGAATGGGACTCCCACCAGCTTTAACGCTGAAGGACAGGAAGTCAATATAGCGTGGGGTAGGGACAGTCCTGCCCATCACTGTCACTGGATTCATCATAAGCAATTTATTACATGCAAATGTACCCAAACCTGAAGAAGGACTAAATTCAGATTCTGGGGTGGGTTTTTTGTTTTTGTTTTTCTTTTTGGAGACAGTAGAAGATAAAAAGGAGAAAGAGGTGATGAACTATTTCTAAAGGCCATTTGTTCAGCCAAAATTGACTACTTACATTGATGTGAAAACTGAGCACATTGCAGATATTTTTATCCTATGACACAGTTTGTGCTGGGCAACTGAGATCTGAGATTTTGTGATTCATTGATCACTGTCACCATGTCTGATGAAAACTAAATTGCCTCGATCCATCCGGATGTGATTTCTGCTTTTACTCCCCTGCCCTTCCCTATCCGTATAGTTCCACAATGGGAAGGAAAACCGCCACACTGGATCTTCCTTGTTGAAGGTTTTAACATTGGTGTTGCCTTCCATCACCTGTGTTTTGGGTTTTACCCTAACCAAGGCTAGGGTCCTTTCACCTGAGATGGTAGAAATCTACAAATCCAGTCACAGTGTGATCTGTTACGGAGGAAAGCCAAGAAGGAATCTTGGAACGCCCTGCTCAGAAGTCAGGTCTGCTGTCTATGTGGCATTTCATATTTTCAGACCCACTGCAGGCAGCCAAGGAGTTGCTAATCAAAACGTTTTGCCAACCTCATAAGAACGAATGTAAACAGACTTTCTACCCAATGACGCCAATGCTGAAGCCAGTGTCTACGTGTTTTTATATTTTGTGAGATTTCTATGTATATTGCTTCCAAGTCCTCATGCTAGTGAGCAGAGTTTTGCTTTGGTATAAACTGATACCAATCTTTGCAGGCTACAGTTTCTCCCAGTTCAAAACTGAGTACAAAACTGAGGATAAGGGAATCAAAAGGTAACACTGTCCTGCACTCTCCTTTTCATGCTTATACTCCTGGGCACTCTTTCCCTGGAGCCCATGTCCCAGAGTTGTTTTATGGGCAAAAACTTGCCCTTAAAGGTTTGGACTACCTAATCAAGCAATCCCCAAATGGATAATACAGCTAGCAATTAATCTAACAAATATTCATCAACTACCTCTAAGGAGCAAGTTATCACTTTTCTAAGCATGTTCACTTCCTTTTTTTTTTTTTTTTTCAATTTCACCATTCCCTTGGAGAAAGAAAGGACAGGATTTGAATCTATATTTTACCATCCAAGAAATTACAATGTAGAGGGTTTGTACTTTATCCGCAAACAAGGAGCAAGTCAATGAAAGGGCTGGAATAAAGCCAAAGTGTAAGGACAGAAAGCCCAGTGTCTTTCCCTTCATCCTTCCCTCAATTTATACCAAATCCCACTTTGTAAGAAACAGTGGTGGACAGACAGCCTTATCACACAAATTCTCCACCTGGGAGCTGTATGCCGACGGACGGATGCAGGAGGTCCTGAGGCCCCTGAAACTGAACTCAAAAGGTTAATATGTATGCATCTTTCTGAGGAGAGAGTCGGGAACTCCAAAATGGTTGAGAATGATTTATCTAATACATGCTTGAAATAACACACCAGTCATCTGTGAGACCTGACATCTCTCCATCCTATCACCTAAATGGTACCTTGTTGCAATTACCCACATACAACAGGCTACCTCAAACGTTAGTAGCTTAAAACAGCAATAATCATTTTTCTCACAAATCCACAACCTGGGCAGGGCTCAGCAGGCAGAGCTCACGTCTGCTCCGTTTCACATCAACTGGGGTCACTCCACTGGGCCTGGAGGATCTGCTTCCAAGATGGCTCTCGCACACGGCCGGCTGCTTGTTCTGCTCCACATGGGCCTTTATCTGGGGTAGGTTGAGCTTCCTCACAGCATGGTAACTGGGTTTCAAGAGCAAGCCTCTCCACAAACCAAAAGTGGAAACTACCAATTTCTTCAGGCCTGCACTCTGAAACCGACACTGTGTCCCTTTGGCTACATTCTGTCAGTCAAACCATCACAAGAGGATTCAAGGGGACAGAGGCATAGACCTCACTTCTTGGTGGGAAAAGCATCAGAGAATTTGGAGGCTATGATGCTAAACTGTCACATACCTCTAGGGTCACCTTTTCTCTTCCTGTGGTTTGCCCTATCACTGTTCTCTATTTTATAGATCTTTGCTGTGTGGGAAACCAAGCTCTGTTGTTTCTGACATGTCCCTTTTTCCAGGATGAGTCTGTAGCCAACCCAACCTACTCCTGCCAGTGGGCCCGCTCCATGCTGGCCACATGTGGCTCCTTCTGAGCTGTAGGTGTTCAAACTTCCTCCCCTCCACTGCGAGCATCACTCCAGGTCCTCTGTGTAGCCTGCTCCTTTACAGAAAGGCTACACAATGGCTTTAGGGAGATCATGGCTGTGGGTGCTGAGGGATAAAAGTTACTTGGAGAGATCTGTATTAGATATGAGCAATGTGACGAGAGAAAAGGGGGTTGACCTTTCCCGCCATCACTCTGTGAACAGCCGGTTGGGTTTGAACCTTCCCAATTCTGCCTGTTTCCAGTCACTAACCAAATATACGACTCTTTGAAAAGCAAGGGTGATTCAAATTTTCAAGGAAATGCCAACTAGTACTTACATTATTTGCATCACTGTCCCCCAGTCTCTTTATTAATTCAAGTGACTGATCCATAAAATTGGTTATCAGCGCTGGGAAATTCTCTGATACTATCTGCTCCCTCAGGCAGGCCTTTGGAAATACTCTTCTTTTACTTTGCAGCAGAGGTGATTAAAAAAGGGCCACCAGCTGAGGAGAGATTCCAACCCCAGGGCCGAGGAGGCTATAAGCCTCAGTATTCGGAAGATGAACCGGGCACCCCAGTTTTGCCTGCCTTCTCACCAACCCACTCTCCCCGATCCTGCAGCATGTCAGGGACCCTCTGTCCTCAGTGCCTTTGCATTCTCTTTGCTCTGGACTCTCTCTCCCCAGAAATCCACAAGCCTGGTCTCCTTTTTCCTGACAGAAGTCTTCAGGTCTTTATTTACGTAACAGTTTCTCAGTAAACCTGCCCTTGGTAGCCCCACCCCAAATTTACAAGCCACTGTACACACACACACAGCACTTTCTATCACCCTCTCTCCTTACACTTTTCTTATCACTATATAGTATATGATGTGTTTTACTTATTGCCTGTCTCCCCTTCTACAAGGATAGCTTCATGAAGGCAGAATTTTTTTATGTCTTGTTTACTGTGAGCCCTAGAATAGTACCTGGCATCAAGTAGATGTGCGAGACATATTTATTAATAAATATTTGAATGAACTATTGACCCAACCTGTAACTGTCCTCACACAGTGAGAACACAGGGCTCCCAGTCGCACTGCCGGCTTTGCAGGTGCAGAGCTGCGGGTCTGGCTCTAACAGCCACCCCATCTGTGTCAGTTTCCTATACCTGCTGTGACAAATGACCACGAACTCAGTGGCACAAAGCAACAAAAATTTACTATCTTACAGTTTTGCAGGTCAGAAGTCCAACGTGGGGCACGACCAGCTGAAACAAAGTGTGGCATGACTGTGTTCCTTCCTGGAGGTTTTAGGGGAAATTTTGTTTCTGTGCGTTTTCCAGCTTCTACAGGTCAGTCATCCCCACTCCTTAACTCATGGCTCTTCCTCCATTTTCAAAGCCAGCAACGTCACATCCCTCTGATTTTTCTTCCTTAGTCCCAGCTCCCTCTGACTCTCTTTTTCTGCTTGCCTGGGTCATGTTATACCCACCCAGAATAAAATATTCTCCCCATCTTAAGGTCATCTGGTTAGCTGCTTTAAATCGATCTGCAACCTTAATTTCCCTTTGTCCTGCCACCTAACATATTCCTGGATCCTGGAGACGAGGATGTGGAATTCTTTGAAGGCCATTCATTCTTCCCACCACATCATCCTCTAGAATAACCTAAGAAATGATAAGGCCTCTCCCATCACTTTGATAGCTGTGATGTTTCTTATCCAGATCCACACTCGGTCCACTTGGTCCTTTCATAAAATCTTGTTGAGGTAGAATACAAATTTCCCTGGATTTAGAGGCAGACAACCTCCACTGAAGACCCTTTCTGAAACTGACTAACTTAGTCACAATTACTGAGATTCCATTTTCTCAACAGAAAAAAAATGGAAATAGCAAAACCTGCTGTCAGGGCTATTATGAAGATTAAATGTGGTAATGTTTGTAAAAGCTCTATAAACGTCAAACTCCACACAGTATAAGGAATTGTTATTATGATAGAAATCTCTCGCACCAAGGATACCCTGAGTTTGTACTGACAGTGGTTTTGATTGTTCTGCTCCTCAAAAGAAATGATACTAATACTTGCATCCTTTGGACAAGTCAGGACTGAAACTGACAGTGCTACTCACAGTCCAAATCCTGCATTACTGTTACTTGGTTTGTGATGACAGTATTGTGCACACAAACCAACTGTGAACATGAATTTGTTTTTTCCTATTTGAAGTTTCAAGCATTTTTCTTCAAAAAATAATATTAGGAAACAGATAATCCTTACTTTTATTTGATCTGAGGAGAAATCACTGCAGTTACTTGTATAATATATTTCATTCTAGGCTCCTTAAAGGGGAAAAAAATGTGTCTTGTTCATTTTGTAACTCCAGTGCCCAAAGCTTTGCCTGGTAGAGAAGCCCTTAAATTAATGAATATTTCTTAAATTGATGAATGAGTTAATACATTAAGGATTAATTAGCTAATTAGAGATGCACATAAGAAACTTCTTCATGCTGCTGATTGATATGCAGTTAGAAATCCCTCTCCATCTTCATTTTCTGGTTTTTTATTAATCCCACCTAGATCTTCCCAACATCACAGAGAAACTGGTCTTTGCCTGGCTTCTGGAAAGTCACTAACATTCTCTCTTTAAAGCAACTTCTCTAAATGGAGAACACCAGCCTCCAACTTATACTTCCAACCACCACTCTCATGGTCAAACAGTTCCTCCTAAATTTCCCCAAAGAAGGGAGCTATAAGGAAGATTCTGAACTTGATACTCAAGCAAAAGAATGGAAGATCTGCAATGTATTGAACTGGGTACTTCCCCTAAGGTAGTTGTGACTACTGCTCTTATGGAATCAGGGGAGGATTTCATAGAGGCTGAGAAATGTTCTCAGAGACACAGATCTGAATGTGAACCTCCTGGCCTCTGATGGGCTCATATCACAGAGGTCAGTGGATGACACACCATCAGATGGGTTCCAATAAATCAAGAGCTCAAACAAATCCCAGAACCTGCTTTTGTGGGACTCAAGCTATAACCAATTTAAACCTCCACAGGGTGGATGTTCCCCTCATTGAAATAACTTCATAAAAAGGCAGTGGGAGCCGGGCCCTTGATGACTCCACACTGCCTGATTTGCCACAAAGGTAGAAAGTCTTTTCTAAGCTGAAAATTTCTGAGTGCTACACATCTGTGCTCAGTACTTAGGGAGATCAGTTTCATTTATTCCCCACTTCAAGCTGGAAGACTTGGGAAAAAAGACCCCATGAAGACCCCACTGCAATTAGAAAACACGGCTGATTGGATCAAAAAGTTAAAGGAATAAGACATGTTTGTACTGAATTTCCCTTGAAATACTCTTGGATTTAGAAGATAAAGGGGAAAGAGGACTTGGCAATGTGAATTTTTGCTGGCAACAGAAAATTCCAATTCAACAATTAATTCCACAATAATTATTCTGCCAAACTCATGGCAAATATCTCTGGATTCACCCAAATCTAATACTGCAGGGGTACATTTCAAACTATTTCCACTTTAGTCACTCACTAAACACTGGGATGGCCATGGCAAATAATAAACTCTAGCAGTCGTTAATGGCTAGTTGACTTTTCTTTACCAATTTACCATAGATTCTGGTGGGAAAAAATTGTTTCAGAGTAAGATATTAACTTAACTCTATTAGGAAACTAATTCACATGTTTAAAAAGAGAATTCATTCTATGTTTCCCTGAGAGGGTTATTATCCAGAGACTTGCCTAAATTTTCTAAATTCATGTATGTTTTCAACTAATAGAACCTCTTATTTATTGCAGTCTTAAGAGCTAAACTGAACTCATCAACAAAAGGTAAGATAAATTTCATCATCTAGATTTTTATTCTATTTTATTTTCATCAATTCAAATATGTGGTCCCCTAAATTTTCCTTAGCAAACTCAAGTAACCACTAAATGAAGTAAATACTTCAAGTCACCAGTTAGAAAATTACGAATTCCTAAAGTGCCTGTTCACAAATGTCTAAGCTCTTTCTTTGGGGACAGAGCAGCAACAAGGACATGGATTTGGTGGAGCCCATGAATTTCTGTGAATCTCCACTCATCTGGGGGCTGACACAACCTGCTTTGAAGCAAACATTTTGTTGAAAGCAAAAACCAATTCACCAAACTAAGGAACTCCTGCAGAAAAACATCAATTCTCTCACATCGTTACATTTAGGGCAGTTTTAAAACCCAATGTTGTTTAAAGTTACACTAAAGCTCCTAAAATGACCCACAAGAAACCAGACTCCTTAAAAATGGCTCAATCCCAAGACTTTTCCCAGTGTCTCTTCTCAAAGTACAAGCACAGTGGGGTTCTCCTAAACCAGGTCCTATTCAAGCGAAGAGGTGATGGTGAGGTCCCAGCAAATCCCTGCCTTTAGTTATGAGAACAGCTGTACCACTAGAAAGCTGGCAGCCTCCATCTGCTGAAGAACTTGTTGAAAACCAGTCAACCCCAGAAGGCTGATCATTCCAAGTTACTTTTAAAATGTAAGGTCTTTTTTTTTAATTTTTAGAAATTTGACTTCTATTATTTAAGATGTTCCATTCCACAACAATGGTTCATAATTAGATCTATTTATTTTGACAGTCCATAGCTCCTGATAAAAGGCCATCTGCAACATTTGCAAATTAAGAATTTTTCCTACAAAGAACATTATTATTCACAATGTGAAATATTGAGGCTTGAAATACACTTGAGGGAAGTGTAATCAAAGACCACAACATCAAATTTCATTATCACGGTGTCTGGTTTTGCCTCTGCTTTCTCAATTTAAAGAGGAAGAACAAGGAGTAAATGGAATAAGTAGTGAGGCATAAAAGGTGGGGGAATGGAATTGCTAAGTTAGACTGCAAAGATCTTAAGAGCAAAGACTGTGCCTTTTCTTTCTTTTTCTTCGTGCCTACAAAACATAGGACATCATTCCACACTGTCCTGTTAATACAGGGTATCAAGATTCAGAAGGAAAAAAGCAAACAAAACTCCTCTTCAGAACCCTCCGCCTTCTGCCTCAGCATCCCTTTACCCTACTTGGGGCCTCTTCCACAAGTTGTTTGAGCCTCCTTTCCAGTATCACACTCCCCAGGCCCGCTCATCTCCACTGCCAGGACCACCGTATAGAGCTGGACAGGTTGTTTACTGCACAAAGCTCCCCAGCTGAAGAGGGCACCTGAGAGCTGAAACCTAGTCCACAGTTACCACAAGAATCAGCAACTAGTGCCCAGCTGGGAAGGCCTCCCATTTGTGGTTAGCTTTGCAAATGTGCGAGGCATCTCGCTCTCACCATCATTGTGGAAGCTACTCAACATATTGGCTAAATCAAGTCAGGGAAAGTAGTCAGAGTTGCAATGACAGTGATAAAACTGGCTGCCACATTTACAACCTGTCACTATCTGGACAGACCAACTAATTTCCACCTTGGCCTAATCAGTCCATTACCATTCAGGTGTTGACTTGGTCCACATACGTCCTGAGTGGCTGGTATTTTTGCCATTTAGAGCAGAAGTAGCCCAGCTCAGACGATTAACCCTTCTCTGAGTTCCCGAGGGAATTACTATACCAATGAATCAGCTTCTGAAAGGAACCTTGAAAACCCCTCGGTTCACCACACGTACTCTGCACTGCAGAAATTCCCTCTACGACAGCCCTCGCATTAAGTCAACCAGCCTCCACTTGGACACTTCTGATGAGGAGGCATTTCTCCAAAAGGAACCCTTCTCATGTTGAGAGAGCCAGCCTTTCGTCTGTTCTGCTATAATAAGAATTAGGAAAAAAAATAGCTACCACGTATTGAATGCGTATTTTGAGCTTTCCATATATAAATTTATTTAATCCCCACATCAATCCTGTCAGGGAGGGATCAACACTGCCCTTTTTCAAGTGAGGAATGGACCCAGAGAATGAAGGAACTCACCCGAGGTCACACCGCTGAACAGCGATTTGCACTCAGGTCTGTCGCACGCCAGCACCCTGACTGTGATCACCAAGCTCTGCTTCTGCACGTCTACCCATCTGCCTGTCTCCAGATTACAGTGAGATGTGTATTCCAAAATGGAAATCTCAGGTCCCCGAAATTGCATGATTTGATTACTTATACTAATGAGGGAGGAACAGGCTAAGTTTAAGCAATACTTACACCTTATTTAAATAACTGCTTTTCATCTCTTTCCAACAGATCCATTCTAGCCTATTTTGGAGCTAGAATGTACTCTCAGAAAATAGGTTCACTCCTCCATTGCCAGGTTCTAGGGATGGGGATGTAAAGTCAGTGTGATGTTACTTCTGAGTATTACTTGAAGAAACTTCAAGAAAGCTATAAAGTAAAATAATTTTGAATTTTATCTCTTTATCATTTCTCCTCCTACTTGAAATATAGAATATTAATAAACAGCTTGAAAGGAAAAAAGATGTCAGCAAAGAGGACAATTAAAGACTCAGAGGAATGCCTTTGGATAAAATGAGATGTATAATCAAATTGTGGCTTCCCAGCTTCCGAGCCTCCTCCTCTATTCGGTGAATTTCCTACCGTATATGTCTTTGTGGGAAACAAAGTCACTTTCATTACAGCAGTCAAAGTAACCAGATTCTTCCTTTTCCAGCCCCTCTGGGAATTATGGCGCAGATCATGAGCTAGTCATGAGCAGTGAGTCACCCTGGGGCTTCAAATCAGAGGCCAGTGACTCAGAGCACACGGCGCCTTCATTCTGGTAACTGAGGTGGCAGCAGCCAGTTGCCAGGCCAACAGCATCAGCAACTCCAAGCATCCAAGGCCAACACCAGCCGCAGGCACGCAAGCCACCATGTCATGTCCAGTGGGGCAGCAGTGATGGCTCACTAGGTGGTTCCATGGGGTGACTTTGACTATGGCTCTGGTTTCTTGGTTCCCAACCATATTCTGAATCTGGTGCCTGAAATTTCACAGTGATTCCACCAAATGCCTGATATCTTTCAGGAAATATCTTTTATGCTTAAGCCAGCAAGAATCAGTTTCAATTGCTTGCCCTGAAGATCCCTAAGGGATATATTATGTAAATTGATATATTTGTGCTAAATCAGAACAATGATAATGGCATCGAGCCATATGAGGAGCTGCCACTAAATCCATATCAGCATGCAGGCCTCATCCTACCTGTGGTCCTAGGAAATCACAAGGATGGCCAGGCTCATATGTTTTTCATTACTACATCATTCAGCAACCACTTCCTCAGAATCTCAGTCACTACAGGAGAGTGTAGGACAGGCAAGCAGAAATAGATGAGAATACGGCTCAAAAGTCTTTTATCAGTTTCCCACTATACTTAAATGTAAATTCTTCTCAAACTCCAAGGATATTTAATAACATGTAAATTCCTTGTTCTAATAGCCTACAGTAAAATATACTAATTTATGGAACTAACAGCGAGAGCTATGTGGTATTGGGGGCAGAGAGATAGAGACTGCTTCCTGCACAAATGTCTTAATTTCACTGCACATCATGACAGACAGCATCACAACATAGCAACTGGGACACAGACCTTCTAAGCTATTTTAAAACAAACCAGGCTTTGTAAACAGGAAAATTGGTATGGGGTACACAGGGCTTTATTACACAAAAGCACAAAATTTTCCTCTTCTGAATAGAGGAAAACTGTTTAATGAACCATGGTTATGTAGTAAAACTGTCAAGAAAAGCAAGGACATGATAAACGCAAATTTCAGAAGAGAGGTTCAGAGGAGAATGCAAAAGGGGATGGGCTTCCATTCCATAAGTAGCAAGGTATACACAGGGGCTTGTTTCCCTATTATCCTTTAAGCTACATGATATAAACTCTTGAATATATGAGAGTGATGGTAACCACCATGACTGTAAATAATGATCCAACTAAAAAAGACTATGTTTCAAGGACATCCTCCTTCAGTCTACTCAAATATTGAAGTCCCAAATTGTTCATAATACACCCCCTGGAGCAAGCTAACATTTCTTTCTGTATCTTAAGATGGAAGGACAGAGCCTACTTCTTTTTCAAGGCAAGACCACCGGGCAGATAGAGGCTTTGTGCCTATAATCAGTTGCAGGTGGAGGTATCACTTGAAATTGATCTTCATCAAGGGCAATTCAGGGCTCTCTGCAGCATCTCCCTCCCCAGCCCGTGTTCCAGGGATCCATATGCCAAACGTGAGCACTGGCTAATTCTTTGTCTTAACAGGCACTTCCCAGGAAACCTCAGCCCTGCAGAGACCCCTCCAGTTTGTCCAGCCTCGGTTAATGTGCCGCTTGTTACAGAACATTGAAAAGCCTCCCAGGACATATGTTTACAGCATCTGCCTCAATCAGCAGATACGTCCAGCTCAATAAACGGGCACATTCTGCCCTCCTGACTGCCACATCTTAATAAGGAACCCGGAGAATTTGCAGCTTTTTTGTTAACCTTTCGAAACACAAGAAATGAATCTCAATAAAACCCAAGTTACCAAAGTGGGGGGAAAACACAAAACTCTGACTCCTCATCGACCAAGTATAAAAGGAAAAAAAAAAAAAAGATTCAACAAAAAAATCACATCAGAACCCTGTCAGCTGGAAAATACAACTATGTAATGACCTCAGATGCTGCTCCTCGGAGTGGGTGGTGACGGGGCCACCGGTGGTTATTTTTCCTTTGTACCTGAAAAGCCTGGAAACAGCAATAATGTGAGAACAGTAATTTCATCCTCGATGTCCATAGGAGAAGAACACGGAATTATAACAGCAGGTAATATCTGCCAGAACATCCTGGAGGGTGCGTGCCATGCTTGGGGAAAATGTATGCACTTGACCATCCAGAGATCTTATGGTCAAACCTTAGGTCTACAACTTTCCTCCGAGTCTCAGTTTCCTCGCTAGTGTCCTGAAGACGATAATCTCTACGTCATGGAGATGCTGCGAGTTTTACATGAGAGAACATATTGAAATGTCCACCACGGGGCCTGGCACGTGCAAGGCGTTCAGTGATTGTTGGCTCCCGGCCTGTTCCCAGAACACATACAGCCACAAAACGCTGCTTCACGCCCGATCACTGAGGGCCAAGCCAGTCTCTCCAGGCCCAGAGCTTCCTGGCAGTCCATAGCTGCACCACCAAGTTGACAGGCACGCCTTGAAATGCCCTGTGATAATTTTCCATAAATGCACAAGCCCTTGCTGCGAGAGGGTACCCAGGGTTAAAGACCACAGAGCAGTGAACTGGCTTCACTCCAGTCCCACAGGGTTGGTGATCTTTTGTTGATGATTCACATCCAGTAAAATTCCAATTTTTTTTTATAGATCAGATTGAACCCAAAGTTGTAACTCAGTCCTAAAACTGTCGTTGTTGAATCCTATTCACTCTCATGGTACGTCCCTTGTGCCCTCTTATCAGGCACCCATCACCATGTCTGATAAATGCTCCCTGTTCCCTGTCCTTCCAGAACTATCATCTCTACAGAGTCACCTCTCCGGAGCCCACACTCGGCCCCATGCCTGGCCACAAACACTTGGTGCCTAATGCCCCACTTATAGAATTACAAATCAAACCATCTACAGGGGATCTACTCCAATCCTCCATTTAATTAATAAGAAACCATGGCCCTGGGGCCCCAGGATGTGATGCCAGATGTGAGGGAACATCAGAGCCAGGTCTGGAGGCCAGACCCTCCGGCTCCCAGACCAGAGCTGTCGCCAGCACACAGCGCTGCCTTAGATGCGAGGCTTGGCAGCTGGACTGGAACCGGGGCACACAATAGTTTCGTGAAGTCCTGCTCTAACGTGATATTTGCTTTTAACAGGGATCTTTAGCTAAATGGAATGAGTAATGCTTCAATTTCAAAACACCTGCCAGGGCCAGTGGGAAGGTGTCTGGGGTTGAATAAGAGGCTTTTGGCCTCCCCCAACCCATTCCACTTAGATGACCACCTACACTCCCAGGAAGTGTTCTGCAGATGAAGGAAAATGTGGCCTCCATCTTCCATCCATCCATCTACTCAACAAACAGTTGATGAATGTCCAATGTGTACAAGGTACATTGCTATAGGGATTGAGCGGATGACTCTTCCCCGCCTTTCTTCACACTCTGTACACCAGGTATCGCACTAAGCACTTGACCTGCCTTATCCAACTCAGCCCTCATATAGTCATGGGAAGCCGATGTTGTATACGCCATGTTGCAGACAGGGAAACTAGAGCGAATAGGGGTTAAGTGAATGCCCAAGTCCCGAGGTTGTAAGTAGCAGGAGCTGGGATCGAAGCCCGGCTGCTCTACTCCGGAGCTGTGCCTTTGTCCCCTTCCTGGTGTGTTCTCTCCACGGGTACACAGCTGACCTTTCCTGGGGGAGCGTAGGGAAACTCAAATAAGAAAAAGCACATGAAGCAGTTAACATAGTGCTTGGCAGAAAGTAAATGCTTTATCTTTTTAAAACTGGACAGGACAAATCATTTTATAAAACTTTGGTTTGGAACTCAAGGACACTTTGGTTTGCAATGCTGATATTAATACACAAATGGGAGAGAATTTTGCTGTGACCTGATGATTCTGTTAAAGCTGTCTATAATTTTCCATGGATATTAAAAAAAAAAAGTCTAGAGATTTTTTTGGTTCCTACAGTCTGTATTTTGAGTGCCAACACCCTCCCTTCATTCAATTCTCTTTTGTCTCTCTATTTGTTTATTTATCTGGGGACAGGGCCACATGCATTCCTCATTTCAATAGGTCACAGTGAGTGGGTGGTGTTTAATAAAACCATGTTGACTGCCTGGCTGAGAACTATGAGACTGGAATGTTGAGCAACCACTCTTTTGCTTGGAGCAGTGGGTTTGTTAATTTGAGCATAATTAAAATTAGAGGCCATCTCCTGGGATTGCATCACCACTGCTCAAGTGACAACCAACACGCTCTCATGTCAGGTCACTGACTGTAATTTCAGAGGCGCAGAGCTCCTAGCACAGGACAATCCGATAGAACTTTCTGTGATGATGGAAATGTTCTTTCTGTGTCTGCTCAGCTAAGGACAGCAGCCACTAACCACATGCAGCTGTGGAGCACTTGAAATGGGGTTGTGTGCCCGAGGCACCGGATTTTTAATATTATGTAATTTTAATTAATGGGAATAGCCACACGTAGCTGGTGGCTACCATATTAGCACAGTTCTAAAGGGACGATGTCAGGAAAATTGATGTCTGGAGGACAGAGTGAGGGCTCAGTAACTTCACACTGTAGTTTCTGGACAAGCCTTAACGCCCCAGGAACACTACCACCAATAGGGCTTCGGCCGTGTTGGAAAGAGACCAGTTTGCCAGTGATGTTCTTCCTCTCTCTAATCCTGGGATTTCTTCAGGTAGGACCTGGACCACCATCAGGAACCAGAGAATAAGACAAAGTAAAGGGACTTTGGAAGCTCTCAGCCATCTTTTCACAGTGGAGGGAAACTGGAGTTCAAAGACGAAGCCCTCCTCCCAGGGTCACATAAGGGCAGACCTCTAAAAGTCTCCTGGTGCGCAGTCCGTGCTCTTTCAGCCAAACTTAGCTGATGCCTCAGCTTTCACCTCAGATAAGCTGTGGGCAGATAAGGTGTCAGGGGCTGTAGAGGAACAATGATAATGTATAAAGAACGCCACGAGGAGGATGTAGGGGACAAGTACCCCCATCAGAAGTGGTCAAAACTGGGCAACTGCAGTTTCGTCGCCATGTAAGAATATGTTACTTAATTGTCCATTTTTCCCAAGAGAAGCAAGGAACAGAGTTTGTAATCTCTGGCTTAACCTGTCTTCTCCTCACCCTCACCTCTGAAACATCTTCGCTAGTACTGATTACTATTCTCAATTTATAGATCATAGATTATTGAGGTTAAGATCTTGCACAATAACACAAGGGAGAAAGCAGCAGAAGATGAATTCAAAAGCAAGCTGGGCTCCAAAGTCTAGACACTTTCCACCCATCCTCCCCCCTCCTCATCACACCAGTCGTACCCACTGAGGCTCCTTATTCTTTCCCACAGATGGGCTTTAAGGGACTCCCCAGGCATTAGATCACCTTGCATTTTCTCTTTTCTTTCCTAAATTATAATTTCATTGTTAACAAATGACAAAAATTCCATTACCATCTTTGAGACAAATAATCAACATATTCCTTGCTGAAACAAAATAATGACAAAATAAAATTTAATATCTGGAGTGCCAAAATAATTGGTAAGAGTCCCCCATCCAAATGCACCCTGTCAACAATGGGTCAGAAATGTCAGTCTATGCATCTTCCTTTTAAAATTACCATGTCTAAATATTTAAAGTACCAGACTCATACATGGAAAATTAATTTTGAAACTAAAAGGAAAAAGAAGAGGGCCTAGAGACAATGAAGGTGCTACACCAACATCCTTCAACTGTTTTCTCTACCTAAAGCAGAAACTCTCGATGTGCTATTTATATCAGTCATAACTCTTTTCTGTTTGAGATGCCACATCTACAGTGATTAATGGATAAAGTCCAGGGGTTTCTAATACTGTCTCCCCTGATGGTAAATTGATATACAGTCCTCAGCAAATTCCATTTGAGGTCATGATTTTCCTGTAAATGTGCCCCAGAACAGCTGCCACATTCCTAAATTCTGGGCAAAATTTACAATCCTACTTCAGTATTTGATTATTGTTTAGGTGCTTCATGTAAAACTCCCAAAATAGGGATCATGTGACTGCAGTTCTTTACTTCATTCCCGGTTGCTTGGTGCTCTCTCAGCTTTACACTGGGAGGCTTTTTGATGAAGATTAATTTCATTTTCTTTCTAGCCACTGGGTTAATAAAAATAAGAATTATCAAGAAAATAGGACTACGTGGCACAACTAGCTAATACACATTCCTTCTATCTCTTGTAAATTATGCTGAAATGAATGGCAGTAAAAGTGAGTGTGGAGATTTCAACCTGCTTCCCAGTGGCTGGTTAAAAAAGTACTGTATAGTAGTTAGTACCTGCAAATCTCCAACTCTCAATTTATCCCTTCCCCACTCTTTCCCGCCTGGTAACCATAAGTTTGTTTTTTATGTCTGTGAGTCTATTTCTGTTTTGTAAATAAGTTCATTTGTGTTTCTTTTTTCAGATTCCACATATGAGTGATATCACATGGTATTTTTTCTTTCTCTTTCTGACTATACTTCATAAAATAAAATAAAATAAAATAAAATAAAATAAAATAAAATAAAATAAAATAAAATAAAATAAAATAAAATATTAACTCCAAAAAAAAAGTACTATATACTCAGCACGGGTAGCCCTTCTCACTTCAAGAACCAAGAGCAAGAAGCTAAATGAAATGTGAGCTGGAATTAGAAATAAGTGGGGGTGGGGAATGAAAAAGACCAGGAGGTGAGATGTGATGGAAAGAGAGGAGGCCAAGCACTGTGGGCTGGAGTGGAGAGTGTGTGTTGGGGAAAGTTCTGATGAGCTCGGCTCGGTGGCAGGGAGCTCCTATAATGCGTAAGAGAACCTCTACCTATTATATCATGACCACCAGGGATCTTAAGCAATTATTGTCCAGCTCTTAGCCCCTGGGCACATTAGAGTTGAAGAAAAAAAGTTTTCTCTTGAAGATCATCAAAGAGCTCTAACTTAGCCCCAGAAGCCATTACAGGTTGGAGAAGGTGCACAGTAAACAACCTGGATCAAGAACAGGTTCATGGATCTGGCTCCTGTTCCCAAGTACAAGACCCCGAACCTCCCCTCCATTTCTTTCTTTTATTCTTATAATAACTTAAAATATGATTCCAAAACTCTTTGATACTTTTCCCATCAAAAGTGGTGTCTATGGTCCCTTCCCCTAAATCTGGATGGGCTTTGTGACTATTGTCTGACAACCCTGCCACCACCAGGCGGTGAGAAACCCAAGCCACTGGAGAGGTCACATGGAGCCATTCCGCTCATCAGACAGGTGAGCAAAGAATCTGCCAGCCCCAGCATCAAGTGTCCCCTGTCCTTCACGTCCACAGCTACAATGCAGTGAACCTGGCCCCGCTGAGCCCTCGCTGACTTTTTGGCCCTTGGCCTCCTGATGAGCATAAGAAGATGGTTGTTTTTCAGCTGCTAATTTTTGAGGTAATCTGTTCCACAGCAGTAGTCTCTGGAACAATCCTTTTGCTCCCTTCCCACCTCTGGTATTTCTCTCTGGAGGCATAAATCCTTAAATGAGTCATATCTTCTTATTTGCAGCCCCCAAATTCTTTGTTCAAATGCAAGTTTATAAGCAACAGCTGGCAGAAGCTCTGGGGCACCTCAGCTCACAACTTCACAGCCAGACTTCATCCAGACACTAAATATGTGGCATTCCTTTGACAATCAAATAATTTCTGGAATATTGCCTCCTCTTGAAAGCCTTCCCAGTTTAATCATGCAGAGGCTGAAGGCCTGTAACTTTGTCTCGCACCCATCTCCCAATTTCACCACACATGACCCCAGGCATGGATGTACTGAGCCACTAAGAACCCTAAAATCTGTGAGGAAATACAAGACCCAACGTCTCCCTGCAAAGGACTTCTAATCTTGTTTGGAAGGCAGAGCTGGCCCCTCCCCCACCAGCATTATAGAACAAAAATAATAAAGATAGAGGCGCCAACTTTCACAATCACATTATACGTAATAAAAATATAGAAAATCCTACTTCTGTGCTCACAAGGTGTGTTTCGTCCATGCACATCCAACTCACTAATGTTAACAATGATGATTCCTTAGAGCTGAAATAAGACACTGTTCAATCACCTAGTCATACATTCAATAGCCATGCATTGTGCTTGCTGTATGTGCCAGGCCCTCTGCTAAGCTCCGGGGGTGCCCCAGGGAGGAAGACAGACACAGTCTCTATCTTTTTGAAGCTTATGTGCTAGTGAGGGAGACAGATAACAATGTGTAGCCATTTAAAAAATATAACTTACACAGGAAAGGAAATCAGGAGAAGGATGCCACGTGGACATGACGTGGAAGTGGGATGGCCACTTTGGTGAAGGCGACCAGGGAAGATCCAGAAAAATAAGTGAAGGGACAACATCTGAGGTAGATCCTGAAGATAAGGAGCCACTGGGAAAAGCTACAGGGAACAGTGTTTTGGGAGATGGAACAGCACTTACAGAAGCCCTGAGGCAAGAAAAATCACCGCATGTTGGGGAACAGAAAGGCCTGTGTGGCCATAGAGATGCAGGAGAGAGGAGGAGGTAAGAGCCACAAGAGGCAGAGCTTGCATGTATTGTGACGCCAAGCAAGCAGGCTCCGAAACGCGAGCCACCCAAGGGTAAAAGCAATCTAAACAGCAACCGCGCTGTGCTAATAGTTACTTAATCACCATCGTCATCAGAGTAAAGTTTATAGTGATTATGTGCTTACTCTGGATTAATACTTTGGAAAATACTGCTGTGCTCTTTCCTTGCCCTTCAAGTTTAAACAAACAAACAAAAAAAAGTCCTTAGGACAGAAAGAAGGAGCTAATATTCAGTATCTGGCACTCAAAACAGGCCTTACGCAAAGCTTATTAATATATTGTCTTGAGAAAGAATTTTCAAATGCCTGTATCACCTTTCAAGTAACCAAAGGACATGAAAAATTCTCCCCTAGTGAAGATGTGATACAGACAAGGGTGGGGAAACCTCACTTTCGTCCTCATCCTCATCCCAGTGGCTGTGAGAGGAGGAGAGGCCGAGGGAAGAGCAAAGTGGGTAGAATGGATCTTCAGGAGCGTTACATAGGTCTGGGGGAGCTGAAAGAATGAGGATTCAGACCCTGTTCCTGCTGAGGGCTCTAGAAAGATATGACCTCTCAGGTTGCCCCATTCCGAAGTACAGGTGGAGGCAGCTGGGCAGAGAGACAGCATGGAGTGTAGCCTTTCTGAGCCCCTCTTGGTTGCCTATGGGAACCCCTGTGGTAGGGCTGGGCACCGGGGGGCTCACAGCTCCCTGGCAGTGGAATTAGAAAGCAGCTGGACTGGCAACCAGTGTGCCATCCTGGAGAGGAACGAGATGGTGCCCCAGCAAAGGCTGGGTGTGGACAATCCATCCAGGGACATCCTCTGCTCCTGAAGGCGGATGGGCTTCAGAGGGCCTATAGTACCACTGAGAATGAGACGATGTTTGGCAAACCAGGGAAACTGCCAGACCCTGGCCAGTCCCAAAGACACCAGCGTCCATGTTACACCCACTCAGATCTCAGCCAAGAGCGCCAGCAGGCCACCCAGCATGCAGGAGAACAAGTGGGCAGTGAACCGCACGGCTAGGGCTGCAGACTCCTCCCTCCCACCAAGACTGCCTCAGCCCCTCCCCTCCCCCACATACCTGCATCTCGTCTTGGAGAGGAGCCTGGAAAAGCCTGGAACACTGAGCCTTCTGAGAGTCTGACCGCTTTTTCCTAGAGGTGGAGCTTTCTCCAAAATCGATACGGCTGACTAAGATTTAAAACAACTTGGACATTCAACTAATTTTCCTTCTAATCAGCAAGAGTTTGCTGAGGAGGAAGATCACATTAGCAAAAATCATAATTAAGGAGCTACATGTTCACTGCCCATTCGGAGGTGGGGGGAGCAAAATGTGTGACTCATCACAAGAGCTTTACACGTATCATCTCATTCAATCCTCAGACCAACAATAAGAAGCCATCGCTATGAATCTCTTCCCCATTTTACAAGGAGGAAAGTGAGTATCAGTTTCAACAAACTGATGAAGCTCAGACAGTCCCGCAGTGGCAGAGCCACCAAAGGTTTGAGTGCTTGACCACGACAGGCATTGCCTCATTGCCCATTGGTCCAGGCCTCCCAGTAACGCAATGGCAGTAAGCTAACCAGTGTATACAAGGCACTTACCATGGGAAAGGCACTGCTCTTACTGCTTTGCAAATACGAACTCATTTAATTTGTTCGCCAATCACATGAGGCAGTTAGTATCATCATATGTAATCTCCTATTTTACATAGGAGATTACTGAATTCAGAAAGTGGGTAAATTGCCTCAGGTCAATTTTGCAGTAAATAAAAGGAGGACCTGATATTTGGACCCAGACCACAAAGAATGAGAAATGAGCTCTTAACTGCCACACTGGACCAAAAAACCAAAAAACTTTGGAAATTCTTTTTCAAATTACAGTGGTTCTAGGTTGGAATAAAACTTATAATGGCTTAATCTTCATGGCCAATGAAAAGCAATATAACTTCCAGAAGTATTCCTTTTCCATTCACTGTGAAAATCTATCTGAAGGTGGTTACAACTGGTAGCTAGGTCCAAATAGGTTATGGCGTTTAAAGGAAAAATGGACTAAAGACTAGCTTAAGTAGAAAGCCAAGTTGTTTAAAGGCTAGAACTATCCTGGACTCTCATGCACACCATTGGTGATAACAGAAGAAAGATCACAAGAAGTGCCGCCCACGTAAGTGGTAGCTAGTTTCGTTAGCATCCATGCAGTTATTACATAAAACTAAGAAATCACAACATAGGAAAGTGATTCTTATGCAAAAAAGGAATTTCTCCATTTCATACTAAAAGCAAGGAATTTCACATTTTAACATTATTTCTGAACATTTACGCTCAATTCCAACCATTTAGTTCTGAAAGAGTAAAATGATGGTGTTAAAGATCTGCTCTAAACCAGGGAATTAAAAACCAGGTCTAAATAAAGGAAAATGTGCTTGAAATTAACCCTAAAATTAAAAGGATTTTTTTCTCCCTACTGGAATAGCTCTAAGTGATTACCTGGACGTTTTCCACGTTTCCTGCAGAAAAATCTCAACAGAGATACGCACCAGGAGGAGGTTGCCGGTTATATATTAACATTGACCACGTTCGCACTCTGCCTAAAGATTCCCCAAGGCAAATCATATTAAAAGGGATTAGGAAAATTTTTAACTTCCTGACTTAATGAAACAGTAAAATTCTTAGAGTAACTATTTCTTTTGGGCTGAGTCTTTTTATTCCAGTAAAGGAGCTGGGATAAAAGCTGACTCACTTTGGTTTTTTTTTGTCTTCCTTGAAGTTTTCACTATTTCTGGCTAGATCCACCTGCATAATCAGTAAGATGCCAACATGTCTATAATTAGGTATGTCTTCAAATAACACTGGGAAGGTGGTGTATCCATTATTCCCACCTCACAAGTAGAGCAATTAAGACACAAAGAAGTTAGGGGGAAATACAGCCATAGAAGGCTACCCCAATCAATTATTTTGCTCCCCATTACTGCATGCTGCATTTCTTTTATAAATAGACATACTTGTACGCCACTCAAAAGTGCAATCCAGAGAGATGGAAAAATCAGTCAACACCTTTCTGGACGGCCTTACTCCATCTGGATACATTTGGGTAGTCTCAAATATTTTAATGTAGTACCTGTGTTTCACCTCATTTCATCTCATTTTTGTCTTTTTTTCTGCATTTCTGGATCACTGTCTAGGATAATAAGTGATCTGTATTATTTCCAGGAAGACAGAAAATTTTCCCAAATCATCCTGACTCTTTAATGCTCAGTTCAAACCCTGCATGTTTTGAATATTGTCATAGGCACTTTTAGCAAAAGAAGTCTGTCACCCAGAATTCTGTTATTGGTCCTAGGAAAGTGCAGTAGTCATTATCTCTCCAATGATGATGTGAGGCACTCCAAGATCTTAAAGTATGTGTGTATATATATATATATATATATATATATATATATATATATATATACACACACACACACAGTATATATACTTAATCTTTTTTTAAAAACTGCTTTTATGTTAGTTTAATGTTAATTAGCCTGGTCATTTAAAAATAGGTAATCCACTTTATAATAATAACAGGTAAATGTTCACATATATTTATCTATTTGTCAAAGAGTATAGCATTATATCATGTAACTGTTACAACAACCCCCTCAGGTAGGATGGTTTTTTTTGGGGGGAGGGGGGAGATATTAGGTTTATTTATTTTTAATGGAGGTACTGGGGATTGAACCCAGGACCTCACACATGCTAAGCATGCGCTGTACCACTGAACTATACCCTCCACCAGTTTTATCAAATACTTTTTATGGATGAGGGAACTGAAGTGAGGCTAGAGATGGAGTTGTTTGCTTAAGCTCATGAGGCTCTTAAGTCATGATCACCAGGATTTAAACCCATTTCAGTGCGATTCTGAAACTGTGCTTTTAACCACAACATTATACAGCGTCGAGTATGGAATGCATGTGTAATTCATCAACCCAATCTATTTAATAAACGCAAGCAGCTTCCTCCCCTTGCCGGGGGAGCTCACAAACACATAATTCTCATGCTATCACCAGCTTCATCTACATTCTTCCCAGAATGCATTCCGGATGACGGGTATAGCCTTATTTTATTACATCAACTGATTCAAAACCCCTACAGATCTTGAGAGAGCAATATACTGTAATATTACCTCATCAGACCCTCAGGCAGAAAAAGTTTGAACATGACATCTATTTTCACTTAAATTCATCTTCTAACCTTGAGAGGAAAGCCTCCTTTGCATTCATATTGCTCTGTGTTTTATGTGGGTCCCACAGGTGCTAATACATAATGGGCTTCCGGAGCCTTCCATTTTCTGAAGTTGAGAGTAACTGCATGAGGAAAGGGAAGGAAGGAAGGACTTCAGAGACAGGAAGATGACACAGAATTGGGCACACAGCGGTACATTTTGGAAAAAAGGACACAATGTGCTTTTTACTCTCTGCATGAAACCTAATCATTTCTCCCACTTGCATAAAATCAGATGCTAAAGAAACTAAAGTAACAGCCTATTCTTATAAACTCAGAAAGCCAAGAATATAAGAGGACTTTGGGATGGTTTATTTCAATTAAAAAAAATTTTTAGAGAAAACAGCTGAGGAACTTCAGTTTGGTACAAGTATCATGAGGACTTACGTTGGATTGTTTCAGCCCTGCATTAAATCCCACAGTGACAAGCAATCCTAATATAACCACCCTTTAGAAGGCTGAAATGCAACCAGCCAGTTGTAGGCATCTCCTAAGTCACAGGAAAATTCCAGATTTTTCCAGCCGCTTTGTTGGAGTTAAAGTTTACTTTGTCAACCCTGTTTCACACAGCTCTAGAGGAAAATGCAACCACGGCATACATTTTACAATTCATTTCACTCAACCTTTGAAAGTTAAGGAGAAGGAGTCACGAGCCATGCTGACAGTCCTTGTCTATCACATGTGCTTGGACCCACTTTAAGATGGAGCTCCTCAAAGAAACATTCCAAACCAAAGCTTCTGCATCCTGAGCAGTCCCTGACTTTCCACTCCATAGCATTTATGTGTCATACGTGGCCCATTATCCATCAGTTGCCTTTATATTCTTTACAAAGGTAGTTCTTGTGTGTTAATTTGTCTCCTTAAACAAAGAATGGCAGTAAAAGTGATAAAAACAAAAATTTTATGGGTCCAAATTTACACACTATTGAGGTATGTTGCCCATCCAAAAATAAAGCCACTTTATTTTTTTTTAAAGTACAACAAATATAGGCAACTATAACCCGGGCCTCTTACAAAAACTCTCCCTGGAATAGTCAGGGACATGGTCTAGTTAAAGATCAGCAAAGGGATTGCTTTCTGGGAGAAAGAAAAAGAATCTGCAACCTGTTTCTGTTGGTACAAACAAGACTATGAAGCAGTTCACTGGTCACTCAACACTCTGGGAAACTAATGTAAACCAATTCGAACCATTTTTTGAATGCTCAGTTTTAAGTGTTATAAATATGGACAGTAATGAATAATGAGGAAACAAAGTGCCTCTTAGGAGAACACAGATGTAATCTGATCACATTAAATCCAGGTGGGGATTCATCCCATGTTACAGCCTGCACTCACCTGCCAGAGATCATAACATCCCCAAATCAAGATGCACCCACCCAGCAAATCCAAATCGAAGGGGCCGATGTGTCTCTGGTACACAAGCTTCTAAATTCTTCCTTTGTTAAGAAGCAAGAAGAGAGGAAATGAAGTTTAGGTTTTAGAATAGTCGTTTGGTTTCAGGTAGACCCACATCAAGCCAGCTAGCAGTACCAAGCCACCAGGAATGCCTCAGTGGTCATGCTCAATCTGGATGAGGCAACTGGAGTAAAAGTCCATACTTCTAAGTTTCTACTAAATAATAGAGATTAATAACACCAATATGCATGAGTTGTCTTCTGCTAGCCCACTGCTATACTACATTTCCTAGACCCCTTGCATTGGCTATGAGACTAGTTCCAGCCAACAGAATGTGAGTCGAAGTGATGTACACCCCCTCTAGTCCCCGTCTCTGAACCCACATACTCTCTCACACAGTCTTCCTTCTCTGGTCTTTTAGCCAGTTGCAGAGAACCTGGAGCCCTAGGAGTTGGTGAAGCCACTAGATATAAAAAGCTTGAGTGTCTAAATGACTTCATGAAGCATACTGAGCTCCCTCCTCCAACCCATGTTGTATTGCGATGTGAGCAAGAAATACATGTATAATATGTTATCTTGACCGATCACACTGTGTATCTCCATCTACAAATGGCCACTATGCATATCAATTAGTCAGATATCCAAGCTACTTTAAGTAGAAAGTGTCCAGACGTTTTTTTTAAATGTCAGAACACAAAGTGACCATGGTATAGCCACAGTGGTGTTCAGCAGCTGGATTTTCAAAAATGATTGATGACCATTGAAAAGACCACGAATAGCAAGTGTGCCCAGAGAAACCTGAGTTCTCCCCACAGATTATTCTTTTTTAATGTGTGAGGTAAGTGCAATTATTTCACAGATGAGAGAACCGAGGCTTAGTGTACCTTACCCAAGATCATCCAGCCTACGTCTGTCTGCTTGACTTCAAATCCTGTGTTCTCAACCATTACAATGCTTGAGGGCAAAAACCAGACTCCTTAAGTTTTTATTTTATTTTTAGCTCCCCTAATACAGTTCTAAGCCTAGAGCTTAATGAATGCCAGTAGTGTGAGTTAATCCATTCTCCAAAGTAGGTGACATACTTCTTTCTCAGTGGAAAAATCAACTATATTCGCAAAATCCTTTCAAGTCATTCAGTTACTGTCTTGCATAATAACTTTGTACAATAGGTCAGTAAGGGTATTTGACAGAAAATACAGAGTCAAAGGCAGTTAGCAACAGGAATCTCAACATGCAGCAGAGGGAGCAAGCTTCAAAATATAAAGCAGAAATTTTTTTTAAAAGCAGTTACCAAGAAGAAAAATTCTTTTTAATGAGATCTTTTCAAAGTTGATTCCTTTATATCATTTTATATATTTTATATTACATTACAACTCAGTGATGTATATTGCATTACAATTCAATGATAGGACCATGAAGCACTGAAATAGTAACAGAACGGGAATAGGGAAAGACAAAGGAGAAATTTCTTTGCCTATGACATTTAAATGGATGGGGTTTAAGATGAATACTGGAGGGTGGGGGGTGGAAGTCCTAATATTAGCATCTATTTTTAGAAAGTAAAAATTTAACAGAATGTTCAAATAAGAATCAACATTCTTCAGAAGAGGATAACAAAAATCCAGAGGCTTTATAACATATTATCCCAAATTTCCCATAGTGAAATCGAATATCACTAGACAAAGAAACGGAAATGTGATACATAGACAAGCAAAGAAGTAGTAAATACAAACAAAACCCAAATAGCCCAGATATTTGACCTAACAAAAACTTTACAGCAGCTATTACAGATATTTTCAAAGAAGTAAAGAGAAAAATTACTCAAGAAATAAAGGAAATATGGTCTTAATTAGTAAATAGAGAGGACACTGAAGCAAGAAAAGAACCAAATGGAAATCCTAGAACTGAAATGAAAACTTTAGTGGATGAGCCTAAACAGCTGGTTGGAGATGGCAGAAAAAGAGTCAGAACCTAAAACATGTCAATACAAATGATTCAATCTGGGAAATATAAAAGGGAAAAAATTAAGAAAATAAACTGAGCTTCAGGAATAGGTAGGGCAATTTCCAATAGTCTTACATAAATATAATTGTAATTCCAGAAGGAAAAGGGAATGAGATGGGTCAGACAAAATATTTGAAGGAATAATGGCTGAAAACTTCTCAGATTTGATGAAAAACATTGGCTTACTGATCCAAGAAGTTTAGCAAACCTCAAAAAAGTATAAACATAAAGAAAATCACATCTAGTCACTTTATAGTCAAACTTCAGAAAATCAAAATTAAAAAATACATTAAGAGTATGCAGAGAACAAATATACACTATCCATAGCAGAACAAGGATAAGAATGATCACAGGCTCATCAGAAACAACAGAGGCTGAAAAAGTCAATGAAATGGCATCTATAAATTACTAAAAGGAAAAAAATATCTGTTAATCCAGAATTCCATATCCAACAAAAATACTCTCCAAAAAATGAAAATGAAATAAAGACATTTTCAACAAAAGCTAAGAGTAGTAATCACCAGTAGACCTACACTGAAAGAAATGCAAAATGATGAAGGCAAATGATACCAGATGGCAATTCACATCTACAGTAAAGTATAAAAAGCATTAGAAATGTTAAATAAACAAGTAGATAGAAAAAGTATATTGATTTTCTTCCTGGAATTCTCTTAGAAGATCACTAACTATTAAAAGCAAAAACAACAACACTCTAGAGTGAAGTTTATAACATATGTTGAAAAAAAAAGATATGACAACAACCACACAAAGAAAGAGCTAAGAGTAAATTGAATTATATTGTTATAAGATTATTACGTTTGTGAGATGTTATTTGTAAAGTATGAAGAGGTACAATACTAACTCTAAATAGATTCTAATAAGTTAACAGTGCATATTTTAGCCTTAGAGTAATCAATAAAATTAAATAAAGATGATAGATAGATAGATAGATAGATAGATAGATAGATAGATAGATAGACCGACCGACTGAACGACCGACCAACCAACCAACTGACTAATCTATAATGAAAGGGAATATAACTAAAAGCCAATAGAAAAAATAAAATGGCACAGTTTAAAATATTCAATTAACCCAAAGAGGCAGGAAAGAAGCAACAAAGAAACAAAAAATAAAAGAGACTAGTAAGGAAAAAAATGTTCCATACCTGATGTTTACTGGAATTCACTCAACAAACTCGTGCAAACAATGAGAGTGAGACTACAGTGCTGATGCCATAAGAAACACAAGCATTAATACGACATACCCCCTAACCTCAGAGATCTTACAGTTGTTCGTACATATACAATAATTACCATGTGAAAAAGGCAAAGAATATTATAGTTGCCACTGAGAACTTTCTGTATACTAGAGATTCTACTAAATGCTTTATAAATATTAACTTATCCCTCACAATCCATAATGTAGGTGGCCTCAGCCCCCTTTTGAAGATAAAAATTGGATTCAAGTTCCATGAGAGTAATGACCATAAGTATTACTTGTCTTTGTGCTACCAATACTTCATTCTTTGCAGAGCATCTAATAGTTGCTTAATACACAGCTGTCAAAAATGAATTAATCTTAAAGAATACAATAATTTTCCCAAAGTCATGCAGAGAACCAGAATGGGAGCCAGACAGACTTGAGGTCAAAGTCCTTGATATTAACAGCTAGGATCCCAAACGACAATACCTGGGTGACAATATGTCCATTTGGCCCATGACAGTTCTAGTTTATGACTCCTGCTCCAGTGTAATTACTAATAGGGCCCCTATTCACTTTCCAAATATATTATTCGGTTCCTCTAACTGTAAGATTTTAGAGAAGAAATCTTATTCTCGTCTCTATTTGGGATGATCAGGAACTCTTCCTTCAAGAAAGGGCAGTGGAAATCAACTTTTTAACAGATGAATGCAATTTGCTAGACAGAAAAGAAAAGAAGACTTAAAAGGCAAACAGGACTCTGTGACTTAAATACAACATCACACGTGAATATGTAAATAGTTGTGAGATTTGGCCCTACAAGAAATTCTTCAAATAAAAATTATTCTCACAGATGTTCATAAGCAATGGAGATTGAAACCTCTCTAAATGACTGAAAATGAAAGGACAATGAAAAATAAAAACACATGTCACTGAGCTGAAGTGGAGAAACAGGCACATTTCTCTTTTGTTTCAAACTTTATGTAAGAGTCTTAAAAGGCAGAGTTAATAACATTAATTTTGTAGCTCACCCTAATTTTGAGAGTGAAGGTTAAAAAGACTTAATGGATTTAAATAAGTACAAAAAGAGGCAGACTAAACCAAAGTGATTTTCAATTAGGTGAAACAACTTAAGTTTTACTTTTTAAAAAATTCTGTAATTTAGACACTTTGCAAGCAAAAAATTTCCAGGGGAAAGGAAGGAGATCAAATCGTGCATTTAAAGAAGAAGGTTCAACAACTAGATCAAATTATCACTATCAATATGATTGCTACTGTTAGGAATCCGTTGTTGCATTTACCATATACCAGGCACCTTGTTAGATATCTTACATTATTGATTTTATCCTCACAACAATTCATAATGTATTACAATTCTATTATACAGATGCAAAAGACAAAGTTCATAGGAATCCTAATGGTTTTTAATGGTAGAACCTGAATTTATTCTTAGATCTCCCTGATTCCAAGCAACTCTCCTGCCTCCAGGTCTCATTGCACCAATCATAATCCCAAATAATTTGAAGGTGAAATATCAAGGTACAGAAGAAAGTGCTTTCCTCTGTCTCGCTGGCTCTGGGAGATAGGTCTGTATGTCAAATAAATGGCCTTAGCACATTGCAAAGAAAAAATGCTGAAGGAGATGCAGAAATGGAAAAAAATAATTACAGAAATCTCACTTCCCAGGAAATGATTAATGCTTGGAGAAAATAATGATCTTCTGTGCAGAATGTGTTCTGTGCAGAACACAGACTATGGAATCATATTAAAAGGAAGCAAACATGGGTTGAGAACACTAGAAAGAGAATCATGAGGTGTGTTTGCTTTTAGATTATAAGCTTCAAAACCAGAATCATTTTCTAAGCAATGCAAAACTAGTTCCTTCACCTGTAGGATGTAAAATCGAACTTGAAAAACCAGTATAGACAGTTCCTTTCAAATAGTAGGGACTATGGGAATAATATGTTCTGTATCATGTGTCTCTATTCTGATTACTAAACCTCTCTATTTTGAATTTCCTTGACATAAGAAGCATTTTAAATCAAACTATTAGAGCGTAAGTTAAATTGCTTAAATCTTCCCTTTTTCTAAAATATTTGCTTTGTAGATACAGATAAAATGTTTAAATTTCAAGAGAATCTTTGTTGAGACATTTTAGAAAGTTTACAGTTTTCACTTTGTTTTTCTTACTCCTAAGTAGAAGTTTAGGCTTACATTTAGATGTTTTATGACAATATATATTAGTTAAGCTTTCAACAAAGAATATGAATGTCTCCTGACTCTCTTGGCTTAGAAGTCTATAAGGACATGTTACTTTCAAGATTTTCTTCAAGAAACTGAAGTCCAATATATTATTTCAAATTTGGGAATAGCTCTTTCCACTTCTTTTTATTTCTATCTGAATAAATTAGAGAATTCTTTAGGATAAGTTGAGTGCTCTACCATAGCAGACCTTCTTATATTTATAAGAAAACAAAAAGACTGATCTTTAATTTTTCAGAGTCTCCAGGTGCAGTTTGTAACTTTCAGGAAATATAGCTAAGAATTCTCCCAAAGCTGGTAGGGAAGTGGAACACGGCAGAAATAAATGCTGCATTTAAAAAATAGTTAAGATAAACAAATAGATAATAAAATTCTAAAGAGGCCTACCATGGTAGCTTTTCTTTTCTTTTCTTTTCTTTTCAGGTAAATTTATCTGAATCTATCAGAATGTTGAATATTGATAATTTGTGGATTAAAATTTTCCGATTATTTTAAAACTCTTCCAGAAGAAGAGTGATAATGTAAAAAAGCTTCTTGAGAATGACAACTAAAATCCATTGAACCTAAATAGTACCCATGTACTAGGAACAAGAAATATAGATATATTTGCTCTGAAATCATTAACAATGTCTTACCATGTGGAAAAATTAATAGCCCATATGCAAAGTGAGAAATTAGTTAAATTGTGTTGCAAGTTCCTGATATTAATCCTTAATAAAGATTTTAGAAAGTTATCAGCTCTCATTTATTTCCCTACTCTCTCTTGAATATCTTTTAAAAATTAACAGCATTTCTCCTACACAAAAGCCTACGCTTTGGATACTAGAGCATCATACTTGTATTTAAAAATTAATAATGATAAACTAAAACAACTCACATTTGTCAAGTACACTTCAAAGTAGACTAAGATCAAGAATTCATTTATTGTTGCTCTAATTTCCAAAGGAAACAAAGAGAGTTGGCCAAGATGGCGACATAGAAGAAGGCCCCTGAGCGCCCCTCTTCCCACAGATACCCTGAATCTATAGCTATACCTGGAGAAATTCCCTCAAAAAGAACTCTAGAAACTAGCTGAGTAACTCCTACACATCAGAGGAATGAGAAAATGCCCACATCAAAATTGGTAGGGAAGGCCGAGATGTTCTCTCACCGTGAACTCCCTTGACACAACATTGTACAATTGGGAGAAAACCCCTAACTCCTAGCTTCTCCCTGAGGAGTGGTTTGGACCCCACATCTAGTACCCTAGTTTCCAAGATACTCATCAGAGGGAGGGGTTCCTAGAACACCCAGCTCTGAAAGCCAATGGGGATTGTGCCCATGAGATTCACAAGACAATACCAAACAAAGAAGAAATTCTTAACTGGTACACAGCATGGCTATCCCCCCAGGGCTCAGTGCAGAGGAAGCAGGCAAAATCTCCCATCTCCCAGTCTTTCCCTGAGAGGTTTATCTGCATACTTTAAAAGTTGCTGCCTGTGGGCTAGGCTTCTAATTCAGCAGGCACTAGCAGCTAGCTGTGATCCTCCCCAGAAACTAGGGAAGTCAACGGACACCATTCCACCTTCCCCCTCCAGCTCCCTCTGAATTGGCAGTATCTCTCTAGAAGGAGCTTGTACACATGTCTGTGCCCCAGCTTTTACAACTGCCACCTGAGAGACAGGACCTTGATTTCTGGGCTCTGATAGCAAAGAGGTTTCCATTCACCAGTTCCACAAAACTGCAGCAAACAATGAAGCAATTATCAACTGACTATCCCCTCAGGGCTCAGCAAAAATGGAGCAGGCAAAATTGCCTGTCTCCTAATCTTTCCCTAAAAGCGGCTTATACACATACTTTAAAAGCTGCTGCATAAGGGCCAGCCTTCTAATTTACAGTATCTAGGGATTGGTTGCAACCTTCCTCAGAGCCCAGAGAATTTTATGGACACCTCTCACACCCTGTCCTTTCACCATGCTCCAGTAATAAGAATAAATCACCAGTATCTCCCTGGAAGGAGCTTATAAACACATCTGGCACACCAGCATTTGCAACAACTACTCAAGGAATGGCTCTTGGGTTGCCTGGCTCTGATAGCCAACAGGGCTTGCATTCACAAGTTCTATAGGACTACAGCAAACAAAGAAAGAGTTTTTAACAGGCACAGGAGTTATCCTCCACCCCCACAGCTACACACTCAGGCCCAGAACAGAGCAAGTAGGCAAAAATGCCCATCTCCCAATTTCTCCCTGGGAGGAGATAAACTATATGCTTCCCCAGCTCCTGCCTGAGGGTCCAGCATCTAATCAGCCTGTATCTAGTTGCTGACTAAAAGCCTCCCCATTGGGACACTGACAGATCTCAGTACATCTTCAATGACTAGAAGCCACTAAAAACAAAGAAGGAGGCTTGGACAATCACAAAAGTTTGAGAGACAACTAGGATCTCAGGCTGGGCTGACCGACAAGATTCATCCTCTATACAAGGCCATTGTGTTCAGACTGGGAGAGATGACTGTTTTATCTAATGTGCAAAAACCAACACAAAAAGTCCAGGAAAATGAAGAAACAGAGGAATATGTGGCAAACAAAGGAACAAGATAAATATTCAGAAACAAATCTTAATGAAACAGGATATCTGTTTTATCTGATAGAGAGTTCAAAATAATGATCATAAAGACTAAACTCACCAAAGTCAGGAGAACAATGCATGAAAGAAGTGAGAATTTTGACAAGGAGATAGAAAATAATAGTAAATTCCAACTGACCTAAAAAATTCAATAGTTGAGTTCAACAGCAGACTAGATGAAGCTGAAGAAAGGATCAGTGAACTCAAAGACAAAGAAGTAGAATTCATCTAATTATAGAGGCTTTTTAGAAAAAAGAATGAAAAGGAGTGATGATAGCTTAGAGCCTTGTGGACCAATGTATGCATTATAGGGCTCCGAGAAAGAGAAGACAAAGGGAAAGGTGTAGAAAGCTTGTCCAAAGACATGATAAATGAAAGTTTCCCTAACCTGGAAAAAGAACCTAACATCTGGGTCCAAGAGCCCAGAAAATTTCAAATAGGATGAATCCAAAGAGACTGAAGCTGAAACACATTATAATTAATTTGCATAAAGTTAGAGATAAGGAGAGAATTTTTAAATCAGCAAGAGAAAACCAAGTTAATACATACAAAGGAACTCCCATAAGACTTTGAACAGATATTTTCAGCAGACACCTTGCAGGCCAGAAAGGAGTGACATGACGTATTCAAAATGCTGAAAGAAAAAAACTGCTAATCAAAAATACTTTGCCCAATAAAGTTGTCTTTCAGAGTTGAAGGTGAGAAAGAGTTTTCCAGATAAAGATGAAGGAGTTCATTACTACTAGTTCAGCCTTATAAGAAATGTTAAAGGGAGTTCCGGTATGAATGCTAAAAGAGAAAAGTATAAAAAACTATAATTACAATAACTTGTAAAAGGGTACACAATGTAAAAAGATGCAAACTGTGACAGAAAAAACATAAAATGTGGGGGTAGAAGACCTTTGGTCTTCATTCAAGGTTAAGTTATTATCAGCTACAAACAGACTATTATAAACCTATTTTATGTAAGCCACATGTAACCACAAAGCAAAAGCCCATAGTAGATATACGAAAGAGAAAGAATTCTAAGCATACCACTACAGAAAATCACCAAATCACAAAGAAAGCAAGAGAAAAAGAAACAAACAAAAGAATTACAAAACACCCAGAAAACAATAAACAGAATGGCAACAGCAAGTCCATAGCTATCAATAATTACTTTAAAAACAAATGGATGAAATTTTCTCATCAAAAGACACAGAATGCCTGAATGGATAAAAAGGAAAAAAAAAAGATTCAACAATATGCTCCCTACTAAAGATTCATCTCAGATTTAAGGACACACATAGACTGAAAGCAAAGGGATGGAAAAGGATATTCCAAGCCAAATGAAACCCAAAAGAAAACAGGGATAGCTATATTTACATCAAACAAAACAGACGTTAAGCCAAAGGCTGTAACAGAAGAAAAAGAACATGTGTATGTGTGTGTGTGTGTGTGTGTGTGTGTGTATCTGCATACACACACACACACACACACACACAGGGGTCAATTCATTAGGAGAATATAACAACTATAAATATTTATACACCCAACACAGGGACACCTAAATATATAAAGCAAACATTAGCAGACTTAAAGGGGGAAATAGACAGCAATTCAGAGGACTTCAATATCCCACCTTCAACAATAGATAGATCATCCAGATAGAAAATCACTAAGAAAACAATGGACTTAAATTGGACTTAAACCACATAGTAGATCAGATAGACCAAACAGACATATACACAGCATTCCATCCAACAGGAGCAGAGTACACAGTCTTCTCAAGTGCACATGGAACATTCTCCAGGATAAATAATATGTTAGGATGCAAAATAAATTTTAATAAATTTAGGAAGATTGAAATTATATCTAACATCTTTTCCTACCACAATGGTATGAAAACAGAAATCAATTACAAGAAGAAAATTGGAAAATTCAAAAATACAGCAATTAAACAACATGCTCAAGAACCACCAATGGAGCAAAGAAGAAATCCAGAAAGAAGCCAAAAAATATCTCAAAATGAATGGAAACATGACATACCAAAACTTAGGGGATGCAGCAAAAGCACTTCTAAGGGGAAGTTTATAGTGATAAATGCCTACATTTATGGGGAAGAAAAGGGCTCAAATAAACAACACAACTTTATACTTCAAGGAATGAAAAAAAAGAAAAATAAAATAAACGCAAAGATAGCAGAAGGAAGGAAATAACAAATATCAGACTAGAAGTAAATAAAATAGAAACTAAAAAGACAATAGAAAAGACCAAAAAAACTTAAGAGCTGATTCTTTGAAAAGATAAACAAAATTGACAAATTCTTAGCTAGACTCTCCAAGGTTAAAAAAAAAAAAGAAAGAGAACTTAAATAAAATCAGAAATTAAAAAGGAGATATTACAACTGATATCACAGAAATACAAAAGATCATAAGAGACTACTATGAACTATTTTATGCTAACAAATTGGATGACCTAGAAGAAATGGATAAATTTTTAGACATATACAAACTACTAAGACTGAATCGTGATGAAACAGAAAATCCGAACAGACTGATTACTAGTAAGGAGATTGAATCAGTAATTTAAAAACCTCACAACAAAAGTCCAGGACCAGATGGCTTCACTGGTAAATTCTACCAAACATTTAAAGAAGTACCAATCCTTCTTAAAGTTTTCTAAAAAATAGAAAATAAAAGGACACTTCCAAACGCATTTTACACAGCCAGCATTATTCTGATACCAAAATCAGACAGGGATATTACAAGAAAAGAAAATTGCAGGTCAGTATCCTTGAGGAACATAGATACAAAAATACACACACACAAGAAATATTAATTAGAGAACCAAATTTAACAATACATTAAAAGTATCATACACTCTGATCAAGTGGGAAATATTCCAGGGATGAAAGAATGGTTCAACACCAGCAAACCAATCAATGTGAAAAATAATATGATCATCAGTAGATACAGAAAAAGCATTTGCAAAATTCAACATCTTTATATGATAAAAACTCTCAGCAAACTGCATATACATGAATGTGCTTCAACATAATGAAAGCCATATGTGACAAGCCCGCAATTAATATTATACTCAATGGTGAAACACTGAAAGCTTTTCTTGTAAGATCAGGGGCAAAACAAGTATGTCTACTCTTACCATTCTTCTTCCACATAGTACTGGAAGTCCTAGTCAGAGCAATTAGGCAAGAAAAAGAAGTAAAAATCATCCAAATCAGAAAAGAAGACATAAAACTGTCTTTATTTGAAGAAACATGGTGTTATATATAGAAAAACCCATAAAGACTCCACCAAAAAACTGTTCGAACTAATAAACAATTTCAGTAAAGTTTCAGGATACAAAATCAACATAGAAAAATCACTTGTGTTTCTACAACCAACTAACTGTCAAAAAGATAAGTTAAGAAAACAATTTCATTTACAATAGGATAAAAAAAATAAAATACTTAGGAATAAATTTAACCAAGGAAGTGAAAGCTTTATACACTGAAAACTATAAGACATTATTAAAGGAAATTGAAGAGAACACATATAAATGGAAAGATATTCCATGTTCATCAATTGGAAGAATTAATGTTGTTAAAACATCCACACTAACCAAAGCAATCTACAGATTTATTGTAATCCCTATCAAAAATTCCTATCAAATTTTTTCACAGAAATAGAAAAATCAATGCTAAAATTTGTATGAAACCATAAAAGACCATTAATAGCCACAGCAATCCTAAGAAAGAATAAAGCTGGAGGCATCATACTTCCTGATTCCAAATTATATTACAAAACTATACTAATTAAAGCAGTTTGATACTGGCATAAAAACAGACACACAGAAGAAGGGAACAGAATTGAGAGCCCATAAATAAACTCTTACATATATGATCAATTAATTTTCAACAAAGGAGCCAAAAATGTACAAGGGGCAAAGAATAGTCTCTTCATAAACAGCATTGAGAAGACTGTACAACAACATGCAAAAGAATGAAACTGGACCCCTATCTTACACAATACACAAAAATCAACCCAACATAGATTAAAGACCTGAACATAAGACCTGAAAGCATAAAACACCTAAAGGAAAACAGGTGTTATCAGGGAGGTAAGCCCCTGATGTTGGTCTTAGTGATAATTATTTTTAATTTGATATCAAAAGCAAAGGTAACAAAGCATAAATAAACAAGTGTTACTACATCAAACTGAAAATCTCCTTCACAGCAAAGGTAAACCTTCAACAAAATGAAAAGGAATGGGAGAAAATATTCACAAACTACATATCCAATAAAGGGTTAATATTCAAAACATACAAGTAACTCCTACAATTCAACAGCAAGAAACAACCCAAATTAAAAATGAGCAAAGGTATCATCAACAAAATGAAAAGACAACCTACTGAATGGGAGAAGATATTTGCAAATAATGTGACTGATAAGGGGTTAATACCCAACATATATTAACAGTTCATACAATTCAACATCAAAAAAACAAACAACCTGATTTAAAAATGGGCAGAAGAACTGAACAGACACTTTTCCAAAGAAGACGAGCAGATGGCCAATAGGCACATGAAAAGATGCTGGTAATCATCGGGAAAGGTACATCAAAACCACAATGAGGTATTACCTCACATCTGTCAGAATGTCTGTCATCAAAAACAACACAAATAACAAATGTTGGCAAGGATGTGGACAAAAGGGAACCTTATATATTGTTGGTGGGAATGTAAATTGGTACAGCCACTGTGGAAAATAGTATGCAGGCATCTCAAAAAACTAAAAATAGAACTACCATATGACCCAGCAATTCCACTCATGGGTATATATCTGAAAAAAGAAAAACACTAATTCAAAAAGATACATGCATGCCAATGTTCATACTAGGAGTTAGCATTATTTATAATTGCCAAGGTATGAAAGAAACCTAATGCTCATCAATACATGAATGGATAAAGAAGACATAGCAGGGGGATGTGTCTGTGTGTGTGTGTGTGTGTGTGTGTGTATTATATATATAATGGAATACTACTCAGCCATAAAAAAGAACAAAATCATACCATTTGCAGCAACATGGATGTACTTGGAGGGCATTACGCAAAGTGAAATAAGTCAGACAGAGAAAGACAATGTGGAAACTAAAAAATACAACAAACCAGTGAATAAAACAAAAAAAGAAGTAGACACAGATATAGAAAACAAACTGGTTACCAGTGGGGAAAGGAAAGGAGAAGGGGCAATATAGGAATAGGGAATTTTTTAAAAAGAGTTATTGTGGGATTATATGAAATCATGTGTGTGAAGCTTTTGAAAATTGTAAAGCACTATAGAACTTAAAGAATCTTTCGTTCAGTAAAAAATAAATTTAAAAGAATTAAAATAAGCAAAGGACCTAAATATACATCTTTCCAAAGAAGACATACAGATGGCCAACAGGTACATGAAAAGGTTTCAATATCACTTATCATCAGGGAAATGTAAATTAAAACCAAAATGAGACAACATCTCACATCTGTTGGAAAGTCTATTATCAAAAAGACAAGAGATAATAAATGTTGGCAGGATGTGGAGAAGAGGAAACACTTGCACACTGTTGTTGGGAATGTACACTGGTATAGCCACTGCTGAAAACAGTATGGAGGTTCCTCAAGAAATTAAAAATAGAACTATGACATGATCTGGCAATCCCACTTCTGGGTATATATCCAAAGGAAATGAAATAATTATCTCAAAGAAACATCTATACTCTCATGTTCATAGCAGCATTACCCAGAATAGCCCAGGTATGAAACCAACCTAATTATCTGTCAACAGATGAATGGATAAAGAAAATGTGACATATATATACAATGGAATATTCTTCAGCCTTAAACAATAAGAAATTTTTTAAAAAGAAGGTAATCTTGTCATTTGCAACAACATGGATAAAACTGGAGAATATTATGCTAAGTAAAATAAGCCAGACAGAGAAAGACAAATACTGCATGGTGTCATTTATAATGGAATCTTTTTTTCAAAAACTTGAACTCAGAGAACCAAAGTATAAAATTGGTTTCCAAGGACTGCAGTTGGGGGAAATAGTAAGAGGTTGGTAAAAGCTATAAGATGAACAGGGTCCAAGAGTTTAATGTTTAACATGATGACTATAGTTGACAACATGGTATCATATAATTGAAATTTGCTAAGAGAATAGAACAAACATTCTCACTAAAAAAAAAAAAAAAAGAAGAAGAAGAAGAAAAGAAAAAAGGTAAAGATGTATGGTGATGGTTGTGTCAACTAATAAATGGGGGAGAATGCCTTCATAATGTTTATCAAATCATCATTTTATAAACTTTAAACATATTTTAGTCTATTTATCAATTATATCTCAAGAAGAGAGCGGAAAAAAGGAAATCAGAATATATTCACCCATTCCAAGCCCTTCAGAATTGAAGTCTGATTGCCCACTGCCTAAGCTACTTGCAGGTGGCAACCATTAGTCATACATGTGTCAAAGCAGTATGCGTCTTTTTGGGCCACCAGGATGCCATTTAGTTCACTGAAGCACACTGAGCACCACCCACAGAACCCACACTGTTTCCAGAAGTACCAAATTAGATTTAACAAGGTAATCGGCTAAGTGATGGGAAAAGCACAGGGTTTAAAGGTGCAGATATCTGACACCTTTCTCCCAAGAGTCTCTGCTAATTATCACTTTATCTCAAAGAAGGAGGCAACTGGAAGAATATCATGATCACCATGCAGACAGAGAATAGGCTATGATATAGTAAAGAGAGAGGGAACAGGGGGAGGGGAGAGAGAGAAAGAGAAAACATCACTGGGGTTTGAGACAGAGGTCTTGAATCACATTCTGCCTCGACCACTTAAGATGTGATACCTCAGCACAACCACTTCACCTCTTCACTCCTCATTTCTTCATCTTCAACAGAATACCTACTTTGTCTGGTTGCTGTAACGACTGAACATATGTGAACTTCAACTGCTATTTGGCCCTTTGGAAGTGCTAAGTAAACACTGGCTGAGCACAAGCTTTGCAATCAGACAAATGAGGCTCAAATCCAAATTCTAATATTTATTAACTGGTTTTGGCAGGTCACTTAACCTGTCTCCTTAAAGTTTCTTCATCTATAAGCCTTTCAGGACTAACATGAGAATGAATTACATAATGTATAATGTGCTTAGCACAGTGCCTTATATACATATGGTATTTAATAAAGAAGGAATATTATTATTATTTTACATGGACTCCAGACCACAAGGAAGACTAAGCAGCTAGTTTGTGATTTCACTGAAAATTGGTGGCAGGTAGACTCTCCTAACTTTGTACCCCCAATTTTTCTCACTTTTGCCAAAAACCCATGGTAGCCTTTTCCAGTGTAATGTGCACAGAGATCTTAAACACTCTTAATACACTTGGGTTTTTCTTTATGTTAATTTACATTTATATTAATACCTTTTCTTTTAGCATAAATTCAGAGAGAATATGTAAATTGAGGATATTCTTCATATCTTTACTATCCATTATAGAAATTCAGTTACCACTGCTTCCTTGATAGAAATCTTAGAGCATTTCTTTCCAGTTCATAAGCAATCAGATAAGCAAATTAATAAACTTTTGTTTCCTGACCAATCCTGTTACAGACATTTTATGTCCAGGAGGCATGGAAGCTATGATAAATTTTCATTACCACTTTCCCTTATTAGGACAATTTTTCCAAATAAAGACGCCCTTGTCACGAGAACAAAAGCCATAAACCAGTCCCACTGAGAAGCTAACTCTTTTGTGACTGACTTCAGGCATTTGTGAGAGTTGGCACTAGCTGAGAATGGAGTGCAACGGTTCTCCTCAACTGCTAGAATATTCCACACCTTTTCTGTATCAGATGCTTGTGCTCCTTGTCACCCAATAAAGGTGACACATTTTGAAAGGCCTTTAGATAGGATTCATTTGTTCCAATATACCAGAGAACTCACGCTGAAGAGCAGGCATTTTACTGCAATCACTGTAGGAAGGTCATTAAACAAAGCTCTATCCATATTCTGAATCAGAGAATTCACACTTGAAGGAAATAATAAGATTGAAACAAGGGAGGGGAGTACAATCAGAGCGCACAGATGAGAAGAAGCCGAGAGAAGTGCCTGGAAATGCCTCTCCTGTCAACCTTCTGTAACACAGCACTTCCCCTCACCCACACCACCAAAATCCTTTCTCTGCCTTGTTCTTCCTCATGCTATTGTCACCACCACCGGACATTTGTAATTTTTGCCTGATTGATTTACAGCATGCTTTCCCCTTTGGAATGCAGTCTCCCTAAGGACAGGATTTTGTGCCCATTTTTTTCATTACTAGACCCACCCCCAGCGCCTGGGGCAGAATCTGGCATGTAGCACGCATTCAGTAAATATGTGTGTGTGTGGAAGGAACAGGGACCATTAGCTGAGTAACCTGTGTCCATCTCCACAAGACTGGAAATCGAGGCCTCTAGTCAGTTCCCAGAGAGATGTTAGGAAAAAGGAGCAAATTTTCCTTTTGACACTCACTACTTTCTCATAATTTCAGAGGCTGAAGAGCAGCTAATGGTGAGAGAAGGAAATAGAAATGTCAACATGGGGAAGATAGCCTGATTATACATTAAAACAACAATGAGGTAGTATTTTTCTCCTACCAGATGAGCACTCTGTTGGGTTGTTGGATTGGTAGCAGGAGCAGTGACTCACAGACATTGCTGGAAGGGTAAATCCATGCAACTTTAATGGTGAAAAATTTCACATTTGTTTTTGTCTAATAATTCTACTCTTCAGACTTTGTCCTACAGATACACTTGCTCATGTCTGCACTGTTGGAAATAGGAAAACCGTACAACTATCTAAATGTCCACTAGGAGGGAACTGTGTCAATAATATGACATAAAAGAAACAGAACACCATGTAGTCTTTAAAAATAAAAATAAGGCAGCCCAATGTATTTCACCTCTCCAGAAGTTCACAGTTGGTAACTACCAAACATTTTTTTGAATTTCCAAACCACGTTATAGCTTAATTAGTGAACATTGTTTTTACTCCAATAGCAAAGCTTTTATAACTGTGAAGATACCCGTTTTATCTGGAATTATGGGCTTCTCAGAAAATTAACACAAAATGGACTGTGGGTGGTGGACATGAACTTTACTTCATCTCTATAATTTTAAATTTAGTTTGTTATTCATTCCAGATCCATTTCAAGAGACATCTTCTCCATGAAGGCTTCCCCCTGCACCACCGTGCACACTACTTTACAGGCACCCCCACAACCTCAGTCTCAGGAGGGAGTACTATTCATCCAACCCCAGATGGTGGCAGACTTTTGCATTAAGTCAGGGAAACTGGTATCTAAGGACTGTTGGAAATTCTCCACTGGATGAAACCTTACTAAGCCTGCAAGCTAAATGAGAACAACGATGACCACACCATCCACCCAGATGTTTGAATCAGAAACCTAGGGATCACACCAGATTGTTCCCATTCTTCCCCCCTACAACAGTTCATCAACAAATCCTGTCCACTCTACTTTCAAGATAAATCTCCACTCTGTTCCTCCATCTCCATTACCTTCATGAGAGACTGCAAGAGCCCCCTCACCATTCTCTTTCCTTTCATTCACATTCCCACTCTCCTTTGTACCCCAAATTTCTCTAACTTTTGCTCAAGAATCCACTGGTAATGCAAAAGTAATAATAAAATATAGACTAAGTACAATGGTTTAAAAAGAGAGAGAGGATTATAAATTCTGCTTAAGGAGGTCAGGAAAGGTTTCACAGAGAAGAAGACCTTTGGATCATTTCTTGAAAGACAAGCAGCAATTTTCCAGATGGGTGAAGTGTGTGTGGGAGAGCACTTCAGCAGAAGGAACAGTATGTACAAAGGCACTGAGGCATGAATTAGCAGACTGTTTAGCAAACTGCAAGCAGTTCAGGATGGGTGGGGAGCAGCAAGGTTGTAGAAGGGTGATGAGGGAGGTAAGCACAGTCCACCCATCGAGAGCCTGCACCTTAGGAATCATTCTGAAGAATCTAACATCCTTCATTAGTAGCCTAATGGTTATTAATGTTTTGGGGTCATGGATCTTTAAAATCTAATGAAACTATGAAACCTCTTCTCAGGAAAAAGAAGGGGAAAAAAAGTACATTCACCAAAATAATGTGTACAGTGTCTGCAAACATTCTGAAGCCCAGAAATTGCTTGGACTCTAGGTTTAAAATCCTGCTATAGGTAACATGTCCATTTTCAGTCTTTTTAAATGGCTGAAATTATATACAACAATCAGGAGAGTAATATCATTCAATTTGTGCTTTAGAACAACAGCCAACTCTGTTGTTGACAGATTAGAAGCAAGTGAAACCAACGGCAGGATTAACAATAAGACACCATAAGAACCACCTGGTCAGGAGATGATGAAAGAAACTGGCAAGAAACTTTTGCAGAAGATGAATGATTGAAGATATCAGATACGTAAATGTATTACAATAGTGAAAATAATGTAATGCTGATCAAAAAAGAAGTAGAGAAATCAATGAAAAAAATAGAAAATCTACATACAGAATTTTATATTCTATTTTTTTAAGGTAAAACTTGAAAGGGAAAGGATAGATTATTCAGTAAATCATTGTCAGGACAAGTGGAAAACTATCTGGGAAAAAAATGTAAAATTAAATTCTCACATTGTTATATGACAAAATAAATCCCAGATGAATTAAGACTTAAACGTAAAATAAAGAAGCCCCCCCAAAAAAAGTACTGGAAGAAAATGTAGGAAAAGTGTGTATAATCTTGAAATGGAGAAGTCCTTTCTAAACACACAATGAAGGCAGAAACTTTAAAAGGAAAACATGAAAAAATTCAACTACATGCACAAATATTTCCCACGTGAAAATACACCAAGGGAAAAAAGTCAAAAGGTGACCTAGAACGTGGGAAAAATATTTACATTATAGAAGACTCGTAGACAAATGAATAATGTCTGTGCCATATAAAGAATTTCAACAAAATTAGTTGGAAAATAAGCATCCCAGAATATAAGCGAGGAATATCAATAGGCAATTTATAAAGGAAAAAATTCACCAGTAATTCACCAGTAATTTAAGAAATGCAAATAAAACCAGTAATTTAAGAAATGCAAATAAAACCACAGTGAGGTACCATTTCCCTCATATTAGACTGGCAAAGTTTTTATTTAAAACCAATACTACTTAAGATATGGGAAAATATGGTCTCTCATGAACCTCTAGTAGGAGAATAAATTGAAGGGGAAAAAAAACTTTCTAAAGGTCAATTTGACAAAAAGAAGCAAATATACTTTTTAATCTACCAGCTCTGCTTCTATAAGTGTACCCTAAGAAAGCAATCCTGGTTTAGCTACAGGGCAATATACAACAATTTTTACAGCAGCAAATGCTTCAAATCTGTTTGGATAGGTGAATGCCATCTAATCATTAAAAACTAACTATTAAAAAGTAATTGTAGAAAAATATTTAGAGGTAAGGTTATAAAACTGTATTTTCCCATACTAGCCTAGCACAACCTCACCACCACCCATGCTACCATACCTAAACAAGAGAATATAGGTTAACTGAGATATTAATTTGAAGTACAGTTCAGTTACACTATTACAGCAAATGATAGTTAGTATCAATAATAGCAGTAGTGACAGTCATAGTAGTATTAGAAATAAAAATAGAAATAATATGCAACACTAAGCAAATAGTAGCCTGACTCACAGTAACAGAATGCAGATGGGGAGCCAGGTTTCTAGAATCCTTTCGTTGGTGTGATGTAATACTGTTGGTAGCGTGATGGACCTTGTTAAATTTCCTCATACTGGTCTTTTCATCCTAATCCTACCCCTCTCCCTGCCAAATTCAGCCCAGAAATTTCAGAAAGAAGAACACAGAGAGGAAAACTCCATGCGGTTGGACATGGAAACTATGGAAGGACAGAACAAGAGATTTGGAGCTGCTGCTGCACCCCCTGGGGAGCTTCACGGTTTCCCCAGGAGGGGTACTGACTGATATGAGTTTAAAAATAGTGCCCCTGATGGGTGGGCTGACAGCTATGTGGTGATGGTCCTGGTACAACTTAGCACAGGAGTGACTGGATACCATTCTGTGGCCTCTGGTTCACTAACATATGCTGATTTGTAAGTATCTAAGTTTATATGGAGCAAGGCAAGTAGCATGCTTCCATTCATTTCCAATACAATGTTTTCATTTCAAAAGATCCACATGGGGCCTCTGAAAATTTACAAATATCATTCAGATCAGTTTACCATGCATTAAAATCATATCATATACTTTAGAAGAGCATCTCAACCAACCTACATTTCATTTTGAGATATGTTAGCATGGAAGTTACAACCAGTAATATTTAAGTATAATTTGCAATGGCAAAAAAGATGTTTCTATTTAGTTCACATTTGCAAATCTATCTTTGTGACTGTTAATCCCTTTGCTTCTGACTCCCTCTTTTCAAAACTATATACAAGACGTTCATTAGAAGAACTTACTCTGTGCTGAATGAAGCTGAATGGGAGGCAGGAAAAAAAGGAGTACCTTTTGAAATGAAGGGAAACAGGAAAGAAAGAAAGAAAACTAATACCCACATAAATGAGTAGATGTTTAACAAAGGAAGTTATCTCAAAGGTCACAGGTTGGGAAAGGAAATACTCTATTTACCAATGGCAGGGAATGAAAAATCCCAAAGACACATAAAACTCACTCTAAATAGTTGTCATTCTGTTTTATTTAAGACCAGGGGACATTAGCAGGGGAGAGCTGAGTATACAGTGAGGACACCAAGCTACAGGGTCCAGTTCCTTTAACCATCAGCAAGAAGTTGCTCCCACCAGTTGTAACTGGTTTAAGCAGAACTACTGTTACTACCTTGGAACAGTTACCTCAGAGAATATCTGTTTTATCATCAATAGTTCTTTAGTTCTTTATAATTTTTAAAATGTACTTTATTTTATTTATTTGTAGTATATTCGAGCTCAATTACTTTGGTTGATTTAGCTTATGATTTTGCTTATTATCATTTGTTTGGAATCTCACTCATAAAACTTGCTTGAATCTATTTTGCTGACATTTATAGCCATTCCAAATAGTTGAAAATAATGAATTACATTTTGTTAAAAGAAAAATGCAATGATTAGTGAATTCTGACAGTTTGCATTGATGAAAAAGGCATCCTTCCCATAAATGAAATTTTATGTGAGTTTCCTTTAAATCTGGGCATTCCAGGAATGATTATTTAAGAGCAAAATCATCCATTTACCAGAATAAGTCAGAACAAAACCGTGGTGTTACAAGACCTGACAGTATTTCTTGGAACAGAATGTTATTAGCTCATAAATTTAAGACAGGCATACAAACCTCCGGTCATATTTTGACCATAAACACTATGCACTTGATAATCACACCAGTGGGAGGTTGAGACTGTGGAAAGGGTTTTCCATTTCTCACACATTCAGGCAAAAATATGTACGCTTTCATTCGGAAAAATCCTCATCTGGTGTCCTCTACACTTCAGCATCAAACCCATGCTTCACTCCTGAAATTCCTTCTCTGACTTACCTTTGGCATAAAAATCTGGAACGGGAGAGATGCTGCGGTACAGCCAGCATCAGAATGTGGCCAAGGAAAATGAAATCTCAGTTCCCACCAACAGTACAAATCTCTGACATTTGATAGCAGGGAGGGAAAAGAAAAAAGAAAAAAAGGAGCTAACATCCCATCTAATCTCAGCTCTTTTGTAGCAGATATTTTAATGAAAACAATTCAAGCTCCTGATGCAACAGAGGGTAGACTTTGCATAATGTTTAGTGTCTAACGCCTCCAAAAGGTATCTGATATTTATTTATGAGCCAAATATATTAAGCCTGAAATGAAAAAGCTTCTAGAATTTCCAAAAGCCTACATAAAATTGCCTGAATGACTAGCAAGTAAGTTGGAAGACAACATTTTAAAACTGTTCACGATTTTCTGGTTATTATTTATTTGTTCTCCCCACCCCACCCCACACACTGGATCATGAGGACATGATTTTAAAGATTTTAACACAAACATCATTCATTTCATTGTTAAAATCTCTCTGAAGCCCATTTTTAAAGATCACCTGGAAAAATCTTAGGAGACTTTGTAAAATATCCCAAATCAAAAAAGCAGAGAGGTACGTGCAAAGGCCCAAGGGGATGGAGGAGGAGAAGGCTTCAGGAGGTGTTCTGAAAGAAGCAAGACCCTCACAAATGGAACCGAAAAGCAAGAAGTCATTATTCTTCCTAATCATAACAGAAAAAACTAAATTCCTGTTTAACTGGAATTAAACAGTCAGAAGTTCACATAACCATTATTGTCTTAAGTCACCTTTCATGAGAAAGAGACAAATGAAATATAAACAAGCTGGTTCAGAGACTTATTTTTTAAAGTAGCTATCAGAATATGATCAGTGGAGATTTAACCTAATATCCAGCCTCATATATATGAAAAGGATTCTAAAGTTGTCATCTATGCTCATATGAGTATATTGAGCATATTTTATCATTTTCTAATCATTTGAAAAGTGTTTTTGTCCCAGTTTGATATAAATTCTAACCCCAAGTTAGTTATAGTATATAGCTATTTAATTAACCTACCCCCAGACTATTTTGGACAAACTGAAACCACAACAAAAGGAAGAACAAGGGCCATTATTTCATTTGGAGAGAGAGGGACAGGGAGACCAAGTGAGTTATTTTAAAAGGTAACTTGAATATGCATCATCTCACTGCAGATGAGAACACAATGTTAGGGAGTGAAGGCTCTCTATCCATAATTTACTTTGTGACAGAATAAATTAGGGAAAATCACAAACTCAGTTTTACCAAATGTAAGATAAGGGCATTAGAATGCTTTCTGTATCTCCCACAGTACAAAATTATGATATAAATACAAGGTTTGTTGACCTGGTCAAGTTGAGTGGGATAGAGGTAATTGGCGATATTAAGGATGTTAAGGATGTCAGAAGCATCATATTCCTCCCAAGGGGGAAAACTTCCAGGAGTTTAAATCATGTTAAGAGATTTGGAAAAGCCAAAGGAAGAGTTTCCTTTTATCCCTTACTCCACAGGACCTACTGTTGGACTGTCTACAAAGCCAAGAGAGGGATGCTGGACTGACTCACTATCAGCCTAGTAACGTTCAGTAGGGTGACGGATAACAGCATCTTTACTGACCAGGATGTGTGGATGATGTCCTGCTAGGCTTATTGCAAAATTAACGCTACATAAAAGTGAAATGAGATTGGAATTAGCATTATTAAATATGTAATGACAATAATAAAGAACTCTACTCACCACTCTTAAAGGCCCATAAAAAAAGTCCACATAGTTTTTCTCATTAGCACAAAAAGTGTAACAGTTTCATGAAAAGATTTAAATAACAGCAAAAACACAATCACATTTCCTATTTCTTCTCTTGGAAAAGGCTAATAAACAGTTAAATGAGAAAGAGTAAGAAGAAATCCTCAGGATTTGGATGTTCTACACTGGAGAATACTCAGCCCTTGGAACTCAAGTATCTGAGAAAACATTAAAAGGTCACTTGTCCAAAGAACTAAGGGCAAAATCTGGAATTTTCTTCAACTGACCTAAGAGTCATCATATTTCCCACTCATTTTCAGCAAGATCAATCACCTTGAATTATATTTTCAATCATGCTGGAAGAGTCCAGACCACAGATGCACATTTTCGCTTCATTCTCATTCAGAGAAACAACATAATCAATATACACAGGACATTATGAGCATGCTGACGCTGAGGGCTCATTCTCACCTGGGGATAAGCTGGCCAGCCAGTTATCCAGCCAGCAGCCAGCCACACACCTGCACACTCCCAGAGAGCAACGTACGTCATTTCTTCCCTCACTGAATCCACAAACATTTCACCTTCCAAATGAAGGGCCCTGCATAAAGTAGAAGAAAATACAGACCCAGCCCTCAAAGAGCTTAAAATTTAGTATGGAGAACGTTTTTGCACACCAAATTACTAGAACATGAAATAAAATGTAAAAACTGCTGTAAACAAAGTTTATAAAAAAAAATCCTACATCTACACAACATCATAAATCATCTACACTTCAATTTAAAAAATTCAACATCTATGACATTTAGGAGGCAACAGTTACATTGAGAAAGGGAGAATTTTCCTAGCAATTTAAAAATCATTCCAGAGAATATTCCAGATTATTAAACAGATCTGAAGAAACAAAGCATCACTGCTGGTGGGGGAAAAATCAAAATTAAAAACTGTTTCAAAGTAGCATCTTCATTCTTTCATTCAACTGCACACAAGCCAGAAAAAGATAAAATGAGATAAATTTCTCCAATCCAACTTTGTCTGTTCTCTGTGAGAAAGCTAGTTTCAAATGCACCAGCAACTTTGCAATTAAAATGGGAAGCAAGCAAACTTCACATCATTATATGTGTGTGTTGGTCAAATTACCCTTAGGATTAAAACATCACATTTTATTTTTTCAATTAACACTGTAAACATGCACAGTCAGAGGCCTCTTACCTTTGTCATTTAATTATCCATCTGATTGCAGCTCAGATCAGCTCTTTATAATCCAATTTTTAGAAAATTATGCACCTATGTAAAAGCACAGTTTGTTCAGGAAGAAAGTTGACCAAATTCTCCTAGACTAGAAAGAGATTGGCATGTTTGCTTGTGCATATCAAATTATTAAATGGCAAAACTGGGAATTATTCCACAGATGTGAATGGATATCTAATTTCTGTCACAAAGGAGAGATTATACTCTTAGGAGATGTTATTTACTTACTCATTTTCCTAACTAGATTTCCATGCACATGAGAATTTCAAGTCAGGAAACCATTGCCAACAATGTTCCACTAGAGACACCCAAAAAAAGATCATAAATGTCTTGTTAGCTGTAAATAATGATAAAATGGAGATCTTTGGGAACATGATTACAGCTGGTCTAGCCTAAAGAGTTTTATTTTTATATTAGCCCGAGTAAATTATATTATATTTAAATGTATACATTAAAACAGGTTTGTTGTACATTTTGTCACAAAAAAAAAATCAAGGAAGAGGATCAACTCCTTTCTTCTTTCCAAAATATTTTTCCAACTGTAAGTACCCCTAACTTAAGTACATTCCTCCCTCCAGTAATTTGTCTGAGCCTCTTTGTCTGTAGTTCTTACTAGCAATTTCTAAGTTATCTTTTCGTGATCTTTTGAAGAAATGACTTATCAGGGCATCTCATGTATTCTTTGAGGTTCATACCTCCCCTTTATTTTCCTTCCTTGGCACCATAGAAGTACACACACAGAAATCTATAACTTATGGTCACCTATTTGTTTTCACTTGAACACATTCAAGGACTGAACTGGGAAATAGGAGATTTGGAGCCTAGTCATCGTGGAGCCTTGGGCCAGTTATATATTGTATAATTCAATGAACCTGTCTTCTCTGGCACAAAATGAGGAGGACCGTCTTAGACGATCAATCTCAAAGGGTCTGACAACCCTGAAACCGGATGACTTTCTAGCTCTTTGACTTGGGGCCTCACCCTCAGATGCCGTTTGTTACATTCAAAATATGTTTGGCCCTTCTCCCGGTGGAGATAAACCCAAAGACAAAGAGCACACACCTGAGGAGAGAGTGTAAACAAGAGAGAAGCAGGCAGAGAAGGATTTGTGGGAAGAGCAGGAAGAGGAAAGGAGGCAAGGAGAGGAAGAGAAAGAGGAGAAGGAGAAAGAGAGAGAATAATGAGGGGAGAAAAGCAAAAATCCAGAGATTCGGGGGTGAGGGGAAATGTGGAGCAAAGTATTCAGAGAAAGACAGGAGACACTACAAAGCTATGTACAGGGAACTGTCCGCCATTCTAATTACCACGTATGAAGTCTGAAATTGTCACATGTATTTTTTGCACAGTAACAAATACCTACATTTATTTGTTTCTATCCAGGAATAGAAAAAGCACAATATTTGGATATTGAAATGGGTAACATTTTGTTTCACTTCCTGTAAGTATTTGTGAAGCAACAAAGTTATTTTCTATCATAGGTTTACTAAACACTAGATAATGATATTTTAAACAATCAGACATTATTGTTAAAAAAAATTAGCACAAGAGAAATTCTAGCACAGGCTCTGGGAGGTGGTAGGCATAAATGTACCCCAGAGGGAAAGGAAGGGGAAGGAAAGAGATGGAGGGATAAATGTGATATTTTTAAGTAACATATAAATCACCTTCCTGAGCTTGAAGACCACACATTATAATGGAGAGACAACAAAAGGATAAAATATGTCCATGTCAAATTGCTTAAGATTCTGAGCAAGCCGTAAGTACAAAGTACAGTAATAAAAAGTTAAGTAAAAAAGGACACAACAACCAGAATCCTGAATTTACTGGAACACATACACTCACATTTACAGTCCAGTATTCAAGGAAAAACAAATTTACAAGAAAGTAAAAGACTTGAGTGTTCATGAAATAATAGTGATCATCACCACCACCAGTAACAACCCCCTAGGAACATTCTTAGAGAACAGTCATCCTTGGTTCCTACAGATCCATAGAACAATAACCACTGTTGCTCTACGCACAGAACAGAAAGCCACCCAAGGACCTCAGCAGCCAATTAAAGCCTAGTTCCTCAAAGTAGCAGACTTCCCAGTCCAGATGAGCCGACTGTTTCAAGTCATTAAATCTGACATACAGCCAAATGGCTTTGGTTTTAATACCATGGAGTCCACAGTTAACACAAGAAGATGCATTTCTTCAGCAAGAACACCCTAGACACAACTTAAGAATAAGCTAGCACAAAGAGAAGCTTTGTGAGCCGTTAGGTGGTGACCAAGCAGAGAGCAAAGCCTTTGTCTCAAATCCTACTCCCTTACTCTCAGTTTACAGAACATCACAGGCCAAGGCTGTGAGTCAAATGTAATGACGAGACTTCCCTTTCATCCTCTCTTAACACCTCACCCTGACATACCTGAGTTGTCCTCCATGGGAACACAAGAAGATCACTTTCCGAAGAGGGTGTTCTATACATTCTGTTTCCCCCTTTCTACCACCAAGAAATTGTTTCTTCATCTTTTCTGGGCTTTATCTGGTGGTGGCCAATCAACTGATAGAATTAACTAACTTCCATGAACTAATGGGCTAGTGAGTGCCATCAGTTGACTAGGTCATCTGGCCAAGTTAATTACCACTGTCAACAGGGCCTCGAAAACACCTCACTCTTTAATATGTGAAAATGACTCTGATACAAGGTGTGCACTGCAGAAATGGGATTAGGCCAGTGGGGCCACACAAGCTTCTTGGAGCACCTTGAATATATTATACAGGTGACTGCCTGTCCTGCTGAAAGACCTCTCTGTACACGGACAGAATACAAGGAAGAGAGAAGAGAAAGAAGAAACTTGTCCTAGTAAGTTTTCAGGAAGTTGAACAAAGACAGAATCTATGTAAAACAAAAAAAGTTTTGATAGCATTACAAAGTAACACAAGATGCAAATGGATGAGTTATAAGGCCTTTTCCTTCCTGCCTTCAAATACTCTTCCAAAAGTCTGATCTACTATAAGCTTCCCCCGAAATTTTGATTAAAAGCCAGAATGCTTGGCTTGAGTAGCAAAAGAAATAACCTGGAGAATTTAGACACATGTTCTCCCTTCTCTGCACTCACGTTTTGCCAGTTCCCAGAGTTGGGGCCCTTAGAGGATGTTTAGAGGGGCTCCTATACATCCCCTGCGCCGCTATCTTTTAAGTCTTTTAATGCACCAAGGCCCCTGAGGGTTAGCGTGATTCTTCTCTGTATGAGGATGAACAGGGAGTCTGCTGCATGTTTTCCCACTGCTTGGGAAGTGGCGGTTCTGCCATTGCTCTGGCCCGTGACTTCAAAAAGGCAGGTCATCCATGAAGTCCCAGAACCAGAGCCATAGAGTCAGAAGACTCGCATTCCAATTCCAGTTCTAACAATTGGTTGCCATGAGGAAGTGGTTGAAATCTTCTCTGAGCCTCAGCAGTCATCTACAAAATAGGAATTTGTTTCAGCAAAGACCAAATCAGACAGCCTGTGTGGCAGGGCACACCACACAGCGGGGCTCAGTATGTGTGGGTGATGTGGACATTCATGCTAGGTGTTCTCTGCTCGGGAATTTGATCCATTCATTTATTCTGTTAACAAACATTTTGTTGAACAGCTAATATGCTCTCCACTGAGCACTTGTGAGAGCCATTAGACCTATGAGCCATCCCGTTGCTACTGGACAGTTTCTATTTTTAAACTCTCTCTCTTCTAGTATTTTCCCTTTTGGAAAATAGTTAAGAATGTATGTCACGTTTACTTTCTTAAAGTATATCTATTGGCAACATTTTGGAAAGGAACCCATCCCTCCCTGGGCTTCATTATACCTCAAAATTCCCACTGTTAGTGGGTTGGTTTTTTTTTTCTAAGACATAAAAATCAGCCTGGTCTCTAAGAAGTCCTCCCCTGGGTTTTATAAAAAAGAATTAAAATACACCTGGACTTCATCAAGCCTGGTTTTCAGGCTGTCATGGGACCCTGGCATTGGTAGGGATAAATTAAATTACTAAGAATAAAGTTTCCAATAATCAAAGAAGAGAAGTGGTAATGAGCAGCACACAAAGGTAACAAGTAAGCAGACACACTGCACACCAGGACTCATCTGGGAATCACTCTGCAGTTCAGATGCACCCCTCCTCATTCCACCACCACTGAAAACCCAAAAAAGCCAAAGCAAGCAAATATCTGAATAGCAATTTCTGCTCAACTGAGTCTCTGGATATAACCAAATAAAGACAGACTAGTTTCTTTAAAGCTTGGATACAAAGAGCATCTTTCTGTTGGACAACTGATTACCCAAAGCAGTGTGACTTAGTATAAGTTTTGTTGGTTACAAATGGGCAATAAGGCGTAGATATTTGACACATCACTTTATTCTATTAATTCCAGGAAAATCACATACTGAAGCATCTATTAAAATGGAAAAGTCATAGCTGTTCAGACACCAGGGAAGCTAATTTGACAGGATAGAATAGTTTAAAAGCATATTTTTGTTACTACTGTTGGCCAAAAGCATTGATTATATAAAAATTAGTTCTGTATATCCATAGTGGCCTCTGATTTCCCTCATCTATATTAATATTAAAAGGAGAATGAGTACCTTTAGAAAATGAGAGAAAAGTGTAGAAAGTAACATGATTTTCAAGGACTCTCTTCAAATACGCATCTTCTCTGTATGCTTGTGAGTGAGAAAGAGGAGAAAAACCAGGCCTGTTGGGAGGACATGGTTGGGAGGAGTTCCTGACCCAAACCTGCATGGGCAAGGCTGCCACTGTACACAGTCCCACTCAGACTCTTTGTGCAGTTTACCTCCAGGGCGATGCAGGGCACAATCTCTGTGCTGTACACAAAGACCGTATCTACAGGGCATCCAGTGATCCATAAAAAAAGAAAGTGCTCCTAGCCCAGGAAAATACCGTATTGCCCTGTGAGCTAGTTCAATCCTAATGAGATAAGGCGAAAAAAGAGAAAGTGTTTATTGACTTTAAAATTACTCCAGTAGTTCCACAAATAGCAGCAAAAGAAGTATCTGAGAATTGTAAGAGATTTGATTCTGTAATCACAAGAGAGGAAAGTCTTCCCATTTAACTGATCCTCAGATAAACAAAACCACAGTGGGAACAGCCAGGCAAACGGTTTTCCTATCCTCACATCCACACACCTGGTGGAACATATCAGCAAGCCAAGAAAACATTCCCTAGATTTCCATTGATGAAATATGCCTTACCTTCCCTTTGGTTGACTTTGAAAACATTAAGCCATATGGTTGAAGTTTTTGTTTCAACCTGAAAAATGGAGTTGGTACCAAAACACGAGGCATTTGAGAACAAGCCAGCCTGAAGGTAGGACAAGGGATTTCTATCTGGCCAGATAAATGATACCCCCGGACCTCAATCAGAAGACCAAGCAATATTCATGTCTGAAGCATTCTTATCCCAAACGGCATAGGGAGCCTGTTTCCCTGGGACGCTCAGGATGTGCTAGAAACAGGATCTCGGAAAAGGAGGCGTGAAAAGGACGGGACAACCTTAGGGCCAGGTAACTCTAATCTGGGGCTCTTCTCCTGCCCTCCTCTGGCCATGCCTCCCCATAGGGCTAGGAGTCTGCAGGGTTGGGGGCTATACCCAGCAATCTCCCTTCTAGACCATTCCCCAGGTTCCCACCACCCTGGACTCCCCTGTCTCAAATGGTCCAAAGCCAGCCTCCAGGGCCATGTGGGTCTTTACCAACCCCCAAGGGCAGACCACTTTCCAGCCAGCACGTATACCCCTGGGCCTGAGGGGTGACCATGGGCAGCTGTTGGGCCATGGGTGTGGATAAAGCTTGAATGAGCAGATTGGTTTGTCCACACATATTCCTACAGTTGCACAGTGGATTCAGGGAAGGAAGAGAAAGGATAAGGCTGCAGGACAGGAGGGTCTCTTGTCCTGAGCCTGCAAATGTTAGGGGTGGGCCTGGAATGGGATAAATCACAGACTGAAATGTGTGCTACTTAGTAACCCTAGGAAATGTCTTTCTCTCTCCTATCCTCACAGTGATCACATAACTTATTACCTAAACCGGAGCACTGAGTATAAAAGGGACCCTAACCAAATCGGATACCATCTCAATAGGTAAAGCCAAGATTGTCCTGTAAATTGGGATGTAAAGTCACCCCGGCCACACCACCCTACAGGTAGTTGCTTCCCTTAGAATGTTCTCTCACTCAAGCTCAGAGTTCCATAAACAACTGCCATCTACTGGCATCCAGGAGTTTCCTTCCCATAAGGTTCTTTTTTCCCCTCATTAGGGAATGTTTATGCTTCGTGCATCCAAGACGTAAATAAACTCCATACTTGCCATGGACAACAGACTCTGGGTGTATAATACAAAGCATCATATGTAGTTTTAGCTTCTGTTGTTTATCTGCAAAGGTTGTTCAATCTGTCAAATGTGTAGATTGGCATTCTAATAAATGGCATAGAAAATAAAAGGGAAACCAAAGAAACCAGAGAACTGTCAGAAATCTGCAAACTCACTGAAGAAATTTGGATGCTAGGAATCCTGCCTGAGGTAGAAAATCAAAGATAAAGAGTAAACCGAACCTTAAGGAAAACACTGTGATGGCCTTTTCTGGAGCCAACCCTATGCTAGGACTGGAAATGTGGGATTTCATCAGGACCAGTCAGTGCTTTCCAGAAGCTCACACCCTAGAGGAGAGTGTTTCTGGGAAGGCCTAACGTCACATTTTTGGAACCTAGTTAATGTGTCTCCCTTGTTGCTTCTTGGCAAATTCCAGTAGCCTGATTTTAACTCATAGCTGTTGCACAACACACACACACACACACACACACACACACACACACACACACACTTTGTTCCTCCCATCAGTGCTTCCCATCAGTCTGTCCTACTCTCTGCCATTATTTACACTAGTGTTTCTGAAACATAACCACTCATCACAATTACCCTGGGAGCCTCCCTAACATACAGATTCCCAAGCAGCAACCCCCAGAGACTGAATCAGCAGGTCTGGGGTGAGGCTGGGACATTCCTACCCTTCATAAACAATCCAGATGACTATGAAAGCAAAACATTCTAGCCCCTGGAGAAGCTCAGCCAGAGCAACCCACGCCGGGATGCTGTCCGACCAGGATGCAGCTGCGCCCTCATGGTCTATTCTTCCCAGCCCACTCTAACATTGGGGTCTTCCCAGAGATAACTGAAGATGTTCTGTCCAAGACCTGGCACGAGGCACCAAGGGGAAAGCTGTCTTTCTTGCCACGGCCAAGCTCTAACCAACTGCCAATTTCAACACGTCCTGGGAGATTTCTGCTTTCGTTCCCTTTCACGAGAAACGATTTGAGCTTTATTCAGAAATAAAAGTATACATAGGCAACAGGATTATGAAAACTTTAGACTAGTCCATTTTTTTATTGACAGCCTTTATTTCCTAATCCAATGTTAAAACTGTTCCTTTGAATGAAATTTTAACCCATTTCTTTCCCTTCTTTCCCTCCTGCTCCCCATCCTCCACACACCCACACTGTAATCTGTGAGTTTTTAGTGAAATTAATAAATCTCCAAGAATAGAGGGCTAACCTTTCTAAGAGAACACATCAGCATCTCCAGGAAACCATGTAATTTTCCTAATTGTGAAAATTAGCCAAGTGTTTTTAAAGGATAAGAAACACTGCTGGCTTCATTTTTAGTTCAGGCAGAATGTGGACAGGAAGAAACTAATCAATCAGCCTGAACTTTGTATTTTGCAAATAGCCTAGCATAATCAGAAAGAAGCCTAGGCTTATATATAAAATTAGAGAAGTGCTATCAGGTAGAAATCCCTCCTGGTCAATGGAAAGGCTGACCACAGGAATGCAGGCATCTGCCTGGATCCTATCACAGGCAAACCCACAGATGAGTCAGCTGTTGCCGGAGCAGGGGAGACAAAAAGACCCTTACTCCCCTAGCCCAGTTCCTAGGTTCAGCATTACCCAGCTCAGGTTCAGCTTGACCCAGTAAAGCCAACGGGGCTCTGATTGCCACTTCCCCTGGGAGCAGCCTGTCTCCAGGTATGTTCTCAAAGATCTCAGGGATTGAGCCTTACAAGAGAGCCCACCGATCTTGACAGAGGAAAATCTCAACATGACACAAGGGAGTAAGTTAATGCTAAGCATGATATCCCAGTTCCATCACGTTGATATAGTTTTAAAGGGTATGGAGCTTGGAGAGTGGTAGAGCACATGCTTAGCATCCATGAGGTCCTGAGTTCAATCCGCAGTACCTCCATCAAAACAAATAAATAAGTAGAAAACCTAGTTACCTCCCCTACCAAAATAATTTTTTAATTAAAAACAAACAAAATACAAAAAAAAAATAAATTAATAAAGGATATGGAGATGAAAAGGTAAAAAGAGAAAGACCAGAGTCAAATGTGGAAAGTGAACCCACTCACTTCCTGAAAACGTGTCAAACTGGAGACTCCTCAATATACTAGTCCTTAGCGTGCTGATATTTGATTAAGTCTCATTTCTCGTTTTATCATTCTTTTCACTAAACTTCAGATAATTTCCCTAACGTAGTTTAAAAGTGAGGCAAAATACGTGCCTTCCCTAAATCATGACTCCCATAAATCCTAAGAGAGAAGCTGTCTATCATTTCATTTGTGTAAACATAAATTTGTCATGAAATAGCTTGAAACAAAGTTTGGAAAAACATGCACAGAGACCATCCCATTGGTCAGTTTGGGATGCTATCTGTTCCGGTTACTTAACTCTTTTCTTCTATGAACATTTATTGCTTGTATACTTTTTGAACTTAAAAAAGGAGGTGGAAAATACTGAAGGTATGTACCAATGGAAGTTATCAACATCAGACATTATAATTACTTGTTTCAAAACTCTAGGAACAAATGGCTAACAGTAGACTTCTGACAGAGGCGATGCCCCTAATTCCAATTGTTCAAGGGTCAACTGTATTTGCCTGCAACATTATTTTGAAACATAGGAACAAGATGGGCACAAATGACTGCTTGCTTACACTCCTGAAATAGCTAGTAATTCCACAAATTATCTGCTTGTTGTTCAAGCAGAGACCCTCAAATATAAAGTAAATAAGGATGTCTTCTGTCAATGAGTGGGAAAATACATTCATTTAAAAAGTAGTCAGTGTCACAACTGACACTTCGATTGTATACTTCTTGCTTCCATTTTTAATGGAGGCTATCAGGCAAGAGGCAGAAACCAAACGTTCCCTAAGGGGATTTAAACTGGCTCTATTAATCTCACTCTGACTTCAAGATAATGTTTAAAAATAAATGTCTGGCTTAACGTTTCACAAAAGCTTCTCTTTAAACATTAATTTTTCTTCTTTGCACCACAAGAGGGAATTTTGTATTTGAGGTCTAAGCCAAGAGCAACTCAACAAGATTGAAATCACCCAAGGCAGCTTCTACCTCTTCATCTCAATCAGCCAGTGGTTTGCTTGATCGCACTAGAGACCCAGTATCACTTACAACTGTCTTATCTTCAAGATCTGACATTTTGACAAACCTCCCTCTAGCTGCCACCTCAAATTTTGTCCACCTTTCCTACTCCCTGCCCCCCGTGGAATTTATCTTACCCCTTCATTGTTCTCTCCAGTTGATCCGGCTTTTTTTAATCCCGGGCTTCTTAAACTAGGAGATGTATTTCCCCACCTTCATCCCAGTATACAGCTAGCCATGGAAAAACGTGACATATATTTTTTTAGCTGTTTATTTCACTCAATAATAAGTAGCTTAATACTTACAACAAATACATAACCATAATGGAATTTTAAACATTTTTAAAAATAGAACTCAAGACTCTAGAATTTTCAAAGATTGGGATAGGCTACTTTGAGCTAAGCCCCCAAATCTTGGAGATGAGCTTCGTTTCTTCTCTGTCATCACATTCTTGTGACTATTTCACAGAAAAGTTTGAGAGACATTAACCTAGCCTACTCAGCCTCCTCTTGACTTCACAGCCTCCTCTTAACCATTTCCAAGCAAATTCTTTCTGACCTCTGAGGGCCTCTAGTGCTCTTGACTTTTCGTTAAAACCCTGACTTGGACTGACCCAATCCATTTCTTCTTAGTCAATTCCAGTGTGTCACTAGAGAAAGTCCCATAGCAATACCTTATAGAACGGTGCCACTCAGTCAGTCCCAGGCAGTGGCCATCACTAGACGATCCCCTTTTAATCTCGAATACACATCCAAACTTTCTCCAATTCTTTCATTTTCTCTAGTATACTTCCGACTTCCCCAAGGAGCAGCTTCACTGCCCACTCTGCGAAGATGGAAGTGGTTGTAAGTGAGCTGCCTCAACTTTCTCTCCCTGCACATTAAACGTCATAGGACATTGCATAGTCTTTTTCTTCCCTCCAATCTTAAAGCACTGTCCCTATTCTGTTCAAAAAACCAATGCCTGCCACCATGCTCCTGACCCTACTTCTGCCAGCCTGCTCCTTCCCCCTTCCTCACTATTTCTTGCATCTATGTCAAGTAGGCTTGCAATACAGCACTTTACAAATAATACCTCATTTAATCCTCACAAGGAGCCTGTGAGGCAAGTAGTATGATCATCCCCATTTTGCAGATGAGAAAACTGAAGCACAGCCAACTCAGGTAACCTCCCTACGTCACACATCTAATAAGTGGCAAAGCCTGATTCCAACCCAGGCAGTCTGGCACCGAAAGTTCAAACTCTTAATTACTACGTTAGGCTGTCTCTCTTTACATGGCCTAGTTACTTTTTCATGCACTGCGTAAATCTAATTACTGTTATTAAATCAAAATTCCAGAACATCAGAACACCCTTACAATTTGATTTTTTTTTCACAAGTTCTTTGTTGGTTAACAACACCAATTCCTATAAACTACAACCTTCTCATCAGCTTTACTTCCTCTCTCATCCTCAGAACCTATTGCTGCCAAATCCTATTTGGTCCCCCTCTGAAATGGCTTATTCCCACCATCAGGGCATCATCTCCAGCCTGTTTTACTGGTTCACATACACAAAAAAGAGAAAATTCCAGCTACACATTAGGACTATTAGTAAAATTTGGATAATGGTTGTTTATCAGTATTAAATTTCCTGATTTCAATAATTTTACTGAAGTTATGTGAAGGAAAGCCCTTGTTTTTAAGGAACAACACACACACTGATATATTTTGGGGTAAAAGAGGCATGATGTCTGCAACTTACTCTCAAATGGTTTAGAAACATCTCTTAGTAATATGTATGTGTTGGAGAATGATACAGAAGGGGGAGGTGTATCTCAGTGGTACAGAATGTGCTTAGCATGCACAAGGTTCTGGGTTCCATCCCCAGTACCTTCACTAAATAAATAAATAAACCTAATTACCTCCCCCCACCAAAAAAGTTTTTTTAATTAAAAGAAAGATAAAGCAAATGTGGCAAAAATGTTAGCCAACTGGTAAACCCAGCTTAAGGCTATCTCAAAGTTCTTTGACTATTCTTGTAACTTTTTTCCAAGTTTAAGATTATTTCAAAATAAAAAGTTTTAAAAAAGGAAAAAGAAAACACAACATTGTAAACTGACTATACTTCAAGAAAAATATATAAACAAAATAAAAAGAAAGAAAGAAAAAAGAATCCCAGTCTCTTTGGCATCTCTGATCATGGCCCTCTCCTGCCTTCCCACTTCCTGATTCCCCTTACCAGAGTGTGAAAGGCTCACTGTGCAGACCCACTAAAGTTCAAAGAACCCAGCTGGCATGCAAAGCAATCCAGAACCTCTCCCCACGTCTAGGCCAACCTCCTGGCCCCTTCCCAACCATGTGCACAAACTCCCTCCCCACTGCTCGGTTCTCCCTGCCCCCTGACCCCAGCCCATCCACCCCAGCCTCAGCATTTTCCTATATCCAGGCCTTTGAAGAGGCTATTCCACTTGCCCAGACTAGAACCCTCTTTCCTCCTAAACATCAAAGTCGTATCCTCCCCTCAAAGCCTAATTTGAATCCTATTTCTTTCAAAATGGCTGCCCAGATCCACACACTTGAAATTTGTTCACTTCACCCCGCCCTCCCAAAGCAGGTGTTTACCTCTGTATAGAGCTTATCTCCATTCAGCCTGTGCTGGAAATTTCATTTATGTGTCTTTGATCCAGGAGATTAAAGGTATGCAGAGTTTGGGAGTTTGAGATTTGCAAATGTTAACCACTATGTAAAGGCACCTACACCCCAATGTTCATAGCAGCACTATTTACAATAGCCAAGACATGGAAACAGCCTAAATGTCCATCAACAGAAGACTGGATAAAGAAGATGTGGTGCATTTATACAATGGAATACTATTCAACCATAGAAAATGACAACATAACGCCATTTGCAGCAACATGGATGCTCCTAGAGAATGTCATTCTAAGTGAAGCAAGCCAGAAAGAGAAAGAAAAATACCATATGAGATTGCTTATACGTGGAATCTGAAAAAAAAAAAAAAAAAAGAACATAAATACAAAACAGAAACAGACTCATAGACATACAATACAAACTTGTGGTTGCCAACGGGGCAGGGGTTGGGAAGGGACAGATTGGGGTTTCAAAATTTGTAGATACTGACAGGCTTATGTAGAATAGATAAACAAGATTATACTGTATAGCACAGGGAAATATATGCAAGATCTTGTGGTAGCTCACAGTGAAAAAAAATGTGACAATGAATACATGTATGTTCATGTATAACTGAAAAATTGTGCTCTACACTGGAATTTGACACAACATTGTAAAATGACTATAACTCAACAAAAAAATGTAAAAAAAATAGATTAAAAAAACAAATTTCTTCTGTATAGCACAGAAATAACTTTTAATGAAAAAGAATATGAAAACAAATACATGTATGTATATGCATGACTGGGACATTGCACTGTACACCATAAACTGACTCATTGTAATTGACTATATTTCAATTAAAAAATAATAATAATAATTTTTTTTTAATTTTTAGAAAAGAATTAATAACCAGCATTAACTATTTAAAAGCAAGTACAGACAGAAAACATGTACAAAGTTACTGATATTTCAGTGCATTTTTTTAAACAATATGAATGTTGGTAGTCATGTATGAAGAAATTAAAAAACTTTCGTTTTGCCTCCATTTTTCTTGTACTGTGGCTATTTTATCCATTTGAAAATTGTGATGCAAAAATGTAGGTTCAATAAAATAACTCAGTCAAGATAGAATTATTAATCATTTAAGATGGTATGTTTTTATGTCAATAAAATATACCAACAAAATAATAGATAAAATAAAAGAGTCTGCAGTTGATAATAATATGCTTTTCATCCTTACACCTCTGCTCCCTTTTACGTGATGTGCGGAAATTATATATTTCATCATTCAAAATACGTGTGCAGCCAGGGCTGATCAGGGACACGGAGTGCAGATATGAGGGGACAGGAGAAGGCGACAGCTCTGGCAGTGAGCACTAAGCATGGGACTTGCTTATCTGGGCACACTCCCCGCTCTCCAGAGCTCCCACCTCTGAGAGGAAAGGAAAGGCAAAAAAGAATAGCCCTCCTGCCTCAGTACAACCTCGCCTCTACACAGCTCCTGCCCCTCTCCAGGAGCCCTTTCCTCAGTCAGTTGGATCTGTCTCCCTCACCCCACCACCACCCCTACCCTGCCTCACCGAGACCTTCCAGCTTGCCTGCCCTGCAATGGCCACCCTCCTGGCTGCTGTCAGCAGAGAAAGAATGTGTGTAGAGCTTCCCTGGCTGCGTGTAAGAGCTTTATCTGGGAGTCTAAGTGCTCAAATGACTTTGCTTTCAATACTTTGCCTTTTCACTTTTTTCTAAGCCAAAAAAAAAAAAGAAGTGCTTTGAGAAAACGTACCTGAAAAAGGATTATTCAACTTCTTAGAAAGCTCTAGGTAAAAAGCAAAACAAGGACACTCAAGAAAAATGGAAACTGAATGCCATTTGCCTTTCAAGGCATCCTTCCCCTAATGTCCCTCTCCTGACGCACACAGGTTCTGCTCAGATTTGGGCTCCAGTCCAGCATCTGTCTCTTCCTTTTACTGACAGAAACTTAGGCTCAAGGGAGGTTAGGTGAGTTGCCAAAGGTTATGTTGCCCTAAATTGGCTCCACATCTGTTAGCTGGTTTATTTGTCCTATGACTAAAGTTTAGGACCGAAGTCTGAGATTTGAAAGTTGCACATTCATACCTAGAAGAGTAGATGAGATTCTTAAGGGACAGCAGGAGAAAAATAAAGCTACGACTGGGACGTTGGGAAAACCTGCATTTTGGGAGCATAGTAAGTTACACTTTGGTCCCCAAACATGGCCTTTCCATTAAAACTCCAAGTGATTACTTCCTAAATCTCATTCTGTTGTGAGAAACATGAATATTCACCACGCCTGGATTGGACTTAAATAAAAGACCCACTGGTTTTTTTTGTTGTTGTTGTTCATTCAGCAAGTATTGATTGAATGTCTGGTGTATATCAGAAACTTTCCTAGGTGCTCAGGGTACATTACTATACCAAACAGACCAAGTCCCTGCTTGCGGAGAACTTACCGAAACTGCACATTACTTTTATAATCTTGCAATATCTGGAAACTCAGAGACTTCCTATAACAAATGCCTTAGTCCCCATGAACCTCACTTCTCTCATCTGTTAAATAGGAATATCAAAACTTCACCACCCAAAGGGGAAAGGAAGGGAGGGATAAACTGGGAGTTTGGGATTAGCAAATACAAACTACTGAAAAAAATATGAAAAAGAATATAACATTCTGGAGACAATCAGTAGAGTATTAATTCTTTTGACTTGGTGTTTCTAAGTTGTTGCAGAGACATCATAATAGTTTCTTCATATTAGTAAAAAAAAAAAAAGAATATATATGTGTAAAACTGAATCACTATGCTGTAACCAGAAATTAACACAACATTGTAAATCAACAAAACTTCAATTAAAAGAACACTTTGCCACCTACAGCACATAAGACTGCAGTGAGAATTGGGTGAAACAGCATCTATAAAGTGCCTAGTATAGAACCTCACATTCATAGATAACCAAAAAATGGTAATATGTGATTATGATTATACACCACCCTAAAACCAGAGTGATCATTCACTCGTCTCAGAACTAAACCTTAGAACCATCACCATGTCCTAAATCTAGTTATTTAGATACAACCCTCACAATTTTTTCTATTCCTACACTCAACTGAGTAGTATACTCAATACTTTATCCTCATGACAAGCAATAACTGTAGTATTACAAATTTTATATTTTTTCCTAATACACATTAAATTCATAAGCAATTATTAAAATTCAAAAGATCCATTCACATGACAGAGCACCTAAAATTAACTCAGATATCACTGGAAGTGTGCTGGGTCTACTTTGGGAAACACTTCTCCATACGCTCAGCTTCTCAGAGCTGATCTCAATATCTAAATTTGGCTTATTTAAATGAATCACATTTTGGAGAGCTCCAGAGTCTGCCATCCTCTCACAGTTTCCGCTGCTGCTCCCCTAAGGCAGCACCTCTTTAACACAACTGTCATGTTTGACCAGCTTCGCCCACCTTGAAACCAGATCATGTCTTTCCCCAGCCCCGAATCCATCAACGGATTCAGATTTCACTTAGAATAAATGCAAAGACCTTACTGGGCTCTAGATGACATGAGCCCTGCTTGCCTCCTCACCGCATTTCCTACCACTCTTCCCACTGAAAGCATGGTTGCAGCTTTATTGATGATTATTCAGGCAGCCTTTGCATCTTCTTCTCCTCTGCCTGCAGCATCCTTCCCAGATTGTCCCGGCTCTCTCCCTTACTTCAGAGGCCTTTCATGAATACTCACTCACTCTCCCATCACCATCATTCTGCTCACCTGGCTTTATTTCCTCCATAACACTTATCACAACTAAACATAAAATGAGGCGCTTTCAGGCATGTGTTTACTGTCTGTCAAGCCCCATTAGACTGTAAGCTCCAGGAGGGCCTGCTCTGTGTCTATGTTGTACACTACTATATTACTAATGCCTGAATACTATGGAAGCCACTCGACAGATATTTGTTGACTGAAGGCATGAGTGAATGCAAAAAGGGTGGATAATGAGTATTCTTTGAAACATGTTCAGTTTGAGGTTTCTCCCAGACTTGTAGACTGGGCAGTAAGTAATGATAACATGGAGTCTAGGAGAAAGGAAGGCAAAAAGCAAGAACATGGGGAAGAAAGACTAAAACTGCAAAGACCCACTCACCAAAGTCCTCCAAACACTACTGGAATATTGGCCCCAAAATACAGAAATTAGTTGGAGACAGGCCAGAGCTCAGGGATAGATATGGAGAGAACTGGAAAAGAACTAACTTCATTATACAGGAATTTGTGGTGCTTAATTTAGTTTTTAAAAGGAGGGGGCAAAGAGGCAAATAAGTAAATAAAGCAACATTTTTATTTTAGCCTTTATGACAAGCTATTCCCTCACCAAGCTTTAAAAACAAGCACTAAAAAGTTACAAGGTAGAGCTTGGATTGTTGTTTGAGGGGGCTTTGTTTGTTTGTTTTTCCCCCTGCCCAGTCTGTAGAAGTGCTAATCAACAGCGAAACTGCCAAAACTAAGATAGAGAAAGACTAAAATGAGATTGAGGCCCCAACTCATGGTCTCCCAAGATCTATACCCTTTGACCCACAGCTTTGTATTCCTTCACTCTGACCCTGAGCTCCTCCATGACTTGCTTTGGCCAATGTGATATCAGTAAACATGACAGGAATGGAGCCTTGACAAGCACATGTATGTTGCCACCTACCTTCTTGCACAATTGGGCTTTGGGACCCCAGCCACTGCCATGAGGACATGCCTGGACCAGCGCGCTGGAGGGATGAGAGAAGGGATGAGAGACAGGTGGACGAGGGTTGAGTTTTCCCATTAAGGACATCATAGACTGCCAACTAACCTCTATGCATGACGAAGGCCAGCTAACATAATCAGAATCTGACTTCGATAAACAGAACTCCTCCCCTCATTAACCAATAGATTCATAAAAATTATCAGTGGTTGTCATTTCAAATTGTTATGTTTTGGGGTGGTTTGTTACACAGCAATAGTTAACTGATGTAACTTGAATAATCACCCTCCAACTAACTGAGATTAAAAATGGAGGTAGAAGTCAAAAGAACTAAAGTGACAAGCAAATGAGGTCTTAATTTTCTGTTAATCTTTTTACACCAGGATTATGAGGAAATATGTACAACATAATTGTGGTTCAAAACTGAATTATTAGCATCTCTTTAAATTATAAAAGTGGAGTGGTCTTCTACAAGTGTTTATAACACTCAGTAGACTGTTGGGCTTTCTTTGTAGGCTCCAACAAAAACAAAATGGAACCACATGTGTTCTCATCATCCTTCAGTCATTCTACCCTAGCCTCACCACAGGGGACTTCTGTTTTCCCCAGCACAAGAGTCTATTTTCATTAAAGTAGACTATTCTTTCTTTCATCTTAAAAAAAATCAACAACCTTCCAGCATACATACCAAACTCACTTAAAGAACTGTAGCTAAAATTAACCAACAGTAATTTGCTTCTATCTCAGACTTCTGTACTGACAGAAGCACCATCTTTTTCCCCTCCCAAGGTTACCCTTTCTCCTTTTTCCTTCGCATATTTCCCAGGAGGTCTGCACGGAAGCATGAACTTTCACAGTAGACAGGTGAATAACAAAGCAGACACCTGAGCAACGCATATGCTGTTTGAAGAGTATTTCCCACCCCATCTCCTTCACGCTCGCAGCCTTATGCCCGGCACAGGCGACAACTTTAGTCACGTAGAATCCATTTCATATTCTGTTGCACAAACATACACATCTTTGTACAAAAAGAAACCAGGCCAAACTGAGACCATTATCAAAGAAATAAGTATTAACACACTGGTAGAGTCCTCTCTGCGCTGAGTCTCACACACTCCTCCTCAGGAGATGTCTTACTTCCTTTAGCTGCTATCACAAAATACCACAGACTAGGTGGCTCAGAAAGAGCAGAAATGGATTTCCCACAGTCCAGAGGCTGGAAGTGTGAGATGAGGTGCCAGAGGGGCTGGGTGAGGGCCCTCATCCACCTTGCAGACTTCTAGTTGTATCCTCATAAGGCAGAAAGGGATCGGGAGTTCTGTGGGGCTCTAAGGGCCCAAACCCCATCAGGGCTGTGTCCTCATGACCTGATCACTCCCAAAGGACCCACCTCCTAATGCCATCATATTCAGGGTTTCACCCTGTGAATTTGGGGTAACACAAACATTCAGCCTATAGCACGTGTTGGGCAGAGCCTGGAGTCCCAGCTCCCTTCTACAAGCAAGGAAATTGAGGCTCTGGTTGCAGTGGGACTTCCTTGAGGTTTCTCTTCCACAAAGTGGCTAAATCAGAATTCAAACCCAAGTTTAGAATCTTTTTCTGTACACCATACTCCAGAATAATGCACTGTTGGAAAACTCAAAAAAATTTTTTTTCATAGAAAAGATAAAGAACAGGAATATTTATAAGAAAAAAGATGAAGAACAGATAGATACACTTGAGAAAAGAGATAACAGAGGCATTTATATTTACATTGAACAATTGTGTAAGAAAAGTAGCTACTAACTGCTAACATTTCTAGAACATTCTACAGAACACAATGAAAAGCTACATAATTTTACATATTATGCACTGATAACAGTAAAGCAGCCAATACCAAAGTGAAGATTCCCACACAACTTTGCTTGACAATCACATTTTCACCTCCTCTTAATGTTCTAAATGTGCTACTGCAGGCTGTTTATTCTCTATCCAAATAAGCTACTGCAACAAATTCTTATTTATCCAAAGTAGATTTAGGACAGTCAGTACTACAAGATTTGAATATGTAGGTTAAGAGAGACTACTAAACAAAGTAGCATCTTATTTATTTCAGACTCTGCCCAACTTTAAAGCTCGAGAGCAGGATTTGGCAACCTTTTTCTGTAAGAGTTCAGACAGTAAATACATTAGGCTTTGTGGGCCATATGGTTGCCATGGCAACAGCTCAACTCTGCCCTTGTGGTGTGAAGGCAGCAGTAGACAACATATAAACAAACAAGTGGGGCTGCGTTCCAATGAAACTTCATGTGCAAAAACAGGTTTGGCCCACAGGCCACAGTTTGCTAATCCCTGCTCTAAAACATAGCCCTCACCCAGAAGGAAAAAACGCACTCATGTTCTTATTTACTCTCGGGAGAACTGGCTTCGTGAGTGAATGCCTTTTCCCTCATTTTACACACAATTTTTTTAAACTGGGCTATTTTCTTGCTTCCAACCTATAGCAAAATTGAACCAGGTATTTCAAACCAAGGGTGCTAGCATAGGCCAGTATTAGGAAGGCCAAAAGTCTTCAGAACACAACCAGAGGACTGAAACAGCAGAGCAGTCTAGACCAGCTAGTTTAGGGGCAAAACACTCTCCCTAATATCATCTTAATCATTTCAATATCACCTAACTCAATATCAATTACCTATAGCAAAGTTCCATTCTTGATGGTCATAATGATACTCTGAATCACCAAAGGAAAGATCCCATTTAATCTCTTTTTTTTTTTTCATTAAAGTTTAGTCAGTTTACAACGTTGTGTCAATTTCTGGTGTACAGCATAATAGTTCAGTCATACATACACATACATTACATTCCTTTTCAGGTTCTTTTCCATTGTAGGTTACTATAAGACATTGAATATAGTTCCCTGTGCTATATAGTAGAAACTTGTTGTTTATCTATTTCATATAAAGTAGTTAGTATCTACAAATCTCAGACTCCCAATTTATCCTTTCTCACCCCTTCCTGCCTCCACCTCACCGCCGGTAACCATAAGTTTGTTTTCTATGGCTGTAATCCCTTTAAGACAAAAGAAACAAAGACACATAGGATCCCTTTAGAAACATCCAGGAAAACTGGCTACTAGAAGTTTTGAAATTCACTGAAGAAACTTTAGTTATCTAGAATATGCACTTTATGAAATAATCAATTCCCCAAATAATAATAATAGGAAAACAAACATTTATAAAGCACTTACTATGAGTCACCCACCATTCCAAGTGATTTATGTATGTTAATTTATTTAATGTACACAACAACCCAACCAGGTGGTACTATTATAATCCCCTTTTTCAGATAAAGAATTGAGGTACAGGGAGACTTGCCCAGAGTAACACAGTAAGTGGCAGGGCTGCAATCTGAACCCAGACAGTCTGGCTCCAGACACCACTTTTTTCAACTACTACACTATGCCAAGGCATTACCTTATAACCATATGTGTGTTGCCTTATTTCAAAGACCATGAACATGATAGAATATATGTAAAATGTCTACCAAATATAATATACTCTTCAGAATCTAAAGACTGAGAAATGTCACTGTTTTTCAATGCCTTGGGGTAAAGACTAAGTGTTTGTTATTTTTGTTCAGTTCCAACAAAATTAAAAGATTCTTTGAATGTTAGATTGAAGATATTTTATTCTTTTTCAGTGTTGCTCTTAAAACTGTTTTTGGAATGTGCCAGGAAAATAAACAAGCAAATGGAGTTGTGGGAAAATTCTTTTTAAGCACGCCTAGTTCAATCAGATAAATAGGAGGATGGGAAATGAATAAGTCCTTCTATTTCATAGGTCAGGACATGAAGATTAAAACAGATATTTATTTGTTGTCTTTATTTCTTAAATAGCTTAATTATAAATTTGGCTAATATTGGAGGAAAGTAATTTGGTTGTTAAAAATAACTGAGGATACTGTTGACTTAACACCCAACAAAAATATTTGACCCCGATATATACAGAGTAAAGGACTAAAATTGGTTTATGATGTTTATTAAAAGAAAATTAAAAGTTTGTGGAGAGATTTACTTAAATAGCAATGATCTTTAAAAATATTTTTGGACTCCCTTACACTATACACAAAAATAAACTCAAAATGGATCAAAGACTTAAACATTAGATAAGATACAATAAACCTTCTAAAAGAAAATATAGGCAAAACATTAGCCCACATACATCTCAAAAATGTTCTCCTAGGGTAGTCTACCCAAGCAATAGAAATGAAAGCAAGAATTAAAAAATGGGACCTAATTAAACTTACAAGCTTCTGCACAGCAAAGAAAACAAAACAACAAGCTACAGAATGGGAGAAAATTTTTGCAAACGATGAAACCGACAAAGGCTTGATCTCCAGAATATATAAGCAGCTCATACGACATAATAATAATAAAAAAAAACAAATCCAAAAATGGGCAAAAGACCTAAACAAGCAATTCTGCAAGGAAGACATACAAATGATCAATAGGCACATGAAAAAAGGCTCAATATCACTAATTATTAGAGAAATGCAAGTCAAAACTATAATGAGGTATCACCTCACACCAGTCAGAATGCCATCATTCAAAAGTCCACAAAGACAAATGCTGGAGAGGCTGTGGAGAAAGGGGAACCCTCCTACATTGCTAGTGGGAATGCAGTTTGGAGCAGTCACTGTGGAAAACAGTATGGAAATTCCACAAAAGACTAGGAGTAGACTTACCATATGACCCAGGAATCCCGCTCCTGGGCTTATATCCAGAAGGAACCCTACTTCAGGACAACACCTGCACCCCAGTGTTCATAGCAGCACTATTTACAATAGCCAACACATGAAAACAGCCTAAATGTCAATCAACAGATGACTGGATAAAGAAGATGTGGTATATTTATACAGTGGAATACTATTCAGCCATAAAACGACAACATAACGCCATTTACAGCAACATGGATGTCCCTAGAGAATGTCATTCTAAGTGAAGTAAGCCAGAAAGAGAAATAAAAATACCATATGAGATCGCTCATACGTGGAATCTAAAAAAAAAAAAAAAAAAAAAAAGAACATAAATACAAAACAGAAATAGACTCATAGACATAGAATACAAACTTGTGGTTGCCAAGGGGGCGGGGGGTGGGAAGGGACAGACTGGGAGTTCAAAATTTGTAGATACTGACAGGCATATGCAGAATAGATAAACAAGATTATACTGTATAGCACAGGGAAATATACACAAGATCTTGTGGTAGTTCACAGCGAAAAAAAAATGTGACAATGAATATATGTATGTTCATGTATAAATGAAAAATTGTGCTCTACACTGGAATTTGACACAACATTGTAAAATAACTATAACTCAATAAAAAATGTTAAAAAAATATAAAAATACATTTTTGGTTACTGAGTAGGCATCTGTGTTCTTTTTCATTTGTGATATAAATATTTTTGCTAATCTCCAAAAGTTTAGAGTGGAGAAAAATCAAGCCTCTAGAAAATGGAGAGGTTACAAACCAAGTTTACATTAATGCCATCATTTGCTTAATTCCATGAAAGAAACAGTTCTCCGAAAGCTATGCACTCTCTTCACAGCAGTTTTCCCAGCAAAATTTAGATAATACTCAAGGAACAGGAATGAATGGATAAGTTCTGATCAGTCATTTTCTCTTTGTTGACTGTTTTTCATTTTCTTCCTGTCCTTTTCTAAAACTACAAAGTAAGAGATTCAAACACCTGACACAGAAGAGAATGGGCTACATGGAAAGAGATAATTATCCCATTAGAACTTTCTTCACTATTGGACATAAGTATTAAATCAACATTAATCTCTATAATCATAATTTTCAGTTATACTTTAATAATCTTGGGAAAATGTTAACATATGGGATTAAGAATTGAAAAGTAAAATCATATTCCTAATTTCTTCTAGATGGTAAAGATTATATTTTTTTAAATTTAACAAATACTTGGTTAGAATCAAGGCCTGAATTCTATGTAGAAACATTAGAGAAAGGAAAGGAAAGGGGTGGAAAGGAAAGGAGAGGAGGGGAGAGGAGAGGGGATGGGGAGGGGAGGGAAGGGGAAGAAGGAAAATGGAATTTAAAAAAAAAAAGAAGAGAACAAAACAAAAAAAGGCATGGCATAAATTGGTGGTTGACCACAAAACCAACTTTCCATTTTTCCCAGGGATGAATAGGACTCATGCCCCAGCCACCTTTCTTTTAGGTGGGGCCACGTGACCAAACTCTGGCCAAAAGAACGTGGGCAATCCTTTATATGTTTTCCCCTTTGCCAAGGCACAGGGACCTGGAAACTGGGGAATGAGGTGATAAGAGAAGTGTCACAAGAACACCACTTGAATGAGGGAAATTTGCCAATCAAGAATATCCATTTTGTACCATAACAAAGGTGTAAATAAATAAATAAACAAGAACATCCATTTTGGTAAATTGGTACAAGCATTATGGAAAACAGTATGGACATTCCTCAAAAAATTAAAAATAGAACCAACATACGATCCAGCAATCCCACTTCTGGCTATAAATCTGAAGGGAATGAAATCACTATCTCAAAGAGGTATATGCACCACATGTTCATAGGCAGCATTATTCGCAATGGTCAAGATATGAAACAACCTAAGTGCCCATCCATGAATGAGTAGATTTTAAAAAGTGACACACACACACCCATATACACACAGTAGAATCTATCCAGCAATTAAAAAAAAAAAAAAAAAAACAAGGAAATCCTGCTGTTGAATAATACGGATGAACCTTGAGGACATCATGCTAAGTGAAATAAGTCAGAGAAAGACAAATACTATGCAATCTCATTTGTATTTGGACCATAAAAAAGCTGAATTCATAGAATAGAGAGTAGAATGGAGGTTACCAGGAGGTGAGAAGTGGGGAGATAGGGGAAATGTTAGTCAAGAAGTACAAATTTCCATTTATAATATGAAAAAGTTTAGGGGTCAAATGAACAGCATAAAAATTACAGTTAATAATACTGTATTATATACTTGAAAGTTGCCAAGAGTGTAAACATTAAACACTCTCACCAAAAAAAGAAAAATGGTAACTAGGTGGCATGATGCAGATGTTACCTGACACTATGGTGGCAGTCATTTTGCAATGCAGTAGTCCTCCCTTATCCCTGGGGGTATGTTCCAAGCCCCTTAGCAGATGCCTGAAACCATAGTACCAAATATGTACCAAACCCTATACATGTTTTTCCCTATACATATTTACCTATGATAAAGTTTATCTGAATTGCCAGCATCATTACTGTTGCAATTTGGGGCCATTATTAAGTAAAATAACGGTTAATTGAACACAAGCACTATGGTACAATTATGGTTGATCTGATAATCAAGATGGCTACTAAATGACTAACAGGTAGAACATGCTGGGCAGAGAGGTGATTCACATCCAGGGTGGGATGGAGTGAAATGGTGTGAGATTTCATCATGTTACTCAGAATGACATCCAATTTAAAGCTTCTGAATTGTTTATTTCTGGAATTTTTCATTTAATACTTTTGGACTTCCGTTGATCTCAGGTAACTGAAACTGCAGAAAGTGAAACCTTAGACAAGGGAGAGGCTGGGGCTACTGTATGTAAATGTATGAAGTCAACTCACTGTATGTCTTAAACTTACACAATGTTATATATCAATTATATCTCAATAAACCTGGAGAGAAAAAGGAGTTACAAACATTCTTTCATTAAAATTTTAAATTACTGGAGAGTTTTATCCAATCATCAAAAATACAAGAAAGACAGAGTAATGGTTCCAGATGGCAGTCTTCAAATTGTACTATAATCATCTCAGTAGATGCAGAAAAATCTTCTGATAAAATTTAATATCCATTTATTACAAAAACTCTCCAGAAAGTGGGTATAGAGGGAACATACCTCAACATAACAATGGCCATAAATGGCAAGCTCACATCTAACATCATACTCAACAGTGAAAGCTGAAAGCACTTCCTCTAGGATCAGGAACAAGACAAGGCTGCCCATTCTTGCCACTTTTATTCAACATAGGACAGGAAGTCCTCACCACAACAGAAAGAAAAATAAAAGGAATCCAAGTTGGAAAGGAAGAAGTAAAGCATGTCACTGTGTCATAATACTGTACATAGAAAATACTAAAGGCACCATCAAAAAATTGCTAGAGCTCATCAGTGAATTTGGCCAAGTTGCAGGATATGAAATTAATATACAGAAATCTGTATGCACACTAACAATGAAAAATAAGAAGTAGAAATTCCACTTACAATCCCATCAAAGAATAAAATACCTAGGCTAAACCTACCTAAGGAGGTAAGAGATCTGTACTTGGAAAACTATAAGACACTGATGAAAGAACTTGAAGATGAGATAAACAGACAGAAAGATATACCATGTTCATAGATTGGAAGAATTAATATTGTTAAAATGGCCATACTCCCCAAGGTAATGTACAGATTCAATGGAATCCCTATCAAAATACCAATGGCATTCTTCACAAAATTAGAACAAATAACCTTAAAATTTGTGCAAAAACATGAAATAACCCAAGTAGGGAAATAATCTGGAGAAAGTAGAACAGAAACTATCACACTCGCTAGTCTCAGACTATACTACAAAACTACAGTAATCAAAACAATTGTGTTGCACAAAAACAGACAGACAGATCAATGGAACAGAAGAGAGAACCCAGAAATAAACCCACACACCTATGGTCACTTAATCTACAACAAAGGGGTCAAGAATATACAACAGAGAAAAGACAGTCTCTTTAATAAGAGGTGCTGTAAAACTGGACAGCTACATGTAAAAGAACGAAATTATAACATTCTCTAGTGCCATATGCAAAAATAAACTCAAAATAGAATAAACATATAAACTTAAGACTGGAAACCATAAAATTCCTAGAAGAAAACATAGGCAGAACACTCTGTGACATAAATCATAGCAGTATTTTTTTGGATATGTGTCTTAAAGTAAAGGAAACAAAAGCAAAAAAAAAAAAAAAAAAAAGGGGGGGACCCAATGAAACTTGAAAGCTTTTGTACAGCAAAGGAAACCATTGACAAAATAAAAAGACAATCTACTGAACGGGAGAAAATATTTCCAAATGTATGACAGATTAAGGGGTTAATAACCAAAATGTATAAACAGCTCATACAACTCAACATCAAAAAAACAAACAACCCAACTGAAAAAATGGGCAGAAGAACTGAACAGACATTTTTCCAAATAAGATATACAGATGGCCAACAGGCACATGAAAAGATGTTCAACATCATTAATCATCAGAGAAATGTAAATCAAAACCACAATGAAATGTCTCACACCTGCCGGAATGGCTATCATCAAAAAGTCCACAAATAACAAATGTTAGCAAGGATGTGGAGAAAAGAGAAAGGGTACCCTCATACACTGTTGGTGGAAATGTAAATTATGGAAAAGCGTAATGGAGGTCCCTTAAAAAACAAAAAATAGAACTACCATATGATCCATCAATTCCACTCCTGGGTATATAGCCAAAATAAAGCCAGAAACTTTAATTTGAAAAGATACATGAACCCCAATGTTCATAGCAGCACTATCTACAATATCCAAGCCATCAAAGCAACCTAAGTGTCCATCAACATATGAATGGATAAAGAAGATGTGGTGTGTATATGTATATACACATATATGTATATATACACACACATAATGGAATACTACTCAGCCGTTAAAAAGAATGAAATTTTGCCATCTGCAACAACATAGATAGACTTGGAGAATATTATGCTAAGTGAAATAAGTCAGTGAAAGACAAATACAGTATGATAACACTTTTGTGTGGAAACTGAAAAATAAAAAATCAATGACCATAATAAAAAAGAAATAGACTCACAGAGAACAATTGGTTACTAGTGAGGAGAGGGAAGGGGAACGAGGTAAGGTAAGGGTAGGGAATTAAGAGATAACAAACTACTAAGTATAAAATAAGTAAACTATAAAATATACAGCACAAGGAATATAGCCAATATTTCATAATAACTATAAATAGAGTATAACCTTTAAAAATTGTGAATCACTTGCCATACACCTGAGACTTATATAATAATGTACATCAACTATACCTCTATTAAAAAATAAATTTAAAAAATTTTTTTTAATTTTTAAAAACTATACCACAAGTGAAATTCCTTTATTTCTAGAGGGTTCCCTCATGAATTGCTGGGTGAAGTGTATGGGATAAAGGTAGGATAAGATTTATTCCATTTTTATTTGTTCAATTTACTGTGCTTTCTCTATGGTTTCACTTTAAAAAAAAAACATCCTATAGGCTATGGAACTGCTTCAGGCTAACCAACAGCACTATGAGGAAAGAACCAAACTCAACACCTGTGCACTCAAGCAGCTGAAATGCAGAGCACACCTGTGGTCAATGTTCCAAAAATTGTGATGATCTTCCAAAGTAGAACCAGTTAAAAATTTGGGACTCAAAACTGCTGACCAGACTTTCTAAGTCATTCAGAAAGTCATTTAGATCTTTCATTTTATTTCTGGCATGAAAAAACCTAGGAATAAGCATCACCTTAACCTACAGGATTATTCCATTCGTTTAAGTTTAATAAAAAGAATCAAGACAGGAATAAAAAAATCCAAGAACTTTTATCAGTCTAAATTTTCTAACTCACTCTTCTCTGTGAAGAAACTATGTCCTCTAAAACTTCGTCGTTAACAGTTCCAAACGCAGGCTGAAGGAACGCCTGTCTGACTGCTGGCTTAGTGCTACGTCTAAGTGGAAGGAAAGTCACCGCACCAGCTTAACCAACAAGAAAATCCACCCTGTTTATGGGAAGCAGACCCCGCTTAGAAAGCTCATCAAACTAATCAGTAAGAAATGTACGTGATATTTTCCATTTTTAAAATTGATAATTTATACATTTTATTAATACACTGGTAATAGTTGTTACAAGTAACATTTACACGGCACTTAGAAGTTTACTGAATATATTTTCACAAACAATAGTACTTTAATGTCACGGCAACCCTATTGGTATTTTTAATACTCAAATAACAGCCTGATAAGGACTGAGGCTCTGAAAACCTTTGTAACTTTTCAAGATCAAACCATGAAGACTTTCTTTGCTTTAAAAAGTATTTATCCAATTCTGGCAATATGGTTTAAGACGTAAAAGAAGCCAATGAATGCCATGAACTTCTGTAATAATAATAATAATGTATAGTTGGACAGTATATATCACAAGGTACAAAGAATTAAAATGTTCTTTCATAAGCACTTTCTCATCATGCTGCTGATACTCACCAATACAATAAAACACCAGGACATATATCATTATTTTCATTTTACAGACATAGAGACTGAGGCTTAGAAAAATTTAATGACCTGAGCAAGATCTCACTGACCCCAAGATTAATTCACCAAGCCATTCAGCTTCTTGAAATGGGAAATTGAAGGGACACAATTTTGGCTAGTGACTAATAATAATGGGACATTGTATCACCTGCATACACTATATAATTAAAATGGAAAATTGATTTTTTTAATTAAATGAATGTTTCTCCTCTTCCAGTGGTTAGTGTCGAGCTCCACAAACAGAGGCAACCATACAAATCTGAAGTATTTAATTCTCTGTGGTGTGTTGGTGGGGAGGGTTTCACTTATTCTGCTCTGCTTTCTTTAAAACGTGCTCCAGGTAGGACAGCAACTCTTTTGAAAACACTAACTAGGAATAATTAAATTCTTTGGCAAGAGTAAGCAGTAAGATTAGTCCTCCATATAACACTGGGGGAAAAAATGTCTTAGAGAAAAGTAAGTCTTTCCAAAAGCAAAATTCACCAAATGAAACACTGGAAAATGTAATTCAAACAAGAAATAATTTTTTTTTTTCAATTTGGATTTATGTCACTGCTTTAGTAGGCAGTGCTAACAGTTTCCAAAAGCCAATTTGTATTCGTGAATGCTTTGCAAGCTCATGTAATACATCCCTCTTTGGATATATCTTTTGTCAAATCCATCTGTCTGTGGCAGACATGCATAGCTTAACAGAAACTTATCTGCAAAAGGACTTCCACAGTCAGACAAAAATGGTTATAGAAAATAAAGAGGAGTGGAAGGAAGAAACATCAGCTGTTTGGGAAGTTTCCTTTTCTCACAACGTCTTGTTCACGTATACCTGTCTGCTGAGCACCTGGCACCCACCCCCACTCTTTCTTTTTGTAATAGTCTGCCTTTTCATGAAAAAGAGATGTGACCCCAGCATTTCAGGGAGAACTGAAGAGATGGAGGTCCTGGAGGATGCACCATGCAAGATGTCAGTACTCGCACTATCCGCCCACCAAAACTTCCCCGCGCCGTGGTTCTAAACACCTTCTGAATTGGATGAGCAGCTGATTTTAACATCTGAGCCATTTTTATCAGAGTCATCTCAATTAGAGCTCAAGTAAATTGATACTATGAAGAGTCAAGGCAGGAAACAGAGGGAGAGAATGTAATTGTCACAGTAAGAAAGCTGCTCTGACCTTACCACAAGAAAAAAAGTCCAGCTTTGAGGTCAGAAACTAGTTCAGATAAAGCAGTTTCCACCCTCACCACATCTCTCTAGATGGGCTCTGAACCACCTTGAGGGGTGAGATTATGTTCCCTCGAGATGCACCACTTTCTTCCACTAATACAGGCAGTTAGGAACACAGAACAAGCGAGTGTCTACAGCTACAGAAACTCAATAAATGAGCTCACTATATATCTCAATAAAGAAACCCATATTGTTTCTTCAGAAAGTAAATGTGTTTCTGAAAGACTATATCAGAGTTACGCTGTTTACAACTATCTACTTTACATACATTTGGCTGATACAGCAAAGGATTCTGTGTTGACTATTTTTCTTTCCTTTTATGAACCTCATCCACTGGTGTAACACAAAAGAGGTCATATTTTGGAAGGCAAAAATATTTTAGCAACAAAACTTTGCATTTCCAGTGTGACCTAAACAGAAAATTTTGCAAAAACACAGCTACTATTTCTTTCCTACTGACTGCATCATGTCAGTCACTTGAATAGGTGCAATTAAAAATAACCTGCTCTTGGGTATAAAAACAATATTTTTATAGGAATTGGCAAGTAATTACTATAGCTATTAAAAGTGTATATGTGCCACAGAAACCCATGATTTTAAAAACTGCTGAAACAATTTATGTTGGAGGCTTACACGTAGCACAAATATACATTTGCATCTCTAAGTCTAAAGAGGAAAAATTAGACAAAAAGCAAACTGGAAAACAACTCAAAATTATAAGAAGCTACCTAGCTTTGTGCTGTATTGAGAAAAAGTATAGAAATTAGTTGGGAGACAGAAAAATTATTTCCAAACATTAACCTCATAGGCAAAGCCCGATTTTTTTATATCGGCGAGGAGGAATCAATAATGTTCTCAAAGTAAAAAGTGCACTGCTTACATTCCCCAATCTATACTCAGTATGAACTCCGCCCTGCAGTGTTTGCTGTAGAAGATATTAAAACACTGGTGTTTTCTGGTTTCTCATTTCAATCTTCAACCAGGTTAGCCACAGAAGTCACTCCCAGCCATGACACAGACCCAACAACGGCTTCCCTCAGATAATTTGATCTGCTCCAAATACACATTCCAATCCACATACTTTCCTGTGCTGTTGTCTGTGTTTGTGTTTAATGTGCTTCTTATAGGGCTTAAAAAAAAAAAAAAAAACCCACAGGCTAGGGATTTCTCATTCAGCTCTCCACCACATAAACAGAACCCCGAGGGTGCGTTTTTATACATGTAAAACTGTTCTAGCTACCCACAGAATAGGTCCTGGTTCGGCTGCAGATGCCTGTAAAGCAAAGCACGGCTGTCACTTCAGACTTCTCCCCTTCCTGTGCTCGAGCTGCTGTCTACCTGTGTACCTGCTTGTCATGTGCAGTTCCCTCCCAACTGGGGACGGTGGGGGTGGGAAATCTTCAAACCTGCCTGACTCAAGCGTGCTCAGCCATCGCTTTGACCTCAGCAGCCTCTTCTAACCTCCTCATGTTGGACCTTTCTCACTTTACTGCCCCCATAAAACAAACAGGGCAAGCAAAGGCACGGACCAGCCTCCTCCAAAATGCACTCTGCCTGTGATTCGTGGCAAAAAGCTGGAATATCCCTGGCAGGTCTTAGACACTTTAAGATTAATTGCATTGAACTTGATACACAGAAAACAGCACCTTGAAAATGAATCATCTGCTCATTCAGTATTTTCTAATTACAATCACTCCCTCTTGGGGCATGGAGTTAATTTACGGAGTTAAAAAAAAAAAAAAAGTCAGGATTACTCACACAGTCTTGAAGATGCAATGTCAGCTATTTAGGACAGAAACATCCAAGGCCGTGTCAGGGCTCAGTTACGACTACATGTGCGTTAAAGCAGGAACGGGCAGGCCTCTGGCCACAGCAACTATAGGGCTCGTGCTTCCCGTACGCTGGGCTGTAATTTATGAAACTGAGACCCGGATCCAGCCAATCACTTAGCTCCTCATAACAAGTCTAACTGGCTCTGGAAAGCAGAAAGGGCTGCAGTAGAGCAACAAGGATGAGATATTCCACACAACAACCTGCTTGTCTGGAATCACTTTCCCTTGCAAGGCCAGAGAAAAATCCCAGCTTCGTTGTCTGAGAGAAGCAGGACAGAGGAGCTGCAGAAATGCGACTTCACCTGGAGTCTTTTATGGTCTGCAATCCCAGCCATGTTGGCATTACAGGACCGAGTTGCCCCTGGGACCCGAAGGGCAACTATCGCTGCAGAAACCCCAGGTAATTTTCATCTTGCTTTTTATTTTTGATAGGAATATGCTGAGTCAAAATGACATGCATTAAGTCACTCGGGCAGCTAGATATGCTTGGATTTTATTTTTTACCTTTTTGTACTCTCATCCTTTTGTAGGATCATTTATCATGAAGTGTGAGTAGAGGGAGCCTTCATGTACCTGAAATAAACTTGAGACCAAAATGATCATTGGTGGAGGAAGAAAGACCATTTTCCAGAGCCATTTTAGGGCTACTTTCAAATAGGCAGCCTTACCCACCTCCGCTCCCCCTTCCCCCAGAAACAAGAATAAAGGCAGCTCAGGCAGGGAAGAGAGAAAAGGAGTTTCATGGGTACAGTTAAATGCTTTTCATGCCTTAAAGGGAATAACTATGCTCAGACAGTAAATTGGGAAGATAGTAATTGTTTTGCCCCCCTGGCCCTTGGCACTTGGGCCACATAAGAATGTACTAGAATGTACCGCAGTGGGATTGGTGGGCGAGAGAATGACATAAGAAGAGCTGGCAGAGCCCCGCCGTGGCCCAGGTTTTTGTTTTCTTTGCAATGTTTTCCCGATTTCCCATCACACTTGGAAGTGTTAGTTATGCCAACTAGTTGTTATACCATACTTCCAAATCTGTAGTTATTAATGGATCTGTGGAAAACATTTCTGAGTCAAAAGTGGTGACTGAAATAGAAAATTTAAAAGAAAAAAGAAATTGACGTACATGTAACCTCAACACCACACCCTTAGATACTTGACATACTTTACCTAATGACAAATCCTTCCAAATCCCCAGCAAATGATGTGTTTCTTCAACAAATTTTGTAGCAAGTGTAACATTAGCAATTAAAAAAAATTGTAAAAAACTTTTAAATAACTAAGCCAATCACTAGGCTTTCAAAGTGACAGCAGAACCTTCACAATATTTAACTCCTGTCAGTTTTATGTGCTCCCGAAGGAAGAAGCTGGGAGGGGAAACTTGCTTTGTTTGGTAATGAAATATAAGCAACAGTAACCAGAGAGACATTTGTGCACTTTTTGTTTGCTGTAGACAGTTGACTGAATTCAACTTGAGATTTGACACCAGAACAGTACACAGGGAACAGAAAAGGTAACCCACTGGCAATGCCCCCAAAATTTGTTCTTTGAAGTGTCCACTTTATGACTAGCCAGGGAGGAATATTCCACTCTGTTTAAATATTTTTTATTTAATTAAACCTTTGTTGATTTGACAGTGCTGCTGCCTACAGTGACCGTTTGAGAACCAAAACTTTGGAAGAAACCAGGTCGTTAAAACTGTTATTCTCTCTTCTCAACGATAACGCGGCTTATCTAGTCTGAAACAGAAAGTACACCCTTAAGGTAACATTGTCACTGAATCCCCAACACCCAGAACTCCCTGTTTCTCATTCCTTGAATAAAATTACATTAAAATCCCTTTGAACTCCCATGTTCACATCTCCTTTGTCAACAGACAAGACCAAGAATCCTCCAAACAAAGGCATCTAAGTCATTTCACATGTATAGTTGTCCAGAAATTTCCCATAGGAAAGCTTCATTTTCAACAACTATGAAGACAGCCATCTCACCACCCAAGACAGTGGCCAACAACCATCCAGCAAGTCTTTAAATTAGAAGCTTTCATTCTTTGAGTCAACACAAAGCTAAGTTTCAGACTGCTCCCTAGCTCCCTGACCCTTACAAACAAACACTAAAGGTTTTGTTTAACTCAGCTTTGCGCTGTTCATCTGTCAGTAGGTAACGCTCACCCTAAAACACATTCATGATGAGAGCTTTCTAAACGACCAGCATGGCCTTCCCCTTCCGTAATCATAATAATCGTGATAACCTGAGACATGTTACTGCTACTTGGCAATTTAGAGAGGGGGTTGGGGTTAAATATTTAGTACCTGGAGCTGTCACATAGGGAAAAGTTCACACTGGAATGAAAGAAGTGATGTCTCAGTGCAATCCAATTTAAGCCGATTATAACTGTTTACATTTGATTTCAATGCCCTCTGAAAAACAATTCAATGAAGGAGGGAATTTAAAAATACATACGAATATTGTAATCTTCTGCCTAAAGTTGTTAGTGCAGGGTGTTAAAGTTGGCCTGTAGCAGGCGTCACTGTCAATTCATCAGGGCAGGGCAGGTTCTGGCTAGAGCGACTCTCTCCACCATCACTACCAATTAATATCTGTCAGCTGTCACATCAGGCACTAAACAGCTCATGATACACAGGGGTCACTCAAATAACCGAATTCAGTTCCTACCCATTTCCTTGATCTCAATTTCACAGACAAGAATTAAGATGATCTCAATAAAAGAAAAGTAGTTCAGGAATACAAACCTTTTACCAAACCAAGAACTGTCAACAAATATCAGAGCAGCTACGGGTGACACAAAAGTGTCCCTAAATCTGGACCAAGAACGATTTCTAGGCCCATAAGCTAATCTGTCTGGCCCTGCAGTTTATGTAGCCAAAGGAATCAGTCATGAAAAAACTAAGAAACGTTCAGACCCACCATACTACTGTGTCAGACCTGCAGAGATCGGAGATTGGCTGGCTGTTAACTGCACTCCAGGTGACATGGATAAATAGCCCCATTGTTTTCACGGCTCCAGACTCCGCCTAAAGAAACCCTAGACCTCGGACCAGGTCGCTGGGAGGGAGCTGCTGACAGTTCAAATGCCGACTCTGAGAGCCAGTATCCAAGGTGTAAATCGAAAGAGAAGTAATTACTTAGAAAAATATCAGCAAGAAGGCTTGCTCACTTTACCAAAGGGGGGAAAAAAAAGTTCTCACTTAAAGAAAAAGGCACGTGTACTAAAACTGTGAATCTATGGTCATGGCAGGGATTAAGCGTATGTTCTTGGTCCAGATAACAAAACACCTCATCTGGGCACGTAGACCTCAAAATCAGACTTTTTCTTGGTACGTGGGGGCAGTTTTTGTGGCTGTTTTTCATTCAGTCTCCCTAAGAACATGAACGTATGGAATCGTACTAACAGTGCTTGTTACAAGATTCTGAAACATTATACTTGAAATTAACACAAACCAACAACCTTTTGCACTCAGATTTGGTCAAACTCTTCTTCTGGGTAAAGAGATGGGAGTAGAAGGATCAATATTTCCTTGGCCTTACTGTTTGTCAGTGTTTCTCAAAAGCTATACAATTCATATACAAAAACAGGCAATTTCTTACATTCTGTAAGAGAAAAATTTGAAGGGTTACATTCTTCATATTTGATGATAAAACCACCTCTTTGTTTCAAGCAATGTGTAAGCATGATAACATGGAAGTTGAAAGCATAAACTCTGAGCCAGACTGTCTGGGTTCAAATCCCAGCTCTGACTCTTAACTGTGGACTTTGGGCACGTTTCTAAAGAGGTCTGTGCTTCCGTCTCCTCATGTGTAAAATGGTGCCACCCACAGTAACTCCCTTCTGGGCCTGATGTGAAGATTAAATGGGCAAAAACTGCTTAGAACTGAGCATATTACATGGTGAATGTTCACTAAGAGAAAACTGTCATTTATATTACAATTATTATGAAACCCACTGCAATAAATATACACAATATCCAAAAGGGAGGTGAATTACTGAACAGCCAGATATGGTGAAATATATCCATCAGCATCACATATCTCATTTCAAATAATATTTATACAAGTAAGATTTTGTCTTAAGGCCTCTGAGATAACAGCTCAAGGAGGTGTGGGTCTATTAACTGTCAGTTCTCTGCCTGGTGATCACTGGGTACTTTAAACCCTGCCCTGCATCTAGTGTGTCACACCAGGACACTAACCTAGTAGATGACACAGAAAGGGGTAATTGTATTAGACATGAGTCATATGATAGTTGGTACAAAGTTCAGGCTAGTTTAAAGATTCCTGCGTGAAGGCAAAAAAAAAGAATGGACGCCATTCATTTCAGTCATGGTACCCGAACCAAAAAAGATTTGAAGCGGGGGTAGGAGAGAGAGAATTACCTATCATGAACAGCTGTGCTGATTATCCAACTACACGAACCATGTCTAGAATTCATGCTGACTTCTCAGCTTAGATATGAAAGAACATTGAAGCTAATTATCTCCTTTCCTCCCGTAATGGGGGGATTTCCCAGCTTGGGAGATTATTACCTGAGACTTCAACTTGCTCACTGAGAAGGTGCAGAGAAAAAACCAACTCTGCTTGGTGAGGGAACAGCCACCCTTGGGCGGGACTATGGACTTCTCCACTGGATCACTGACGCATTCATTCATTCACTCCGGAGTGGTCTTGCCCCTAATTGCCTTCCACGCCCACACAAACTACCCCCAGCCACATCCAACTGCTTCCAGGTCCTCAGGGAGCCCAAGGTGTTTATTTCTTGCTGGGTAAATTAATGAATCAGTACCACATACCACATGAATTCTCACCAAAGGACGAATAATCAGTGGGGAAATCGGGGAAATTTTTCAGTTTAGCACAAAATGCTTTCAAAGTAAAATTGGGGCACTTTCTGCCAGATCCAAAATGATGGATAAAGGAACACAAGGAAGCCCATCCCAGTTGCTAGAAATGATTGCCTGTGTGACAGCTTTGGATGGGGCCTGGCAGGGAGCTAAATGAGCTAAACTGTCTCTTTATTCTAATGATCCTGCTTCTGGCAGAGGAAAGCAAAGGGCAGGGGGTCTCAGGTTCAGAGGTGGGTGATTACCTCCCCTTCCCCACTCTGCTGCTTTGGCTACAGAGCTGGACGTGAAGTTTCTCTCTAGGGCCCACCTATGCCACTGAGGCCTTGCCACTTGTGGTATCGCTGCAATCTGGGCCGGTGACTGAGGGGACAAAAGCCACTCAGCACTGGACATTCACCAAAGAGAAGGAGGATGGGAGGGGCTGGAGAACTGAGAAAATGGTGTGTTGGAGGGTAACTTCAGAATTGGGGCACGGCTCTGGTTTGTCTTTAGCCCCTCTCCCACGTTGTCTCTGCCTCCTTCCCCACAAAATAGCTTTCCTAATCCCCCCACCTCCCTCCACCAAAGTGGTCCACAAAGGAGCCTGTCCTCCCCTCCTGCCAAATGAATCTTTTCATGTGCCAACCCCAGAGCAACCAAATGAAACCAGTCTGTGCCAACATGATTAAATGTCCCTGTTATTTTATCTTGCAAGTGGCACTTCATTTTAATAGAGGCATTCTAGAAATAAACCTGAGAACCAGAGAATTTACAACGCTGAATACTTTGTGCCCTAGAAGCACGACAACAAAGACATGCAGGAGGCAGGCAGGGCCTTCTGGGCCCTGGGAACCACCCCAGCACATCAGCCACCTTCTTGTCTCAGGAGGGGACAGCCCGACATGCACAGCCCTGGGCCAATGAGAGTGCCAGGTTTTCACTCTTCTTGTAAGACCAGCACGTCCAGTTAGGCAGTGCACAGCCTTTACCACCAATCATGCCAGACCTGCCTCTGTGGCCCCTGAGTCTTCCCTCTCCACATCCAGAGCACAGGCCACCATCGGTCAAGAAGATTTCTCAATTTTTAACCCTCTTATGATAGAGATAAATACTTGGTGCCTCCAGCAAAGGACACCATAAACAAAACAAAAAGACAACCTATGGAATAGGAGAAAATATTTGCAAATGATATGACTGACAAGGGCTTAATTTCCAGAACATACAAACAGCTCATAGAACTCAATAACAAAAAAACAAACAACCCAATCAAAAAATGGGCAAAAGACATAAATATATTTCTCCAATGAAGACATACAGATGACCAATGTCACTAATTATCAGAGAAATGCAAATCAAAACTACAATGAGGTATCACCTCACACCAGTCAGAATGGCCATCATTAAAAAGTCCACAAATGATAAATGCTAGAGAGGGTGTGGAAAAGAGGGAACCCTCCTACTCTTTAGGGGGGAATATAATTTGGTTCAGCCACTATGGAAACCAGTATGGAGATTCCTTAAAAAACTAAAAATAGATTTACCATATGATCCAGCAATTCCACTCCTGGGCATAACACATTTGGAAAAGATGACGACTCTAATTCAAAAGGATACATGTACCCCAATATTCTTAATAGCACTATATACAACAGCCAAGACATGGGAGCAACCTAAATGTCCATCGACAGATGACTGGATAAAGAAGTTGTGGGGTGTGTGTATATATATATATATAATGGAATATTACTAAGCCATAAAAAGGAAGGAAATAATGCCATTTTAGCAACATGAATGGACTTAAAGATTATTATTATACTAAACTAAGTCAGAGAAAGACAAATACCATATGATATCACTTATATGTGGAATATTTTAAAAATGACACAAATGAACTTATTTATGAAACAGTAACAGACTCACAAACATAGAAAACAAACTTACAGTTACAAAGGGGGAAGGGTGGGGAGGGATAAATTAGGAGTTTGGGATTAGCAGATACAAACTAGTATAGGTAAAACAGATTAACAACAAGGGCCTACTGTACAGCACAAAGAACTATATTAAATAGCTGGTAATAACCCATAATGAAAAAAATATCAAAACTGTATATGTATATAACAAAATCACTATGCTGTACACCAGAAACTAATACAACACTGTAAATCAACTAGACTTCAATTTAAAAACTAAATAAATAAAATACTTGGTGCCTAGAAAGCACTTTGTCCTTTGGGACACATTGATAATTGCCAGCAACTAGGAGGCATAAGTCACTCCATGTCTCCCAATCCATAAGGGGTTTTCTCTTTGTTTTGCCATAAGAATTTAAGCATAGAAATCAAAGCAGTGGAAGGAGAGCAGATGGCACTTGAATCCCAAATGCCCTATAAATTAATACAGAGGCTCTTGAACTTCATGTGTGTCCAGATTACTGGAGGTGCTTGTTAGAATGGTAGCTGTCTGACCCCACCACACGATGCTTATCGCACAGGTCTAGAATGGAGCCTAGGAATATGCATTTTCATTGGCACCCTCCCCCGACACTTGTAAAGCCAGTCATCAAGGATTACTTGTTGAGAAGCATCTAGATACTGCATGCAAACCACTGAACACACAGCCTGGCATGTTACAAGTGCTCGATACTTACTAGCTATAACTGTTAAGAGTTGGAATTGGTCCCAACTTCATATACTCTACTCAGACTTGACCTTTGCTAAGTGAAAATTGCACGTGGGCATGGCGGTGTGGTAGCAAGCCAGGAGCTGGTTTAGTGTGAGGAAAGAGAAATGAAGAGAGGGATACAGGACCGAGACAGCCTAATTTGCGTCCTTTCTAGTGATCTATGAGCCTTTGATGAAAACTCTTGAGCCTCAGTTCTGCCCCTATTCTACGGTACCAACAGGTCTGAAAAGATAATGCAGCAGTGTTTGAAACAGTTGTCTATGGACCAGAAGTTCCCAAAGTAAAAACACTCAAAATATTGGAATTTTCATTTTTCTGCCTCAGACAAAGAAAGCAGCGCAAGGTTGTTCTGTAGGACAAAGTAGGTCCCAATAAAGAGGGAGTTCGAAAAGGATTTCGTCCACCAACATTCACACAAGCCAGGAGAAGCAAACCCTAACCTGACCGGCTGCTGTGCTTCTGTGAGTCTTGGCCACCTCCCCCTGCGGATGACGTGGGGCCTCCATAGGAGGCTGGAGCTCACTGTGTCTGCTTACCACTTGGAATCACTCCTCCCAGTAAATAGGATGGCCCTTCAGGAAATTTTCTGTTTAGTTTGCATGCCCCTGAGTATAGGACAAAGCTCTGTTGTTAAAGAGCATAAACAACAAAAGCTTTGTTCTTCTAAATCAAGAAGGAAACTGTAGATCTGTACAAAAGTACTTGGTCTTCAACGGGGTAAGGATGACAAGAATGAAATATTATTCTAGGCTACAGAACAGCAGCAGTCAGTCTCCTCTCCTGTCTTCAGAAAACAATGATTCAATGTGTCCTTTTCCTGACAGACTGCAGCCTTAGGAAAAAAGCTCTTCCACATATTTGGAGGTAGGGCCCTTCTTGCATTTAAATCAATGGAAGCTATTCAAAGCCCACTTGCTTTCTCTCTCTGAATCGTGGGCATAGGAACATAGCTGTTTGGACTCACATAATTAAGGTAAAATAGAAACCGTGTGGGAAAAAAAAAAAGTGCTTTCTTACACCATCCAAAGTGCTTAACATGTGTTTATTGCCTAATCCCCTCAGTAACTTCTAAGAGGCTGATACCTATTATTAGCCTCATTTTTACCAAGAGTATGAGAGGTTAAATAAGTTCCCCTAAGGACACAGAGTTGATAAGTGGCAGAACTGGGAGCTAAATAAGAAAGAAAGAAAATAGCCTCAAATTCTACCGGTTAAGATTTAAGTGCAAAACCTCCCACATTTCTAGTAATATCACTTTATACAAATGTGATCATTTTGTTTTCTAATCGGCTTTGTATCATTAAATAATTGTCCATATGAGATGTAAAGCTCTTTATCATCATTTTAATTGACCGCACAGAACTTCCCGAAAGGTGTTTACCATAACTGACGAAGCCAGGCCCCCACTGATGAACATCGGTGATCTCTAGCTTTCCCCATGAATATGCTTTGGCGAACTTATTTTTCCACTCATGCAGTTATCTCCTTAGGGTGAGTCTTAAACCGAGAGTTGCTGGGCAAAGAGACTATACACTTTACATTTCGGTTTTTGTCACCCAACTGCCCTCCAAAAGGTATGAGGCAGCTGCGTGAGTGGGCCCCTTTCCTCACGTCACAGGCACAGCAGGTTTAACCAAACATCTACGTTTCTGCCAAAACAATAGGGGGAAGTGGAGCAGTTTTATCTGCATCTCTTTCATTATTAGAGAAGTTAGACATTTTTCTTATGTATCAGTCCCTTGACAATTCTTCCAGACATTATAACCATTCCCATCCTTTTTCTACTTTCCTAAAAGAGTCTGACTCCAAAAGTCATTGCAAATGCTTCCTCCTGACTCTTGCTGCTTTCTCACTGTCTGTACTGGTGTATTGGAGACTTTGATCTACAGCCAAGAAAACTTCAGCCACATATGGCCAGGGTTATTAGCCCAGTTCCATAAAACAGGTTCTAAGAAGAAAAACTGGTTAATTCTTCAGAGAAAGCCATAAACTTCCCTCGGTTGTCTGCTTCAGAAATAGGTCAATCCCTGATTTTATCAGCAGTTGTTTATCATATAAGAAACAATGATCCATTCAGACTTAATCTTTTTCTTTTGCACGGAGAAATTTGGATAACAAAAGAGGGGCTGAGAATAGTTTGAAGGAACATCCCCAGCAGCAGGGACTGGAAGGGAGGGAGGATGAACACACACACACACATACACACACTCCTGTGCCCTAGGCAGAGGCAGACCACAGACTCATAGATTGTTTGTGCTAAGATCCAGATTAGAGATGCTCTCACTCCAAGGAAACTGTCATAAAGTGACTTGTTACAATCAACTGGCAAATGGCAGTCCCTTGTCTCCCTGAGCAGAGCTCATCCTACTAGGGGACACTGACAAGAAGTAAAGAATAATCTAAGCTGAGTCCCCAGAGCTTCAAATACTGATTCCACCTCCCACAGTGCATCCTTTCCCAGGATTATGTTCAAAGGCATTACAACAAGAGTACCCTCAGCCCAGGCCCAGGAACTTGTACACAGGGGGCCTGGACCAGATGCTTGGCCAGCATCATTGCTGCTGGGGCTGGGGAGGGTTCTGACTGGCTGTGGCTGGAGGGCTACAGGGACGATGGTAAGCTGCCCTTTTGTTCCTCTCCCCAGGAAAAAATGTGACCAAATCCAAACAGCAAAAAGGGGCTGATGACAGCTCTTACAGTATCCAGGGTTTTTTTTCCAAATATCTTTTATAGAAGTACCTTCATTTGTTGAAGTCTGTCTATTGGGGTCCAGACTGAGGCAAACAAAACCCATCCTGGCCATGTAGTGGTCCTGTCCTCCCAGATGGGCTTCTGCCTTGGCCCAGCAGAGACCCAACTGTGACCAAAATGTCTGATAGGAAAGCTGGACAAAGGCGACCCTCTCCCATCTCACCTACAGGAAAATGCATGGGTCAGTCAGTGGCCCCACATTCATTCCACCAAGGTGATCAAAGACAAGCAGGCAGCCCATGGTTCAGTGGCTTCAGCTCCTTCTCTATATGGCCCCATCATGAAGCTCTTACCAAACCCAAACAAAGACTCTTTTCCACCCAACATACTTCCTTGGTAAGGTCTAGAGAGGCAGCCTCCTCCATCTTTTCTCAATTTGAAAGCATTTTTCTTAACTCTTCAGACATCCTGTGGCTCAGCAGAATCCACAGTTCACCTTGAGCCTTAAAGAACAACTGGATGAGCGTACTGGGGAAAATGGCCTAGGATTCAATAGCGATTTTGCGTGTGCCGGGATATGCACTTATATCATGTTATTTACTCCTCACAAGGACTTTCCAAGGTGGGTCTCTTCATCTGCACTTGATACGTAAGGAAACAGAGGCAACAGTAAGAAATAGCTCATTTCTGGGCTCAGCTGATTCTTCTATGGAATTTAGTGAACTTTTATTTTGACTTTAAGCAGTTCCTCCAAAAGACCATGGGAAAAGGATACAGGAGTCTGTCTGGAATGTTAACCTGTCCTAAAGGTTGATTCCTGGCTACTGAACCAACCAGCTCCCTTCAGTTTCCTCCCTGGAAAAAAAAAAAAAAGCCATCTCATGCTCATAGCTCTCTTTGTGAACAGGATGTTTCCCACAAAAGAAAATTCCTTCTAAAACTTAGTGCTTACTTTAGAAGAATTGAGTGGATCCCCAGCCATCTTTGGCACAGGAAGTCTGATATCCCTGAATCACGGATAGACTCTTCAAGTAAGTTTTAACAACTCTATTGGTCATTAGAGACTCAAAAAACAAACAGAGAACCAGACAGGGGAAGCTCTGTTCATCCAGAACATTTGTAAACACACGAATTTTTCAGGAGAAATGTGCTAACCCCTATATTTCCCTCTTCTCATTTGGAGTTTTCCTATCAACTCTCATGGTTCCTACGGTCTTTATTTGCTGACTCTGAAGGTTGCACTACCATGCAGCCGGTTTTTGTTTCCTGAAACATTCATTCAATTTAGATGAACATATTTGCTTCTCTTCTTTTTTCTCCAAAGAAAGATCCAAAATAAGCTAATACTTGATTCCCAGGGTGGAAGCGATATCACTTGGAACTATTTAAGATTTACTTATAATACACCTGATGTAATGCTACATTGGGGAAAATACATAGCTCCGTAGAGTACTCAAAATGACGTCTGATTCAGTACTGAGCACCCGCAAGGAACTCCATAAACACACATTAACTAACTTGTATTCATCAGGATAACAACGGTAGTAAGAACATGCATTTACAAAGAACTTTTCTATTTTCCAAACATGTCAATAAACATCATTTTACATGAATCTCAGAATCTCATGGAGGACTGGAAAGGGGCTTTGTGACCACACATTTCAAGGTTTATATCCTGGCTTTGCCACTTCTTAGCTGTGTGACTTCAGGCAGGTTACTGAAAGGATCTGAGCCTCAGCTTTCTCAGTTGTAAAACATGAATGATCGTTATTCTTTCCTTGCAGAGTTGATGAGATTTAAAGATAACATATGACGGAGGCACAGCCAAGTATCTGGCACACGGTAGGCATTTAGAAATGGAAATTATTACTACTATAAAGCAGGACTGATATAATTATTCCCTTTTAGAGTTGAGGGAGCTGAGGCCAACAGAGATGATTAGGGCAGGGCCAGCATCAGAACCATAGCAGGTGCTCAGGCCACTAAAGGAAAGTGTTCTCTACTCTGTTTCAAAACCTGAAGTGTGACAAAGTAGAATTATTGCCAAAACAGGGGTGTTGATCTCTGAATCTTGAAAATAGTTGATCCATCAAAGAAGGCAATTAAATCAAGTCTGTCTCCATGCTAGTGTTCTCAACAGCAAGCAAGATTTAATCTCTCTTCTTAATTGAATATGAGAAAACTTTCCAAGGGTTCGATGAGTTTTATCTTTGACCATCATCCATATCTTCCTTCTGACCTGCTTTCAGAACCTTACTAATCTTGTCATTTTGGTGTGGGTCACCTGCCCTTCAACTAAAGTTAATATAATTTCTGAACAAAACAGACCCAAAAACAGAGAAGTTTGCCACTTTCAGAATACAAGGAGGTCAACTTATTGAAATATCTTTAAAAATATGTAGCTCATCCTTCCAAAGCAGTAATAATGGTCATTTTAGGACCTTTTGTGGCCTCTGACCCATGTGACAGGCAGACCATTTCATCTGCACTTTTTCAGTTCTAGAACCACTTGGGATGTCTTCTTCTTCTTCTTGGAACTTCTTTATAAGTTATTACATTCAGCATTATTAACAATCATGTGAGACCTGCCTCCTAAGGTTGGGAAATTCGCAGAATCTTACAACAGGATCAAAAATCGATGTTGGGGGCAGGGAGGGTACAGCTCAGTGGTAGAGCACGTGCTTAGCATGCACAAGGTCTTGGGTTCAATCCCCAGAACCTCCATGAAAAAATAAAGAAATAATAAAATTTTTCTAATTATAAAAAATTTTTAAAAAAATCCATGGTGCTCTCCACAGCAGGCCTAACTGAGCTTTTGTGAAATCACTGAAATAAGCTTCTACAGTTGAGTACCACTCACCAAGTCTATGTCTTTTTTTTTTTTTTTTTGATGCATATAGAATGCCTGGAATACAAATGGCTCTTATCAATATAAACCCTAGTGAACAAAAACGGAGAGCAAGAGAGTTACAGAACCCAGAACACTCCCCCCTCTCACTACCTGGTAAAAAAGAAGTGAAAAGATGCCATGATCCACAGCGTACTTGACCTGCTCAAGGAATACCAGTGTTGAAAGCATTTGTTTTACACTCTGCCCAGTGTGTAATTAAGCCAACAACTGTCCCAGTTTGTTGGTCTGTTCTCTTCCATTTCTTTATTCTTGGCTCTATTTTCTTTGCCTTTTTTTTTTTTTTTTTTTGTCCTTTTGCTTCTTAACCTCCACATTTCTTTGTTATTCCTTGCATGTATTTCTTTTCCTACCTTTATCTCTCTGTTCTTTATTATCTGAAAGTGCTTTTAGAAGAATCAACTGCTATAGAAATCTACAGTTGTCGTACAGGATAACTTTATCATCTTTATTATTTATGTCAAGACATTATTCCAGGTCTTTTGCATTTTCACTATTGTATCTACAATTTGTTCCTCTACCTTTTATCTAGTCTTCCACAGATATTTCAGAACACAGCACATAAATATTAATAACAGGAGCAAAGTTGAATAGTTTTACATTAACTATTTTTCTTATTTGGAAGTATCCAGTGAGTTAGGAAATATTCTTAAACACCATCTGCTGATACAATTGTTTTACCCAAACTATAGAGGAAATTCCAAAGATATGAAAAACATGTTTCTTGACTTTAGAGCTCAGAACCTAGTCAGAGTGACAAGCCACACAATGAGTAACTGAAGGGGACATCTCTAAGAGGTACAGATAACTACAGTTAAACAGAGGACCAAGTATGAGCTGGCCAGATAGAAAACTGTGTAAGGTTTTGTAAGGTGAATTTCAAAAGGGAAAAAAAAAAAAAACAGATGAGAAGTCTTGGGGAAGAAGTCTGGGGGAATAAGGGCATTCTATCCAACCCACTGATGGCATTAAATCATTTTCCGTAGCCTTTTTCAGTCTGCTAGGGACTATTCAGTTTTCTGATGCCTTTCTTATTTCTGTACTGAGTATATTACAAAAACTGCTTTGGAATTTACAAAAGCTCTATTATGCTTTACTTTATACAGTGTGTTGCTGTTTGTTTGTTGTTTTAGTTCCATGATCTTGCATATTGTTTTTGTAGAAGTATCGCCTGCTTCTTTAGTTCTTCCACATTTTTCAGTTCTCTTTAAGCATGTATTTTTAGCGTGACATGTGAAAGGCAAGATTTTTAAAAAAGTAGTTCTGTGGCATCTGTTGTGGGTGGTACATGGTACAGCACAGGAGCCTTGAGACTTCAGTCCAGCCCTCACCAGTGCCCCATTGTCCCTCAGGTGGTTTCATGCTCTGTGCAGAAAAGATCAGGCCTCCTCCACACTTAGATGGGGACGCCAAAGAACGATCTAAATACAGTCTGAATCTGTTAGACAGCAGATTAGCATCAATAATCTCCAAACCGGAATATAATCATTTCCATCATCTTTTCCAAAAGGCTGCATCTTCTTTTTCCAATTTATTTGACATGATTTATGTAGCAACTTTTACTTAAAAATTAAACTTCATCATGGTAAGAGAAAGAGGGGTGGCATTTTAAATAAGAAGCCAGACTCCAGAAACCATAAGACTTTCTATTTAACTGTTTTCTAACAACCAGACAGGATATGAAACACAAACTGCCAGCAGGAGAGCTCGCTGAAACCTGCCCTCCACAAACAAAAGCATAGAACGTCCACTTGCCTGCTTGTAAGAACTATACACTTTGTTCCACAGCAAAGAACGTGATGTCAAATTCTAAAGTCTAAAGGGAATTAATGTAAATCTTACATTTGCATAAAGATGTGCTAACATTTCCTGTGAAGGGGGTGCCTATAACTGGAAAGAGGAAGAGGAAGGAAATACAGGAAGATGGCATAGAAAGGGGAGACTGAGGCAGCAGGAAAAAAAGAGCAACTTTTACACATTATTTCCAGAGGCCAATGGTGGCAAGGGCCCCCTGAGGCATCACCATTTTCTCCTCACCCCAGGCTCTGCCCCTGCTGCTTTGGCACATTTAGGACTCATATAATTTGCATGTTTGTTTCCAACCAGGTAAATTTCATAAAGCCCAATTTTCACCCATGTGATTTTGGATTTTAAGAAAATAACATGAGAGTAAAGCATTGATCTCACTGGTTATCTAACCTTTCTTTACCCTGCTCTGTCTTCTAAACAGAGAAGGAAGAGGTGCCAACCCCAGGAAGCTCATCCAGGCACATTTCTCTCCATAAGAGACACTTAGCTCTCTATAATACTGTCACAGGTGTTTGCACACTGCAAGCCAGTGTCGCAAGTGCCTGATGCTTTTCATCACAGGTTTGATTTATCAGGCAAATTTTCAAGGCTCAAGGCTGAAGCCAACTTCAAAGTCAGACCTTAGATTTATGGAAATAAAATAAGTGTAGCACTTCAATTACAAATATCTACTTTGAATTCCCATTTAACTGTAAAAAAAAATGTTCATCTTATAAAATCCAGCCTTAATTTTTGACTCAGAGAGACTCCTGATTTTGTCCTTAGCTCCTTCTTTGGGATGTCGTTTTAATTCAGTCCTGCCTTCACACTTTTGTAAATGCAGTTCTACCATCTTGCCTAATGTATGTATCTCTTTGCCAGTTGCCAGGCTTCTGGGGAGATTAAAAGTCACCCTGCCTGGTTCCAAAGCAGCCTGGCAGCAGCTGGAGAGCCTACGGAGCCAGCCCAACTTAGATCATCTTCTCCAGAGCTTTCAAAGTATGGACGTGAGCCTGCTGGTACCACAGTGGATTAGGAAATTCCCATCCTGTGCATACAGCCTGAGGCCCAGGTGTCAGGCTCTGAAAGGACAGTAAATGGAGACAGGCCAACAGGCAGTCAGCCTTACTGCAGAGCCTCCAGTCCTGATCTGGAGGAACAGAACTCATATTCACACACACGCACATGCTCTCATACATATGTGCACATACACAGAAGCTTATCACACACATGAGCACATCACACTCGTGCACACCTGTGTACACCTGCTTCTGACATAGAGGGAAAATACTTGCAAAATTCCAAAAGGAATAAAAATGTAAAAATTAACACAAAAGTGCTACCAAGGCTCTGAGGCCCATAAGAGACGATTCCATGAATGCTGCTCCTAATTTCCAAAACTAAAAATCCGGGTAAAGAAACAAGGGTCAAGGTGAGTATCTGAAACTAGATGGTACACATAGAGGAAAGGAGGAAACGGTTAATGTTGCTGGAGGAAAGCAGACAGAATTTAAATTTTCTAAACTCAGTGAAAGAATGAAAAGAGGGAAGAGAGAAGAGAGGCAAAGTTGAAAAGGGAGCTGAAAATAAAGGTTTAAGCTGAAATGACATCGTGGGAGGAAAAGGAGCCTGTAACTGAGCAAACATGAAAGAACTGTTTCTGTTTTAACTTTCAACCAAAGCAAGTGATGAGACATTCTGAAATGCAGAAAATAAGAGAAAAGGACAGGATTTCCCTTCAGTAAATCCAAATTCAAGTGGGGCAAAATGTTATTTAATGTTTTTTTCTGATTATAAAAATACATAGCCATTTAGAGAATTTGAAAAAAAAATTTAAAAAAGGAAAAGAAACACCTATTATAAGGATAACCTCTATTAACATATATTTTTCTGATTACATACATACAAATCGTGATTACACTATGTTTGCTGTGATTTTCTTTTTCACATGGTATCTTGCCATAGACAGTTTTTATTGTATTAAATCATCTTTTAAAAGAACAACTTTTAAACATTTATTTTGCTTCTCAGTTTTTATATTCTGAAGAACATCTTCATGCATAGTTTTTCTTCCGAGTCTCTAATTACTTCCCTTAGAATAGAATCGTGAAGGGTAAATCTGGTACCTGGCTCAAAAGGTACCACACATCTTTCTAGAAATTTTGTACTAATTTACACTGCCCCAAGGCAGATTTGTTTCACTGCACTCTAGTCAGCAATGAGCATTTTCTTACCATAGAAAAATCCTCTACTAAGTTGATAGGAGTACAAAATACAATGTCAAAGACACTATTAATGCTAATTCAGTTTACTATTTATGGTACAAAGTCGACCTCTGAATATGCATAGATGTTCTTATACTTTTTTAGAATCATGAATACCTTGGAGAATCAGATAAAACCTATGAAATTCTTCCTATAAAAATATACAAATACAGCAAAATAGGCCTCTTGAAGCTCATCTCTGACATTCCGTAGTTATTTTCTATACCTACGCTGGGCTTGCTGATGTTCAGAAACAGCCAGGACCTTTTCTGACTCTGTCCATTTGATAGCTGCTCCATGAATAACAAATTAATGTCAGTACTGTTGTTCGCACAATTCTAATTGCCTTCCATGGTAGATTGGGAGCTCCTTTTTAGCACAAATTGGGACTAACTCAACTGTATCTGACTTATTTAATACATTCACCAGTAAATGTCTGCTAAAATAAACCAACCTAAACAAAAGAGAAAAGACCTGTCTTCCAAAATTAAATAAGAATAGTTCCATTTTGTTTGGGTTGACTATAATTCTACAAAATGTTTAAACATACATATTCATTGGGCATCTCTTCAGCTTAAACAAAATGTTTATACAGTTGGTTCCTATTATTTGTAATAGTTAGGTTCTATAAAGTCACTGAAGACACTGAGTTAGTGAATACTGAACAATTAATTATTCCTAGGGGAAAGATAGGTTAGGTTCTTGTGAGTCTCTGGTCATAACCAGATTTTCATCAACCAATCCATATATGATCTTATTTTATGTGTGTTTCTGTTTAAAGACACCTTGTTTAATACATATTGTTGATTCATTAGCATTGAAACACAGCCAATAGCACTATAATTCAGGCTTGAATAAAGCTCATCTAACACATATTTCCTCAGCAAGGCACCTTACAGACTTCCTGTGCTTGAGAACACCAAACAGCAATTCAGCACTACATTTAGGGGCCATTTTACTCATTAAAATCAACATCAGAGAGCAAAAAAATGCATCATGAAATATATCAAGGAAAGGACACTGTTTATAGCATGAGAGCTGAAACAAGAAGGCAGAGCATCACTTTGTCAGAGACTCAGTAAATGCTTATGGGATTCATCCATGTTCTCCACAGAGACAGAACCAACAGGAGACATTGGTTGTAATAGGAGATAATATACTACAAGGTTCATACAATTATGGAGGCTGAGAAGTCCCACAGTCTGCTCTCTGTAAGCTAGAGGCCCGGGAAAGCCAGTGGTACAGTTCTGAGACCTGGGGGACTAATGGTGTAAGTCCCAGTAAAGGACAGAAGAGTGACGTTTCAGCTCAAGCAGTCAGGCAACCAGTTCTCTCTTCCTCCACCTTTTTGTTCTATTCAGGTCTCAACAGACTGGATGATGCCCACCCTCATTGTGAAAAGCAATCTGCTTTACTCAGTCTACCAATTCCAATGTTCATCTTATCTGGAATCAGCCTCACAGACGTGCCCAAAAATAATTGCTTAGCCAAATATTTGGGCACCCATATATATCATAAACTCCAAAAAATAAAGTGGTAAGTTATTTTAAATTATATATTTCATAAGGAACCATTCTCCCACCAGATATCAGTCAACACAACATACTGTTCCATGAGCAAACATAGCAGCACTATTACACTATATATTAAAGAATTAATAATAACAATGGATGTCACATACAGCATGATACTAACTCATTCCCCATCTCAGTTATTCTTAAAGCAGCATTGTAAGATAGAAATCATTGACCCCAATTTACAGATTATAAAGCTAGGGCTTAAAGAGTTGGAGTTATTTTTCTAAGGATACACAACTAAAAAGTAACAGAGCTACTACTTGAGCCCACGTTTGCCTTACTCTAAAATTCATATTCTTAACTGCTACATTATATTGCAGTGAGTTTTAGTACAGGAAAAAATATTTTAAAAGTGAGAGTTTAGTTGACATTTCAAGCACAGTATTATGCTAAAAGAAGTTAATATTGCAGCAGAATACTTTTCTACGTGAAGAAATAAGTCATACGTAAATATACAATCGCAGACACAACATGCTCAGTAAGAAGGTATCACCTTTAACTATTTTTCCAACAAGTGATATCCAAAAATGAAGATATTCAGTGAAACACAGTTAACCAACAGCCATGTGAAAATGAAATTTAAAATGATCAGGAAAGTTAATACAAGACAGAATCTTTTGGATTAACATCATAAATGAAAAGAATAGTATTACAGGTGTGTCTTAGAAAATGAACTACTCTGAGACTGTGAAAGTCAAGTCTGAGCCAGACATATGCATGCACACTTTTTGCAAAATTTCACTAAAATAGAAATATGAATTCATGGATGTGTTTTATTCATACTTTGAGATAAATGTTTGCATGCCTAGTCTATATCTACCTATCCAGCTAAGATTTGGAAGATATTAGGTGATAATGGAAGCAGAAAACAAGGGAGTATCTTCAAAATACTGGAAAAGAAGTAGCTGCCAACCTAAAGTTCTATACCCAGTAAAAATATCTTTCAGAAACAAAGGCTAAATAAAGACACTTTCTGGAAAACGAAAACCAAGATTCCTTAGCAGCAGACATGCACACAGTGCAACAGTGAGGTTCTCTTCAGGAAGAAAGAAAAGTGTGCACAGATGGAGGACTGAGACAGAAAAAAATGAAAAGCCAAAAAAAGGTAAATCTAAATGAATACTGAATATATTCAATAATAATGTCCTGAGAGGTTTAAGTATAAATACGAAATTAGAACACCTAAACAAGAGTGTATTATAAGTTTGGAGTGGGAGAATGAAACTAGAGTATCTTAATTTCTATAAATTATCCAGGAAATGGCAAAGTATTCATTTATCTTAGGCTTTAATAGTAAGTCAGTGATGCATGTGACAATTTTTGTTAACCACTAACAGCATTGAAAAGGATATATAATTACCAAGCCAATAGAAAAGGAAAAGAGGATAAAAAATAATCTTTTTTTAAAACGTCAAACAAAAAGAAAATGAAAAGAGAGAAAAAGGGGACAGAAAATATGGGGCAAATGGGAAGCAAGTAATGATAGATTTAAACCCAAATATATCAATAATTAAATAAAACAAACATATTAAGTATTCCAATTAAAATACAAACTTGCTACACTGGATTAAATAAAAACAGTATGTGCTTACAAGAGACATTCCTTAAATTTAAGGATATAGAAAAATTGAAGGTGAAAGAATGGGGAAGAGTCACTATGCAAAAACAGTCCCGAAACAAAGCTGAGGCAGTTCTGTTCACATCAGACAAGACAGACTTTAAGACAGAAAGCACTGGCTGAGATAGAGAGGTGCAATTCATAATGATAAAGTTCTCAATTTACAATAAAGATACAGCAGTTCTATAAGTGCATGTTCCTATAGCACAGATTCAAGCTGTTTAATGTAAAAATTAGCAGAATCACACATGCAGCAACATGGACAGACCTAGAGATGATCATACTAAGTGAAGTAAGTCAGACACAGAAAGACAAATATCATATGATACCACTTATATGTGGAATCTGAAAATTGATACAAATCACCTTATTCACAAAACACAGACTCACTGACATAGAAAACAAATTTATGGTTCCCAAAGGGGAAAGACAGAGAGGAGGGATAAATTGGGATCTTGAGATTAGCAGATACAAACTACTTTATAAAACAGATAAACAGTAAGGTCCTACTGTATAGCACAGAGGTATCAATAGCTTGTAATAACTTACAATGAAAAAGAATATGAAAATGAATATATATGTGTAACTGAATCACTATGCTCTACACCAGAAATCAACAAACACTGTAAATCAACTATACTTCAATTTTAAATTTTTTTAAATTTTAAAAATTAGAAGAATTCAAAGAAAAAATGATAAATCCACAAATTATGTTGAGGCATTTTAACATACGTCTCTTGTAACAGATGTAATAAGCAGAAAATAATCAGTCACTACAGATAAAATATAAACATGATTCAGAAACTTTAATTAACATATATAGAACATAATCCTAATAACAGCAGAATATCCACAGTCAGCCCTCTGTACGGTAGATATGGAAGGCCAACTGTTCTGTGCAATTTTACATAAGGACCTGAGCTTCCATGGCTTTTGGTATTCACTGGGGGTCCTGGACCCAGCCCCCCACAGACACCAGGAAACTATGGTATTCTCTTTAAATGACTAAGGCAGAAATCATTAGCGAAAAGATAACTAGAAATTCTCTATATGTTTGGAAATTAAATAATACATTTATAAAGAACACATGGGTCAAAGAATTCTCAATGGAAATTCAAAAATATTTTGAACTAAATAAAAATGAAAATCCGATAAGACGGAGAAGATGGCGGAGTAGAAGGACGCTCGCAGGTCACCCTCTCCCACAAATACACCAAGACCCACACCTACAGACCCACTCAGCCAACCAGAGCACCTGTGGAACTCCGACAGAACATCGCCCTCTTCAAAAGATAAAGACGCCAAAAATCTGGTAGGAGAAAAGGAAAAAAGAAAGAACAAAAGGCAAAGCAGCGCGGGACGGGTCCCGCGGGGAGGGAGCGGCAAAGGAGGACTGGCGCTCGCTCGCTGGGTCTCCCCTCTCCAACTGAGAGGTCAGCGGGACGGAAGGGGAGCCTCCGAGGCTTAGATCTGTACAGAGCAGCCCTTGACTAACAGAACTAAGTTAAACAGGCACAGAGCGTCCCCCCGACACCCAGACTGAGACGCGGGCCGGCAGCTGCGGGCAGGGCCAGGCTGCACAAGCCGGGCAGAGGACGGAAGTGGCTGCACGGAGGCAGCCCCGGGGAACGCAAGGGGCTGCGCGCCGTGGCTGTGGGTGCACAGGGCAGAACAACCTGGGCCCTCCATAAAACAGCAAGGTTGATGTGCTCTCGGGAGAAGGGTGCACACCCCCATCTCCGAAAACCCAAGGAAAGTTTTCGGGGGAAGATAGGCGGGGCTCAGGCACAGCCGCCATATCCTCCGCGCTGAGCACTCAGGCGCGGGCGGGGGCGAAACCTGCATCCGCACCGAAGGGCTTGGCAGCCTCAAAGGCCAGACTGAGACTGGCCTGCACCCCGGGGCAGACAGGATCCTTCCATCCTGGTCCCTCAGAGAACTTGCTCCACAAAGACAAACAAGGAGCTGGGTTTTGGCTCGGAGCAGGGACAGGGCTGTCCCTCGGTCTTCCCGGAGCCCACCCGCGAAGCGCCGACCAGGGCGGAGCGCGCAGCCGCACAGAGCAGCGGAGCTACCGGCGGCGGCGCAGGTACAGCAAGAGCGGCCCCCCGCCTTTCGGGCAGGAACACAGCCCCTGACCGAGATGCTGGGAGGGGGCACGACCCGCCCTCCTACCCGGCCAGTCTGCAACATCTGACTGCGGCATCCGGAGGGGCAGCGACCCGCCCGCCCACAGCAGAGAGCTGCACCTGACCCAGTGTTAGGAGGAGGCACGATCGGCTTGCCGACAGGTGCTGGGAGCAGCACAGAAGAGGGCGCCAACTGAGGGCCTCTGAAAACAGCAAGCTGAGCTTCCAAAACAGGACGAAGACAGAAAGACTTCACATTAAAAGCACACAGACTCCAGGAGAACACTGACAAACCCCCAACCTTTTTTATTTTTTTTTTAAATCTGTTTTTACCTGTTCTATTTTCTATTACTCTCTTAATCTTTACTTCTTAATTCATTTCTATTTCTCTTGGGTTTTGATGTCCTGATATTGATTAGACACAGGTTTCAAATACATCTATTCATCTCCCCCCCCCCCTTTTTTTGTAAAGGTTTTAAAAGGACGTCTCAACCCGATTAATACTCTGCTTCAACTCACTCTTCTATTATTCATTATACACTGTTTTCAAACCCTCTTTCTCCCTTCTTTTAAAATTCTTTCTCTCTCTTATTTTTTTTTTTTTTCTTTTTTTCCTAAGTTCTATTCCTAAATAGGCATCAGATAGATAAAATCCTTACGGACCAAAATAAACAACTGATACTCCATAAACCACAGTGCCAAAGAGGTATGAGCAAGATGAAGAAGCAGAAAAACCTTTCCCAATTAAAAGAAAAAGAGAAATCCCCTGAAAGAAAGATCAACGAAATAGACATCGATAGCCTACTAGATCAAGATTTCAAAAAAGGAGTGATCGAATTGCTGAAGGAATTAAAAGAGATAGTGTTTAGAGATATAAAATATGTCAAAAATGAAATTGAATCTATAAAGAAGAGCCAAGTAGAATGGGTAAACTCATTGACAGAGATGAGGAATGATCTAATAGCTGTGCAAAGCCGACTAGATAATGCAGAGGAACGAATTAGTGATCTAGAAGACAGGGCAATAGAAAGCACCCATTCAGAAGAACTACAAGAGAAGCAAATAAAAAATAATGAAAATAGCATAAGGGACCTATGGGATAATATAAAGCGTCCCAATCTTCGCATAATAGGGGTCCCAGAAGGAGAAGAAAGATCAAAGGGGATTGAAAAGGTTTTTGAAGAAATCATGACTGAAAACTTCCCAAACTTAAAGAAGGAATCAGATATCCAAGTACAGGAAGCTCAGAGGGTCCCAAACAGGAAGAACCCAAATAGACCCACACCAAGACATATCATAATCAAGATGGCCAGAGTCAAGGATAAAGAAATGATTCTACAGGCAGCAAGAGAAAAGCAAAGAGTAAGTTACAAGGGAACCCCCATAAGGCTCTCAGCTGATTTCTCTACACAAACACTACAGGCCAGAAGGGAGTGGCAAGATATATTCAAAGCCCTGAATGAAAAAAAGATGCAGCCTAGGATCTTTTATCCAGCAAGGCTATCCTTGAGGATAGAAGGAGAAATAAAGAGTTTCACAGACAAAAAAAAGCTGCAGGAGTTTAGCAACACTAAACCCATGCTAAAAGAAATATTGAAAGGGCTATTCTAAATAGAAAAGCAGCAGGATGCTACAGAAATGAGAAACACACAACTGGAAAGGTGATAACTCATGAATTACAAATAAAGTAAACATGAAATTATAAAAGAAGACATACAAATCACTGAGAGTGGGAGAGGGAGGCAGGGAAATACAGAATATTTTTTTCTTTCTTTTTTAAATTTTGTTAACAGTAGGATGGGTTTGAGATCATGTTACTATCAGTTTAATAAAAACAGTTATAGTAATGGGTTGATAGATTTACAAAAAAGGGTAACCACAAGCCAAAAATTTACAAAGGAGTCACAAAAATTAAATAAAATCCATGATAATACAAAGGAAAATTACCAAACCACAAAAGGAAGAAGAAAGGAACAAAGAGGATATACCAATTCAACTGCAAAGATAAGTTCAAAATGGCAATAAACACACATCTATCATTAATTACTGTAAATGTTAATGGACTAAATGCTCCAGTCAAAAGACACAGAGTGGCAGACTGGATAATAAAGCAAGAACCTTCAATATGCTGCATACAAGAGACCCACTTTAGGGAGAAGGACACATATAGATTGAGAGTGAAAGGATGGAAAAGGATATTCCATGCAAATGGAAAAGCCAAAAAAGCAGGTGTTGCAGTACTGATTTCAGACAAAATAGACTTTAAAACAAAGGCCATAAAGAAAGATAAAGAAGGACATTTTATAATGATTAAAGGAGTGATACAAGATGAGGATATTACACTCGTTAATATATATGCACCCAATATAGGAGCACCTAAGTACATACAAGAATTACTAACAGAGATAAAGGGGGATATTGATGGGAATACAATCATAGTTGGAGATTTTAACACTGCATTAACATCACTAGACAGATCTTCCAGACAGAAAATAAACAAGGCAACAGAGAAATTAAATACTACAATAGAAAAACTAGATTTGGTGGATATTTTCAGAGCATTACACCCCCCAAAAATAGGATATACATTCTTTTCAAGTGCACATGGAACATTTTCCAGGATCGATCATGTACTTGGGCACAAAAGAAACCTCAACAATTTTAAGAAGATAGAAATTATCTGAAGCATCTTTACTGACCACAATGCCATGAAACTGGAAATCAACAACAGAGAAACAAAGGAGAAAAAAAGGAAAGCATGGAGATTAAACAATATGTTATTGAAAAAACAATGCATCAATGAGGAAATCAAAGCTGAAATTAAAAAATACCTTGAGACAAATGATAATGAAAGCACAACCACTCAAAACCTATGGGACACAGCAAAGGCAGTGCTAAGAGGGAAGTTTATAGCGATACAGGCCTTCCTCAAAAAAGAACAATCTCAAATAAACAATTTAACCCACCACCTGAATGAATTAGAAAAAGAAGAACAAAAAGCAGCAGAAGGAAGGAAATAATAAAGATCAGAGAGGAATTAAATACAATAGAGAGTAACAAGACCATAGAAAAAATCAACCAAACCAAAAGCTGGTTTTTTGAAAAAGTAAATAAAATCGACAAACCTCTGGCCAAACTCACAAAGAAGAAAAAAGAGAGAGCACAAATTAGCAAAATAAGAAAGGAAAATGGAGAAATTACAACAAACAAAATAGAAATACAGAATATCATACGAGAATATTATGAAAAACTATATGGAACCAAACTGGATAACCTAGAGGAGATGGACAAGTTTCTGGAAACATACTGTCCACCAAAACTGAATCAATAAGAATCTGAACACTTGAACAATCCGATCACTAGAAAGGAAATAGAAATAGCAATTAAAAACCTCCCTACAAATAAAAGTCCAGGACCGGACGGCTTCACCAGGGAATTCTACCAAACATACAAAGAAGAACTCATACCAGTCCTTCTCAAACTCTTCCAGACGATTGAAAAGGAGGGAATACTCCCAAACTCATTCTATGAAGCCACCATCACCGTGATACCAAAACCAGGCAAAGACACTACAAAAAAAGAGAATTATAGGCCAATATCACTGATGAACATAGACGCCAAAATCCTCACCAAAATTTTAGCAAATAGAATCCAACAACACATAAAAAAGATTATACATCATGACCAAGTGGGGTTCATCCCAGGGACACAAGGCTGGTTCAACAAACGCAAATCAATCAGTGTAATACATCAAATCAACAAGAGAAAGGACAAAAACCACATGATCATCTCAATCGATGCAGAAAAAGCATTTGATAAAATTCAACACCCATTTATGATAAAAACTCTCGCCAAAGTGGGTATAGAGGGAACATATCTCAACATAATAAAAGCTATATATGACAAACCTACAGCCAGCATAGTACTCAACAGTGAAAAACTCAAAAGCTTCCCACTAAAATCTGAGACAAGACAAGGATGCCCACTATCACCACTCCTATTCAACATAGTCCTGGAAGTCCTAGCCACAGCAGTCAGGCAAGAGAGAGAAATAAAAGGGATCCAAATTGGAAAAGAAGAGGTAAAAGTGTCATTATACGCTGACGACATGTTACTATATATAGAAAACCCTAAAAGGTCCACACAAAAGCTACTAGAGCTGATTGAAGAATTCAGCAAGGTAGCAGGTTACAAAATTAATGTTCAAAAATCAGTTGCATTTCTTTACACTAACGATAAATCAACAGAAGAAGAAAGTAAAGAAACAATCCCCTTTAAAATAGCACCCAAAGTAATAAAATATCTGGGAATAAATCTAACCAAGGAGGTGAAAGAATTATACACAGAAAACTATAAACCATTGATGAAGGAAATTAAAGAAGACTTTAAAAAATGGAAAGATATTCCACGCTCTTGGATTGGAAGAATCAATATTGTTAAAATGGTCACACTGCCCAAGGCAATCTACAGATTTAATGCAATCCCTATCCAATTACCCAGGACATATTTCAAAGAACTAGAAAAAATCATAATAAAATTCATATGGAACCATCAAAGACCTAGAATTGCCAAAGCATTACTGAAGAGAAAGAAAGAGGCTGGAGGAATAACCCTCCCAGACTTCAGACAATACTATAGAGCTACAGTCATCAAGACAGCATGGTATTGGTACCAAAACAGACATATAGACCAATGGAACAGAATAGAGAGCCTAGAAATGAACCCACAAACTTTTGGTCAACTCATCTTTGACAAAGGAGGCAAGAATATACAATGGAATAAAGACAGTCTCTTCAGCAAATGGTGTTGGGAAAACTGGACAGCAGCATGTAAAACAATGAAGCTAGAACACTCCCTTACACCATATACAAAAATCAACTCAAAATGGATTAAAGACTTAAACATAAGACAAGATACAATAAACCTCCTAGAGGAAAACATAGGCAAAACATTATCTGACATACATCTCAGAAATTTTCTCCTAGAAGAAATAAAAGCAAGAATAAACAAATGGGACCTAATGAAACTTACAAGCTTCTGCACAGCAAAGGAAACCAGAAATAAAACAAGAAGAAAACCCACGGAATGGGAGAAAATTTTTGCAAGTGAAACCGACAAAGGCTTGATCTCCAGAATATATAAGCAGCTCATACGACTCAATAAGAAAAAAATAAACAACCCAATCGAAAAATGGGCAGAAGACCTAAACAAGCAATTCTCCAAGGAAGACATACAAATGATCAAAAGGCACATGAAAAAATGCTCAATATCACTAATTATCAGAGAAATGCAAATCAAAACTACAATGAGTTATCACCTCACACCAGTCAGAATGGCTGTCATTCAAAAATCCACAAATGACAAATGCTGGAGAGGCTGTGGAGAAAGGGGAACCCTCCTACACTGCTGGTGGGAATGCAGTTTGGTGCAGCCACTATGGAAAACAGTGTGGAGATTCCTCAAAAGACTAGGAATAGACTTACCATATGACCCAGGAATCCCACTCCTGGGCTTGTATCCAGAAGGAAATCTACTTCAGGATGACGCCTGCACCCCAATGTTCATAGCAGCACTATTTACAATAGCCAAAACATGGAAACAGCCTAAATGTCCATCAACAGGTGACTGGATAAAGAAGAGGTGGTATATTTATACAATGGAATACTACTCAGCCATAAAAACCGACAACATAATGCCATTTGCAGCAACATGGATGCTCCTGGAGAATGTCATTCTAAGTGAAGTAAGCCAGAAGGAGAAAGAAAAATACCATATGAGATCGCTCATATGTGGAATCTAAAAAACAAAAACAAAAACAAACAAACAAACAAAAACAAAGCGTAAATAAAGGACAGAAATAGACTCAAAGACAGAGAATACAGACTTGTGGTTACCAGGGGGGTGGAGGGTGGGAAGGGATAGACTGGGATTTCAAAATTGTAGAATAGACTACACTGTATAGCACAGGGAAATATACACAAAATGTTATGATAACTCACAGAGAAAAAAATGTGACAATGAGTGTGTATATGTCCATGAATAACTGAAAAATTGTGCTGAACACTGGAATTTGACACAACATTGTAAAATGATTATAAATCAATAAAAAATGTTAAATAAATATATAAATAAATAAAAATGAAAATCCTACCAAAAAAAAAAAAAACTTGTTAAATAGTTAAATCTGACCTGTGAGGGATATTTTTGTGTAGATATCAGGTGAGAAAAAAAGCCTAAAAATAAATTACCTTAGGCTGTATGTCAAGAAGATATATAAGAACAGCATATTAAACCAAAAGAAAAGAGAAGGAAATTTTTTAAAAAAATAGAAATTAATGGGAAATTTTAATATAACAGAGAGCATAAACAAAGCCAATGGTGGCGGTCAGGGATGGGTTCTGGGATAGGGAGGGTATATTTCAGTGGTAGTGGGTGTGCTTAGCATGCACAAGGTCCTGAGTTCAATCCCCAGAACCTCCATTACAAAATAAATAAATAAATAAATAAATAAATAAATAAATAAATAAATAAATAAATAAATAAATAAATAAATAAATAAACAAACAAACAAACAAACAAACAAACAAATAAATTTCATTCCCTCATAAAAAAAAATTAAAAAACAAAAACAAACACACAAAAAAAGCCAAAAGATTGTTCTTTAAAAAGACTAAAAAAATTGATAACCCTCTGGTGAGACTGATCAAAGAGGAAATAAAGTAAGAAAAGACACAAATAACCAGTATCTATTCCTCAACTCATATTATGAGGCCAGCATAACCTTACTAACAAAACCTGACAAACTTATTAAATGAAAAGAAAATTCAGGTCAGACTCTCTCATGTAATAAACAAAAAAACCTTAAATAAAATATTAACAAACTGAATTTAGTAATAATGTATTACATCATATCTGAGTTCTGCTTATTCCAAGGACAAAAGGTTGGTTTAACTTTCAAAATATCAGTTCACTGTAGTTAACCAGACTAATGGAATGAAAGAGAAATCTCTATTACCTTAACAGATTCAGAAAAAGCATTTGATAAAATTTAATATCTTTTAACCTAATAAAGCATATTTACAAAAACAAATTTTAAAATACCACATCAAACATCACTTTTAACACTGAAATGTTGAAAACTTTTCCTCTGAAATCAGGAAAGAGAAAAGGATGTTCACCATCACTTCTACTGGACATTACTGTTAAGGCCTAGCCAAAGTTATAAAACCAAAAAGAAAAAGGCATAGGGTTGGAAAAGAGTAAGTAAAATAATCAATATTTTTAGACAATGTAATTGTGTTATTCAAAAGATTCTATGAAGTATTTGAATTAATCAGAGAGGTTAGCAAGTTGCTGGATAGAAAAATCAAATATATTTCTGATACAAGAAACAGAGGTTAAAATTTACAAAATAGTATAATTCGCAACAGCATCAAAAATACCAAATACGCAAAAATACATCTAACATAAGATACCGACGACAGCTATTGAGGGCTATTTTTCTATCTTTGTATCAGCACTACACTGTCTTAATTATTGCACTTTATAATAAGTGTCAGTCTGAGAGAGTAAGTCTTCCTCTTTGTTCCTTTCTTTAGAGCTCTATTGACTATTCTTAACTAACATTATTTCCATATGAAGTTGAAAATAAAAATGTGAATCTCCATTAAAAAAAGGTTGCTGGCATTTTGATTGTGAGAGCATTGACTTCGTAACGCAAGAGCTGACATCATATGATATATAGATATCTATATCTGCACAAAATCTTTCCATCCTTGAGCGTATTACAGCCCTTCATTTATTTAGATCTTTCTTTCTTTCAAAAATGTTTTCTGAATTTCTAATGGATGGCATTAGAAATTAGTGAGGCATTTTGGGGGGATTTAAGAGAGAATAGTTATCATAAAAGAGTGTAAGAGGAAGGAGGAATTATGTTTTGCAGATAATGTGCTGGTTCTTGACCTGAATTTCCTTTTTTGTTTACGCCAAGATAAGAAGAAAATCCCTGAAAATATAACAGGTGGATAAGGTATAAGAGCTCAAAAGGCAATCATTGGGTGGTACTCCAGATCAAGGTTTCCCGAACTGCACATTATGTGTTTAGTGGGTTACAAACAGCCTTATTTTCAATCAGATAGAAATGATCAAAGTGCATCTTGTGTGGTAAGATGAAGCATTGTTTCATGACACTTTTCCTTAAGTTATACACACACGTATCCACAGACACAAATATACATACATGTGTATAAAGACTGTGATGTAAAACTGTTTCTTTCAGTTGTTGCCATCAAAGATATTTGAAAAACCATGCTCTGGGAACGATTTTCCAACAGAATTCTAAGCATCACTGCATGATATATCACCTGGTACTTGCTGTAGCATGTATTTTGTGACTATGTTATGTTTGCTTTAGCTCAGACGTCAACTTTAGATTTGGAAATGTAAAGTTTGTGATACAAATGAACTTATTTACAAAACAGAAACAGACTCACAGACATAGAGAACAAGCTTATGGTTACCACAGGAGAAAGAGGGTGAGAAGGGATAAATTGGGAGTTAGGGATTTGCAGATACTAACTACTCTATATAAAACAGATAAACAACAAGGTGCTACTATATAGCACAGGGAAGTATACTCAATATCTCGTAACAGCTTATAATGAAAAAGAACATGAAAATGAATGTATATAAATGTGTAACTGAACCACTATGCTGTACGCCAGAAACTAACACAATATTGTAAACTGACTATGCTTCAATTTAAAAAAAGTAAAGTATGTGATAGAATAGAATTGAATTGAGAGTTATTGGTGAAAGCTGGAGGTTATGCATGAGTTAATTTAGGGAAGCAAATGAGGACAGCAATGTAATGATGGTAGCTGGAGCTCACCGTCCTTGAAAGAGGATGCTCAAAGACAACTGAGCTTTAGCCCAGGGAAGATATTAGCGTCTCAGGGAGAGTAGTAGAGGGGCATGAAGTGCTGCAGAGGCCATGAGTGAAGACAAAGGACAGCTGTCTGAGAAGGCATTTCTCTGGGCCTCCTCCTGGTTTCCATCTCCTGGTCCCTTTCTGAAAACCACTCCTGAGCTGTATTTTTGCTTTTGACCTGCTCCAGTCTTCCAGACTCTCCCTCCATGGCCGAAGAGTCACCCTGCCAGCCTGTCTGGCTCCTTCATCTTTTTCCCTCTGGAACCACTCTAGCAGTTTGCTACCCCAGCTTTCTGATTCAGGACCACTGCCTCCCAAACGATGTCTCCCAGCCAACCTCAGCTGGGGTATAAGCAGAACAGACTGCAGTGTTAGGACATGAAAAGGAGAGCAGCTGTAACCTGGACTCCGGGGCTTGTACCACCCCAACTAGAAGAAGCATCTCCACATAGCATATCAACTGGTGAAAGACTAGATTTATAGCAAAAAATTATGTAATAATGAGAGTTAATATTTACTGAGCATCTATGTTCTGCCAGGCATCGTTCCAAGCATTTTGAATGAATTAACTCACTTAATTTTCACAGTAACACAGAGGTAGGTAATGTTTTCCCCATTTTGCAGATGAGGTAAGTGAGGCAAAGAGTTTCAAAGCAACTAGCACACAGCTTCACAGCTAAAAAGTTGTGGCAAACAGAAAAAAAAAAAAAAAAAAAAAAAGACTAAGAGTGAACTTTGAAGTAACCAAGAAAGAAGAGAACCCTGAGTAGCTCCTGGACAGTGTGAGACTCTCTGGTTTGTCAGGGTAACTGGAGTTCGCCTTTAGTGAGAACTACAAGAGTTCTCACACACACTCCAGGCAGATAGGTACTTGGACTCCATCGGCCTTTCCCTGTCAACTTTCGGATGGCGTATGTGGAAATGTCCAATATCAACCTCAAAGAGGTTTTTTTTTCTTTAAGAAGGATAATGTTTTCATAACTTCCAAGCTAGGGTCCTCACAATGAAATACTGAGCCGTTTCTAGGGACTTAGAAGGACATTAACCCAAAAAACAAGAGACCTGAGCATCAACTGACTAAAATTCACCCGACTGATTTGAGACAGGTCAGTCCCCTACCTTATTTGGGGAAACCCAGAAAAAAAGGCTGATAAGCAGGAGATATTTTGAAGATCAACAAAATAAACCTTTGAACCCAGGCCTCCAAAATCACTGAGGAAAAAAACAGTCATCAAAATCCCAAAGCCCAGTGAAACACCCACTTTAGAAACAGCACTAACATCAAACAGCTGGGCTAAATATTGATGATTAGATAGTGGTTTCTCCACCAAGCTTTTCAAGAAAAAAAAGAAAAACACCCAAAGGTGGGAAAATGAGAAAGAGACCAAAATCTATTATTAGCTCTGGCTAGCAAATTTGAAGCACTTACTACAAAAGAAAGAGAGCACGCGTTCAGCCTGACATTTAGACACTGCTTATGTGATGTCCACTGTTCCATTAGCGCCCTGGCCTAAATTTAGTACTTCGAAAAGAACTGTCTTTCCTCCCACCCATTTCCAAATGCCAGCTAAGAAGTCATTTCTCAGACCCTTTTCACCCCAAGAAAGCCCTGAGAACTCTTAAAATTTTTAAGGGCAAAAAGGTCGGAAAGTTAAAACGCAGTTTGCAGTCTCTCCTCCTTCCTAAAATGGCCATTTGGTCAAAATCCATGATAACCAAAGAGTTAAAAGTTCTGCACTAAGAACAACCCGTTGACCTTTAAATATGCTGGTTTGAATCCAATCACCTTTCAACAAGCATGACATCTGGCACAAGGCGTACTAACACACACCAATTATTTTCAAAGTGTACATGACTGAGCTCACAGTGTCCTGTTTAGAAAAAAATAAATAAATAAGTGCTCATTTTCCAAAAACCAGACTTAAGAGGCTGTGTCTCTGTTGGTAAGGATTGTCCTTTGGTAACTGTCTCTCAAAGAGCTGTTGCAGAAGGCCTTTCCTGGAAAAAACATAGTTCCTCAAAGAAAATAACTTTTTCATGGTGTTTAAGTTCTGTTTAATGAAACGGTTTCCCCCAACTTTTAGTGCATCAAAGGTAAAAATAGCTGGGAAATAATTACACAACTATGTTCAGTTAAGAACTGTGTATTCCATATACGTAGAAGAAAAACGTTCCCTTCCCAGCAAAAGGGTAAAATGCTGGCTCCTGCCCAGAGCGAATGCATGGAAATCCAGAGATTCAGGACCAATTGTTGAGTGCCTACTCCCCAAAATGATTATTTGCTTTTTGAAAGTAATTCTCCTGAGGTTCTTTTAAGTGATGATATTCCCTCCTGTCTTTAAAACAGAATTCAGTTTACAAAAATTCTGTCACGGGCTTTTTAAGAACAGATTGCTTGGCTGTTTTCATACAATGTGCAGAGAGAGAAGCCCTCTCTGGAGGACGGGGCCCTGCAGCCAGACAGCCTCCAGTCAATTGCAAAATGAGTGTCTTTACCACCTCCTTTATTCTCTACCTCCAGGTACCCGCGGGATCTCATCCCACCCCATTTCCGTCAGCCAGTTACATGCAACATTAACCCCACACCTGGACCACCTTCGAGCCTGAGTGTGTTTTTTAGGACTGAGACTTCTGAGATTCCTTCCCAAATCTCCAAATCCTCCTTTCTCAGCATCTCGCTCCAGTGAGTTTTCTGCAGGCTGTGCCCCTGTGTGCCAGTCCCTCCTCGCCCCAATATTTGATTTCCCTCCTTCACTCTCTGTCATCCGTGAGTCCAGAGAGAGAACAGTCAGGATCTCACAGCACTGTGGGCAGTGGCCCCAGGCCAGCGCCCACATCACCACCCTCCTGGCCACTTCTGCTTTGAGGCTGAGGAAGGAGGGGCTTGATTCAGGAAGAGAGGGCTCTGCCTGGCTTGCCTCCTGCTCACAGTCCACGTCAGGAAAACATCTGCCAGCCCTGGTACAGAGGGCCCCTGGGAGTTTACTGTCTGCCAGGACAACTTGGTCACATGAAGACCTGAGGACTCCTCCGAAATCACAGGAACCCTCCTGGAGCTCTGGCAGAGCAGGGCCACTCCACAGACATGCCAGGCAAAACAGGTAGCCGAGGCTTCCGCAGGTTTCACTCACTGTCCTGTCCTAATTCTCAGTCCTTCCTAAGAATCACAGCTCCCTCACCTGCTTCTTCGAAGTAGCCACAATTTCCAATCCCTTTTTCCTACATCCGGGACTGATTCATTCATTGTTCAAGTCCAGATACTCATCATCAACCCCAACTCACACCTGATTCCCTGCCCACCATTTGCCAAACTGTGGGGCAAAGGGAAAATGAAAATGTCTTCTTACTACCACCCAGCTCAACAACCAACAGAAAATTCACATCACCTGAGTACAAGGTGTGAGCCACCACTAGGCCAACACCTGACTTTTTCAGTTGCTCTCCTCGCATACACTGAATGGCTCCCTTGGTCACATCACCCTAAAGTCTGTAACAAAAGGAGACCCAAAGTCCTATACTCGTGAAGAATTTTATGTCAATATCTTGAGTTAACATTTTTTGTTTTATTAATTGGGGTCCATGATTCTTTAGTAGATGAGATCTGTTCAGTCCAGCCACCTTTTCCTTCTGTCAGCATCCTGCACACTATGGATGCTACCTGAAAAGCACTGTGGTTTGGGGAAACGGAAACCACGAGAGACCTGAAGACAAAAGACTAAGGATTCAGTCTCAGCATTGTTATTAACTAAGTGACTCTGGCCAAGTCACTACAATTCACTGAAACCTCAGTCTCACCTTCTGTAAAATGGGGGTAATAGCCACCTCACAGCATGCTGTGAATGAAGGAAGCAGTGAGATAACAGAACTGAATGTAGTTTTAAATTATAAACAGAGAAAGAGGGACAGAGAAGAGAAGAGGGGAGGAAAAATGAGAAATTCGGCCTCCCTTACCCTTCCACAATAGCAGGTAAAATAACATGTTCAGACAGGAAACCTGAACAAGATAATACAAAATATGATATTCTTAGGAACTGTCAAAGAATGAAGCTACCGCAATCTTCAAATCTGGCCAAGAGCTCAGTCTGAGCTATGTGTTTTGATCCACCCTGAGTGCTAGTAAAGTTCTGGGACTGACCTGCAGGAAAAGACCAGAAGCTTCCCTTGTTTCCTCCCCTCCAGTAGAAAAGACAAGAGCAGCTGAAGGACAAACTTTGAGAGTGGGGTGAGGCAAAGCCCGCAGACCATGAACTTACTTTATCTCTTTGGCAGATTAACTTCAGGAGAAAATTCCAGCTTTATGTTTTCTGCTTGGCCCTACTCAAATGGGAAGTTCTGCTCAGAGGCTTGAAATAGAAAACAGGAAGTCAACAGAACTGATTTTCCTAACTCCTCAGATGCAAACCACTGTGCGCGCCATGGAAGGGAACTGCCGTGAGGTGTATGCCTCCTTTGTGAAAGGAGGTCACGTGCCGAGTGTGTACAGAAAACATTCTACTCCAAGGAGAAAAGGAACGATCCACCTGCTGTCTTCCTTAAGGAAGGGGGAAGCGGAGCTGGGTTGACAGTGAGACAAAGAACCAAGCTGCCGCTAAAAATAATGAAGTGTTCCACTTCGATGCCCAGACACTATTCTTTGAGGTGATTCCCCTACCGTCACTCTTCTGTAGCCATTTCTGAAGGAGGCAGTTACTAAAGTGGCTCCCCTCTCAACTTCCTCATTACCACTCACAGAATCAATATATGCCTGAAACTTGCAAGTTGAAACTTAAAGCTCCACCCCCCGTACATGCCCCTTTAGTCAGTTTCCATCTTATACCATCAGGGCCATCTCATGGGCATCAGGCACAAATTCAACTAGTTCTCCTGTCTCTGGTTTGCCTCACCTTGCCACTTCCCCAGCCATCTCTCATCTGGATCCTTAGCACCCAGTCCTCCTGCCTGCTCTCGTTTTTAAGACCACCAGATAAATCTTTCCAGCCAACAGTGTCCTTACATTATGCCCCAGGCCCAAGGGCTGCCACAGCTCCCTAATGCCTATTGATCAAATCTAAATTACTCACAAGTGGTCTCGCTGTGTCTATCCAGCTTTAGACAGTGTGTTACAGCAGAAGGGTCCGAACCTGGATGTCTGATGGATTAGGTAAGAATCTATCTTAGGTGAGCTTTACCACTAGGTGGCTGTGTGAATCTAAGCAAATTACAGAAACTCTCTGCACTTCAGTTTTCTCATTTGTGGAATGAAGATAATTACACCCAATTGCATGGTTATTAAGGACTAAATGGAACAGCACGTATGAAGTGGTCAGAGTGGATTCCAACAAGAAGAGAGGTAACTAGTGCTCACGGAGTGCTTATCACATACATGTGTGCCATACATGTGCTTGTGCAGGTATTATTGTTATTATCCTCATTTTGCAGAAGAGGAAATTGAGGCAAGAGAAAGTGAAGTCATTGAAACCACATAATGAATCAGCAGAAGAACCCACATTTGAAGTCAAGCAGACTCCAGAGCCTGCACACCACTCCTGGCCCCAATGCCTCCTGCTCAGGCCACACCCGCTTCCTTCCCTCCAGCTCTCACTGGCTAACACAGCCCCCAGTCCTCCTCAGCCCTCCCCATCTACCCCCAGCCCTGCTCCACGTTCCAGTCTCCCCGATGGATGCTGTGCTGCATTTTCTCTCCCATCACACCTGATGTCTTGAAAGAAGCAGTTACCGTATTTCCTCTATACTCACACATCCCACCTCCCTATTCTTTTTACCTTGCCCTCGCTTATACAAAACAGCTTGTAATTGTTCTCCAGCTCTTTCTATAATCTATTTCTAGAAATTACATCAGAAAAATAGACAACATCTCCAAATTCCAGAATGTCCCAAAAGAATCATGTCATTTCTACCAACACCCCAGCTGCCAATACCAAGCCAGATCTCCTACGATCCAATCACTGGTCCAACACTTAGCAAGCATCTGCCATGTTCACTTCAGCAGACACCGATTACATGGACCTTTTCCACCAGAAGCTCACAGTCTACCGAGGAGATCAGTGTTTACGTAAAAATTTTAATAAGTTGTGAGAAGTGTGAACTGCACACTGTTAATGGCATCGCCATTTTTGGCTCCTCCCACTCTTGCATTTCCCGGATGGTGTCATTCACATTTGCCGCCACACTGCCCCCTTCCTTTTCATCTCCGCTGCCATCCCACAGTTCACTTGCTCCCTATCTTGTTCCTGGGCTACTGCAATCAGTCCCCAGCTTCTCTCCCTGTCTCATTCTCCTGCCCCTCAAAACCAGCCCACCTCATGCTGCCAAGTAACCTATGTTGTCACTCTTATATTCAGAGACCACAGAGACGAATGAGGCAAGTGAAGACCCAGGAGCCTGAACATGCAAAGCTGTTTGGGAACCTACCCGACTCCCTCTTCTCTCTTTGCCCCACTCCCCTCCACATCCATACACTTCACCGCACACACCACGCCCAAGTGAGACTTCTCACAGGTCTTCAAAACGAGTCACCTTCCTATTATTCCCTTTGTCCACCCTGCCCTCCTATCTATCAGCTCATTAATAATCTCTGAAATTCAGATGCTCCTCCAAGATTCAGGTCAAGTCACCTCCTCCCTGCCGCCTCCTCTCATTCCCCCACAATGTGTGACACCTCCCACTCTGACTTGCTTTAGTGTTGCATCTGGAACTCCTTCAGGGCACTCTGATTCTCTCTTGCACTACAGTCATTAGCATGTTGAATTCTACGGTCTTTATCTTTAGGACAGTACTTTGTCTCTATCATCTTCCGCCAATACAGCACTGAGCAGACTGCCTCAAGCAAAACACATGCTGAATAAATAATGAACACGTTTTTTATTTTTGTATGTGATATGGTGGGAGAAAATTCATGAGGACCCAAGAAGAAACAAAAGTTTTTTCTTTTTTATTATCATCATCTAAGCTTTTAACCAACAAATCTTTTTTCATCCCCAGGCAGTATGCTAGGCACTCGGAGTACAATAATAAAGACACAAAGGCCAGCATTCAATAAATGCACATTCTCTATTGGAGAGACTGACACGTAACACAAATAAAATAATAAGATACATGAAAAATACTATGAATTGCAAAAGTATACCAGTTCTACTACTAACTAAGTGTGTGACCTTGGGCAAGTCACTTATACTGTGAGATAAGTGTGGATAAGTATAAAATGCAAACTCATGGGCAACCTATGAATTTCTGATTCTAAACATTGGATGGCCTCTTTTGCTAGTGGGTGGCACTTTGATGTTAATAGGTGCCAATATATTTGGGGAAATTATTAATGCCACTTAATTCCAGGGAAATTAAGCACCAACTAAAGAAAGGTGAAAACCAGCAGCTGAAATTGATAATCAGTCAATGAGAAAATGAATTATAAGTACTTCACCAGCACCACTACATGAACAAACAAGTGAAATTCAAGGTCATAATGCAGGGGACGTGGGTACCTCCATCAACACGTGCTGAAGGCTACTGTGAGATGCTCTTCTCTGCCAAACTCCCAAAATGAGAATTAGATCACCCACCAAGCTTCATAATTGAAACTATTTAAAAATCAGTCATCAGAATAGATGTGTTTTGTCACCTTAAAGAGAGTCGATGGTTCCCAGATAAGCAGAACTTGCCTTATAATACAATTGAAAATACATCATTTTAAAAAATAATTCAACACAAAGAGTGGTTATCATTCATATAGTTGTAGGAAAATGAGGCCAAAGAAGTAAATGCAGACAGTGCTTTCCCAAGCTCTCTCCAGGTGAAAAGGAGTCTTGACCAGCAGATTCTGAGTTCAACTCTCTTGGCCAAGGACTCCTGACATAGAGGCGAATGTCCTACTTCACCCCGGCACAAAGTATACAAGCCATTTAATGGGCTCCTCTAGCTCTGATTCTCTGCTCATCAGGCCTGGTTACTGATTGGTTTGCTCATAAGGTCTGTCTGTCAGACTAGAATATGACAGTCAAGTGGATGATTATTTTGGTTTCCGGGACAGTTGTCTTTTTCATTGCAAATTAATATGTCATTCTCACTGACACATCAGTCTCATTAGCTGATTAATATGAGTCCTCAAGCAGTTGCCCTCTCAGTGAACCCAGCAATCGAGTTTCCCAGCTGAAAGGCTGAGCTCTAAACCATTTATCCTTAGAAAGTGCAGCTCCAGATAACTTGCAGAGGTTCCCGAAAGACAGTGGGGTGCCCTTCTCTGAGAGACTTCCCTCGCCATCACACGTGCCATGTAACTTTTCCTCAAACTCTTCTAGTTGGTACTTAGAGGGAAGACCAGGTTTCCTTTTCCTTGTGCATCATGGAGGCTAGTCAGGCACAATGCCCTAGTAGGCATGAGAGATGCTTTCCTCTGGGCTCCCACATTCTACCAATACTATTTACTACACAGGATTGGAAATGTGGGGTGCAAGACAGCCTTCTCTCTCCCGTGTGGGCAAGGACTTCTTTTTGCTCCTCTGTGGAGCCCCACACCTGGGGCCTGGCACCTCAAAGGCACTCAATAAATGCTTGTGAATGAAGTAATCAGTCAGTATCATCAAGAACTTATTGGAGAGTCACACATTCTAAATTCAGAACTACAAATTATATGGTTCCTATTCCCAAGTAAAATCAGTGCAACACATAAGACCTGAACTGTGAACATGATTTTTTCTTACAATGGGTCATTAATCAATGAAAACCAGCTCAGCCACGAAGAGGTCATTTCAGAACAACAAATTCTCTTTTTGCATCTCTCAAACACTGTGAAAGGGACTCAGTCCACAGCAACAGTCTATAAAACCTCCTTTGTTTCATACGGTTACCCCACATCACACAAGCTCTTTGATCTATCTATCTCCTTCAGACCTTCCACCAAAACTCCTCTCCCAGATCCAGTCCTCAAACCTCACTCCTTCTCTCTCTCTACCTTTTCCCTTGATTCTTCACCATAAAAGCCCAAAAGAACTGGTTGAAATTTCAAATTTTGCTTGAAATGCAAAAAAGGAAAAGAAAATAAATAAGCAAACCCGAATCAGTCTTTGTAAGCAGTGAAAGGATACCTCGAAACTATCACACATTTAAAATTTTAGCCTGATCATGTAACGGTACATTTTAAAGAAGCCAAAATAATTTCTCTTTATTTTTATTTAAAAAATTTGTTTATTGTACAAAAAATTTATTTATTGTCCCCCTAAAAAAGAAAGTGTTTAAATTTTTAATGTATCTACTATGTTTGGGAGACTTGTGACAATCACAAAAGATCTATTGAGCACCTATTATAAAATTGTTTTGGAAGGGATACTGCATCAAGACCACCCCTATATTTGGACATTCACTGGACAAGCTCACAGAACTCAGCTTATAGTTGTACTTACAGCTAAGAGCCTTACACTGTAGTAAGAAACATAGTAAAGACACAGACAGAGCCAGATCATAAGGGGAAAAAACACGTGGAGACTCGAAGGACTGCCATATACAGGCTTCCTTATGCTCTCTCCCTCCAATGACAGGTTGCACAGAGAACACTTTCCATGACAATGAAAAAGCTGCAACATGTATGCAATGATTCTGCCTAGGGAAGTTCCTTAGAGACTCAGCACCTGAGGTTTCTATTGTGGGCTGTTCACGTATGCAGTCTTTGAAAATTCCAGACTCCCGGAGGCGAAGCAGATATTCAAGTAAAAACTGTATTGTTTGCACAAAACTCTAGGCACAATAAACCACACTTATCAGTTAATTATTAACTGAGAGCACTCTGAGGCCAAACTCCTAGATGCCAACCAAGGGACAACCTTGCAAGCAAGCCTTCCCAAGAGAAGCAGTCTCAGGTCTGCTATGTTAAATCTTTTCTGCAGAGATACAAAGACCAAGTTCTTGCCCTTGAGACAATTAAAATCCAGAGGAATAAGGTTTATACATAAAAACATGCAGTGCATATAGTAGACATCACTTGACAGATAGCACTAAAGCAACATTTTTCAAAGTGTCCTTTAGACAACCTTTATCAGAATCACCAGAGTGCTTGTCATCTTAATGGCTATGCCTCAAAGCATCCTTAGCAGAAGAATGGGGCATTCATCAAACCATGAGGTTGAAGTGAGATTACAGAAGACTTTGAATGCCACATTGAAAACTTTGAATTTTATTTCATAGCCATGGGAAACCACTGAAGGTTTTCTTTTTATTTCACCAGCCAATAATAAGATCAAAACAGCATTGTTTGAAGATGAATCTCACTACCTTTTGTAGAACAGAGCAGAAGAGGCAGAGAGTAAGCCAAGAGGCCAGAAGCTCAAAGGGAAGGAAAACAATCATTACTAATATCTAGGGACCTCTCACTAGGAGTTTACCCCATCCAAGGCACTTTACATGAATCCCCATGCCAATTTCCTAAAGTAGGTGCTCTTGCCCCATTTTACAGATAAACTTGCCCAATGTCACACAATGAACTCAAACCTAGAGGGTGTGATCCCAGAGCTCGTGTATTCACTCGCTATCCAACAGACCTGTGCAACAGAAGGTCAGGGCAGAGGAGAAGGAACGAGTGGTGAGGCAGCGCACACGGCGAGGGGGAGCAAGTAACCCCGGCTAACTCCCGCACTTAGCTTGTCCTTTCTTCCCTTTGGAGACTTTATTCTAAGATGATAGGCAGAAAGTCATCTTTGAAAAATGGTAGAAGATTGAAAGAGAGAACTAAAACCAGAAATTGTCAGATTTTTTCTAAATGAGAATAAGAGAGGTGAAGAATAAATAGGAGTCAGAGGCCTCTTCCTGACCCAGATAGACAGTAAGAAACAAAGTGCCCAGTTGCACCTCAGTTTACAGAAAAGAGTGGGCAGCCCATGGCATTCTTTTATTTTTAATATCTCAGAGAAATTTACACTATTAAAAATCTTCCTTTCTTTTTATTTCCCTCTGAAATAACACAATCCCAAAATTACTTACGAACTGAGCTGCTCTGGAGAATGTAATTTTTAAGACGTCTAAAATGAACACTCCAGAATTATTACCAGTCTCATCATCAAGATACATTTGTTGGTCACTTAATTGCATAAAAAGTTTGAGATGCTAGAGTAAAACACTGTCCCAGGAGCTTTTGAGGATGCAGCACAGTTATTTGTTTAATCAATAAATACCTTAGTTCTTCATAAAATCCGGAATTAAGCAACAAGACATTCCACTATTTACAGGGAATTAATCTGTTGCCTCAATTGGCATTAAGCAGAAAGCCAAAGGCCACTAAAAGAAGTTTAAATTAATGCACCAAAATAACTCAGTCCTAGGAGACTAACCTTATCATGTTGGAACTGACTTTACAATCTTTTTTAGCCATTAACATGACTTCTAAGTGAGCAGTCTGTATCTTTCGTATTCAGAATCCCGATTAGGCAACTCCAGCACTCAGAAGGAGGGTCAAGATATGACAAAGAGGAACAACTTAAACAAAACCTTTAAAGCCTTTGACGTCACCTGAAGGCCTGTGGAATGTATCCTGCTATTGGCGAAAATTCATTCTGATTCAGGTAACCGGCTCAGTGATAGCTTGCTTGAGAATTCTTTTCCCCTAAGAAGTAATGCCAGTTAGAAGTTTTTCTGTGACATCTTTTGTTACAGCCTTCTGATGAGATATAAAAGAATTAAAGGGACCATGACCTGCCTTCCAGGAGTCTCATGAGAAAGATTGCACAGACGCAGATAAAAACAATGTGAATACATACAGGTAAAAGCATGGGTCATGGAAGTCGCACGACGTTAGTTTGCAGCCTGGCTCTACCGGTCGCCACCTTAAGCAAGTTCTACAACGTCTAAGTTTCAGTTTCCCCTTCCGAAAGCTGGGTTAACACCACCACCCACCCAACAGGTTGTTGTGAAGAGGTAGTAAGATAATGAACATAGAATGCTTAGCACATAAAAGGAGTCCAACAAATAAATGTTAGCTGCTATCATCACCATAAAATGACTGGTTTTGTTTTTATTATAACTACTGCTTCTACCACAGTGGATTCTCTCATCTATATTTTGCCCCATACCTTAAAGATAAGGAGGCTCCCAGGCTGCACACAGCGGTCCAGTCCAGATGGAATAATTCACCTCGGGCAGGGAAGCTAGGAGGCTCACGGTTTGTCAGAAGGTCAAAGAAGAATATTTCAGATGGAGGAGATGGCTGTAAGAAGGGAAGAAGCACAGCCTGGATAAAGCAGATAAGTCAGTTTGCTCTAAACGGCTTCCTGAGCTGAGGAAGGGCACATGTTCAGAGTCATATGATTTTCAGAGCTGAAAAGTGACTTAAAAATCCTTAAGTCACTCCAAAAAAAAAAAAAAAAAAAAAAACACCTCACAGTTTTGGACAACCACAAATCCTTTAGTGTTATTTGAAATTTTGAAATAACTTCAGTACCAAGAGGGAAAAAAGATGAATGCAATGGGTAACTTTGAGGGAAAATTTTTTTTTTAATTTTGATCTTGAAAGATACACATTGCTTCCTTGGATCATGTGGCAACAATGAGAGCTCTGAATCTGCTTGTTCACCACTAGCTTTCCTTCGGGGAAACAGAGCCCGATGCAGGTTATTCTCAATGTCAAGCTTCTTGGCTGCTTTACTTTCAAATTTCAAAAGTCATAGGACACCTTCACCCTGACTCTGATTCATCCCATATGGGGCCAAGACAAAGGACCTTAAGACTCTAGTGACTGGCTCTTAGCCACACAGCTACTTGGCAAAGGAAAGAAACAGGAATCCTGCAGATGGAGAGGAAGGTTCAGAGGAGGAGAGGAAATAAAAATGACAGTGAGAGCTTAGAATAACTTGCTGTGGGAAATCAAATGATGTGGGCAGCTAACTTAGATTTCAGCAAGAAAGGGACTTCAGCAAAATGATGTTTTTTAGGAAAAGCATCCTCGCTGCTGTATACAGAGCACAATAAATTAACTATGTCAGATTCCTTACCTCGGCAGCTTTTGCTACCAGAACCCGTGATGAAATGTCAACAAAATACATTTAAAGGTAAAACCCACGTGTAATGTTTTTCATTTGAGGAAGTTTTTCTATTTATAACCGGTGTTTAAACAATTTTAGGAATGAAGATAAAATGAGATTTTTTTTCTCAGTTGGTTATAACAAATTTAAGGGCTCAGTAGCTTAAAAAAAAATAGAAAACAAAATTTGTTTTAAGACAGAATTACACGCTGAGCACACAGGAGGTTGGCCTTTTTTGGGTGTTTCCCAAGTCAAAACCCAAGTTTTAGTCCTGCTTCCCTGAGAGGTGTCCTCTTGCTCTGACAACTTAAGATGTTCCGAGTTCTCCTCGGACGACATTTTCAATTCAAAGAACTGGTGGCCGGGTATTTTCCAGAGAGAGTCCTTGTATCAGAACCCTGCCTTCCTTCCCGGCACAACTGTGCATATTGACCTAGTACAGACATACGTTCTCGTTAAAGTCTCAGCAAATGTTTGATAATGACCCTGACTTTCAAGACTCAGCCACCACCCTGAGCTTTTATAGCCTCTTCCCCAAAAGGGCAGGATAAAAAAGAAGCTTCAAGACTGGAATTTATTCTGCTTAGCCACTTCCCCTACTACTTACCGAAGGCTTTGATGATGGGAATATTCATAAAGGGTAACATAAACACATCCATGTTTGAGTTGCCATCTGAAACCGAAGTTCAGTACACTTGGAACATTCTTCGTGCTGACCGGCAAATTGCGGTGTTTTCTCAGAAGAAAAGAGGACAGCCCTTTTCTCTTGGAGACGTGGGAAATAGGCAGGCATGTGGCAGACTCCAGAGTTTCTGTATAGGAAGGGAGTGGAGCAGGAATCTACTGAGAAGAGGAAGCTATGGACTTTGCCTAAAGCTGTGTTTGCAAGCACATGTCTATCACGTGCATTGCGTGTTATCCCGAGGCTGCTTGGGTTTTATCAGTGTCAGCTGAGTGGAGGTGATGGCGCTAATGATTAAGCCCCTACATCCAAGCCACACCCTGGCCTCCCACTGCAGACTGAATGAAGAGAGGAAAGGCTAGAGTGGGAAAAATTGGGAAAACCTAATGTCAATGTGTCCACTCTGGTACGATTCCCTGAAGTCTCTCTTGGGGGAACTTAGGTCTGGAAAGCTTCCAGACACAGGCAAGTAGACATTCAAAGCCCTCATTGGAATGATCCAAGCAAATCATTCCACACCCATCTGCAGTATTTTTTACCTTATTCATATCCTATGTTGGACTTGGGGAAAAGATGAGTTACTTTTGTGAAGAGATAATAATGTAAATGGTACAAAATTCAAGTCATAAAAGAACGTAGAGTGAAATATCCTCCCCACCTCTGTCTCTCAGCCATTCAACTACTGTGGCAGTTTCTTGAATACATCAATATGTCCAAAGCTGTTCTATGCATATCCAAGTACACATGTACATGTATTCTTATGGAAAACTTTTATATGACATATGTAGGAGTTTTCAAACTTTTTTATTGTGATCTACAAAAAGAAGTGAACATTCTCTTTTGTACCATTGTTGTAGCTATCTGTGCCCCAGAGAGCTATGATTATTTTAGCTTTGTAATGTGTGTTCAGATCACTCATGCTTCTCATTGCTTTCCTGAGTCACGGTTTTTCCTGGCTATTCTTGTGTGCTTATTTTTCCATAAAATCTTTAGAATCAGCTTCTTTCCTTTCTTCAGTTGTATCTTGGCACCAATTGTTTCTATGTATAAAACTATTGATTTTTGTATCAAGCCACACTACTCAGTTCTCTTACTGTTTATTATTGGCTGTGATCATTCAGTTAATTTCCTTGTTTTCTAGGCAGAGTCATAGTCTTTGTAAATATGATGATTTTACCTCCTCCTTTTGCATTTGTACATCTCATATTTTCTCTTAGCTAAAAAGTCGGCTAGTACTTCAAGATTAATGTTCACCAATGTGATGATAGTGACATTCTTGTCCTGAGTGTGAACGCTTCAATTGTTTACCTATCAGGCATGAGCTTTTTTTTTTGAGTAAACTTAATTTATTCCAACTGTTATTTATTTATTTATTTATTATTTTTTATTGAGTTATATTCATTTTACAATGTTGTGTCAAATTCCAGTGTAGAGCACAATTTTTCAGTTATACGTGAACATACATATATTCATTGTCACTTTTTTTTTTGCTGTGAGCTACCACAAGATCTTATATATATTTCCCTGTGCTATACAGTATGATCTTGTTTATCTAGTCTACATATGCCTGTCAGTATCTACCAATTCTGAAATCCCAGTCTGTCCCTTCCCACCCCCTACCCCCTTGGCAACCACAAGTTTGTATTCTATGTCTATGAGTCTGTTTCTGTTTTGTTGTTTTATTTTTAGATTCCACATATAAGTGATCTCATATGGTATTTTTCTTTCTCTTTCTGGCTTACCACTTAGAATGACATTCTCCAGTTCTCTAGGAACATCCATGTTGCTGCAAATGGCATTATGTGGTCGGTTTTTATGGCTGAATAGTATTCCATGTATAAATATACCACATCTTCTTTATCCAGTCACCTGTTGATGGACATTTAGGCTGTTTCCATGTCTTGGCTATTGTTAATAGTGCTGCTATGAACATTGGGGTGCAGGTGTCATCCTGAAGTAGGGTTCCTTCTGGATATATGGCCAGGAGTGGGATTCCTGGGTCATATGGTAATTCTATTCCTAGTCTTCTGAGGAATCTCCATACTGTTTTCCACAGTGGCTGCACCTTTTGAGGTAAGCTAAATCTGTTATATTAAGGCAATTTGAATTGAGTTCTGTTTTATGTTTTTTTCCATAATTCATCATGGATTTTACTTTTATAGCAAACAGCTTCAGCAACCAAGGGTATGAACACCCATGTTTTAATACATTATTAAGGTGAGTTACATTGATAGGTTTTCTAATACTAAGCTATCCTGAAATAAACCTCACTTGGTCGTGTTCTATTTTTCTTCTTCTGGCACCTTGGATTCTGTTTGCTAATATTTTATTGACGACTTTTGCACTGATAGTCACAAGAGACACTAGTCTGTGGTTTTCTTTCATTTTATTGTGGATATTCCATGGCAGACTTTGGCAGCAACGTAATCTTTACTTTATAAAAACAAATCAGAGGCTTTTCTTCTTTTTCTAGAAGAGTTTAAAAAGCAATGGAGTGATTGCTTGTTTAAAGTTATAGAGAGTTCACCTGTGAAAGCATTGGCACCAAGTAGTTAGGGCGAGGGGCAGACTTTCAACAACTTTCCTGTTTTTCCAAGTGTAATTGAGTGCTTTAGATTTTCCAGCTCTCCTGGGGCCAGCCTTAGAACTTTTGCTTTTCTGGAAATTACATATTTTATCTAGGTTTTAAATATATTTGCTTATGGTTGAGCAAATAAGTCTCCTACAATCTTTGTTAATTTATCTGTGATTATTTCTCTGCTCTTGCTGTCTTTTTTCATCGATTTCTGCTTTCTCCCTTACAAAAGTAAGCCTGTTGCAGCATTATTCACAATAGCCAGCAGGTGGAAGCAATCCAAGTGTCCATCAACAGATGAATGAATAAATAAAATGCGGTTATACATGCAAGAAGTATTATTCAGACATAAAATGGAAAGAAGTTCTGACACATGCTACAGTATGGATGAACCTTGAAAAAATTATGCTAAGTGAAATAAGCCAGACAAAAATGGACAAATATTGTATGCTTCCACTTACATGGAATATCTAGATTACATAAATTGATGCAAACAGAAAGTAGATTCAAGGTGACTAGGAGCTGGAGCAAGGGAAGAAGGGAAGTTATTGCCTGATGGGCACAGAGCATCTGTTCAGGGTGATGAAAACTTTTGGAAACAGGTAGTGGCAATGACTGCACAACATTGTAAATATAATTAATACCACTGAATTTTACACTTTAAAATGGCAAATTTATGTTATGTATATTTTACACCATAAAAATAAGATCATTTCCAAAACATGGCCATAGGAAATAGTTTTATTTAAGGTTTTATTCAGGCACAACTCATGGTCTTAGTTTTGCCATTTAAAATTTTTTTCAAATTTATTCATTTCTGCTTTTATCTTTGTTAACGTTTTATTCTATAACTTTTTTTCTCTATTTCATAAGTTCTGGTATTTGCTTAATTCACTTAATGTAACTCTTAATTATAAGTATTTAATGCTACAAATTTTCCTCTAGGCACTGCTTCAGCATGATCTCATAGTCTCCAATGTGTCATGTTTTAATTTTTGCTGCTTTCTAAGTAGTCTGCAGTTTCAGTTTCAATAATTATTTAACGTGTGTTCTTTAACGTCTAGGAGGTAAGAAGGCTTTCTTTTTCTATTTTTATTATTACTTTCTGATGACCATTATGAAAATGGTCATCAGAGAATATTGTCTATTTCTTTTTGGGAGAATTTATCAGTTTTCTTTGTGGTTTAACTTGTAGTTAATTTTTGTGACTGCTCCCTTGATACCTGAAAGGAAACTATATGTTTTCAGAGTGAATAGCTTGCTGTATGTTTAAGAGCTATCTTAGTGATTATGTCCATTAGGCCATCTGTATCTTCACATGCTTTTTCTACTTTATCTGTCAGTAGGTAAGAGATAAGGATTGAAGTTTCCTACGATTAAAGCATTCCTGTCTATTCCTATTTCCTATAACTTTGGCACCATGTCTTCCATGAGAATTTATTCATCCCATTAAATTACATCATGAGCTCCATCCTTTACTATTATCAAGTACCCTTTTTGCCTAACTGGATGCTTTTTGTTTTGAACACCACCACACAGTTATAAATGCTGCTTTTCCGTCCCTTCTTCCAGCCCTCCCCCCTCCCTTTCTGTTAGTCAGTTTGGGCTGCTCTAACAAAATACCATAAACTGGGTGGCTCGAACAACAAAGCCCTACTTTCTCACAGTTCTAAACGCTGACAAGTCCAAAACCAAGGTGGCAGCACGGTCAGGTCCTGGTGAGAGCTCTCTTCCTGGCGTGGACACTGCTGCCTTCTTGCTGTGTCTTCACATGGCAAAGAGAAAGCTCTGGTGTCTCTTCCAGTTCTTAGAAGGGCCCCACCCTTATGACCTTATTTAACCTTAATTCGCCCCCTTAATCATCTCCAATATATAATCACATGGGGGTTAGGGCTTCAACATGCGAATCTGAAGAGGGGACACAGTTCAGCCCATAGCAATGTCTCTACCCAAATCTTTGTCTTCAGCCTTTTCTGGGCTTCACTGTTTCAGGTATATCTTACTATTATATCTTATCATTATTATTTTATTATTCCACATAATTGGATGTCACTCTTTTTATATATTTGAAAATCTCTTTTAATAGATGAGTTAGATAATTTAAATTTATTGTTATGGTCATATGTTTGGTCAAAATTTGTTACTCACATTTTATAACTCCTTCTCTTGCTTTTTGATATCCCTGTGTAGTTTGTTGTTGTTGTTGTTGTTATAACACCAGCTTGATTTCCCCACCCCTTACAATAGTTTGATTTTTTGCCTAGATGACAGAAGAATTTGTCTTCGAAGGCTGGTAAATTTACCTGGATATGTGTCAATGTTGATCATTCTGTATTCGTTTTTCCTGGACTACAGTGTGCCCTTTTCATGTGTAGAGTTGAGTCTGATTTAATTTTCTAAAGCATTTTACTGAATATCTCCAGGCTTCCTCTTGGAGGATACAAATGAGGCATATGTTGCAATTCTTTTGTCTGCCATGTCTTCCATATTCTCTTTAATCCATTCTAACTTTGTTCATTTCTAGTTTATTTTGCTTGCTTTTCTTAATCCTGCCCACCTAATCTTCACTGATGTCAGCAGTGTTTAATTCTCCTTTGTGTTTACACCAGTATGACTGAATTTCCATGGTGGCTTTATTTTTCTCTCCTGCCTCCTTCTTGAGCTCTTGAGGATCTTGGCTCATCTCCTCTGTGGTGCTCCTGTCAGTTTCTCTGAGCTCTCAGTTGCTCTGCTTTGAGCCTCTTCATTGTTCCACTAAGTTCTGTTAGTTCGTAGCCACTTACTTGGACGTAACTTTCAGCATCTTGGGGCTCACTTGTTATTGTGAAGGTGTTTTTCGGCTATATGTACCCCCTGCCCCCTCCCTCCTTTTGTCTTGTACTGTCTTTGTATGGAGCTGTGCTGGTTGCCTCTTATTGCTCATCATTAAATTAAGTGCTTCCTACCTAGACGTTAGAGGTGGTACTTATTGGGGAGGGAGTGAGCAGTTCCCGGCTAGCAGGAATTCTCAGCGATTCAGGGAGAATCTCACTATGACAAGGCTACATGCGTGACTTCTTTTAGCTTTTACCCCTCTCCAGCCAACAGATATTAGCGGCGAGAGAGCAGAACTCATTTCAGCCTCTCCTGCACCCTGCCTCAGCAGGAGACAGACCAAAGGCGGCATTTCTACATGGTTTTTATTTTTAACTCACCTCTGGTTTTTCCGTTTCTCTGTGGGATGAAATAGGGTCCAGGAATCCAGCCTCCCACCCTCATCACGGGTAGATGCTGTTCCTGTGATTCCAAAGAAGGGGCAATTGGATTTGCCTTTCAGAGTGCCGTCTACTTAGGGAAACAGTTTCCTGCCAGCTTCGTCTAAGCTCTGCGTCCACAAACACCCACTCTGGGAGTCTTTCTGCACCAGTGTTTGACCTTACTGCATGGGCAGCACTCCCCATATATTATCTTCTGGGGGTTAGTGTTCAACTTTCATGAAGGTAAATTCATATTTCTCTCCTTTTTTTTCCAGGCAAATTCTTAGGAGAAGGGTAGAAGAAATATCTTTAGTCTGCCCTTTTACAATAGAAGCCCCATTATTTACAGAAGGAAAGATGAAGTTTAAAGTAAACATAAAGAGCAGCCTTAAAGGGGAAAAATGTCCTCACACATGCTGAGAACTAAGGATGGAAGAGAGTGGACCACTTAGAGTCCATGGTCTGCAAAACGGGATCCTTGGACCAGCAGCGTCAGCATCATGTGGGAGCTGGCTAGAGATGCAGAATCTTAGGCCCTGCCCTGCCTCAGATTCCTGACCCACAACAGGACCCCACATTAAAAGATCCCCAGGTGATGCATATGCACAGAGATGTGGGAGGCTCCTCTGCAGATCTCAGCTCAAGCATCACCTCCCTTTGCTGACCCAGTCACCTCAGGTCCCTTTGTTACACACTCATAAAACATTCCTCTTTCTCTGAGCTCTCGTTTTGTAATGATACATTTATTAGGATAATTTTTTCTACTCATCTGTATCCTTCCCCAGTAGTGCCAGGCTCCATGGCTTTCCCACAACCAGTCAATAAATATTTGCTGAATGAGTAAATGAAAGTGCAAAATATAATGTTTGTGTCTCGGGGCATTTTTTGTGCCACTTGGTACCTTCCCAGTCTCCCACCTGCCACCTTCTTGCATCAAATTCATCCATGCCTGCCTCAGCCTGGAACTCCTCAACCCAGCCCTCTGACTGGCCCAACTTCATCCCCAGGCATGGCTTTGGAAAAGACCCAGTCAGAAGAAGTAAGGGAGGAAAGAATAAATGGCATCCACGACAAATCCAAGAATCTCATCCAGAGCACAGTTCCCCAGCATCTTATGTACTTGTAAATGGCACAGAGATCCTGTTACCTGAGTGTTATTTTGGAAAATCCAATCATGATTGCTGCGTAGGAGGGGACAACATTTCCCATGCACTGGAGCTGACACCCAGCACCACCAGAACCTGCCCACAGAGGGTGTGTTGCAGGAGGAAGGTCCCAGTGAGAGTGGCGGGGCTAGAACAGGAGTGGGAGGAACCAATGACTGGCTTCCCCAGTTGCTCACCTTGAACTCCAGCAGTGGAACTTTTCTTGTCCGCTGTCCTCAGCAGGTGTAGCTGAAATTGCCATTCTCAGCTGCAGGGGACTGTTCTGATGAGCTAGGAATGAAAGGTGATGGCTTGAAACTAGTTTCCCTACTTGGATAATTAAACCTTCACTAAATATAGTAGGTTTAAAATGAATGTTCACAACATTGAAGCAGCACATGCTAATTCTAAAAATATAGACTCCCTCCTTTCGAGAAAAGCAGACACTGAAGCAAAACAATGACTTCATTCTGCTGCCCCCCACCCCCGACGCGGTAAGTCAATTTGTTCTAAGACGAGGGTCACCTCATGGCAAGGGGGGAGCGAGAGGAGTTCCCAGACACTCCCTGAAACTCTCAAGAAACTAATGCTAGAAAGTCAAGTGTGGTGAGGTAATAAGTCTGAATTGCTCTCTTTGTGGGAGCCTGCCCAGCACCAAATCAAGCCAACCAGCACTTGTTAAGTATACTCAATATATACAAATTTCAAGTTCATAGGGAAAGGAACTTTCATTAGGTTGCTTTTGCATCGCAGTCCAGCTTGTTATAGAAAGGAGAGACACTCAAATGAGAGAAACTGACTACCTTTGAAGAAAGTGTAAACTTTCTAGGAAGCCACTTTCCTGAATAATTGTATCACAAACGACTTTGACTTTATCACAAATGACCTTGACTTTCCCTGGCATCAAAGCAAGTACAACCAGAGCTCAAAGAAGGCTTTCCTCTGGCCATAAAATTCTCCTTCATAATTCACTTGGTATAATAACAAATGGTTAACAAATCTTCCAAGAGTTGTCTTCGCTTGGTGTCTCTACTTCTTGGTCTGTTCTCTTTACAACCCACTCTAACCAGAGAAAAATTTGTATCAAGGTCACGATGCCCCGCACGTTGCTCAACCCAGTGGTCAATCCCCAGTCATGTCAGCAGCTCATGACACAGATCATCACTCTCTTTCTGTAACTCTACACCTGTCAATCATTTGGCTTTCTGCCCACCAATCCCTCTTGACTGTCCTCTGACCTCAATAGGGACAACGTAGCTGAAACAAACTCAGATTTTGCTTATGTGTACCCTTACCTCCAGTGCCCATGCAGTCTTTTTTTGAAAGGCTTGACTTTTCTGTTATCTTTATAGCAAAACTGTGTATGTGGATAGGACAGAATAACAGCCTCTTCTCTCCCCAGGTGATACGTGGATCTTCCATCCTTTATACAGCAAGGCCTCTTTCTCTCAGTTTTCTAAAAAATAGTAGTTAGTCCTGAGATATGTGTTGCTATTAGTGTTGGGAAGCACTTTCACTTAATTTTCTTTTTTCCACAGGACAAAACAATGATCCAATTCATACTTTTTGAAAACCAAGAGAAAATCATGGCCACATGAAGGAGTAAGTCATCATTCATGCCTCTAAGCCTCCTCAGTTGGTTCAGATGTCACAGCAACCCCCTCACCTGATCTCCTGGGACATCCTCCTCTCTCCAGCATCCTGCCCCCACACAAACACCAGATGGCAGTTTTGAAGTAAGCTTCTCTACTTTCTGGCCAAGAGTTGCCATGTAACAAAGAATAGATCCTATTGCTCTGAATCCTTCCAATTCTTTCTTAGTGAACTGGTTCTTTCTTAGTGAACATGCAAACTTCTAGACTAGAGACAAACATGCGTAAGTCATACCTGTCCTACCTGCAAAGTGTAGGACACAGGCTACCTGGTACCATATTAATATGTGCTTGCTCTTGAGTTTTAAAAGTCTTAGGACTTGAGGGAGGGCCTAATCCAGGGTCTTCAGTTTTAGATGAGGGAGTGAAGGCCCAGAGAGGTAAATGATTTGCCCGAGGTCTCACGGAACTAATTGCAGTCCCAGGACTAGACCAGGCTCTCCCAGCAGTGAGGGCCCTTCCATGCGTTCCTCCTCTCCTAGAGGCTCCTTGCCCTAGGCTTTGCAGAGTTCTATTCTCTGCTGAGAAATGCACTGCACAGATCCCCCTGCTGTTGTGCTCTGGCTGTCTTGGATTCAAATGACACCAACACACTATAGCACAGGGAACTATATTCAATATCTTGTAATAACCTTTAATAAAAAAGAATATGAAAACAAATATATGCATGTATATGCATGACTAGGACATTGTGCTGTACACAAGAAATTGACACATTATAACTGACTATACTCCAATTTAAAAAAAAAAACACACTATTTCTAGCTAATTCTTAAACATTGTAGTCTCTGTTTTGCTTGTCCACTAAGTTTCTCTTGTTATCTTTTCTCCTGACTGAACTTCGATCAAAAGGAATCCATTCATTAACAAAACTTTCAGAAAAAAATCTCTCTTTGCCATTTTTTAGAAGTTTATAATTTAAATCTAAAAGAGGGAGAAAAAGGTTTGAGATAGTGGCTTGAAGAACAGTGTGGGCTGTTGAGGGGTGTGGGCTGTTGAATTTATTTTTTTTCTAGTTGAAAATAATTAGAGGATTATTTCCTACCATTGTCCTTAGAAAGGCTGATATTCATTTGTTTCTCTAGCACAGAGCACATGAACGCTTTCAACCAATATCGTTTGACTGGGTTGGAACTACAGATCTGATTTTCTCCAAGGGAGCCTTTCAGATTTCTGATTTCTCTTTCTTCCTAGGGTAATTTATATTTTTTCTTCAAGTTACAATCTTCTATTTCTTTTCCTAAGTAATATTTTAACAAATTCCATGAGCTTTAGAATATTGGCCTCATCTGTACCTAAGTCTCCAGATTTTCATAATAAACAACCTTGCTGATTCCTTGTCTACTAAACTGCTTTTTATAGGAATAGATTTTATAACGGGGAAACTGACATTGCAGATGAGCAGAAACAAGATTTCTATCCATTCTCTTCCAATTCCTTGGGTCTAATGGGGAGGGTATATTTCAAGTGGTAGAGTGAATATCCAGCATGCACGAGGTCCTGGGTTCAATCCCCAGTACCTCCATGAAAAAAATAAATAAATAAGTAAACCTAATTACCACTGCCTGGAGAAAACAAAAACAAAAACAATTCTTGAGTCTAAAGATGTCCCTTCCTCCTCATGAAACATGAGTGAAGACATGGTTTTGCACTGCTTTCTGAGATGGACCTCCCGGCCCCAGCCCTGGCCACACCAGTAATACAGATTTTTTATTGATGTCATTAATACTTTATAGATTTAATTTATAAGTGCTTTAGGTTGTTCTTTCTTCCTCAAGGGCAGATATCACACATTTTTCCTCATACTCATAGTACCTAGCAGGTAGTACCTACTAGGCTAACAAAGTAGTTAGTAAACATTTCTTGTGTTAAATTGTTGACATTCCTTAACTCTTTATAGAACCTAATCTTCTGGCCCAACAGGGAAGCTGGCATGGCCTTGCATTGGTTACACGTGTAGAGTAAATAAAGTGAGAAGGCAGGATCTACTGCTTATGCTTCTGAAACAAATGTAATGGGTATAGATTTGTTCCACAACTCCCAGGTCCAGGAAATGTCATATTTCTTGACTTTTCCAAATCTAATTCCAAGTGGATGAGATTTCTCCCACTAGGACTGACAGGAAATTTAATCTCAGTCATGTTCAGGCCCCCATATACTTCCACCCACCAAAACAAGAACACTGGGGCTTTGTAATCCATTTTGAGAAGGGTCTCTGGTCTGGTCCTCTATCTCAATTGCAGAATCTTGGAGTACATTATGCAACCAAACTGGTTTATTCCATGATTCGCAGGATCCACCCCACCACTGAAGTCTTTGCCCCAACTCTGAAGCCAGGGTCTCTCACGAATCCCAGTATTCTAACATCCTCCGTGGTGCAGTCTCTCCCCTTCAACTTTCCAGTTCTCCTCCAGCATGAGTCCAGTGCAGCAGCTCCAGGAGCACAGGCAGAACAACAAAAGCCTCTTAACTCTCTCCTGGAGAAAGGGGAACTCAGACATCCACACAGAACCCTCTCGCTACCCTCAACTAGCAGGGATGGAGAATAAAGATGGGGAACAAACAAGCGTTAGAAAACACAGTCATTTCATGCCACCACAGAGTAAGTTATTTGCACAGCTTATTACATCCGTGCTTAAATGTTCGGCAAATACAATTATGAAATTGTTCTGGAAGAGAGGTAGGAAGGGATTTTTTTTTCTTCCTTTTTAAAGAATTGGGGGTGAGTAGGGAGGGAGATGTAGGGGCAAGTAGGGAGGGAGATGTGGGGCCAGGAAAATCCTGTTTTCAAAGTATGGAAGATTGATCTGCTTCTCCCACTCCACAGTTCTCAAAATAGCAGAAACTATCATCATTTTTTTAAATGGGAAAAGGCCACGTTCACAGTGAATGCACTTCACTTCCTCCTGTTTTGGCTTTTGTAAATTCTCGACCTGTCTGCCAATTCAAGATAATCAAACCAGATTGGATCATTTTGCATATTCTGAATATCTTCCTGCATGATATTTGAAGAGTTTTCAAATAAATTACTCTGGAGGTTTAGACTTGAAACTCTGGCTGTTTCAGGAAGGCTACACTTTATGTGTACACCTACTTTGTGTATAAATTCTTGAATCTGCCAGTTGCTTTCCTCCCCTCCCCAAATGACCATAACTTGTTTATAATCTACAAGTTTGTATAACTCAGGAATTTTTTTTAACATAAACTATATAAAACATATTCTTAAAGTCTAAAATTTCATGGGTGTTTTATGTTGTGTTTACTTTTAACATGGGAGCCGAGAAAGAAATCTAGCAAGTCTGACACTTTTAAGAGATGTGCTTGTTCTATATCCTGAACCCAATTCAAATGTCGAAAGTTCAAGAGAAAGGGCTTTAAAGGAAGCAGTTACAATGTATATCTATGCCACAGATGTTGACATTCATAATACACATATTATGTCATGTAATAAATGTATAATTTATAATTGCTAGAATTTAATTACTTGGTGAACTTTCAAATAGGCATCAATTTTTAGGATTTATCAATAGTTATTAAAAGGTGGGAAAAGAGTTGTGAGATAATGACGTTTTGTTCATTTTTTACTATCCTCCCCTTTACAAGCAGAATGTCAGCTCTTTGCTCATTAAGGGTAAATTGAGGCAGAAAGTAGACAAGGCCTATGAGACTTCTTGGAATTGATTTCTGCATAGGGGCAGGGGTGGGGGCGGTGGCGTGAGAAATAAGCCCTTAAGGCTGAGAAAAATGAACTGAGGACTTTACAAAGTATCTGAGACAAACGAAAAAGGAAAACAATTTTGTGCCTCACCCTACCACCAACCCAGAAGAAAAGGGGACTAGAGGGGAACAGAGCCTGGGGAGAGGAGTGACCTAAAAAGGAGGGGCCCTGGGTGATAAGTCTGCAGGAAAAGAGAGACTACGCCTGACGTCGCGCAGGGATGCTGGCTCCCTCTGCACTTCAGAGAAGCAGGAAACTGTGATGACACTGTCCTCCGAAGTGTGGCATGAACACAGTGGGACGAACCACCAGAAATGAACATGCCTTGCAGGCAGGTACCAGGAATGACCCAGCAGCAACTGAGGAGGCTCAAGGACCCGGGACCACCTGGCAGAACAGTCACTCACCAGCAGCTGCATCGGGTGCATCGGGCGCATCGGGGCGCAAGCACCATCTTCGACGTGGGCACCGCTCCCTGGAGCCTGGACTAGGATGAGAAGGAAAAGCGGACCCCGGCCTGACCAAGATTGTTTCCACCACACTAGCCGAATGGGGGCTGATAATAGAAATTATGACGGAATGTAGGGAAAACACCAATATTTGTGGATTGAGAGTCATACTCGCTGTGAGGGAAGTACTTAATCTTCACAGCATACTTTTCAACTAAGCAGAGAGACGTTTATGGTCTTTATTTCATTGAGCTTACCTATTTTTATTGCATTATGGAACCGATGCATTGTGAAGACGTACAATATCTATACATGTTTACACAATCACAATGCCCTGACTTGGAGGTCAGGAGGAAAAGTTTATTTTGCAGATAAAAACACCAAGACGTAAAAATCAAAACAAAGCAAATTGGTTATGACAGAACTGAATGTTGTTTTACTTTTTAATGAATCCTGTGTTCCTCCAGAAAGTATTCTTACCACTAAACCATAAGACATCAAAATGGCCAAAAGAAGTATTATTTAATCATATAGCATGAGAAAGTCAAGAGACATTTGCTTTTTCTTGCTTATTGTAGCCACTGGACTGATATGGCTAAAAATCAAACAAAAAATTTAACAGTGTGGGTTGTTGAATTTTTAACATCAGTTGAATTCACAATCTCAGTGTTTCTCATGTAAAAGTGAGGGCACTGATTTGGAAAGGATGGAGCCCTAAAATATGAAATGAGGACATCTGGTTGTATTGATATGAAATTGACAATCCTGAAACCCCAAGTGCCCCGGGTCTTCCTTACCAGTAGAAGTAGCGTGCCCTCCTTTGTCTGAGGACACTGGCCTTTCTTTTATTGAAAAGCCTATGATAACATCTCTCTAGGGAAGATGGCTTGAAAAGGCATGGTCATTCTCTTCTAGACCCACCACCACTACAATTACCTCTTGAAGCCACCCGGCCCATAACGAGGGCTAATTCTCAGCATGCTCAAAATAGAAGGAAATAGCTCACTCTCCAAAAGAATTACAAGATTTTGCTAAATATATTGGCATAAACTTGGAGAACACCTGTGGAAGTAGATTATAAGGGTGTTAGAACAAGGAAGATGGAATATAATTAGATTGAATCAAATTCATTGATATGGGTCTATCTACTAGCAATTCTGGATTTAATGTGTTGGCTTATGCAGCTAGAAGTTGATTTAACAATTTCTGTGGCTGGTTAACTGAAACTTGGTCTCAAGACTGGTCTACATTTAATGAGGCTCAGATGCAGGGGAATACAAAAGCTAAGGGAGATATGAATGTTGGAGATTTATTATGTATGATCTGTACACTTACCTCCAAATTATATTCCCCAAGAAGGCCCAGAATATATTCCCTTCATTAAGTCATTGATAAATCTTTAACTGGGTTGAGCATCTGTATCCTTGAAAAGCTCTGTGGTCGCTCATTTTGTAGACCAAGTGTGACCATGAAAGAAGCTGCCATTGAAATGAGACCCCTGATTTCATGGGATGATGGGATTCCAGGGGAACAGAAGCCACCAAGCAGCCATTTACCACCAAAGGCCAGATAGACACATTTACCATAAAGGGCTCCAGGGATCTAATGATGATCTGAAAACAGGATTTAATAGGAAAAAACTCTAGGCCTAGTGGCCAAATACTTCTCTTGAGTTTCAACAAAGAATGAGAAAAGGTCTGTGAATAGACTTCTCAGAATGAGCACAGTATGAAGATGTTTGTGTTGCATATGGATGCTTATAACTAAAGGGCATTTACTACAGAAGAGGCTCTCTAAGATCATGCTTTCTGATATGAGACTTCTCCCCAGCCACTCCACCCCTACCCAGAGGACCCATGAGCATAGCAACCACAGTGTCAGGGACAGAGGCTCTGCAAAGTCTCAACAACAGAGATTTCTCTTCACTGAGGCTGACCCGGCTACCACTACTGCTGATTTTCTAATTGGCCAACAGCAGAGACCAACACTGAGCCCCTGATAAGGCACCGTATACCAGGGGAGCCAGCCAGCCACCTGGTGGCAGCTTGATCATGTTAACCTCTTGCATTTCTTCCCACAGTACTAGATGTATACTCTGGATATGGATTAGTCCTTCTGCCCCTAATGCCTCTGCCAGAACCACCATCCACGGACTCGAAGAATGCCCATCCATCATCATAATATTCCACACAGCATTGCTTCTGATCAAGGGACTGATTTCATAGCAAACAAAGCACAGCAATGGGCTTAGGCTTGACTAATAGAATTGTTTTATTGCACATCCCATCACCCAGAAACAACTGGGCTATTGAAATGTCGAGTGGCTTACTGAAGACTCAGTTACAGCACCAATTGGAAGACAAGGCTCTGAAAACATGGCGTGCTGTTTTATAGAATAAAGTACATGCCTTGAATCAGAGACTTTATACGGTGCTCTCTCCTTCATAGCCATAATACAGGAATCTGGGAATACAAGTGTGGAAATAAAAGTGGCTATTCTCACTATGTAAATATTGAGAATCTATTTGCAGAATTTTTGCTTCCCTTCCCAGCAACTCTGAGCACTGCTGGCTTGGAGGTCTTAGTTCTCATGAGGCAATACTTCCACCAAGGGACAGAAAATGATTCCATTAAATGGTAGGATGAGAATGCCACCAGGCCATGCTGTACTCTTTATGCCACTAAACCAATAGACAGCAAGAGGGGTAACTCTTGGCTGGAGTGATTGATTCTGGTTACCAAGGGGACTTTGGGGTGCTCCTGCACAATGGAGGCAGGGAGGACCATGTCTGAAATGCAGGGGATCCTTTGGGAGCACAAATAGTAAAGGTTAATGGAACTAGGAATCAAAAAAATTTTAAAGGCAGGATTATTGAGAATTCAGACCCTTGGAAATGAAGATTTGAGTCACTCCACCAGTATAGAACCCTGACCATCTAAGGGCAAGAGGGCTGTGGAATAGAAAGTAGAAGGAGGAAGCCATAGGTATCAACTACGGCCTCTTTGTCAGTTACAGAAATGAGAACTGCAGTCTTTTTACATATTTTATCTTTGTATATTATGTGTATGAATGTATTTGTTCATATTAACCATATTCTTTTTTTCCTCTCTTTCTTCCCTTCATTATTTTACATGTAAGTTGCTGAATGCAGACTATGCAATTTAGCCTTTAGGAAGAGAATATTCGATGGGACTGTGACCAAATGTGAAGAGTAAGTAACACCACTATCAGAGGATATAAATGACTGTTCAAAATGTGTCTCCTCATTAGCGGGGACGGAGGAAAACATCTGCACTTCTTTGGGAATAGAGTTAGCTTTGTGTGTTACACGAAAATTCCAATAATATGTGTAACAGGATGCGTGTGGACAATAAGTAGCCACAGGAGTTGACTGCCAGTTATTGGTTTATCGCCTCTCAACTCCAAATCCACCTTTCTTCGCCCTAATCTGGACTTTGCAAACACTTCTTTGCCAGCTGGTATGTTTTGCTGGTAGAGTGCTGGAGGGGTGCTGTAAGGTATAGCAGAGGAAGGAACCTTCCTTCTTCATTCTTCCTGGTCCTTCTTGCTCCTGTAGCATGCCACCAGTGGTATGTGAGAGACCCAGTGGCACCCCCCA